>NC_086447.1:660296761-661029604 GCF_028390025.1 Pseudophryne corroboree
ACTACAGGAGCAATTGGTTTTTCCATACCACTACCATCTAGTAATTACACATCAGCACAGTGCCGGTGTTCACACTTCCAGCACTGGGACACTGCTTGCCCGGCCTAATTGAGCCGTCTCCGATACTATAACGCGGCTCTTATGTGCATAAGGAGGAGAGACTGCACTTTCTAACAGTGATTCCTAATAGAGGTACCTCTTAACAGTCTCCCACTTACATCTATTTCAGTCCGTGGACGCACGGCTGAAAATTACGAAGCATTATTGCATGCATTTTTTTAATTAAGGTCTACAAAGACTTTATCCATTTATGTCTTTTCAGGTGCTATATTGCAGTCATATTTAACTTCATGCACTCATGTGATTTTTTTAACATTATTCTTCTATTTCACCTTATCAATTTTTCATTAGGTTATTTTATGTACTTGCATTTTTATTTTCATTTATGTGTTTAATGAAACACTGTTTTATTAATAATTTAATTAATAAATATATATATTAGACTCATTCAGCGCTCCCGTTTCTTTCCATTACAACATTTTTGATCCATCGTTAGGGCTGCCCGCCCACAACTGGTGAGCGGCCGCCTGAGTCTAACTGGGTGTGTGTGTACTGTGGAGCGCCAATTCTTTGTATATCCTCTTGACAAGTGACTCATGTTTGACTACCATTTGGTCCTTCATGCTTATAATTATAAATAGTGCTGTGTCTAGATATTAGCAATAAGTCTTTTTAAGGTATACTGTGTGATTAATTGTGGTTTCAGCTGTGACACTCTGTGGGTTTGACAATGCCTATTTAAACCTGGACCCTGTGTAACCAAATTGTCTCTCGATTAGGGTACTGAGACACCCATATGTATGCATATGAATAAACCGACTATGCTGTTTCATCTGATCCTGGCTTATCCTCAAATTAATTTCTATAACAGAACCTAGCAATCTGGTGGACCATTATGTAACTGGTAGCATCTATCCTTGTGTATCAATGCCTATTTCCCTATAGATTGTAAGGTTGCGAGCAGGGCCTTCCTACCTCTATATCTGTCTGTTTTTACCCAGTTTTGTTCTATTACTGTTGTTCTAATTGTAAAGAGCAACAGAATACGCTACGCTATATAAGAAACTGTTAATAAATATATACAGTATGCGATTTTGAGCTGAAACCATCTCACTTTTGGTGTGTTGAGCTGCTTTCAGCTACTGGTATTACCAATAGATGAACGGCAGGGTGAGCGGCTTTCCATAGCATCCTGCTATGGAAAGCCGCTCACCCCCGCTGACATCGCTGGGCAGGGGGGAAACGCGCTCAGTGTGTATGCTCTGAGCGCTTTTCATCCCAGCGATGTCAGCGATCATCGCTGTGCATACACGCTGGGCCCAGTGTATATGCACCTTGATACCCCTTTCACACCGCAGCTATAACCCGGTAAATTGCAGTTTTTTAAGCCTTCCAAAACGGTTCTAGCTGTGGTGTGAAAGGGCCACTTTAAATTTACTGGTTACAGATTACTGGTATTTTAAAACGGTTAAAAAGCAGTGTCCTACACGGTTCAGACCCGTTTCATTGTGCAATGTGAAAGGCTCAGAAACGGTATTTCCAAACCACAGAAGGTGATAGGCTGTCTCCATGCGTGATGTCACCAGGCAGAAGCAGGAAATAAGCTGGAGGAAACGCATGAGAGTGAAGATGCATTTTATTATACAGAATACAGTTTAAAATGTCAAATTGGAGTGATGAGGAGGTTAGGGAGCTGCTTAGGATGAGAGGGGATGCAGAAATATATAGACAAATCACTGGGACAGTGAAGGATGCAGTAATCTACAAAAACATGGTAAAGATGCTTGAAGCTGCTGGGTTCCATCGTACGACTAGCCAAATTATTAATTAATAATTAATTAATAATTATTAATAATGTGTGGGCCAGAAAATTCCATTTAAAATGACAACCACTGTTTTCTATGGGAGAAACGGGTTCAGTGTGAAAGATACCAAAACGGTAATGAAATGGTAATATACCAGTTACAACATGCGATGTGAAGGGGGTTTAACTGCTCAGACCCGTTTTAAGAACCGTTTAAAGAACTGTTTCAAAAGCAGGGTTTGCGATGTGAAAGCAGCATAAGACAGCAGTGTTTTGCATTGGCAATTTACCTGGACAGCGGGAGCAAGAATCAAGGTGGCTAATATGAAGAGTGTTTTAGTATTTGATATCTTATATAAAATGATTAGTTGCACTGTCTTACCTTCTTACCTACTATCTAGAAAACTCACCTACTAGTTTTGAGGTGGATTTTTGCTTATATTGGCTATACAACATCTATTGTGGATATGTGAATTTAATTACCTTTTAACAAATTGGTTTAAAAGAGAAAACATTAATTCTATCATAATGGAAGCACATTTGCTGTCAGTATGTTATTTATTTTTTTAACTGTTTTTGGCACAAGGATAAAACAAGAAGTTGCATTATTTGCTACTACTGTATATAGAAAATGATGCTATGTAATGTGTGTAGTCCCTTGACACTCTGGTATAGCTATTGTGCTATATTTATTCATCATTTAACAATGTTGAAATTCATTATGCTGACATGAGGATGCCAACATGGTAATGTTAACATTGACTATGTTGAAATGTTCATAATGTTGACATTCAGCATGTTGACATTCAGCATGTTGACACTGATGTTATGTCCACATTGCTGAAATGTAGACATACTTGGTAATGTCAATATTCTGTCAATGTCGATATTTTACAGGTGTCATTAATAATGATGACCTTTTAACCATTTCAACATCATGAATATCAACCTTCTGTTGCCACCATGAGAATGTTGACATTTTGACTGGGAACTTTCTGACTGCATACCGGTGTGGGTACACCTACTATTTGTATGAGTAACTAATAGGGAGTTATGCATCCGGTGATCTTGGAGCTGTTGATTTGGCCCTCCTGCCTATTAAATTACAGCCCATTTTTGGCTGTTTTTTAAGGCCTTTTCGCCAATGCCTTTTCACCATCAGTGAAAAATACTTCAAAATCGGCAAAAAATGCCTGGGTTTGCACAGGTGAGAAAACATGTGGATTTGCCGATGCATGTGTGTTTTGCTCCTGCTGAATTTTTCGTCTAGGTGAAAAAATGGCACTGCTATTGAATATGGCGAATCCCCATTTACCCTAAAAATAACAAAAAGTCCCAATTTGTTTGCCTAGGCGAAAAAAAACCCCCGAACCTGATTACATACCCGCAAAGTCTGGGTCATTTCGCCTCATCGTGGGCTCTTGTAGGATTTTCACGAGCCAGAACATGCAGTTTTAGTAATAAGTTTATGAGCTACTGGCAAGTGCAATATAATAACAGTTGTTAACAAGAATGGGTGCTGGTCCATATCGCTTGAAAAATAAAGCCTCTACTATATTTCTTTTTCTCTCTCCTGCAAGTTCTTTAGTATAATACATGTGAGAGCAGTGCAGTGGATCACACAGGTTACACATTATCAAGGTGGACTAACACCATAGAATATATGGTGAGGTTCTTTATTGATTTTTATTTTGTATATTTTTTTGCATTTTAGTTTTTTTTTTAAGTAACAGCATTGCCATTAATAGGTGTTGAGAAATAAAGAAAAATGACATCAATGCATATCACTTGCCCACATTACAAATGCATATTATTTCTGTATCTTCTTTTGTTTGTATTTTAGGACTGAAAAACTTCAGCGATGCTCCCAGTGCAAATTTGCCAGATACTGCAATTCATTTTGCCAGGTAAACGCTTCCTGATTAAAGTTCACACACACCATGTTTCGCTCACTTGACTTGTTTGCAAGTATTTGCCTACTCTGTTAGGAACAACAGGTAACTGATTTTCTGTGTAGGTGTTTTGGTACTTATTGCAGTTGCTAGTTTTGCTGGCTGCTCTGGTGTTTTATTCTGAGCGTTTTATTCTATATTGTGGTCACATGTCATATATCTTTTCTCAGTAGCAGCTAACTTAAGTAGCCACCTGTTATAAACACACCTTGTCGCTTATTGCATTCACATGTTAGTGTTTCTGTGCTCCTGCCGTTATGCTCGTCTGTATTTTATCTCGTGTATATATAGAAAACCACAGGACCGGCACTCCACGATTACAGGCTTACTTTGCTGGTGCCTTCACATATACTGGACGTATAAATGTAGCATAGCACTAGTGCGGCACTCAGCATAAATAATCGCTCAGAAACCAAATTGGTATAGCAACGTTTCAGTGCCCTTTATGCACTATCGTCAGGATATAAAATGCACAAACAGATTAACATACCTTTTATAGCTGAACACCCTGTGAAACCATCCGCGCCGGGAGTCCCACCGGAACTTCCTCCCCGGCATCGGTAACTGTGATGTCATCACGTCTGTGACATCCATCACCACAGAAACAAAAATATACAAAGCAGCGGTTCTATGAAGATAAAGCAATGTTAATTTAGCAGAGTATCTATTAGAGAAGTACCACATACATATAACTTAATTCCATATTCGGTGTCCACTAAATCATGATACTTAAAAACAATTAAAGCTTAAATGTTCGTTTAACCCACGGGGAGATAACACACCCAATCAATGTATCCATTGGGCTTCTCTTTGTAGTAGCAATCGGATACAATCACCACCCCTCAATGGTCTCTTTACCCAATCTATCATGCGGTACCTAATACTCGCTACACTGTGTTTAAAAATGTCGTGCCACTGGTTGTTCAGATTTTTTCACTACTCAATTCTGCCCTGATCGAGGATCGGTGCATTGACATACGATCCTTAAATCCGCCCTGGGTCTTCCCTATATAGGATAGACCACAGGGACAGACAATTTCGTATATCACATAAGTTGAGTTGCATGTTAAACGATACCTAATCAAATATTTCTTTCCGGTATGCGGATGATAAAACGAATCACCTGTTATTAAGAAACTGCATGTTGTACAGTCGCATTTAAAGCAGCCCGTTTTCTTTTTTGATAAAAATTTTTATGGTTTATCCTCAATATAATTACTAATGTCTGCACGGACCAAAAATTCCCTCATATTCTGCCCACGAGTATAGCAAGGCATAGGATTCACATTATCAAACGGAAGATAGAATCCGTTTTCTCTGACGTCCTAGTGGATGCTGGGAACTCCGTAAGGACCATGGGGAATAGCGGGCTCCGAAGGAGGCTGGGCACTCTAGAAAGATCTTAGACTACCTGGTGTGCACTGGCTCCTCCCACCATGACCCTCCTCCAAGCCTCAGTTAGATTTCGTGCCCGGCCGAGGTTGGATGCACACTAGGGGCTCTCCTGAGCTCTTAGAAAGTTATAGTCTTAGAATTTGTTACTTTCAGTGAGACCTGCTGGCAACAGGCTCACTGCAGCGAGGGACTAAGGGGAGAAGAAGCGAACTCGCCTGCTTGCAACCGGATTGGGCTTCTTAGGCTACTGGACACCATTAGCTCCAGAGGGATCGACCGCAGGCCCAGCCTTGATGTTCTGTCCCGGAGCCGCGCCGCCGTCCCCCTTACAGAGCCAGAAGCAAGAAGATGGTCCGGAAAATCGGCGGCATGAAGACATCCTGTCTTCACCAAGGTAGCGCACAGCACTGCAGCTGTGCGCCATTGCTCCTCATACACACTTCACACTCCGGTCACTGAGGGTGCAGGGCGCTGAGGGGGGCGCCCTGAGGCAGCAATAAAAACACCTTCGCTGGCTAAAATACCTCAATATATAGCCCCTGGGGCTATATATGAGGTAAATACCCCTGCCAGAATCACATAAAAAGCGGGAGAATACGCCGCGAAAAAGGGGCGGAGCCTATCTCCTCAGCACACTGGCGCCATTTTTCCCTCACAGCTTGGCTGGAAGGAAGCTCCCTGGCTCTTCCCTGCAATTCTACAGTACAGTAAGAGGGAAAAGAGAGGGGGGGCATTAAAATTGGCACTGTATACAGTATATTATATTGAAAAGCAGCTATTAGGGACATAACTCAGTTAGTCCCTGTATATATATATATATAGCGCTCTGGTGTGTGCTGGCATACTCTTACTCTGTCCCCCCAAAGGGCTTTTGTGGGTCCTGTCATCTGTTTGAGCATTCCCTGTGTGTGTGGAGTGTGTCGGTACGGCTGTGTCGACATGTTTGAGGAGGATAATGATGTGGAGGAGGAGCAGATGCCTTTAGCAGGGATGTCACCCCCTGGGGGTCAGACACCTGAGTGGATGGTATTATGGCAGGAAATGAGTGCACGTATAGACTCCTTACATAAAAAATTTGACGACATGCCGACTGTGGGACAGCCGAGTCTTCAGCTCGTGCCTGTCCAGGTGTCTCAAAAGTCATCAGGGGCTCTGAAACGCCCGCTATCTCAGGTGGCACAAGTAGATGTCGACACGGATACTGACACCAGTGTCGACGACGATGAGTCAAATTTAATGCCCGTTAAGTCCATTCACTGCATGATTGAGGCAATGAAAGAGGTGTTAAATATTTCTGATTTACATCCAGGTACCACAAAAAAGGGTATTATGTTTGGGGAGAAAAAACTACCTGTAGTTTTTCCCCCGTCAGATGAGGGCTTCCCCTGATAAGAAATTGGTAATTCCTAAGAAGCTACTAATGGCGTTCCCTTTCCCGCCAGAGGATAGGTTACGTTGGGAAACACCCCCGAGGGTGGATAAAGCGCTCACACGTTTGTCTAAAAAGGTGGCACTACCGTCCCAGGATACGGCCGCCCTTAAGGAACCTGCTGATAGAAAGCAGGAGGCGATCCTGAAGTCTGTATATACACACTCAGGCATTATACTCAGACTAGCTATTGCGTCAGCATGGATGTGCAGTGCTGCCGCTGCGTGGTCAGATAAACTGTCAGAAAATATTGACACGTTAGACAGAGACACGATCCTGTTAACAATTGACCATATCAAAGACTCAGTCTTATACATGAGAGATGCACAGAGGGAAATCTGCCGGCTGGCACCTAAAGTAAGTGCATTATCCATCTCTGCTAGGAGATGCTTATGGACTCGCCAGTGGACTGGAGATGCAGATTCCAAAAGGCAGAGGCAGGGGAAAAAGGCTGCAGCAAACAGCAGGTTCCCAGGAACAAAAGTCCTCCCCCGCTTCCTCTTCCAAGTCCGCCGCATGACGGTGGGGCTTCACAGGCGGAGCCAGGTACGGTGGGGGCCCGCCTCAGGAATTTCAGCAATCAGTGGGCTTGCTCACAGGTGGATTCCTGGATCCTTCAAATAGTAACTCAGGGATACAAGCTGGAATTCGAGGCGACTCCACCCCGCCGTTTCCTAAAATCCGCCTTGCCGATTGCTCCCTCAGACAGGGAGGCGGTGCTAACAGCGATTCACAAGCTGTATTCCCAGCAAGTGATAATCAAGGTACCCCTACTTCAACAAGGCCGGGGTTACTATTCCACACTTTTTGTGGTGCCGAAACCGGACGGTTCGGTGAGACCCATTTTAAATTTGAAATCCTTGAACACATACATAAAAAAATTCAAGTTCAAGATGGAATCGCTCAGGGCGGTTATTGCAAGCCTGGACGAGGGCGATTACATGGTATCCCTGGACATCAAGGATGCTTACCTGCATGTCCCCATTTACCATCCTCACCAGGAGTACCTCAGATTTGTGGTACAGGATTGCCATTACCAATTCCAGACGCTGCCGTTTGGACTCTCCACGGCACCGAGGGTATTTACCAAGGTTATGGCGGAAATGATGATACTCCTTCGAAAAAAGGGAGTTTTAATTATCCCATACTGGAACGATCTCCTAATAAAGGCACGATCCAAGGAACAGTTGTTAGTGGGAGTAGCACTATCTCAGGAAGTGCTGAGCCAGCACGGTTGTATTCTGAATATCCCAAAGTCACAGCTGGTCCCCACGACACGTCTAATGTTCCTGGGAATGATTCTGGACACGGCCCAGAAAAAAGTGTTTCTCCCGGAGGAGAAAGCCAGGGAGTTGTCTTCTCTAGTCAGAGACCTCCTAAAACCAAAACAGGTATCGGTGCATCACTGCACGCGGGTCCTGGGAAAGATGGTAGCTTCTTACGAAGCAATTCCATTCGGCAGGTTCCATGCCAGAATTTTTCAGTGGGACCTGTTGGACAAGTGGTCCGGATCGCATCTTCAGATGCATCGTTTAATAACCCTGTCTCCACGAACCAGGGTGTCTCTTCTGTGGTGGCTGCACAGTGCTCATCTTCTGGAGGGCCGCAGATTCGGCATACAGGACTGGGTCCTGGTGACCACGGATGCCAGCCTACGAGGTTGGGGGGCAGTCACAAAGGGAAGAAATTACCAAGGACTATGGTCAAGTCAGGAGACTGCCCTTCACATAAATATTCTGGAACTAAGGGCCATTTACAATGCCCTAAGTCAAGCAAAATCCCTGCTCCTACACCAGCCGGTGCTGATCCAGTCAGACAACATCACGGCAGTCGCCCATGTGAATCGACAGGGCGGCACAAGAAGCAGGACGGCGATGGCAGAAGCCACAAAAATTCTCCGATGGGCGGAGAATCATGTACTAGCACTGTCAGCAGTGTTCATCCCGGGAGTGGACAACTGGGAAGCAGACTTTCTCAGCAGGCACGACCTCCACCCGGGAGAGTGGGGACTTCATCCAGAAGTTTTCCAAATGATTGTAAATCAATGGGGTCGTCCACAGGTGGACATGATGGCGTCCCGCCTAAACAAAAAACTAGAGAAGTATTGCGCCAGGTCAAGAGACCCTCAGGCGATAGCTGTGGACGCTCTAGTGACACCGTGGGTGTACCGGTCAGTTTATGTGTTCCCTCCTCTACCTCTCATACCAAAGGTATTGAGAATAATAAGAAAGCGAGGAGTAAGCACAATTCTCGTGGTTCCGGATTGACCGAGAAGAGCGTGGTACCCGGAACTTCAAGAGATGATCTCAGAGGACCCGTGGTCTCTGCCGCTCAGACAAGACCTGTTGCAGCAGGGCCCCTGTCTGTTCCAAGACTTACCGCGGCTGCGTTGACGGCATGGCGGATGAACGCCGGATCCTGAAGGAAAAGGGCATTCCGGAGGAAGTCATTCCTACGCTTATTAAAGCCAGGAAAGATGTTACAGCAAAGCATTATCACCGCATATGGCGGAAATATGTTGCATGGTGTGAGGCCAAAAAGGCACCAACAGAGGAATTTCAACTAGGTCGATTTCTGCATTTCCTGCAAGCAGGAGTGAATATGGGCCTAAAACTGGGCTCCATTAAGGTACAGATCTCGGCTCTGTCAATTTTCTTTCAAAAAGAACTAGCTTCAGTACCTGAAGTTCAGACATTTGTGAAAGGAGTGCTGCATATTCAGCCCCCATTTGTGCCTCCTGTGGCACCTTGGGATCTCAACGTGATGTTGAGTTTCTTAAAATCACATTGGTTTGAGCCACTAAAAACCGTGGATCTGAAATATCTCACGTGGAAAGTGGTCATGTTATTGGCCTTGGCTTCAGCCAGGCGAGTGTCAGAGTTGGTGGCTTTATCATGTAAAAGCCCTTATCTGATTTTCCATATGGATAGGGCAGAATTGAGGACTCGTCCCCAGTTTCTCCTTAAGGTGGTGTCAGCGTTTCACCTGAACCAGCCTATTGTGGTGCCTGCGGCTACTAAGGATTTGGAGGACTCCAAGTTGCTAGACGTTGTCAGGGCCCTGAAAATATATGTTTCCAGGACGGCTGGAGTCAGAAAATCTGACTCGCTGTTTATCCTGTATGCACCCAACAAGCTGGGTGCTCCTGCTTCTAAGCAGACTATTGCTCGTTGGATTTGTAGTACAATTCAGCTTGCACATTCTGTGGCAGGCCTGCCACAGCCAAAATCTGTAAAAGCCCATTCCACACGGAAGGTGGGCTCTTCTTGGGCGGCTGCCCGAGGGGTCTCGGCTCTACAACTTTGCCGAGCAGCTACTTGGTCAGGGGCAAATACGTTTGCTAAATTCTACAAATTTGATACCCTGGCTGAGGAGGACCTGGAGTTCTCTCATTCGGTGCTGCAGAGTCATCCGCACTCTCCCGCCCGTTTGGGAGCTTTGGTATAATCCCCATGGTCCTTACGGAGTTCCCAGCATCCACTAGGACGTCAGAGAAAATAAGAATTTACTCACCGGTAATTCTATTGCTCGTAGTCCATAGTGGATGCTGGGCGCCCATCCCAAGTGCGGATTGTCTGCAATACTTGTACATAGTTATTGTTAACTAAATCGGGTTATTGTTGAGCCATCTGTTGAGAGGCTCTATTGTTTCATACTGTTAACTGTGTTTCATATCACGAGTTGTACGGTGTGATTGGTGTGGCTGGTATGAGTCTTACCCGGGATTCAAAATCCTTCCTTATTGTGTACGCTCGTCCGGGCACAGTACCTAACTGAGGCTTGGAGGAGGGTCATGGTGGGAGGAGCCAGTGCACACCAGGTAGTCTAAGATCTTTCTAGAGTGCCCAGCCTCCTTCGGAGCCCGCTATTCCCCATGGTCCTTACGGAGTTCCCAGCATCCACTACGGACTACGAGAAATAGAATTACCGGTGAGTAAATTCTTATTTTTATAACCTGCCAATGTTTTTTAATAACTGAATTGATAGTCCTAGACTGTGTATTAAATTGATTAACTATCGGAAAATGTTTTTTTGTCAATCTCAATTTTACGTTTCTGTAATAATAAGTTACGATCCATGTTTAATACTCGATCTTAAGTTTTCAAAAGATCATTACTAGGATGACCTCTAACAATCAGTTTCTCAATCAACAAATTAATCTGTCTTTCTGCTAAGACTGAATCAGAATTAATTCTTCTGATTCTAAGCATCTGCGAGTATGGCAGGGACATTTTCAAATTTTTATATATATATATATATATATATATATATATATATATATATATATATAATAAAAAAATATGTATTTATAGTAGTGGAAAGCGGAACCACTTGCTGCTACTTAAAACAGATGCCCCACGCTCGGTGCATATAATGCACAGTCCCGCAAAGGTATGCGACAGCAAGCCATGCCGCGATCTATAGAGCATCGTGGGCAAGGATCTAAAGGGACACATCTGTAATCAGTGAGGTAATTGGCTACAGGGGCACTGGCTGATATCAGAGACAAATTTACATACAATACATGAAACCAAGTGTTCATGTGGGCATTAGACAAAGGTGCAGCAGTGCATACTGCTAAAAATTTGGTGAGTTTTGATGAGAGATGTGTGGAAAAGATACAGTAGGCAGGGGAGGCAGTGTCTCATCTGTCAGACTTTACTCCAGTGTTTTGACTATAAAAACTATTAGAATAATACAAAGAGATATTTATAATATAGTCTTTGTATATTTCATATACTTTATATAGACAAAAATCTGGTGTATACTGGAGTATGACAGGAAAGGATATGCTGGGGAAAGAGAGTGTGCATCTGCATCTCTCTTTCCCCAGCATAGTACAGGTTGAGTATCCCTTATCCAAAATGCTTGGGACCAGAGGTATTTTGGATATCGGATTTTTCCGTATTTTGGAATAATTGCATACCATAATGAGATATCATGGTGATGGGACCTAAATCTAAGCACAGAATGCATTTATGTTACATATACACCTTATACACACAGCCTGAAGGTCATTTTAGCCAATATTTTTTATAACTTTGTGCATTAAACAAAGTGTGTGTACATTCACACAATTCATTTATGTTTCATATACACCTTATACACACAGCCTGAAGGTCATTTAATACAATATTTTTAATAACTTTGTGTATTAAACAAAGTTTGTGTACATTGAGCCATCAAAAAACAAAGGTTTCACTATCTCACTCTCACTCAAAAAAGTCCGTATTTCGGAATATCCCGTATTTCGGAATATTTGGATATGGGATACTCAACCTGTATTAGAAGCCTCAGCATGATAGCACCTCTTGATATCTTTAGTATTAGGATGTGCAATCCAGGTTCCCCCCTTTTTTCCAGGAAAGGATATACCTCACCGCACATCACTTATATATAAAACCAAATCGAAGGGCACTCTCCAGTATTTTAGTAAATAATAGTAATTTCTGGTTACCACCCAGCACAATAAATGTATTTGCAACCACTTGCAGCTTACTTCTTCAGTATATTAAAATCAGCACTGCCATTGGTAAATCTCACTTGTCTGTCTACTTCGGTAACTTAATGGACCATTCTGAGACCACCATCAACAGCTGCTATCAGATTCTCTCACAGTAATGATATATACAATTGTGCTCATAAGTTTACATACCCTAGCAGAATTTGTGCTTTTTCTGGCCACGGTATTAAGAACTGGGATATGTAAACTTTTGATCAGGGTCATTTGGGTAGTTTCTGTTGTCATTATGATTTAAAAAGAGTAAACACAGTTGTTTGACAATAAATGGCTTCACCCAACCACTAACCATGAGTGAAAGAAAAGTTTGTGAGTTATCATTCATATTCTCTGACAAATGGCCAGAAAATCACAAATTCTGCTAGGGTATGTAAACTTATGAGCACAACTGTATGTATGCGTGTATATATGTGTGTGATATATATATATATATATATATATATAAATACTTCCTCCAGTGTGTATACCGTGTTCTGAGGTATGGGACCACACTATTTATGTATGGAAAAAAAAAATCATACATGCTGTGCACTCACCTAATTACAGGCCAAACTGTATTTCTCTTACGTCCTTGAAGATGCTGGGGTCCATATTAGTACCATGGGGTATAGACTGGTCCACCAGGAGCCATTGCCACTTTAAGAGTTTAATAGTGTGAGCTGGCTTCTCCCTCTATGCCCCTCCTACCAGACTCGGTTTAGAAAATGTGCCCGGAGGAGCCGGTCACAGCTAGGGGAGCTCTCCAGAGCTTTCTTAGAAAAAGTTTATTTTAGAGTTTATTTTTTTACAGGAGGGACTGAGGGGTCTGAGCCACTGTCTCCGCTGACTGGACATTGAGCTCCAGAGGGGACAGATCGCGCCCCGCCACAGGGGAATGCTCACCCCAGCAGCGACGGAATCCTCAGGCCAGTATAAAGAATTTGTGCGGGAATATGCGCCATCTTCAGGGGGCGGAACTTTTCCTCAGTGCGGACCTAGCAGCGTTCAGCGCCATTTTCCTGCCTGCGGTTCCTGTACACAGACGCTGACAGGGGAAACGGTCCCTCAGCGCAACTCAAGCTATCCTGTGCGGTACCAGGGTGTTCTAGAAGGGGGGGGGGGAGACTGTGTAAATACTGTGTAGTCTATTAAGGTACACAGTAAGCACTAGGTAGTTGTATTATATCTACCTCAGGAAGTGCTGTGTGTGGGTTGGCTCCAATCTCTGTGTCTCTCTGTGGCATACTTAAAGGGAAACTGTGTCTACAATTCCCTGTGTGTGTGGGTGCTTCTAATCTCCCATAGCCATGTCTAGGGACTCTGTGTCATATGCTGCAGAGGATGTGTTTTCTCAGGAAGAATCCATTCCATGTACACAGGAATGTACGGTCTTGTCTCAGATCCCTATAATTGAGCCTGAGTGGTTAACTTCTATTAAAGGAATGATCTCTCAGATTTCCACTAGGGTAGCGCATACTGAGACAGAAACTCAGGTGTTAAAGAATTCTATGGCAGTTTGGTCAGGTTCTGTTCCTATTCCGGCAAAAGACCCCCTAGCATGTTCCCACAGAAACGTGCCCTTGCCTAGATTATGCAAGATGACACGATTACCGACTCTGATACAGCAGACCGTGATGGGGACGTGCTAAGGGGGGCAGCATCCCTTGCAAAGGGGGTGCATCTCATGATTGATGCCATTAGAGATTTATTACACATTACTGACACGCCACCTGAGCAAGTTGAGGAGGCTTACTTTACTGACAATAAAACAGCCTTGCTAACCTTCCCTGCGTCTAAAGAATTTAACGCTATATTTGAAAAATCCTGGGAAAACCCGGAGAAAAAATTCCAGATCCCCAGAAGGGTCCTAGTTACCTTTCCCTTCCCTGAGGACGATCGAAAAAAGTGGGAAAACCCACCCATAGTTGACGCATCTGTCTCCAGACTGTCTAATAAGGTGGTTTTACCTGTCCCTGGTTCTACCATGTTAAACGAACCGGCTGATCGTAAGATTGACACTACGCTCAAATCCATATACACTGCTTCGGGAGTGGCGTTAAGGTCCACCATTGCCTGTGCATGGATTTCTAAAGCCATAGTAAAGTGGTCAGGCACATTACTAGAGGATTTAGATACAATGGCTAGAAGTGACATTTAATTGTTTTTACGTAACATACAGGATTCTGCAGGATTCATGGTGGAATCCATGAAGGACCTGGGTACGCTGACTGCACAGATATCTTCCATGTCGGTCTCTGCTCACAGGGGACTCTGGCTACACCAATGGTCTACAGACACAGAATCCAGGAGAAATGTAGAGACCCTACCTTACACAGGTCAGGCTCTATTTGTGGAAGCATTGGATGCATTGATTTCCACGGCAACCGCAGGTAAGTCACCTTTCCTTCTCTCTGCTACACCTTGGGGGTCATTCCGAGTTGTTCGCTCGGTATTTTTCTTCGCATCGCAGCGATTTTCCGCTAACTGCGCATGCGCAATGTTCGCACTGCGCCAAGTAAATTTGCTATGCAGTTAGGTATTTTACTCACGGCATTACGAGGTTTTTTCTTCGTTCTGGTGATCGTAATGTGATTGACAGGAAGTGGGTGTTTCTGGGCGGAAACAGGCCGTTTTATGGGAGTGTGTGAAAAAACGCTACAGTTTCTGGGAAAAACGCGGGAGTGGCTGAAGAAACGGAGGAGTGTCTGGGCGAACGCTGGGTGTGTTTATGACGTCAAACCAGGAACGACAAGCACTGAACTGATCGCAGATGCCGAGTAAGTTTGAAGCTGCTCAGAAACTGGTAAGAAGTGTCTTTTCGCAATATTGCGAATCTTTCGTTCGCAATTTTGATAAGCTAAGATTCACTCCCAGTAGGCGGCGGCTTAGCGTGTGCAATGCTGCTAAAAGCAGCTTGCGAGCGAACAACTCGGAATGAGGGCCCTTATACGAGGAAACCTTTTTCCCCAACTGCATCGCAGTCCTTTCGTACCGCTAGAACAAAAAGGTCCAAGCCTAATACCACCACCTTTAGGGGTGGTCGTGCAAAATCCAAGAAGCCTACACCCGCAGGCTCCCAGGACCAGAAACCTGCTTCTGGTTCCTCAAAATCCCCAGCATGACGGTGGACCGCACAGCCTGGAGGACGGGCTGGTGGGTGCAAGACTCAGACGTTTCAGCAACGTCCGGATGTTGTCCGGCCTGGATCCCTGGGTACAGGATATTGTGTTCCAGGGGTACAGACTGGAGTTTCACCTCACCGATTCTAAAAATCAGGCTTGCCAGCATTGCTGACAGACAGGGCTATCCTACAGGACGCCATCCGAAATTTGGAAATGTCACAGGTCATTGTCCCAGTTCCACCGCATATGCAAAACAAGGGTTACTATTTTAACCTTTTCGTCTTATCGAAACCGGATGGTTCGGTCAGACTAATTTTGAACTTGAAGTCGCTAAACCCTTACCTGAGGGAATTCAAATTCAAAATGGAGTCTCTGAGAGCGGTGATCTCCTGTCTGGAGGAGGGAGTGATTCTGGTATCCCTGGATATCAAGGATGCGTACCTCCACATTCCGATTTGGCTGCTGCACCAGGCTTATCTCAGATTTGCACTGTTAGACAGTCACTATCAGTTTCAGGCACTGCCGTTCGGCATCTCCACAGCACCAAGGGTGTTCACCAAGGTAATGGCAGAGATAATTGTTCTCCGCAGACAGGGGGTGAACATAATCCCATATCTGGACGATCTACTGATAAAGTCGTCGCCCAGGGAGACGTTGTTGCAGTCCATTGCTCTCACGACTCATCTGCTCAGAAAACACATTTGGATCCTGAACCAACAAGGAGATTGTCTTTTCTGGGGATGATCCTCGACACGGAAGTGCAGAGGGTGTTTCTACCGGAGGAGAAAGCTTTGGTGATTCAGGCAGTGGTCCGGGATGTCCAGAAGCCAACCCGGGTATCTGTTCATCAGTGCATTCATCTTCTCGGGAAGATGGTTGCCTCCTACGAGGCTCTACAGTACGGAAGGTTTCATGTTCGGTCCTTCCAGCTGGATCTCCTGGACAAGTGGTCGGGATCTCGCCTACACATGCACCTGAGGATACGTCTATCTCCGAAAGCCAGAATTTCACTGTTCTGGTTGCTGCAACTATCTCACCTTCTGGAGGGCCGCAGGTTTGGGATTCAGGACTGGATCCTTCTAACCACAGATGCAAGCCTCCGTGGCTAGGGCACAGTCACTCAGGGAGAAGCCTTCCAAGGAAGATGGTCAAACCTGGAATCCAGTCTTCTGATAAACATTCTGTAACTAAGAGCTGTGTACAACGGTCTTCTCAAAGCGGCTCATCTTCTGCGAGATCGAGCCATTCAAGTGCAGTCGGACAATGTAACGACGGTAGCCTACATAAACCGACAGGGCGGAACGAAGAGCAGAGCTGCAATGTCAGAGGTAACAAAAATTATCCTCTGGGCAGAAAAACACGCGTTGGCGCTGTCCGCAATCTCCGTTCTGGGAGTAGACACCAGGGAAGCGGACTTCCTCAGCAGACACGATCTCCATCCCGTAGAGTTGGGCCTCCATCCGGAGGTGTTCACGGAGGTGACGAGACTTTGGGGTGTACCTCAAATAGACATGTTGGCCTCCCGTCTCAACAAGAAGCTCCGGAAGTACTGTTCCAGGTCGAGGAATCCACAAGCAGTGGCAGTGGACACTCTGGTGACTCTGTGGGTGTGCCAGGTAGTGTACGTTTTTCCTCCACTTCCACTCACTCCAAGGATTCTAAAACTCATAAAGAGAACAAGAGTTCAGGCGATCCTCATTGCTCCGGACTGGCCAAGAAGGGCTTGGTACGCAGATCTTCTGGATCTTCTGCTGGAATATCCGAGGCCTCTTCCTCTTCGGAGAACCTGTTACAACTGGTGCCGTTCGCCTTTCCAGACTTACCGTGGCTACGTGTGATGACATGGAAGTTGAACGCCAGGTTTTTAGCTCGGGGGGGCATTCTGAACAAAGTTATTCCTACCCTAATAGAGGCTAGGAAAGGAGTAACGTCTAAACATTACCATCGCATTTGGAAACAGAATGTGTCTTGGTGTGAATCCAAGAAGTTTCCTACGGTGGAGTTTCAACTGGGACATTTTCTCCTCTTCCAGCAAGCAGGTATGGATATGCGCCTGCGGTTGAGATCCGTAAAGGTCCAGATTTCGGCCCTATCCATTTTCTTCCAAAAACAGCTGGCTTCCCTCCCTGAGGTTCAGATTTTTTTTGAAAGGGGTTCTGCACATCCAGCCTCCCTATGTACCACCTACAGCACCCTGGGATCTTACAGTTCCTCCAATCGGATTGGTTCGTTCCTATACCGGAGGTTGAGGTCGAGTTTCTCACGTGGAAGGCTGTCACTTTGTTGGCCTTAGCTTCTGCTAGACGTGTGTCGTTTTTGGGGGCTTTGTCTTGTAAGAGCCTCTACTTGATCTTCCATGAAGATAGGGCCGAGCTCCGGACACGTCAGCAGTTTCTTCTTAAGGTTGGGTCGGATTTTCATATTAATCAACCTATTGTGGTGCTAGTTGCTACTGACTCCTCAATTTCTTCAAAGTCCTTGGATGTTGTAAGGGCTCTGAAGATCTATGTGAAGAGTACTGCTCGTCACAGAAAATCGGACTCTGTTTGTCCTGTATGATCCCAAGAAAATTGGGTGTCCTGCTTCTAAGCAGACGATCTCTCGCTCGATCAGGTTCACTATCCAGTAAGCGTATTCTACGGCAGGATTGCCGTGTCTAAAATCTGTTAAGGCCCACTCTACTCATAAGACGGGCTCTTCTTGGGCGGCTGCCCGGGGTGTCTCGGCTTTACAGCATTGCAGAGCGACTACTTGGTCTGGGTCAAACACGTTTGCTAAGTTCTACAGGTTCGATACTTTGGACTCTGAGGACTTGAAGTTTGTTCAATCAGTTCTGCAGGAGCTTCCGCACTCTCCCTCCCATTCTGGGAGCTTTGGTACGTCCCCATGGTATTAATGTGGACCCCAGCATCCTCTAGGACATAAGAGAAAATAGGATTTTAATTTCCTACTGGTAAATCCTTTTCTCGTAGTTCGTAGAGGACGCTTCGTTATCCTGCAGTTGTTACTTGATTCAGTACGACTTTGTTCTTAGTTAACCAAGTAACAACGCAGTACTTAAGTAATGTTTTCAGCTATTTAGCTTGGTTTGCCTTGTTTGTGTGAGCTGGTATGAATCTCACCACTATCTGTGTATTTCCTTCTCTCGAAGTATGTCGGTCTCCTCGGGCACAGTTTCTAGACTGAGTCTGGTAGGAGGGGCATAGAGGGAGGACCCAGCCCACATTATTAAACTCTTAAAGTGCCAATTGCTCCTGGTGGACCCATCTATACCCCATGGTACTAATGTGGACTCCAGCATCCTCTACGGACTACGAGAAAAGGATTTACCGGTAGGTAATTAAAATCCTATTTTTGGCTAGTGCCTACACTGACTCTCAGAAACATGAGAATTGCTCTGTATCTTTTGCCACCAGCTTGACAATTTTTGCAGTATTTGGGAACCAGCATTCCCTTAATATAAATTAAATAAAGTTTAGACTGTACTTAGGTGAGTATCAAAATTTTTTATAATTTTGGCTCCGTACACCGCCACGATGGATTTTCTGGGGCTCAAGTATAAAACATATATTTTACATGGCAGTCGCGTGGTGGGAGGGGGTTTGCCAAAAGGCGCCGCGGCACGGTCCGGACAACGATGTCACACACAGCCGCTGTGACTCGAGACGCAGCGGTTAGCTCTCTGACAGCATGTAGGAGCTGCGCTGGCAGGGAGCTACTTGTCATGTACAAAATCATCGCTGCCGTGAGATGCTTTTGTTCCTGTGCTGGGGTGGGGGTAGGGCCTGACATGCGGGGCGGACTAGCCCTGTGCTGGGCGTCCCCCCGCATGTCAGAGAAACTGATCATAGATGTGCTAAATTTAGCACATCTACGATCAGATCTGTATCACCCCTATATCTTTAAAAGAAGATGAAAATCCTCATACCTGGCACTTAACAACCCTATAAACACCTCCATTACCAGCTATTGGTGCGCTCTCAAGGCAGTCATGAGAGGTGCTGCAATTCATGCAACAGCACGAATACGACGTCGCATCTATGAAGTGCAACAGGCCTATGAGAAAGAAGTTAGTCTTAGAGACTCAACATAAAAATCTCCTAGAAATCCCAATATCCTCGCGGCCCTAACTGATGCTAGAGAAAACTTAATACCCTACATCTTTCCCATATTCAACGCGCAATTTCTAAATTAAACCAGAAATTTTATGCCTTAGGAAATAGAGCTAGCAAACTACTAGCAAGAAAACTCAGAGGCAAAAATATAATGAATAGAATAAAAGCATTAGCCAAACCTGATGGGTCTTCATCCTCAAATCCGAAAGATATCACTATTCAATTTGCTTCCTATTATGAACAGCTTTATAACTTAAATAGGGATAATTCCATTCCCCAACCTTCAGCATCCAATATAGAATCCTTTCTAGACTCAGTTCAACTTCCATCGATCTTCCATGACGACGCCTCAGCGTTATGCTCCCCTTGGACTATTGAACTACATTCTGTTTTTGAAGTCTCTCAATAAAGACAAAGCCCCTAGCCCAGATGGTTTTCTTAAAAAGTTTTATACTACTTTTCAGTACTCCCTTTCCACTGCCCTATTAAATCTTTATAATAACGCCTTTGTAAATCCCTTCCCGATGGTAATGCTGGAGGCTCAGATAGTTACGATACCCAAACCTGGCACAAACTCGACTTTATGCCAGAACTACAGGCATATAGCACTTTTAAATATGGACATAAATCACAAATAGGCTGAATCAACTAATTCCCACCTTTGTAGCCCAAGATCAAGTTGGCTTTGCAATAGGCAGACAACACCAGAAGAGTTTTTTCTTATTGTTGGAATCCCACTCCACTAACCAGATCCCCTTATTATTACTATCGCTCGATGCTGAGAAAGCTTTTGATAGGATTCATTGGCAGTACATGAATAGAGTTCTTGCCAGGTTTAGGTTTTCAGGTAAATTTTTGCAACTATTCTGCATCTATACTCTTACCCCTCTGCACGTGTTTTTAGCAATGGATTTCTCTCTAATTCTTTTCCCATAACGAATGGATCCCGCCAAGGGTGCCCCCTTTCACCACAAGTTTACGCTTTAGCGATTGAACCCTTGGCAGAGAGAATTAGAACTTCTACACAGACAAGTGGGCTTAAAATAGGTACAATGCACCACAAAATCTGCTTATTTGCGGATGATGTGCTCTTGTTTATAACAAAAACAAGACTAATCACACACCATCCGCCACAATCTCCTTAAAAAGTGTTTCAAATACCTTCATATCAGACCCTGGATTTCAGGGTCAACTCACTTGACTCGCACTCTCTACCTGCCCCCCCCCCTCCTTATGTATTATCTAAACTCGCTAATCCAGATCACAAGAATGGAATTTCTCTATGGTATACTACTCTCCTATCTCCTCATGACGAGCAGAAACTTCATATTCAATCTAGATGGGAATTAGAGCTAAAAATAACTTTAACAGATGAGAATTGGGAAAGAATATTTTCAAATGTATTTCGGATGTCTAGATGAATAAACCATTCGGAAATGTTGTTTAAAACCATTCATGTATACCATACTCCAGTCAAATTGCACAAAATTTGGCCCGACTCTCCCAAGTTTTTTGGGATATTGGGTGGATCCGAGGGTACCCTAATACACATATTTTGGCTACGTCCCAAATCAAAACGCTGTGGAACGAGGTATTTGATTTCATTAAGCAGGTTACAGACGTCTCTCTCCCGCTTCTTCCTGAAATTGTATTTTTACATCATTTTCCCACCTCTTTACATAATGTCAATACCTATGTTATATGTCATATATTGATAGCTTCCAGAGCGGTTAAGCCCAATATTGGAAAAGGACTGATCCTCAGAAATTGTCAAAGATCATATCTTACGTTCAGAGGAGCTGTGAACTGGAAACTATAGGTTTTAAATATTCTATGTCCATATATTCCCCCCTAAGGAAATGGTTTGACTGGTCAGACTTCTATGCTTCTCATACTGCCCAGCCTCACATTTTATAATATGGAAGTTACATTTGTCTTCCTTCATACGCAATATTTAATGTACGCTGATCTGGTTTATAAGACTATCCCTTAAAAACTCTTATAATATGATCGCTTCGGAGGTAGGCCTTTCTATTCCCATGGACCTATAGATGAATGCTTCTGGGACATGCCCTATACTCATACCTTCTATTTTTTCTCATTGATTAATACAGTTATTCACAGTTTGTAATTGCTATTTTCCCTTTCTCTTACGTCCTAGAGGATGCTGGGGTCCACATTAGTACCATGGAGTATAGATGGATCCACTAGGAGCCATTGGCACTTTAAGAGTTTGAGAGTGTGGGCTGGCTCTTCCCTCTATGCCCCTCCTACCAGACTCAGTTTAGAAAATGTGCCCGGAGGAGGCGGTCACAGCTAGGGAAGCTCCATAGGAGCTTTTCTATTTCTTTTTTATTTTAGAGTTAGGCACTGGAAGAGTTTATTTTTAGAGTTTTTTTAATTTTACAGGGATGCTGCTGGCAACAGCCTCCCTGCTTCGTGGGACTTAGGGGGGAAGTAGTGTCCGCCCTGCGGGGTCTGAGCCACTACAGTATCTCTGCTGACAGGACACTAAGCTCCTGAGGGGATCGAACGTTCCCCGCCACAGGGGATCGCTCACCCCGGCAGCATGCCACCACCCCCTTACAGAGCCAGAAGATCAGTGGCGAGTCAGTCACCGGCCCTCCTAGCAAGCAGAGAGCCAGTGTGAAGATGGCGGCAACAGGGTATGGAGCGCAGTACTAACTGCGCTCCGGGGCTCAGCGGTACATAGTGTGGTGCTGTGAGGGGCGCCCTGAGGGAAGTATCACGGATTCTTCAGTGGGCGGAACGCCAACTGCCAGCCATATCGACAGTATTCATTGCGGGGATCCTAAACTGGGAAGCAGACTTTCTCAGTCAGGATGTACACGCCGGAGAGTGGAGCCTCTATCCAGAAGTGTTTCAACTCCTCGTGGACAGGTGGGGCCTTCCAGATGTGGATCTGATGGCGTCTAGACTCAATCACAAGGTTCCAATCTTCTAAGCAAGGACAAGGGATCCTAGAGCAGCGTTCGTGGACGCACTGGTATTTCGATGGAACTTTCAGCTGCCATACGTGTTCCCTCCGGTGTCGCTCCTGCCCAAAGTAATAAGGAAGTTCAAGCAAGAAGGAGGAATCCTACTTCTGATCGCTCCCGCGTGGCCCAGACTGCATTGGTTCTCAGACCTTCAGGGTCTCTCGATAGAGCATCCCCTTCTACTTTAACAGCGCCCAGATCTCCCCGTTCAGGGCACCTGTGTATATCAGGATTTAGCCCGATTGGCTTTGACGGTGTGGCTCTTGAAGCTTCCGTCTTGAGGGCCAAAAGATTTTCTGAGGCGGTCATTCAAACCATGTTGAAGGACCGGAAACCGACTTCTGTTCGGATTTACCGCAGGGTCTGGAATTCTTACTTTGCTTGGTGCTCATCTAACAATTATGATGCTTACAAGTTTAGTACGGCCAAACTTTTGGCCTTTCTACAACTGGGCCTGGACTTGGGCCTTCGTCTGGCCTCCATCACGGTTCATATTTCTGCCTTGTCGGTTTGGTTCCAGAGAAAAATTGCGACCTTAACCGATGTGCATACATTCACTCAGGGTGTATTGCGGATTCAACCTCCTTATGTCTTTGCTTTGGCTCCTTGGGACCTGTCGGTGGTTCTGGAGGCGTTGCAAGGGTCTCCGTTTGAGCCTCTTGAATCTGCAGACCTTAAGTAGCTTTCTCTTAAGGTGTTGTTTCTGCTGGCTATTGCCTCTGCCAGACGAGTGTCGGATTTGGGTGCCTTGTTTTGTAGGTCACCTTATCTTATTTTTCACCGTGATTGGGCGGTTCTTAGAACACGTATTTACCGAAGGTGGTGTCTTCTTTTCACCTTAATCAGATGATCGTGGTTTCAGCCTTTGCCTCTTCTGACTTGTCTTCCAAAGAAAGGTCTTTGGATGTGGTACGGGCTCTCCGTATCTACTTGAAGAGAAATGCCTCCATCAGGAAGTCGGATTCTCTCTTTGTTCTGTTTGGTTTTCACAAACGTGGCTGGCCTGCTCACAAGCAGACCCTGGCCAGATGGATTAGAATGGTGATTGCACATGTTTATGTACAGGCTGGCCTTCCAGCTTCTGCTACCATAAAAGCCCATTCTTCTCGGTCGGTTGGACCTTCTTGGGCGGCCCGCCGTGGTGCAACCCTTGAACAATTGTGCAAGGCGGCTACGTGGTCCTCAGTGAACACGTTCATAAGGTTCTATGCCTTCGATACTTCCGCCTCCCAGGATGCTTCCTTTGGATGCCGGGTTCTTGTGCCCGCTACAGTGCGTCCCCTCCCATAAGGAACTGCTTTAGGACATCCCCAATGTCATTCACTGTGGAGCCCAGTATACCCCGCAGTAGAAAACGAGATTTATGGTAAGAACTTACCGTTGTTAAATCTCTTTCTGCGAAGTACACTGGGCTGCACAGGGCGCCCAACCTGACACACTTAGCTTCTTTGGGTTGGTGTGGCATTAGTCGCTGTCACTTTCTCCTGTCGTGAGAATGTGGTGAATGTGGCTGCTAACAGTTGTCTCTTTTGCCTGTTACTGCTTTGGACTGGTTAACAAAAACTGAGCTCCTGTGCACGGAGGCGGAGTTATAGAGGAGGCGGCGCTATGCATTCTGGGAACAGTCAAAGCTTTAAACCTGTTGGTGCCTCGGATCAAGATCCTACTCTACACCCCAATGTCATTCCCGGTGGAGCCCAGTGTACCTCGCAGAAAGAGATTTAACAATGGTAAGTTCTTACCATAAATCTCATTTTTGAGCAGCAGTTAAATTGCTGACTTTTGTCACATACTACATTTGGTTATAGTTACTGTTACCATAAAAGTGTGTTAGTGTGACACACAAATTTTGCAGTTACAAGGCAAAAGGTTGAAAACAGTCAGAAACCCCATTATTGCTTTCATGTAAAATGTGCTCTGTGGGGTAATCTGCACAGGATATTGTACAAGATGGGCTACAGTATGTGTTAAATGTTATACACGTCCTGGTCAGTCAACTATTCCTGTACCTACACAGTAACCTCCTTGGGCTTCCTTTACACAGTTATTGGATACCCTGGTGGACAGATTTACACCAGCCATGGGTTCCCCTATGCCAGTACAAGCCCCAGATACAAATCCACCATAGGTGAAAACTCTGCCAAGTTCAGTTCAAAGTCTGGCACAGACATCTATAGCTTTTCAAAAGATGTTGCCAGGAAACAAAACCGCATTCTAGATCAACTAGAATTACTTCCTCTCAGTCCACTATTATATCAGACCCAAATGAGTCATCTTAGGAGGAAGGTGAAGAAAATTATCTCTGTCACTGATTCATGTGTGTGTAGCAGAGGAGGAGGCTTCTATTACTGTAGATGTACTGTCATTAATAGATGCAATTAAACAGATCCTTCAGTTATCTGAAGATGAACCTGCTCCTGTCGCTAAGAAAGCTGATGTATTTAAACATCAGAAAATAATCCGATCACAATTTCCACATTCTGACCATTTGATAGAAATTAGACAGTAACCTTGGAATACCCCTGGTAAAAAGTTTCCTCTGTCTAAACGACTCTCATCTTGCTATCCTATCCCTTTGGAGGAAAATGCGAGGTCGGATCTCCTCCAGTGGATTCTCTTATCACACGTTTGGTAAAAACATCTACCTTACCTATCACAACCATTTTATCCTTAAAGGAACCCACAGATAGATGCACTGAAAATTGCCTCAAGTCTTTCTTTTCACTGATGGGTTCTGTAAATAGGCCTACAATAGCAGCCTAATGGGCAGTAAAAGCTATTGAATCTTGGTTGCAGGTAGGAATTGCCTTTACTTATATCAGAGGAGTGCAGAATATATTTGGATTGTATCAAGAAATCGACTTCTTATATTGGTGTGCTGGCAGCAAAAGTGTTGGCAATATAAGTACTTACAAGACGCATTGTTTGGTTATGCTCTAGCAAAGCGAATTTAGACTCCAAGGAAACTCTGGATGTACTACTCTTTACGGGAGATGTTCTGTTTGGAGAAGAACTAAACAAAATAGTGGCATCCTTATCGGCTACCAAAACTGCTTTTCTCCCTTAATCTTCTACACCACTGCCTAAGGGCTCAAATTTTCGTACCTTTTGCCCACAAGGAAAAGCGGATGGATTAGAATGGTGATTGCACATGTTTATGTACAGGCTGGCCTTCCAGCTTCTGCTACCATAAAAGCCCATTCTACTCGGTCGGTTGGACCTTCTTGGGCGGCCCGCCGTGGTGCAACCCTTGAACAATTGTGCAAGGCGGCTACGTGGTCCTCAGTGAACACGTTCATAAGGTTCTATGCCTTCGATACTTCCGCCTCCCAGGATGCTTCCTTTGGATGCCGGGTTCTTGTGCCCGCTACAGTGTGTACCCTCCCATAAGGAACTGCTTTAGGACATCCCCAATGTCATTCACTGTGGAGCACAGTATACTCCGCAGTAGAAAACGAGATTTATGGTAAGAACTTACCGTTGTTAAATCTCTTTCTGCGAAGTACACTGGGCTGCAAGCTATTGAATCTTGGTTGCAGGTAGGAATTGCCTTTACTTATATCAGAGGAGTGCAGAATATATTTGGATTGTATCAAGAAATCGACTTCTTATATTGGTGTGCTGGCAGCAAAAGTGTTGGCAATATAAGTACTTACAAGACGCATTGTTTGGTTATGCTCTAGCAAAGCGAATTTAGACTCCAAGGAAACTCTGGATGTACTACTCTTTACGGGAGATGTTCTGTTTGGAGAAGAACTAAACAAAATACTGGCATCCTTATCGGCTACCAAAACTGCTTTTCTCCCTTAATCTTCTACACCACTGACTAAGGGCTCAAATTTTCGTACCTTTTGCCCACAAGGAAAAGCGAAAGGACAAGGGTTTCCTAGGCAATCAAATGCCTCAATGTCTACTAAGCCCAAGACTAAGCAGCCATGGGCAGCAAGACAACCACCAGCAAAACATGATAAACCCACATACTGACTTGATGGGTCACTTTGCACAAGTCTGGATCAAGACCACTTAAGACGCTTGGATGCAAGAGGTAGTCTCTCATGGGTACGCCTTCCATCAGGCACACAAAAGTCTTGGATACTACAAAAAGTTGTTCAATCACTCCTCCAGTCAGGAGTAATAGTGCCAGTTCCTCAGGCTCAAAAAGGAAGGGGTTATTATTCGTCCCTGTTCCTTGTACCAAAGTCAAATGCGACATACAGACCTATTCTCAATTCAAATCTCTCAAAATATTTGTGAAAACTTCCAAGTTTTGCATGGAAAACCTATGCTCCATACTCCTAGCAATGGAGCTGGGGGATTTCATGTTGTCACATGTCTATCTGCATATACGTATTGCTATCCTAGGCCAGCACTAGCAGTTCCAGGCGCTGCCATTTGGCCTGTCTACGGTGCCCAGAATATTTACAAAAGTCATGGCAGCACACCTGCGTCATCAAGGAATCAGGATATTTCCTTATTGTTCCTGGCCAGTTCACAGGAGGTATTGCACAGCAAATTACAAACAACGATTTCTTTCCTAGAAAGTCATGGTTGGCTTATCATCTGGAAAAAAGTCCTCACTCATACCGTCCCAAAGGATGGTAAATCTGGGAGCCCTGCTAGAATCTCAAAATCAACGATTGTTTCTACCAATGAACAAAATATTGAAACTAAGGGACAAAATACAGCGGTTCCTTCACCATGCTTAGGTGTCAATTCAGTCAGCCATGCAAGTCATCGACCTGATGGTATCTACATTCGACATGGTAGAATTTGCTCAGTTCACTCTTACCCTTTACAAAGGCTAGCCAAATGGAATGGCCTGCCTCATCAGATCAAACGGCAGATAATAACTCTGACTCCAGAGGTTCGCCTATTATTAAGTTGGTGGCTCCACAGCAATCACCTAGACTGGGGTGCCCCTTCTGGACCCCGAATTGGTTGCTTCTCACTACAGATGCCAGCCTTTGCGGTTGAGGAGCTGTAACCGAGCAACACTCGTTTAAAGGGAGATGGAGCCTGGCAGAGTCTCAGTTACTAATCGGTGTACTGGAACTTGAGGGCAGTATACAAAATTTTACACTGGCACGCAGCATTCTCCAAGGCAGGCCTGTGCAAATTCAATCAGACAATGCCACAGCAGTGGCATATATCAATCACAAAGGCAGCAAAGGGGCAATGCAAGAGGTAGCCAAAATACTTAAGTGGGCCGAACGTCATCTTCCGGCCATATCAGCAGAGTTCATACCAAGCCTCCTCAACTGGGAAGCAGAATTCCTCAGTCGTCAGGATGTGCACACGGGCAAATGGACTCTCCACCCAGAAGTGTTGCAACTATTAGTGGACAGGTGGTGCCGGACAGACGTGGATTTGATGGCATCATGTCACAACCACAAGGTTCCAGTATACGGATCCTAGTCACTGGATCCGCAAGCAGCATTCGTGGATGCTCTAGCTGCAGTACAATGGACGTTTCATCTACCATACATATTTCCCCTAATATCCCTTTTCCCAAGGGTAATAAGGAAATTAAAACAAGAAGGAGGAAACCTCATTCTGATAGCCCCAGAATGTCCCAGACGGCGCTGGTTCTCCTACCTACATAGCCTTTCAGTAGGGTAATTTCCTCAGCGACAGGACCTTCTATTTCAAGGGCCATGTCTACATCCAGAACTGAATAGTCTGTCTTTTACGGCGTGGCTCTTGAATCATCCATTTTAAGAGCAAAAGGATTTTCAACCTCTGTAATTAAAACGATGCTTAAGGCACGCAGGCCTGCTTCAGCACGTGTATATAGTATAGAATAAGGCATACCTATTTCACATTGTGCGCTTCTAAGCGCTACAATACAATTACGTTTCAAGTATTAAGAATACTGATTTTTCTTCAAAGATGATTGAATCGAGGTTTACGCCCTGCTTCTCTGAAAGTACACATTTCTGTCCTATCAGTATGAGAGAAAAATTGCTACACTACCGGATATACATACTTTTTTCAAGGGGTCATACGGGTAACAACCTCCATATGTACCCCCTTAGATCCACGGTTTTTGCTTTATTGACTGCAAAACTAACCGCTAAGATTATGAAAGTAATGAACCCAACAAAAATTGTCTTCATTTTTTTATTTGATTGCAATATAGTGCAAAATCAGAAATTTTCACGTTACTCTAAATAAAAATAATGAATAATAGAAGTTCCCATTAAGATACAACCTTGAAATGTGACATGGACAATCTGAAAACATCATGGTATAGTTTTTTTGAGAATCTTAAACTTCTCATATTTTTTTTAATCGGTCTTCAACTGTTTCTGTGACCTTGAAATGTTGACCTCCTTAAAAAACTTAGTCTTATGGTATATTAAATGAAAGCAAAATGTTTTTTATATATATATATATATATATATATATATATATATATATATATATATATATATATATATATATATATCCTAAGCCCTTCTAAGAAAATTAGATTTTTTGTATAATCACAAGCCCCAATATTTGTATGTTTGACCTATTCAATCCCCTGTAATTCAAAAACTGCATAAAATAAAAAAGTAAAAATCAAAATTTGTCGTCCGCTTGATATCCCATTTAGTATACATGCTATAAAACTTGGGAAACCTAAGTTTAAAAATAATTTTAAATTGTGCAGTGACCCAAAAATGTTATTTCTTTCTTCTACAGAGATTCTACTAAACATATGAATCGATTTAATAACTGCTTAATGTGAGTTAAGCCTGTGTCCACGTCTTTGGGGGTCATTCTGAGTTGCTCGCTAGCTACTTTTTGCAGCCATGCAAACGCATAGTCGCCGCCCACTGGGGAGTGTATTTTAGCTTTGCAAGTGTGCGGACGCCTTTGCAGCCGAGCACTACAAAAATAGTTTCTGCAGTTTCTGAGTAGGTACGAACTTACTCAACCGCTGTGAACATTTCAGCCTGTCCGGTCCCGGAATTGACGTCAGACTCCCGCCCTGCAAACGCTTGGAAACGCCTGCATTTTTCCAACCACTCCCTGAAAACGGTCAGTTGACACCCATAAGCGCATTCTTCCTGTCAATCGTCTTGCGATCGGCTGTGTGAATACAGTCGTCGTAAAATCCATCGCCCAGCAACGATCCGCTGTGTACCTGTATGACATGCCTGCACGTTGCAGTTCATACGCATGCACAGTAGTGACCTGATCGCTGCGCTGTGAAAAACGGCAGCGTGCGATCAGGTCGAAATTACCCCCTTTATGCTAATCAGGTCTTTTGCGACTTTGCTTCCATTGAGTGTATATTTAGCCTGAAAATGCACTAGGAGACTGCACTGTGTGCAACTGATTCTGCATACAATGCACAATGGAATATGGTGTGATAAAAAAATCAGCTGCTGCTGCTGCATCGTAGCACTGCGTATACAGATTCATACTCAGTCTCAGAGGTATATGTGTTGCATATCAAATTAATCATCCTGGTGTGACTTATGCACATCTCATAGGGACTAAAATTCATTTTGGGGAATAAAAGAAGCAGAGTCGCATGGGACCTGGCGCTGAGAAGGAGGGTCTGTTTGGCTTGACTGCAGCAATAGTGTATGAGTACACATTTGTATCCGGGCCTTGTATGGTGTATTGTTTAAATGTTGTAAATTTTGTATTGATAGGTGAGTTTTAGGATTTTTCCCCCAAACTTTTTGCAGACTTGTATAGACACTTTTGTTTGCTGAAATACAATATATACAATTATGACCACTAACAGCCTTCTGTACTGTTCTACTACTTATCTCTCAATTTTTTGCTAATTTTTCCTCACTGTTTCATGCATTTCATATAGGTTCTACGGAATTACAAATAACATCCATGACTTATAATTTCTAAACGAATTAGAAGGAAATTGGGAGATAACCCAATTTCCTTGGATTATGGAAAATATTGTTTGATACATTGTGCTTCCTGTAAAGGAATTTAGAGTGACCCAAATATAGATCTTTCTAACAGGAGGAATTATAGGCTAGCTTTTATGTTTCTTGAGACTCAACTTGGAAGTAAGAGGTTTTTTTTTTTTAATAAAGTAATTTTTATTCAGCAGTCTGGAGAATAAAGTACAGACATTGCAGAGCATCATCATATCACAAAAAAATAAATCAATTAGCTTGAGGCAGAACCTCATTTGAAAAAAGTTCACATTTGTGGGATATCTGAACATGTCCATGAGGGAATGTACACACAATTTCCTGTTGTTCAGATCATTTGAGTCTGCAAGATCCGTAACCATATATATAAAACCTCATTTACTTTTATATTTACGCCCTTAAACTAACCTATAAGAAACCTGAAATTAAAGAGAGAAAAAAAAATAAAAAAATATTAATACAAAAAAAACAGAAGCAAGGTGAGAAGGAATATTTTGATTCAGGACCACAGTGATCATGCAATGAAGTAGACGACCCCGCAGGGCTCAACCGCCAAGCATCTCAAAAACGTCATTAGACAGTAAATTTTTTGGGAAGTTAGTACTTCAGTGCCCTCTATAGTTGCGGGATCGGATGAGAATGGGGGGAGTCAAGCCATGGAGACCAGACCCTTTCAAATTTGGCTGATGCGTTTTGTTTCATATATACATATCTTTCCTTAATTATTGTATCATTAATTAGGGCCTTAAGCACAGAAACCAAAGGGGCTCTAGGGGCCATCCAAAGCCTCGCAATGCAAACCTTAGCCAAGGCACATACACTGCGAGCATACAGACCCATCGAAACAGACAGAGAAGTAGAGCATCCCATCCCCAGAATACAGAATTGAGGGGTAAGCAGTCCGCCAGTCACTCCCGTACTCTCCAGAATTGACCTGACCCCCAACCAGAACACCCTCAACCTCGGGCAATCCCACACTAGATGCCAAAATGTTCCCACCTCCCCCCCGCACTTAGGACAAAGGCCTGATCCGCCCGTACCAAAAGTAGCCAGCCTAGCTGGAGTCCTATACGTTCTGTGTAAAATAAAGAATTGAATTTGCTGATATCTGAGAGATTTGTTAACTTTGGCAGGGTATTCCAGAGCAATGGCCCAGTCCTCCTCAGTTATTAAACCCATATCCTCCTCCCACCTTCCACGGAGACGTGTCAGAGGGTCCGCATGGAGCTTAGTAAGCAAATATCCATACGCAAAGGAGACCATCTTAGCTCGACCCAAAGTAGCCACAAAGGTCTTGATGGGAAATGGGAGGATTCGTGGGGGGGACTCAGCAAACTGGGACTGGAGGGCGTGACGAAGCTGGAGGTATCTGAAAAAGTAGGAGTTGGGTAAATCAAACTCATCTCTCAGTTGCTGAAAGGATTTGAGTACACTATCTAGGTAAAGTTGGGAAATAGAAACCACAGATCTAGGGGCCCACACCTCCCGCCCCTCAAGCGTATGCAATTCAGGGAGCCAGTCAGAGTACCAAAGGGGGGTATCTGGGTCCAGACCATCATATCTCAAGAGGACTCTCAGGGCCTACCATATCTTTAAGGCCTGGAAAATAATAGGGGGAAGAAACCGAGCTATGCTCCCACTCAGCAGCACCTGCACAGGAGAGAGGTGAGGAAAGTAACAGCGAATAAACTCACAGTGTAAAGAGTTAACCCCAGAATCCTGCGCCCACACACTAATATGAGTCAGCTGAGCAGCGTAGTAATATATCTGAAAATTAGGTAGAGCCAGGCCACCGTCAGTGCGCTGCCTGGTAAGGGTGTTTAGCTGTATCCTAGGTCGTTTGTTAGCCCATATTAGAGAGGATAGAACACTATTTAATTTCCTAAAGAATAGCGGATAAATATATACCGGGGACTGGAGAATAATGTATAAAAGTTTGGGCAGTATAATCATTTTAATGAGATTAACCATGCCAGACACCGTCAGTGGAAGCTTACACCAAGTTTTGGATTAGCCCATGACCCACTGCATAGTTGGGTCCAGGTTCAGAGGGACAAAATCAGAAGGGTCATTAGTAATTTGAATCCGAGATATTTAAATTGTATTGTCCAACATAGTGGCAGGGGGATTTTGGGAATAGAAGGAGGGGGGGGGGGGGGGGGGGGCTATGACTGGCATAATGTATGATTTAGACCAGTTAATTCTAAGACCCGAGTGATCACCAAAGCACTTAATCACACGCAGCAGAGTGGGCATTGACTTGGTGTAATCCTGCAAAAACAACAACATGTCGTCGGCATATAGAGCTATTCTATCCTCACGTGGACCCGTACCGATTCCCACAATATCTGGGTGCGATCGTATCAAACAGGCCAGGGGCTCGATGGCCAGGGCAAACAGTGCGGGGGATAGGGGGAAGCCCTGCCTAGTACCACAGGACAGTTGAAAAGAGGGGGATACAAAGCCGTTCACCAAGCTCCTGGCACTCGGATGTTGATACAGTAATTTAGTCCATCTGATAAAGTTGGGTCCAAAGCCCATACAAGCCATCACCTCCCATAAGTAAGCCCATTCAATGCTGTCAAAAGCCTTGGCCGCGTCTAACGAGACCACAGCCGAGTCAGAAGGGGAGTCATGTGGGAGTTGCAAAATGGTATATAGTCTACGTAGGTTAATAGATGTGGACTTCCCTGGCATGAAGCCAGTTTGGTCCGAGTGAACGAGGGAGGTGATTACTGTGTTAAGCCGTACTGCCAATATCTTTGCCAGGACCTTAGCATCGGTGGGAATCAGGGAAATCGGCCTATAGGAGTCTGGAGACCCAGGGTCCTTACCGGGCTTTGGAATCACTATTATAATTGCCTCTGACATAGAGAGGGGAAGTTCGTTGTTGGCAAATATATCTAAGTATAGGGCATGGAGTCTGGGCCCAAAAAAAATCAATATGATTTTTGTAAACCTCAGAGGGAATCCCGTCACACCCCGGAGCCTTGCCACTAGGGGACATACCAATGGCCACAGTCACCTCCTCGAGCGTCAAGGGCGCCTCCAGCAGTCCACAGGCCTCAGGGGAGAGTGCGGGCAGCGCAATACCCCCCAGGTAATATAAGATATCTAGAGTAGAGCGCGTCAATTGTGAGCTATAAACCTCAGAATAATAAGATCTGAATAACTGTGCAATGTCCGGCGTGGTGTCAACAAAGGAGCCATCCCCATCGGACATCTGGGTGATCGTAGACCCAGGACGATCATAGTGTATCAGACGGGCCAGGAGTCCCCCCGTCCTATCAGCCTGCATGTAAATATTAGTGGCCTTAAAAAGGAGGGAACGTGAGTTTTTATCGGACAGGTGGGCCATCCAAGCCGACTGAGCCACTAGCCAGCGTGTCTTCGTCGCGGGGGCACCATCTAGCAAATATTGGGACTCTAGTTCCCTGGCGTCGCTTTCAAGGGCCTGTTCTCTCTCCCTGGAGGATATTTTATGAGCCGCTATGCGTCCAATATATGAACCTCTCAAAAACGCCTTAAATGAATCCCAAACTATCGTACCCGGGGCTGACCCTACATTATCGTTAAAGTACCCCCCCCCCCCCCCACTGAGTCTCCAGGTCGCTGCAGTCACCCAGTTGGGTCAGCCAAGAGGGGTGCAGCTTCCAATAAGAGTGCCCCCTCTGACTTCCCACAGCAATAGTCATCAACAGAGGGGAGTGGTCAGAGACCCCTCGAGCCTCATAGTGAATGTTAATAATCCCAGGGACAAGGGCAGGGGACACTAGCATCAGGTCAATCCTGGAGAAGGAGCCATGAGTACTGGAAAAACAGGAGAACTGACGGGCCGTAGGATGACGGAGCCTCCACGCATCAACCCACTGTAAACTATCCAAGAAATCCGCAAACTTGGTAGGGCCAGCACCCGCCAGCGCAACCTGCGGGGAGTGCCATCGATCCAAGGACAAATCTAGGATGTTATTAAAATCACCCAGACATATCACTGGGGTGGTAGGAGATGGAGCAATGAAAGAGGCAGCCTGCTGCAGCACAGCATATGAAAAAGGAGGGGGGACATACACCGCTAATATGTAATAAGGCTGGGAACTCGGTTTACATTCCATAAAAACAAATCTTCCATACGGGTCAGTTTTGATCGACAATAATTCAAATTGCACTGACTTTTTAATCAGAACCGAGACACCCCTAGAAAAGGAAGAATGAGAGGCATGGTAAGCCCATCCCACCCAGGCCCGTCGTAAAGACAGTAACCTATGTCCCTCCAAGTGGGTCTCACTGAGGCATGCAATATCCGGGTCATATTTCTTAATCATATTTAGAACCAAAGATCGTTTGATTTTGTTATTCAGACCTCGGACATTCCATGCCAGAAATTTCAAGTTAATCATAACCCCATGTAGACTTTATGTACCTCCCGGATAGACATTTCCCAAAATATAACTGTGAACCAACATCATTAATACCAGCAACACATGACGTATATAAGCCCTGCGTTATAATCCACAGCGTCTGAACTAGTAAACATCCTTGCTTCAGAAAAAACTTAGGTAAGAAAAATAACAAACTAAAGAAAGAAAACCAAAAACAGCAGCAAGGGGAGCCGCAACCGGCAGCTTCCCAATTATCGCTCCCCTCTCCGTACACCCCCCAGAACACCGGCATACTTATATCCCAAACCAACAACCCAAACTACCAAGCGCTAAGAAGGCCTAGATTCTCAACTAAATCTCTAACCCTCTTCTAGCCAACACCACTTGGATGTAAAAGTCTTGAGCCACCAATGCAAAGGAGGGGGGCTCCCCGATCTAAGATCGTTCCCTCCGGTAATCTAAGCCCAGCATCTGCAACGCAGGAGATCAGTCCGGAGCCAGCTGCCGAGCACCCGGTGCAAATCTGTCCAGCCATTGTGCCGCCTCCCTGGGGGAATTAAAAAAACTTGGTCTCCCCATCCGCCACAACCCGGAGCCTTGAAGGAAACAGCATGGAATATTGGATGTTGAGGTCTCGCAGACGCCGTTTAATGGGCATAACTGGGCTCGATCCTTCTGGACGTCTGCGGCAAAGTCCGGGAAGGCCGACACCTTGACTCCATTACGGATCAACGGGCCCTTTGTACGGCCTAGGCGAAGAACTGAGTCCCGGTCCTTATAATGCAGGAATTTGGCGATGAAGGTGCGAGGAGGGGCAGCAGGAGGTAGCGGCCGAGATGGTATCCTATGTGCACGCTCCACCGTGAATTGGGCCGTAAAGGACTCCGCACCATACATCTCCTTAAGCCAAGATTCGAGGAAGTCCTCCGGCTGCGAGCCCTCTTCTCTTTCAGGCAGGCCTACAAATCTGACGTTATTCCTGCGCAGCCTTCCCTCCATGTCTAAAAGCTTGGTCTGGAGGGAGGAAACCTGCTGGGTCACCGTGGATACGGACTGCTTTAGGGGGCCACACATATCTTCCAGGTTGGAGACCCGTGTCTCCGCCTCACCCACTCTCTCACGGATACGCTGAACATCTTGTCGGAGCAAGGAGAGGTCGCACTGCACCTTTTCCATCTTATCGGAGAGACGCTGTTCACTGCCAACTATAGCCTCCAGCACCTGTTGAATAGACGGTGCCTCCGCCGCCTCTGGGGAACCGGCCGCAGATGCAGAGGGGGAGTTCGAGTGGGTCGGAGAGGTTCCCTGAGAAGGAGCCGATGACACCCTGGGAGTGGGTTGCCTGGCATATCTTTCTAGTTTGGCCGCGGCCGCGCTCTGGCCGCCCTTAACCATATTGGACAGGAGCAGTCACACTCACCCCAGGGCAGGGTTTTCAGAACAAAAGTGTAGTTAGAAGGCGGTAGCAGCAAGGACGTATACAATCAGTGGCGGGAAACAACCGTGCCCTGTCTGTAGGCCAAAATATCAATGGATAGAAAATACAGGCTTGTGTAAAAGCAACAATACGGATGGGAATATTGAAGAGGGAATATCCTGCAGCAATTCCGGGAGGCAAGGGTAGGATATTGGTATGTAGTACCCTGTAGGATATCTGTGCAGTACAGCAGTGTAGTCAGTTCCAATCTATATACAGCTTCTATGTGACAGAATGGGAGAGCTGTGCAGCGGGAACATCTGACTGCGCTTCCAACAACATGCTGAGTTAATATAGATAATATAGATATTGATAGTGCACAGGGCACAGGAGAGTCCCAGCAGCAGCCCTTAGAATCCACTAGTTATTGTTCACAAGGCACATGAGAATCCCAACAGGCAGCTCTTCATATGTCCAGGCGCAGGCAGCAGGCCATATAAGCAGCTTCTAAGATGGCCGCCGTGCCCCTTCCCCAGGAGTACCTGCAGTTTCTCCGGCTATCAGGGCTCCAAGCCACAGCCCGACAGGCAGAAGAGAAGTTATCCCCTGTGTGCAGTCTCTCCGTGGCGTCCGGCGGCAGCAGCAGCCCACCGCTCGAGCTCTGGGCGACCCGCAGTCGAGGCCGCCGAAATCGAGGCCGGGGATCCGGAGGAGATGTAGGCCGCAGGGCCGGAGGTCGGAAACGCCGCTCCACGGGTCCCGGAGATCGCGGAAAAATGTGCCCGCCGGTGTCCACAGCTTGTGGTGAAGATTCCGGCCGGGCAGAGATACCAGAGGAGGATCAGGATCGGTTGCAGGAGTTTGGTGGCCGGGGAGCTCCCGAGTTCTGCTGCTTACTCCTCAGCCGTCGTAGCCACGCCCACGGAAGTAAGAGGTTTGATGTATCTTCTGTGACAATAAGGCATCACTGGGTAAACAATCAAAATAAGTTACAATAAACAATCTCCTGAAGACATTTGTTATATTTTATCATGTGGTCATTATAGACATCTAGTTGTCATATTCACCATGTCGACACAGACAACATATGTACATTATTATTATTATTAGCCTTTATTTATAAGGTGCCACAAGGGATCCCCACAGAGCCCAATTACAGAGTACATAAACAAATAATCAAAACGGGAAAGCAGTAGAGATGAGTAGGTTAGGTTCCCGAGGACCTCGAACCCCCCCGCGAACTTTGCTCGGGACTTCCCGCCTTACTTGGATCCCAAAGCGAGGCCGAACGTCATCTTCCCGCTGTCTGATTCTCATGGGTTTTGGGTTCTATATAAGTCCCTTGCATCGGTGCCATATTCACTCCAGCTATGGAGAGTTTACTGGACGGACGTGTCCGTCTGCAGTACTGTGTCTAGCATGGGGTGGGTGCTCTGTCCTCTGTATCCGAAAGGGGTGCTTCTGTATCTGAAAGGGGTGCCGTGTGTGCTGTATCTGAAAGGGGTGCTCTCTCTGTCTGCTGTATCTGAAAAAGGGGTGCTCTCTCTGCTGTACCTGAAAAAGGGGTGCTCTCTCTGTCTGCTGTATCTGAAAGGGGTGATCTGTCTGTCCATCCAGGGGCTCAGCCCCAGTGTAAAATTGAAATAATAAAATCTAAAAAAAAAATGCCTGTGTGTGATATAAAAAATACTTCCACATATTTTTGGCTCATTTGTGCAACGCTGTTGGTGAAGTCAACCGCAGTGTCTAATTATTATATATATATTTTTCTGACTCATTTGTGCAACACTGTAACCGCCGGTGTGTGATATAAAAAATACTTCTACATATTTTTGACTCATTTCTGGGACACTGTAACCGGAGTGTGTAATATAAAAAAAGAATATATATATTTTGATTTAAAATTATATTTTGTGGTGTGTCATCCCAGTATACATCCAGGGACTGCAGCTGCTCCGTCCATCTAGGGGTGTTCTGTCAGTCCACCCAAAATAAAAGACTTTTTTTTTTTTAATATGTATTTTGTGCTGTATCCTCCCAGTACACTGTACATCCAGGCCTGTTGTGTCCATAGCTCATATTTTTATGTTATAACTTATTGTCCTATTTTCATAATTCTTCTTATCACCACATTGTGCTTAATTCAAATTAATAATATTAATTATAAATTCATTTAAATTAAGTTACTGTAACTAAACTCTCCTCACTTGTATAGTGAACTTTTTGCATATCAAAGATATCTTTGAGGAACAGAAGAACTTGATCCAAAATAAATTAAAATGATGATTATAGCATCTAAAATATTGTCTTTTTTTTTCTTTGCCCGATTCATATTTTTTTTTTAACTAGAAATCTTGAGCCTTGCCTAATGCGTAGTTTTTTTTAAAAAATACATAAAAAAAAAAAAAATTGTGCTGCGTCATCCAAGTATACAACCAGGGACTGCAGCTGCTCCGTCCATCTATGCGTGTTCTGTCAGTCCACCCAAAATAAAATACTTTTTTTTTTATATATATATATTTTTTTTTGTCATATCCACCCAGTATACATTCAGGCGTGCTCTGTCCATTTCAGGGTGCTGTGTCCGTAGCTAATATTCTTATGTTATAACTTATTGTCCTATTGCAAATTTCGTTGCACTTTACAATTGAACGCAATGATAAAATAAAACTGGGTAATAAACAAACAACCTTTTGGCCTAAACTGGATAAAAACAATATTGTGAGCTGTGAGGTGTTCAGAATTGACTGGAAATTAATGGAAATTAATTGTTATTGAGGTTAATAATACTGTAGGAACATAAACACCCCCAAATTCTGTTATTTTAGCTGTTTTTATTATTTAAAAACAAAACAAAAAACATGCAAGGTAGGTTTTGGCAAAACCAATACAGATCCAAAACACAAAGGAGATCCAGATCCAAAACACAAAGCCCAAAAAATAGCCCTGTGCTTACCCCTAGAAAACAGTGACTAAGGGTGTGTACACACGGTGAGATAATTTCTTTCGATTTTGACTATATAGTCAAAATCGCAAGAAAAGTTAGCGATCCCGATGCGCGGTCCCGCCAGGTCGGCATCGCAAGAAAAGATAGACTGTGCAGGCAAGTCAATCCTTGCTAGATCTGTGTACTATCTAGTTCATCTCACATGTCAATGACATCTCACATAAGCCAAAATCTCACATAAGCCAAAATCGTAAGCACACATAGTCCATATCTCAAGAAAAGTTAGTCAAAATCTGTGCTATCTGGGCTCCAGGGAGTTCAAGGGAAATCGCAAGTGAAAATCGGCCATAGCAAGGATCTCACCGTGTGTACACACCCTTACAGTACAGTTGAAGACCATATAGGATAAGTACAGGGTAAATAAACATAGCTACATCAGCAGGCGATACTGAAATAAGTATCAGGGTGACAGAAAACCGCGGGATTTAGTGCAGTCGAATGTGGTTAAAGTAAGAAAAGGATAAGCACGTGAGGGGAGGGAAGGGGGGCCCTACTTGTGAGAGCTTACATTCTAAAGGAGATGGTGATAATGTGACAAGTGGTTTTTAGCTGAACCCTAACAATGACTGTTATGACGTCATAACTTTCAACATTCTGGTGCCGACATTGGTCATATCCGTTTCCTTCATCAAAGTAAATTAATCCTTTAGTTGCTCGTACACAGTGGTTTGCAGAAAACTATTTTAATAAAATGGAAGTTAAAATGTTAAAATATATCATGCTAACATTAATTTATTATTATCCTGATTAGCTGTAACAATGCGCAATCACAGACATTGCAGTGAAGTGAACACACACTGTAGCTAGTGTTACATTTTGCTTTAGATTTACAGTAGACTTTTTGGAGCCAATAGATAGTTTATCCTTAATGAAAGTCAATAGTGGGATAATTTCCAAGGAAATATTGACTTAAATTTTTGTTAGTGAAAATAAGACAAAAACAAAAAAATGAGAATGCATTCGATGTCAGTACAGCAATAACAGCTGGATAATTACTTGCTGCCTAAACTGACATAGTGAAGATGGTTCACAGGATAAATTTGGTAAGTGCATTCTAGAAGGAGCCTCTATTTGAAGATTTAGTATAAACACAACATGGTGATGAAAAGCTTTCACCGGTGGCGTAGAATGTTGCATGAAAGATTGATGAAACAGCGTGAGGCTTGAATCCTGTAAGGAAATTGTACAGTATTGTAACTCAGCTATTCCAGTGAAAGTCATCCAGTGTGATAAGAGTCACCTATTGCTCTGGAGCACCTGGTTCACTTTTCCTGAACACTTTAATACCTGTGTAGTGCCTGCCTGCACATAATCCTGCATCTGCTGAGGTATATGCAGCAAGTTTCTTACGGGTCTATTTATCAAACTAATTATGTCCTTAAAACATATGGAAATGCTGTGCCTGCATGTTTAAGGCAGAAATAAGTATCACACTTTTATGTCAATGCTGTAAAGCTGAAGATTTCGGAAAGATCTCCTGCTGTACAAGCAGTCATATCCATAGTTTTCTATGTATGCTTGCAGAAGCCAGTACCATCTATTGATGGCGTTAACATGCTGTTTCTTATGGGGAAAGTCCAATCAAGGACAGTTCTTGCAATCCCTCTTGGTAGGCTTGAGTGGCCATGATAATAGTGTAAAGTATCCCGTTACTTCTTACTCAGAGCCTGTGTTCCTGCAGATTGCTACATTGCTGAGATATCTAATTCTGATCAGGTATGTTAATGTTCAGGGTTACGTCGCAATGTTTTTTTTGTTTTGTTTTTTTTATAAATAGGGGCCTTAGCCTGATTGTACATTGTGTTGGATGAAATAGTAGGTCTACGATGACCATGTAAGTAGAATCTTCTTTCAAAAAAATTTACTTAGTGTACATAGAAGAGTCATCTGATTTGGGGGATTTATCTAGTTCTCCATTTACATCACCATCTAGTATATATAGTATATTTACGTTACTTCAGAGTACTTATACCACCTCTGGGGCACCAGAGCTAGGCCTTAGGGATCATAGGATCCAGGGGTTAGTGTGAGGCCGCGAGCCCTGGAGTTGATGTCAGCAGTGGGGAGTAAGATACTCCCTGGACGACCCTCAATGCTTCATGACCAGTTTTTCTCCGAGTTTCCCGCCATGAAATGATTTCCCGCTTCCGTCTGAGATGCTAGATATCTAACTGACCCAGTCGCAGCATAGGCGGCTGTGTCACTGGTGCATCTGTGTTCAATTGGACGTCTGTGTTCACTGTTTGCGTCTGGATCCACTCAGCGTTTGATAGCGTATTGCTCGATCCTGGAAGCGTGGTTAAGTCTCCCTGTATCCCGCTCTCCTGAGGCAGGTGATACAGCACTAAGTCTCTACCTACCATTGTGGTACGAGTAGTTGGATTAGTGCCTGATGCATATGAGTCTGATAAATTGTTACTGCTGTTTATTTCGCTGTGCGACTGAATACATCATTAAAAGTCGTGAATACATCGTTAAAAGTCATATATATATATATAAGGTAATATAGTAATTTGTTTTTCCTACATACCTGAAATGTATCTGTAGTTGAATATATGCTCATATTGTTATACTAATGTATAACTTGTGACTGATTGCTAATGCGGCTGCTGACCTATACTATACTATATTTCTGTCAGTTCTGCTGTCTTTCTATATACCGATCCTCAATGCTGCTGCAAGGCAGGGAGGGATCGGATTGTATGTATTTCACTTTAGCAAACTTAAAGTGAATACGGTCACAAATTGCGTAGTTAACACGATACAGGTTTGTGATTTGTTTACCATGTCTAAGAGAGGCAAGGGTAAGGAGGATACACTCTCCACAGCGGCACCGACATTGATATCATGTTTGTCATGCAAAGCAGGGTTAACCTCTCATGATCTGGTACAAAATGGATTATGTACAAACTGTTATAGCTTTCACCAAAGCCTCCTTAATAATCCAAGGCAGGCACAGGTTCAATCAGAACCCCTATGGGCTTCATTTGCACAAACAATATCCAGTATAGCTGAGCTGGTAATGCCAGCTTCCATACCAGGGATAGATTACCCAGTTAACCCTTAAATGCAACATTCCGCCTGGGTCACAGACATGAAAAAACTTCTTCACAGTCTACACGTTTCGGAAGGGGACACTTCGGAGGATGAACTATTCGTATAAGGTGAAAAAACACCCTATCTCCCGGCGCAAATTGACAGGGTAATTAACAAGGTCAACCACTCATCAGCTGCACACAATAATGAGCTTTTTGCGAAGCCCCAAAGAACACAATTACAAAACCAACAAATTGTGTGCGCTTGATGTGCTGACACTTAATTATTTGTATATCAGTTAAAAATAAACAGCGTGTTTGGATTCATTGAATGATTGAGAAACTTGCTTTCAATAAAATACCTTTACTAGGTTCATATATAATTAGATGACAATTTAATAGTAACAATTATCTGTGCAATATACTAAAATAAAATTAGAATAAATAAGAACACAGAGCTGGATATCTAAAGTCCGTTCTGGACCAGAGCCAGGATTTAAGTATATTCAGTATCTCTGGTATTTGAAGCAACAATGTTATTCTTTGCAATAAAGGTAGCCAAGTGTTGATATTAAGTAGCAAGGAGTGCTACAATTTGTAAGCACGCACAGTAAGATGACAAAGTCCTGCTATAAGATGGATTTGTAGCGGTATTGTTTTAACCTGTAACCGGCGTCCCGGTCTAGGAGACAGTTTGGTAAATAATTACCCGATCCAGTGGGATTATATATATTACTCAAGCAGCGTAGTGGTATCCGGTATATGCTCACCCTACATGCAGCTGTACAATGCCTCCAATGACAGTCGTGTCAGTGTCCGATTCCAATGTGCGGGATGGATAGCACACCTTCTCTCCAATTGGATTATTAAGGAGGCTTTGGTGAAAGCTATAACAGTTTGTACATAATCCATTTTGTACCAGATCATGAGAGGTTAACCGCTACAAATCCATCTTATAGCAGCACTCCTTGCTACTTAATATCAACACTTGGCTACCTTTATTGCAAAGAATAACATTGTTGCTTCAAATACCAGAGATACTGAATATACTTAAATCCTGGCTCTGGTCCAGAACGGACTTTAGATATCCAGCTCTGTGTTCTTATTTATTCTAATTTTATTTTAGTATATTGCACAGATAATTGTTACTATTAAATTGTCATCTAATTATATATGAACCTAGTAAAGGTATTTTATTGAAAGCAAGTTTCTCAATCATTCAATGAATCCAAACACGCTGTTTATTTTTAACTGATGTACAAATAAGTGTCAGCACATCAAGCGCACACAATTTGTTGGTTTTGTAATTAACTTTGGAGGATGAGGATGGTTCCTCACATTCTTGGTCTGCATACAGAGACGAGGATGAAGGTCCCAGCTGAGTAGATGTACCTGAGCTTATTAATGCTATGAAAGCCATTCTATCCTTAGATGAGGCAGCAGAGCCTTTGTTAAAATCTAAGTCACCTGTGTTTAAACATCCCATAACAGTCAGAATTGCTGACTGAAATCATGCAAGAGGCTTGTGTCACACCCAGTAAAAAGTTCAGAATTCCCCCAAAAATGTAATTCTTATTATCCTCTTCCGGCTGGTGATTGTTTGAAAAGGGAGGTTGCTCCCAAAGTAGATACGCTTGTTCATTCGGTTGGTGTGTAAATCTACTTTACCTCTGTCTTCAACATCATCAAATGATTTAACGGATAAAAAGAGAAATGGTTTTCTAAAAACTGTTTTTTGCTTATCAGGAGCAGTTATTAGGCCGATATTGGCTTCAGCCTTGATAGTGAAAGCAGTGGCGGCTTGGGCTGATGCATTAGAAGATGATTTGTCATTGGCGTCTAGAGAACAAAAGTCTCATATTGCACATATTAAACAGGCAGCTATTTTTATGGAAGAAGCAACCTTGGATATGGGTACTATAGCTTCTCAAGCATTAGCCTCAGCAGTAGCAGCACGCAGAGCTGTCTGGCTACGTAAATGGAAGGCGGACTCAGAGTCCAAAAATGTACTAGAGTCTTTGCTTTTTACTGGAGATATTCTTTTTGGTAAAGAATTAAACAATATTTTGGAGCCATAAGCAGACCCTTCTACCTTCAAGTCTAAACCTAGGTTTCCAGCTTTTTGGTCACTTTGGACCCAAAGAAAAGCGAAAGGAAAGGGTTACGACAAACAGTCCCAATCAGAGAAGTCTGGAAAGACTAAAAAGCATTGGGCTACCAGAGGGCCTGCTTCCAATCCAGAAGATAAGCCTTCAGCCTGATGGCACGGGCCTCCACCTGGGGGATCCCAGGGTGGGAGGCTGACTTCTTCGATTTGCACAGACCTGGCATCAGTACACCAAATATGCCTGGGTATCTCACGGTTATGTATTTCCCTTCAGGAAACACCCCCCGCAAAGATTTTTTGTACTAGCCCATCCTCAGTGGAAGTGAAGGCCAGGGCATTACAGGTGGCAGCTCAGAAGTTGCTACAATCAGGGGTGATAGTACCGGTCCCTCCTGCACAGCAGGGACAACATTTCTATTCCAACTTGTTTCTAGTACAGAAACCGAATGGGTCATACCGGCCCATTCTCAGTATCAAAGCTCTGAACAAATTTATTTGGGTGCCTCCTTTTCATATGAAGACCTTGCGTTCCATTATTTTGGCCATGGAGCTGGGGGATTTTATGGCATACCTAGATATCCAGGATGCTTACCTGCATTTACCTAAAGCACCGCCCATCAGTGCTGTCTCAGGTTTGCTATCCTCTGGCAACATTTTCAGTTTCAGGCCCTACCGTATTTACCAAAATTATCGTGGTGATGGCGGCTTATCTACATTGTCAGTGGATAAGAATTTTCCCATACCTGGATGACCTGTAAATCCTGGCTCAATCCCAGGAAGTTCTCCAGAGCCATCTGCAACTGACAATAACCTGTTTACAAAGCCACGGCTGGCTCATAAATTGGGCAAAGTCATCCCTGGTTCCGTCACAACGCATGACGCACCTGGGGGCTGTATTGGATTCCAAGCTTCAGAGAGTTTCTCTACCTGTGAACAAAATATCCACAATACAGACAAGGATTCTGGAGCTACTACACAGTCGAAGAGTTCATGCAGAAATGCGAGTGATGGGGATCGATGGTGTCGACATTCGACATGGTCGAATATGCTCAATTCCACTCGAGGCCCCTTCAACGTCTGATTCTTTTCGGATGGAATGGACTACATCAGATGATAAAAACTCAGACTATGGTCCTTCCTCAGGCAGTACGGAGATCGTTAGCCTGGTGGCTACAGACATCCCTTCTGGACAAAGGGCGACCCTTTTGGATCTCAGAGTGGGAGATTCTGACAACAGATGCCAGTCTTCAGAGTTGGGGAGCAGTGTCAGAAAAATGTTGCTTCCAGGGGCAGTAGACCAAGGAAGAAAATTGCCTGTCGATAAATATATTGAAACTTAGAGCCATATATATGGTACGCTCAGGCAAAGGACATACTTCAAGGAAAACCGGTTCAGATTTGCTCGGACAATGCAACGGCAGTAGCATACCTCAATCATCATGGAGGAACTTGCAGCCGAAAGTCAATAAAGGAGGTAAGCCACACGTTAAGGTGGGTAGAACGTCAGCATCCAGCCTGGTCCGCAGTGTTCCTTCCAAAAGTACTAAACTAGGAAGCGGATTTTCTCAGTCGACACGCCATTCATGCAAACGAATGGGCGTTACACCCAGAGGTCTTCCAGATTCTGGTAAACAAGTGGGGGCTGCCGGAGATGGATCTCATGGCTTCTCATCAGAACAACAAAATTCCTGCATACGGGTCAAGAACAAAGGATCCCAAAGCGACCTTCGTGGATGCTCAGTCAGTGAAATGGAACTTTCATCTGGCCTATGTGTTTCCACCAATCACCCTGTTTCCCAGGGTGATTCTGAAAGTCACACAAGGAAAGGGCGCCGTGATACTAATAGCTCCGGCATATCCCAGAGGACATTGGTACACAGATCTGCAGAGGCTATCTGTGGAGACTCCGTTTCTACTACCTTAACATCCAGATCTACTGTCTCAGGGTCCTTGTTATTACAAGCACCTGGATCTGATGTCTTTGACGGCGTGGGTCTTGAGACATCCATCCTGAAAGCAAAAGGATTTTCACAACAGATAATTCAAACAATGCTTAAAGCAAGGAAATCTTCCTCTGCTCGCATTTATGGCATGCTTATATTCAGTGATGCAGTGCCGGGAAGCTTGACCCTAGGTCTTTCAGAGTTTCCAGAGTCATAGCATTCCTTCAGGCAGGAATGGACAAAGGTCTACGGGTGGCTTCTTTGAGAGTTCAGGAGTTCAGGTGTCAGCATTGACTGGTTTCAAAAGAAAATTGCTAACCTATAGGATGTTAGCACTTTTTTCCAAGGAATACTTCACATCCAACCTCCTTATATTCCTCCTACAGCTCCTTGGGATCTAAGTTTAGTCCTAAAGGCACTTCAGGTTGCCCCATTCGAACCACTGAAGTAAGTGGGTCTTAAATGGTTGACAATTAAAGTTCTCTTTCTACTGGCTATTACTTCAGCTAGAAGAGTTTCAGATTTAGGGGCATTGTTATTTTGCCCTCCTTTTCTCATTTTTCATCCAGATAGAGCAGTTCTTAGACCCAAATCTGGATATCTTTCTAAAGTGGTCTCCAAGTTCCACCTTAACGAAGAAATTGTAGTCCTGGCTTTCCAAGGGCTGGACCTTTCTGCGGGAGATGCATCATATGCCCTAGTTCATGCTTTAAGGATCTACATGGATCGTACCAGTGCCATCAGAAAGACAGACATTCTCTTCGTTATCTACGGATTTTACGAGAGGATGGCCTGCTGACAAGCAGGCACTGGCAAGTTGGCTTCGGATGACTATTTCAGAAGCATATTCGCAAGCTGATCTCCCTATTCCAGCTAATGTCTCTGCTCACTCTACTCGTAAGGTAGGTCCTTCATGGGCAGCACACCGGTGTGCCTCAGCTGAACAGATATGTAAGGCAGCCACATGGTCTTCCATTAACACATTCATTAGACATTATGCCTTTGATACCTTTGCCTCTCAGAACGCTGCATTCGAGCGAAGGATTCTCCTGTACAATCATGATTGTACACGCCAATCAATTTGCTTTGGAACATTCCCAATGTCTTGTGGATAAACTGTGGACCCTGCAGGAGAAATAAGTAGTTATGGTAGACTTACCGTCAATAACTCTATTTCTCCGAAGTCCACAGTATCCACAGGGATCCCACCTTGATGAAACTGATTTGAGGATCCTTACACTGACTAACCTCTTCCTTCTTGTGTGGAAGTATATGTATGTGTTCTTCTCTGTGATGCTCCTGCCTTGAGTTTTGGAAAATAACTGAATTACCTGAGCCAGGAGGTGGGGATATAGGAGATTGGTCCGTTGCATTCTGGGAGGCCGAAAGCTTTTGATCAATTGATGCCATTTCACTGACGTTACCTCATATCCCAATGTTATCCTGTGGATACTGTGGACTTCAGAGAAATAGAGTTATTGACGGTAAGTCTACCATAACTTCTTATTTGATAAAGTGGAAGGTGATAAAGTACCAGCCAATCAGCTCGTAACTTCTATGTTACAGGCTGGGTTTGAAAAATGACAGTTAGGAGCTGACTGGCTGGTGCGTTATAACCTTCCACTTTATCACTTCTCCATTAGAGGCGTAACTAGGGTAGGGTGAGTGGGGCACGTGCCCTGGGCGCCTTGGCAGGCCCAGGAGAGGGGGACGCCGCCGACGGCCACTCGCCACGCCGAAATGTGAGGGGAGGAGAGTGCAGCGTCTCTCCCTCCCCTCACCGCTGCTGCCAGCAGCGCTACTGTGTCCGGTCTCCGGCGGCGTTAGCCAATCAGAGCTTGCGGACCGGCTCCTGATTGGCTGCCGGTCCGCGAGCTCTGATTGACTAGCGAACCGGCGCCACACAGCTGCCGGAGACCTGGAGCGGTGAGGGAAAGGAGAGGCTCTGCGCTGCGCTCTCCTCCCCTCACATATCAGAGCCTCTCATATCAGAGCCAGGACCAATCCATTCATTCACTGTGCGGTGCAGTTGGGGTACAAGTGGGAAATTCTCTCTATTTTCCGGAGCCACAAGCGGTGAGTGACCGGGGGGGGGGGGGAGCACAGTGGGGCATGTATCTGGCACAGTGGGGCATGTATCTGGCACAGTGGGGCATGTATCTGGCACAGTGGGGCATGTATCTGGCACAGTGGGGCATGTATCTGGCACAGTGGGGCATGTATCTGGCACAGTGAGGCATTGTATCTGGCACAGTGGGGCATTGTATCTGGCACAGTGGGGCAATGTAACTGGCACTGTGGGGCAATGTAACTGGCACTGCCACGCCCATTTCTTTGGCGCACGCGCACATGCCTCTTTTGGGTTTTTTTTTTGGGGGGGGGGGGTCGCCATTTTCCATCTTGCCCTGGACTCCAAAAACCCTAGTTACGCCTCTGTTCTCCATGCTTAGTAACTCTACCCCTTAATCACAAGTTAAGTAATTAGCTCCACCTGTGGATCTTTTTAAATGTCAGTGAGTAGTGAATATATCGGTGTACCTCAGGGTACCTGGAAAACGTGAACCGTTGGGGGTCCTTGAGAACCGAGATTGGGAACCACTGACCTACTGCAAACTGTATTTTTGGATAGTGTCTAAGAGCTGTGATATGTCTTTTATTAGTTTTTGACTGAGCAAGAAGTAAACATTCCTATTAGATTTTACTTTCTCAGCTTTTAAGAAAGTTGAAAAGTCAGGCAACGACACTTTACTCTCTGAAACTAAGATTTCACGTTGAGGTATTATTTGCCATTTTTGCACTCTATTATTTGTTGCTTCTTGGCTGGATTCCTATAATTTATGCATGTGCGCAGAAAGCAGATGGTATTTCATAGCAGCCTGGAATAAAATGGCAAACAGATTATAGAGCTTAAGTGATCTTTGAGTAATCTTGTGTGGATTTAGAAGTACAGTAAAAGTGCAGTTGAACATTTCCAGAATTTGACAGCTTATCAGTCAAGTCGATTTTTGTTATTTATTAATTCGGCATTATAAGTGAGTTTCCTTATTCTTAAATTAGTTCCTTGAGACCACTATGCCAGAACGTTGTCCTGAGCTATATAATGGAGCTCTTCTATTTTGTAGCAATAGTTTAAAAATATAGTAGTTTATGTAATGAAATGTAATCTATTTGTCAACCAGAACCACGGTTTAAATATGCTTATAGTTCAGATCGGGTTCGTGACTATAGACAGACAGTTAAAAGATAGACAGTCATTAGTTAGACACCATATGATCGACAGTCAAAAGTCCGACAGGTTCAAAAGTCCAACAAAAAAATATGTTGTTTTTTTTTTCTGTGTTATTTACAACTTTTGCCTCATTTACTATCCATGTCACAAACTAATACCTTTTAGTAAAGTTGTGGAGAGCGAAGTGGAGCGGAGCAGGACACCGAGCCCGAAGCGTGGCGAGCTGATAAATTTCACCAAATTTGGGTTAAAAAGGTTTAAAAACACACAAAAATATATATATATTTTTTATTTGTGTCTGACTTTTGACCCTGTCTGACTTTTGACTGTTGACCATATAGTGTCTGACTAATGACTGTCTATCTTTTAACTGTCTATGAGCTATACCACACCCGTTCAGATCCATCTGCTCTCTTCTTACTTTGCATTTAGTTGAATAAAAATGTGAATTTTATGTTAATATGTGCTCCAGAAAAACTGAGCAGATAATAGCACTCGTCAGCCTTGGTGGCTTCATTCAATTAATGTTTGTTGTGATATACACACTTTATAGAGAATATATATGAAAATGCAGGGGAGTAATCTATTTTCAAGAAAATAAATCTATAAAACAAGCTATACAGTTGTCACCGTGAATTCTTTAAGGCAGAGGTTCTCAAACGCGGTCATCAAGGCACCCCAATGGTCCAGGTTTTAAGTATATCCATACTTGGCCTTAGTCGATATGATTTAACCATCTGTACTAAGCTATGGATATACCTAAAACCTGGACCGTTGGGGTGCCTTGAGGACCGCATTTGAGAAACTCTGCTTTAAGGTGAAAATTTACAAACCAATGGTTTAGAAAAGCCAAAAATTTTTGATGCCGTTTTTCATGTGGATTTAAAAACCTCCAGATTTACTAACTGCAACGACAGGCACGAAAAAAGCTTTTCCAAAAATCATTGTTGTTTTTTTTTTTAATTGGATAACGCAAACCAAAATGATCAATCAGCAGCTTTATAAAACTGCGGGAAATGCCACAATAAAACTGGAGTGGTTGTGACAGGTAAAATACCTTACACATCATACAGTTTGCTCTATCTGGCCAGTCATGAGGAGGCTTTATAAATGTGTATTGGGCCTGATACAGAGGTGAATGTATATGTGGCAGCGGCTGCGTCTTTTGACGGTCGCCCCACTCTGTGACTTTATGCAAATGTCACTATAACATCCTTTCCTGGTTTACATCCGTGCGTATAAATGTGCTAGGACTGAAATGCCCATTTTGAGATTCTATAGATGCTGTAATACCACCTGGTGTATTTTAACACGCAACCGTCAAGCACACCATTGAAATTTACACCAGCCCTGTCTGTGTATGCTCTTCAATGTGAGCGATGAACCCCCTGTGTACGTAAACACTTTAGTGACACTCCCACAACACGTCCGTAAGACGCACATCTTAACCTCCTCCCAGTCACCGCACAGGAACGCCCAACATGTTTCATGACATTTCCGATACCTTGCATCTGAATTGTAACTGCTCCTTTGTACATACACCTAGTGTAATGCATGTGCCATACAAGTTCTGTGCATGCACAGTTGCAAAAAAAAATAAATCACTGAACTCTGGGAACATCCGCTTTACGTGCGACTCTTGTGGCTGGCGAGAACTGCTAGACACAGGAACAGTTTCTTCCTCCAAGCAACTATCTTGGTTAAGTTGATAACTGCCTAGCCCATTTCATGTCATAAACGTAACATGTACTTAAGTACCTGTCATGCTTCTCTTCCCTATGTTATGTCATGTGTTGTATCTTGTCTGAGAGCTATGGTCATCGGAAACTAATTCCTTGTGTATTATGTACTGATATACTTGCCAATAAACTGATTCTGAATCGGGCCCTATAAGGGCAGTCATATTTTAAGAGGCAAAAATCATTTAACAATTCTGCATTTTTTGCAACATTTTTTAAATATTTATAATATTTATAATTTTATTGAGCACAAAATTATTTATGAATTATGTTAAGATGTACTTATGATGGGGGTAACTTGGCTCTCTCTGAGATTACCACACTGCACAATATTAATCAAATGCATCCCTAATAATACCCCTTTTCCACTAGCTCAAAAAACACGGGTAAATGCACGGGGGCGCGCATTTACCCATGTTTTTTGCAAGTGGAAAAGGGTAAACCCGGATCAAGTGATCCGGGAATCCTACCCTGGTAGCTAGCCGGGTTGAACACGTGTTCAACCCGGCTAGCTGTCTAGTGTGAACGGGAGCCGTGTTGAGGTGACACGGCTCCCGTTCACAGTGCATAGGGAAGGCGGCGCTGGGAGATCATGTGATCTCCCTGCGCCGCCCCTGCCGTGTCACTAGAAGCGTCACCAACCCGGCATTTGCCGGGTTGTGACTGCTAATGGGAAAGGGACCGAGCACGGGTCGCAGCAGGGGGCAGCTCCCGTGTCAGGCTCCCGGCTGCGACCCGTGCTCGTTAGTGGAAAAGGGGTATAAGTCTCACTAAATGCAGCCATCCATGAATACCCTCTACAGATGCATTGCTAGGAGTCTTCTGTTGTACATCCCCAATATGTAATGAAGGAGGAATTGCATAACATTTTTTATTAATTAAATCATTGGTTCCCATGGGGAATTTGCGGGGATGCCACAGCTTGGTGGTCCTAGACCTAATCAAATTATTTATGGTGAATGTGAAGCAATATCAGTGCTTGTGGCTGGCAATCATAAAATATACCAAACAGAAGCGCCACCCTGTCCACCACAGGGTCGTAACTAGAGGTGTATAAGTAATGCCGTCGTACAGCGCAGGACCCTGTGGGCAGCACAATCACTGCCCCGCGGCCTTGCTTCTGGCTAGCAGGGTGCCTGAAATGGCACCCTGCAGCCATTATCGCTACTGCAGTGCCGCCTGGAGCATCGGTTGGACAATCCAGGCACAGAGTGTCCTCCAGATGTTCCGTACAGTACTTCAATTACCATGTTTGCGGCCCTGCCACCTTTATATGACATCATATTGTGCATTCAGGGGGTGGAGCTGGCACAGGGTGTACTTGCCAGTCTGTTACGCTGCTGGTCCACATTGATAACTGAACCTAAGGAGCACAGGCATGATAGCTGAACCTAAGGAGGATGGGCAAGCTCAATTTACTTAATTTAATAATAAGTTTTCAGAATTTCTTAATAGAAGCTTTTGTCTCTGGGGTGCCGAGAAGAAAACGCTGATCCTATAGGGCATGTTGGTTTGAGAAAGTTCGTGAACCATGGATCTAAAGGGGCAATTCAATTGTTTTAACAGCTGCAATAATTAATGGGCACCCAACAATTATCGCACTTGACCCTTCCAATAAGACCGGTTTTAGCCATGTATAGCGGCTAAACCCATCTAAACTCCTGGTTAGGGCACCCAAACTACAAAATTTTCATACATTTCATACATTTCTTTTCAACACGTCAGGAAGATGCAAGAAGAATGTGGCAGCCATGGGTGAAAACTATTTATTTCCCCCCAGGGTATTTATTCTATTTTGTTTAATTTTGCCAGTCATCATTCCAGAGCCACTGAGAGAAAACTTGGGTCGTAGCGTGTTCATATTTGAGCCACTCAGATTGCACACTCACCTTAGCAGAATCTGTTGCTGCACGTACAGCTTACAAGTGTGGAACCCCTCTCCTTTCCCCTCATCTTCTTTGGTATTGCAAAGGTGTACTAATAGCCTCCCTAGGGTTGGTATTGATTTGCCTTTGGTCGGGATGCCGGGGATCAGAATACCGACCGCTGCATCCCGATGATTATAATCCTGACAGGGGAAGGGAACTATACTTACACCCTAACCCTTCCTTTCTGTAACCTAAACCTACTCCCCTCGCCACAGCCTAAACCTAATACCCCTCTCCCCGCATCTTAGCCTTTTGTAGCCTAACCCTCCCCCCAAAGCCTAAAGTTAAAACACCCCACACCCCACTCCACCGGCGTTAAATCCCTCAATTTCCCATGGTCTAGAATATCTCCACTTGCAAAGGCAGAACATTTGGTGATTTTTTTTCAAATGTGGTATAACTTGTCGACTGTCATTAGGCCATCAAGAATGTCGACTGGGTCAGACTTTTGATAGGCAGCATGTCAACAGTGACTATGGTGGCATTCATCATGTCGACCCAGATAATATGTCGACATGATGAACTGTGTAAAAAAAAAAAAAAAAAAAAGTCCCTGGTGGTCTAATGGCTTCTTACCTTGTCCTGTAGGCAGCAGTGGCTCCAGTATCATCTTCCAAATCCCAGCGGGTCTGTGACGGCCACTTATGCTGTGGTAATGTGATGCTACAGCATTCCAGTAAGTTTTTCTCCAACTATTCCTAACCCTCCCCCTAGTGAAGAACCCTAACCTTCCTATACAATCTAACTCTCCTGTCGGCACCTTACCCTAACTTTTGTATCCTCAGACTGTCCACATTTCACATAGTGACATTTCAGATGTCAACATTGTGAACCTTTCAACTGTTTGAGGATGTCAACCTGGTGCCCGTTGACAGTTTGATCCATGTTGAGGTTCTAATGTAATTTTTATGAAAGTCAACATGGTTACTGTCAACCATTCCACTGTATACCATTAGTCCACAAATCCCTGTCACTCCAGTTTACAGGGGTATGTAGAGGTTAGATAGATATTAGTCAGGTATATATGCCCCAGTACAGGACAGCCATCCTTTTTCTAACAACCATTTAGATGCCCCCTTTTCTCCGTTTTTGGAAAATCATATACGGCTTGATTCCGCGTCACAAACTAGGACTATGTTGGACATAGCTGAGCATGAGTCTAAGTCACACCACGCATGCATCTCCATGTACTCGTTACAGTGTTGCAGTTGAGATTTCAGAGCGGTGAAGTGGATTGAAAATGTATCGGACGTTCCTGGGCGGTGACTGGGAGGTGGCTATTCAGAACCACAGAGATGGACTATCTTATGGGGGTGGTATGGGAATGTAATTGGAGTTTTACTGAACTGTTAAACTGCCTAAACAGATTCTTAATCACTCATTGGAGGTCATATTCAGACAGATTTTTTGCACCTTCCATAGGACTGGTGCAAGTTTTGATGGGGACGACCAATGGTGCATTTAAAGATGTTAATTCAGCATCTATAGGTGTATAAAGTGGGCTTCTAAGTAATCCACATTCGGAAGCTTGGATGCCAGAGAAGAACTATTAAAACTTACATAGCTGCAAATGTCCACTGGCAAAAGACACAGACATGGATCTGGTTGTGTCCATCTTGGAATCAAGCCCAATTTGTTTTAAGAGGCTTTGATTTTTGCCCTTGAACTCCTGCTTGTGTCTCCATTTCGTATATCATATTAATATAGATTTGTGACCATCTCCAAGGACTACAAATCTTAAGTATTTGATGAATCTGAAATCTTTAAGACATCCTCTGTGGAACAGATAAACAGTATAGAAAAACATAACATATGGTTAACGGAAGTCTCCTTGAAATTCCAAGGAGCTTACTGCGCATGTGTCAGTATTGGCGATGGAGAGGTATCCCTCTCCAAAAAAAAATGCAGAAGAGTAGGACTGGATTGATGAATAGACTCATCCGTCTATTGTACAGATGTGTATTTATACATCTAGCCTCAGTACACCACACAACTCGAGATGCCTGACACGAGTGATCCTGTGCAAGTCTGCTACCTTCATGCGTATTTTACAGCTTTTTCTATGTGGCTTTATTGACTCTGCAGGGAGATCTTAAGCAACAACTGTATAAATGTTTTACTCCATACTATGGTATGAAACTAGACAACTGTTCAATGATGCTCCAATCACTTTGCCCTCAGTTTGTTTAGTGGCTCCAATGTAATTTTTTTTCTCTCATGCCAGCTATGCCTACTTCTTATTGATATCCGTGTAATGTACTTGATTGTATATCTACAATGGTTGTGTCCATTGGTTTATACCTACTCATGCCCTGTAATGTTTATTTCTCTGACGTCCTAGTGGATGCTGGGACTCCGTCAGGACCATGGGGAATAGCGGCTCCGCAGGAGACAGGGCACAAAAGTAAAAGCTTTAGGATCAGGTGGTGTGCACTGGCTCCTCCCCCTATGACCCTCCTCCAAGCCTCAGTTAGGTTTTTGTGCCCGTCCGAGCAGGGTGCAATCTAGGTGGCTCTCATAAAGAGCTGCTTAGAGTAAAAGTTTTGATAGGTTTCTTATTTTCAGTGAGTCCTGCTGGCAACAGGCTCACTGCAACGAGGGACCTAGGGGAGAAGAAGTGAACTCACCTGCGTGCAGGATGGATTTGCTTCTTAGGCTACTGGACACTAGCTCCAGAGGGACGATCACAGGTACAGCCTGGATGGGTCACCGGAGCCGCGCCGCCGACCCCCTTGCAGATGCCGAAGTAAGAAGAGGTCCAGAAACCGGCGGCTGAAGGCTTTTCAGTCTTCATGAGGTAGCGCACAGCACTGCAGCTGTGCGCCATTGCTCTCAGCACACTTCACACCAACGGTCACTGAGGGTGCAGGGCGCTGGGGGGGGCGCCCTGGGCAGCAATGTTAATACCTTTTCTGGCTAAAAAGAATACATCACATATAGTCCCTGAGGCTATATGGATGTATTTCACCCCTGCCAGGTCTCAGAAAAACCGGGAGAAGAGCCCGCCGGAATAGGGGGCGGGGCCTATCTCCTCAGCACACAGCGCCATTTTCCCTCACAGAACTGCTGGTGGGAAGGCTCCCAGGCTCTCCCCTGCACTGCTCTACAGAAACAGGGTTAAAAAGAGAGGGGGGGCACTTATTTGGCGATATGATTATATATTAAGATGCTGTAAGGGAAAACACTTATATAAAGGTTGTCCCTGTATAATTATAGCGTTTTGGTGTGTGCTGGCAAACTCTCCCTGTCTCCCCAAAGGGCTAGTGGGGTCCTGTCCTCTATCAGAGCATTCCCTGTGTGTGTGCTGTGTGTCGGTACGTGTGTCGACATGTATGAGGATGTTGGTGAGGAGGCGGAGCAATTGCCTGTAATGGTGATGTCACTCTCTAGGGAGTCGACACCGGAACGGATGGCTTATTTAAGGAATTACGTGATAATGTCAACACGCTTCAAGGTCGGTTGACGACATGAGACGGCCGGCAAACAAATTAGTACCTGTCCAGGCGTCTCAAACACCGTCAGGGGCTTTAAAACGCCCATTTACCTCAGTCGGTCGACATAGACACGGACACTGACTCCAGTGTCGACGATGAAGAAACAAACGTATTTTCCTTTAGGGCCACACGTTACATGTTAAGGGCAATGAAGGAGGTGTTACATATTTCTGATACTACAAGTACCACAAAAAAGGGTATTATGTGGGTGTGAAAAAACTACATGTAGTTTTTCCTGAATCAGATAAATTAAATGAAGTGTGTGATGATGCGTGGGTTTCCCCCGATAGAAAATTATTGGCGGTATACCCTTTCCCGCCAGAAGTTAGGGCGCGTTGGGAAACACCCCTTAGGGTGGATAAGGCGCTCACACTCTTATCAAAACAAGTGGCGTTACCGTCTCCAGATACGGCCGCCCTCAAGGAGCCAGCTGATAGGAGGCTGGAAAATATCCTAAAAAGTATATACACACATACTGGTGTTATACTGCGACCAGCTATCGCCTCAGCCTGGATGTGCAGCGCTGGGGTGGCTTGGTCGGATTCCCTGACTGAAAATATTGTTACCCTTGACAGGGACAGTATTTTATTGACTATAGAGCACAGAGAGAGATATTTGCACTCTGGCATCAAGAGTAAGTGCGATGTCCATATCTGCCAAAAGATGTTTATGGACACGACAGTGGTCAGGTGATGCAGATTCCAAACGGCACATGGAAGTATTGCCGTATAAAGGGGAGGAGTTATTTGGGGTCGGTCCATCGGACCTGGTGGCCACGGCAACAGCTGGAAAATCCACCTTTTTTACCCTAAGTCACATCTCAGCAGAAAAAGACACCGTCTTTTCAGCCTCAGTCCTTTCGTCCCCATAAGGGCAAGCGGGCAAAAGGCCAGTCATATCTGCCCAGGGATAGAGGAAAGGGAAGAAGACTGCAGCAGGCAGCCCATTCCCAGGAACAGAAGCCTTCCACCGCTTCTGCCAAGTCCTCAGCATGACGCTGGGGCCGTACAGGAACCCTGGATCCTACAAGTAGTATCCCAGGGGTAAAGATTGAAAATTCGAGACATCTCCCCCTCGCAGGTTCCTGAAGTCTGCTTTACCAACGTCTCCCTCCGACAGGGAGGCAGTATTGGAAACAATTCACAAGCTGTATTCCCAGCAGGTGATAATCAAAGTACTCCTCCTACAACAAGGAAAGGGGTATTATTCCACACTATATTGTGGTACTGAAGCCAGACGGCTCGGTGAGACCTATTCTAAATCTGAAATATTTGAACACTTACATACAAAGGTTCAAATCAAGATGGAGTCACTCAGAGCAGTGATAGCGAACCAGGAAGAAGGGGACTATATGGTGTCCCGGGACATCAGGGATGCTTCCTTCATGTCCCAATTTGCCCTTCTCACTAAGGGTACCTCAGGTTCGTGGTACAGAACTGTCACTATCAGTTTCAGACGATGCCGGTTGGATTGTCCACGGCACCCCGGGTCTTTACCAAGGTAATGGCCGAAATGATGATTCTTCTTCAAAGAAAATGGACGATATCCTGATAAGAGCAAGGTCCAGAGAACAGTTGGAGGTCGGAGTAGCACTATCTCAAGTAGTTCTACGACAGCATGGGTGGATTCTAAATATTCCAAAACCGCAGCTGTTTCCGACGACAATTTGCTGTTCCTAGGGATGATTCTGGACACAGTCCAGAAAAGGGTGTTTCTCCCGGAGAAGAAAGCAAGGGAGTTATCCGAGCTAGTCAGGAACCTCCTAAAACCAGGAAAAGTGTCAGTGCATCATTGCACAAGGGTCCTGGGAAAAATGGTGGCTTCTTACGAAGCGATTCCATTCGGCAGATTTCACGCAAGAACTTTTCAGTGGGATCTGCTGGAAAAATGGTCCGGATCGCATCTTCAGATGCATCAGCGGATAACCCTGTCTCCAAGGACAAGGGTGTTTCTTCTGCGGTCGCTGCAGAGTGCTCATCTACTAAAGGGCCGCAGATTCGGCATTCAGGACTGGGTCCTGGTGACCACGGATGCCAGCCGGAGAGGCTGGGGAGCAGTCACACAGGGAAAAAATTTCCAGGGAGTGTGATCAAGTCTGGAGACTTCTCTCCACATAAAACAATGCTCTAAGCTTAGCAAGACCTCTGCTTCAAGGTCAGCCGGTATTGATCCAGTGGGACAACATCACGGCAGTCGCCCACGTAAACAGACAGGGCGGCACAAGAAGCAAGAGGGAAATGGCAGAAACTGCAAAGATTCTTCGCTGGGCGGAAAATCAGGGGATAACACTGTCAGCAGTGTTCATTCCGGGAGTGGACAACTGGGAAGCAGACTTCCTCAGCAGGCACGACCTCCACCCGGGAGAGTGGGGACTTCATCGGGAAGTCTTCCACATGATTGTGAACCGTTGGGAAAGACCAAAGGTGGACATGATGGCGTCCCGCCTGAACACAAGAGACCCTCAGGCAATAGCTGTGGACGTTCTGGTAACACAGTGGGTGTACCAGTCGGTGTATGTGTTCCCTCCTCTGCTAATCATACCCAAGGTACTGAGAATTATAAGACGTAGAGGAGTAAGAACTATACTCGTGGCTCCGGATTGGCCAAGAAGGACTTGGTACCCGGAACTTCAAGAAATGCTCACAGAGGACTCATGGCCTCTGCCGCTAAGAAGGGACTTGCTTCAGCAAGTACCATGTCTGTTCCAAGACTTACCACGGCTGCGTTTGACGGCATGGCGGTGGAACGCCGGATCCTAAGGGAAAAAGGCATTCCGGAAGAGGTCATTCCTACCCTGGTCAAAGCCAGGAAGGAGGTGACCGCACAACATTATCACCACATGTGGCGAAAATATGTTGCGTGGGGTGAGGCCAGGAAGGCCCCACGAAGAAATTTCAACTCGGTCGATTCCTGCATTTCCTGCAAACAGGAGTGTCTATGGGCCTCAAATTGGGGTCCATTAAGGTTCAAATTTCGGCCCTGTCAATTTTCTTCCAGAAAGAATTGGCTTCACTTCCTGAAGTCCAGAAGTTTGTCAAGGGAGTACTGCATATACAACCCCCTTTTGTGCCTCCAGTGGCACTGTGGGATCTCAACGTAGTTCTGGGATTCCTCAAATCACATTTTAAACCGCTCAAATCTGTGGATTTGAAATATCTCACATGAAAAGTGACCATGCGGTTGGCCCTGGCCTCGGCCAGGCGAGTGTCAGAATTGGTGGCTTTGTCTCACAAAAGCCCATATCTGATTGTCCATTCGGACAGGGCAGAGCTGCGGACTCGTCCCCAGTTTCTCCCTAAGGTGGTGTCAGCGTTTCACCTGAACCAGTTTATTGTGGTACCTGCGGCTATTAGGGACTTGGAGGACTCCAAGTTGCTAGATGTTGTCAGGGCCCTGAAAATATAGGTTTCCAGGACGGCTGGAGTCAGGAAAACTGACTTGCTGTTATCCTGTATGCACCCAACAAACTGGGTGCTCTTGCTTCTAAGCAGACGATTGCTAGTTGGATGTGTAGTATAATTCAGCTTGCACATTCTGTGGCAGGCCTGCCACAGCCAAAATATGTAAATGCCCATTTCACAAGGAAGGTGGGCTCATCTTGGGCGGCTGCCCGAGGGGTCTCGGCTTTACAACTTTGCCGAGCTGCTACTTGGTCAGGAGCAAACACGTTTGCAAAATTCTACAAATTTGATACCCTGGCTGAGGAGGACCTGGAGTTCTCTCATTCGGTGCTGCAGAGTCATCCGCACTCTCCCGCCCGTTTGGGAGCTTTGGTATAATCCCCATGGTCCTGACGGAGTCCCAGCATCCACTAGGACGTCAGAGAAAATAAGAATTTACTTACCGATAATTCTATTTCTCGTAGTCCGTAGTGGATGCTGGGCGCCCATCCCAAGTGCGGATTGTCTGCAATACTTGTACATAGTTATTGTTACAAAAATCGGGTTATTATTGTTGTGAGCCATCTTTTCAGAGGCTCCGCTGTTATCATGCTGTTAACTGGGTTCAGATCACAGGTTGTACAGTGTGATTGGTGTGGCTGGTATGAGTCTTACCCGGGATTCAAAATCCTTCCTTATTGTGTACGCTCGTCCGGGCACAGTATCCTAACTGAGGCTTGGAGGAGGGTCATAGGGGGAGGAGCCAGTGCACACCACCTGATCCTAAAGCTTTTACTTTTGTGCCCTGTCTCCTGCGGAGCCGCTATTCCCCATGGTCCTGACGGAGTCCCAGCATCCACTACGGACTACGAGAAATAGAATTATCGGTAAGTAAATTCTTATTTTTTCCTTTGTACCTTTGTGTGCATGGAATTGTCTGCACTATTATGCTATGTTTTGGAATTACTCCATTCTTAATAAAAATATGAAGAAAAATCGAATAAAAGCATATAGAAAAAAAATATTAAGCATATAAAATAAGTGCAGCCTTTCGGCTGGATAACAATAATAACATTAGAATAAAAACGTAAACTTGGCACCAAATTTGAAAAATAATAAACAGCAATATAATAATTGTGTAAGGCTGTCCTATGTCCACAGTGTAGACAATGGAAATGGGACAGATCTGGAAAAAGGCTGCCCGCCAGGGTAAGTATAGGGGCAGGACAAAAGCTCCAGGGAAGGTGTGTGTGTGTGTGTGTGTGTGTGTGTGTGTGTGTGTGTGTGTATAGAGGGGATGGGGGGTGTTTGAAGCCATGACGGAGCAGAGGGGCCAGGGTCACTCATGTGGCAAGGATTGAGATGACCCGGCTTATACTAGTATACTGTATAATAATATAGCACGGTGAAGATGATGACTGCCCCAGAAGGCCTTGCACATCAAAAGCAAAAGAAAATGTGGAAACCTTTAGAAAATTGTTCACATTGATTGTCGACTCAAATTATTCGAATGATAACAGAAATGGTAAACAACGACAAAGGAACTGCTAGGGAAGATTTGCTTGAAGATCTTAACATGACAAAGGTTTGTGTGGCGATGGTTCCAAAGCTTCTCACTGCCAAGCAAAAAGCAAATTTGTACAGACATTTTGGAATAAATTCAAGCGGATTCACATTGTTTAGATGAAGTTATTACCTGTGATGAAACATGGATCTTCTAGTACGATCATGAGACAAAACGCAAGTCCGTGGACTGGAAAACACCATCATCACCAAGTATAAAGAAAGCGCATCAAACCAAATCAAAATTCAAAGTCATGTTAGTTGTTTTCTTTGATATCAGTGGGGTTATTTTGGAAAACTGGTTACAAGAAAGCGCAACAGTGAATCAACGTTACTACAAAATGTTCTAGGGGCATTCCATGAGAATTTAACCTGACCATTGTGTTTTCAGAATCATTATCCAGGTTTTTAATTATTTTGTTAGTAAATACTTCAAATGTAATATTCAATTAAAGAAAAATAATTTTGCAGCACCATTTACTGTCTTAAATCAGGGGTGGGGATCCTTTGGCCCTCCAGCTGTTGTTGATCTACACATCCCAGCATGACCTGCAACAGTTTTAGTATGGCCAAATAGGACAACTGTAGCAGGGTATGATGGTATATGTAGTTCAACAACAGCTGGAAGGCGAAAGGTTCTCCACCCCTGTCTTAAATCATGGTAGAAATGCATATGTTGATACAGTAGCTGTCTACTGAAGACGTTTTGTTTCCAAAGTTGCCACCGTTACATATGCAGAAACAGAGTCTTTAGTTGTCCCACCTGTGACAAAAACATATAAAACCATTTTAGAACCTCCAAAAGCTAAAATTGTCATGAAAGGAGTTTGCCTTTATATGTAGTCATTCCTGCAAGTTAAAATTAATATAAAACCATAGTTAATTAAATATCAGTATTAGTGAACTTAAAACTTAATTGTTGATTGCTGTTCATAGTTAAACTGTTAAAATTGGTGTTTGAATGTATGGAATGTGATATGGGGGTGATGTGTACACTGAGGGGTAGTATGGGGGATTGGGGGTCTGTGTATAGTGGAATGGAATATGAGTGTACTGTGTATACTGAGGGGTAGTGTGGGGGAAGAAGAGATGCTGTGTATATAGAGTGTAAATCAGGGTGCTGTGTGCACTGAGCGGTGGTATGGTGGAGGGCACTGTGTATAATGAAATTATTAAGGGGGTGCTGTGTATACAGAGTGGTATTATAAAGGGTGCTGTGTGTACTAACGGGTGATCAGGGACATAACCTCTGTATAGTGGGACCCGGGAGCTTCTGGACTTGCTACGGACTATCTCACTCAGTCGCTGGTTGCGTCCTTAGTGGCTGAGCGATGTCTCTCTGCAGAACATCTCTGTCAGACCTCTTTGTGGTCCTTCATTCATTCATTACTCCTCCTTTATTAATTGGACTCATTCACCTCTAGCGATACGTGTTTAGACGAAGGGTTCAACACACAACACCGGAGCATTCCCTCGCTAACAGGGATAGCTTTGGGACGGTCCATGGTTTCCAGTGTCCCCCATGGAAGAAAGAGAAAATGGGATTTTTGTTCTTACATGTAAAATCCTTTTCTCTGAGTCCATGGGGGACACTACTGGACACCCTCCCTTACACCCTTTGCTGGCTAGGTGGTTATTCTATGGGACATATAGAAATCCAGGTCTGCCAACCACTGTGTTCGGTGGCTGGTTTCTTTGCGCCTGGTCTTCTCCTCCTCTCTTACTATTCTAACTTTCTGAGCGATTTCGACTATATAGTCAAAATCTCTCAGCTATATCTCTCCGTGTGTATGGACCTTTAGTCCTTTTGCTTTGTTACTATCAGCTGGCAGTTCCAGAACTACTGTATCTTCCAGAAAGACTGCTCGCTACAGATATACTAGCATTGTACAGAGCTCCTATGAAGATGACAGTTCATTGAAAGTAATGCTTTTGAAGGTTGTTGGGGAAAATGGAAAACTGTTCAAAACAAATAAAAATGATATTAATTTTGTAAAAGTTTATCAAATTCTTCCAGTGTTACCTACAACAGTTCTTAAAAAAAATTATGAGTTCCCTGTGTTTGAACAGGGTTGAAAGTGGAATGTAAAAACAAAAAAACCTCTGTACTCAAAATAATATTTGTAATACGATTTAATATGTTAAATTACAAAAAATTATTATTTAAAAATAAAAGTGCACTGTTTTAGTTTTACATGCATAAAATGGGTGTTACTGAGAGTTATTTTGTACTGTGTCCCTCCCGTGACAAAATAAAACATCTTATTCTGCATAAAACGAATACTTTTCTTCTTGCTTTTTGTAACATATTCTTACTTCACAATGGGTAAATTATACATTTCATCCCACCTGTACATTTACAGAGATTGTATAAAGCTGCTTACTATGTGAGAAGGTAAGTCTACTTTCTGTCCCACCCGTGACACAAGTTTGAAAATTAATAACGCCATACCCAACGAAGCAAATAAAGTTATCATACTGATCTTATAATAACATGCACACTGTATGTATGTTACCATAATAATGTAAATATACTTCTTAATATAAGAGAGAGCCTCTTTTGATAAGGAGACCTTAGCACAAATGTCCCACCCATGACAACGGAATGCCCCTCTAGCAACTTTCTGGAAAAGAATCAGAAGAAAGAGGCCAGAGTTATGGAACAATGGTTTCATCCTCCAGCAGGACAACGAACCAGCCCACACAGCATTCTCTGAGAAGCCGTTTTTGGCTGAGAAACAGATTGCAGTGCTAGAACACCCTCCACACTCTCCAGCCCTAGTACTGTGTGATTTCTTTTTTCCCCTAAACTCAAGGGAACCTGTTTTGCATCAGTTACTGAGGTAAAGACGAAAACAACTGGGCTGTCCGATAATGAGCTGCTACAGCATGGCTTTGACCAATGGCAATAAGAATGCAGCGGTGTATGTGTGCAGAAGAGGAGTAAACAAAAGGGGAAAAGAGTTAAAATCCACTTGATATAGTTAAACATAAATGATAGCTTCAGTCCTGCTATTTAATAACCACACCTTGTATGTGTGTGTATGTATGTATGTATGTATGTATGTATGTATGTATGTGTGTATGTATATATACATATTCCTTCTCCTGGGCCCTGGCTGGCAGCTTGGAAGAGGAGGGAGCAGCTGCTGAAGGCTACAAGTCATCAAGGCATCTTCTGGATGATGGGATCGCCTACATTAATTACCGACTGAAGACGCCGTCTGCTTCAGAGGATACAGTTCTTCAGAGGTTCCATATTGTGAGAAACCATCATACAGCAGTCTCATATTTAAGGTATTCACCGCAAATTCAGGAGAAGATCCCTGAGAGAATTCATTACATGCAAGATATATAAGTACTGAAGGTACTATTATATATAATTATTTTCTCCACTTGGCTAAGGATACCAACTATTTCTCTTACGTCCTAGAGGATGCTGGGGACTCCGTAAGGACCATGGGGTATAGACGGGCTCTGCAGGAGACATGGGCACTATAAAGAACTTTAGAATGGGTGTGCACTGGCTCCTCCCTCTATGCCCCTCCTCCAGACCTCCGTTAGATCCTGTGCTCAGAGGAGACTGGGTGCATTACAGGGGAGCTCTCCTGAGTTTCTCTGAAAAAGAATTTTGTTAGGTTTTTTTATTTTCAGGGAGCACTGCTGGCAACAGGCTCCCTGCATCGTGGGACTGAGGAGAGAGAAGCAGACTTACTTAAATGCTAGGCTCTGCTTCTTAGGCTACTGGACACCATTCGCTCCAGAGGGAGTCTCACCCTCGCAGTTCGTCCCGGAGCCGCGCCGCCGTCCTCCTCGCAGAGCTGGAAGATAGAAGCCGGATGAGTATAAGAAGAAAGAAGACTTCAAAGGCGGCAGAAGAGTTCAGATCTTCTATGAGGTAACGCGCAGCGGTAATGCTGCGCGCCATTGCTCCCACACACTGCAGGCACTGATGGGTGCAGGGCGCAGGGGGGGCGTCCTGGGCAACAATAAACCTCCAGGACTGGCTCATATTTATATATAGGCTGCAGAGGCAGTATATTTTATAATCCCCCGCCAGTATAAATAAATTTGAGCGGGACCGAAGCCCGCCGCTGAATTGGGCGGAGCTTGATCTCACAGCACTAACCAGCGCCATTTTCTCCACAGCACACTGCAGAAGCTGGCTCCCCGGACTCTCCCCTGCTGAACACAGTGACAGAGGGCAAAAAAGAGGGGGGGGGGGGCACTTGTAAGGCGCAGTGAGTGCATAGATTTATCTATATGATTATATAAAAGCGCTGTTTATCTGGGAATTTTGTTTCCAGTGTTATTGGCGCTGGGTGTGTGCTGGCATACTCTGTCTCTCCAAAGGGCCTTATTGGGGGAACTGTCTCCATATATATATATATATATATATATATATATATATATATATATATATATATATATATATATATATACACAATCCGTGTGTGTGTGGGGGGTGTCGGTACGCCTGTGTCGGCATGTCTGAGGCGGAAGGCTCTTCTAGAGAGGAGGTGGAGTAGATGATTGTGGTGTCTCCGTCGGCAACGCCGACACCTGATTGGTTGGACATGTGGAATGTTTTAAATGCAGATGTGACCTTGTTACATAAGAGATTGACGAAGCAGAGTCCAGGGATAATACGGGGAATCAATCAATGGCTTTGACGGTGTCTCAGGGTCTCAAAAACGTCCCCTATCCCAAATAGCAGGCACTGATACCGACACAGATTCTTACTCCAGTGTCGACTACGATGATGCAAGGGTGGCCAAAAGTATTCATTATATGATTATTGCAATAAAAGATGTTTTGCATATCACAGATGACCCCTCTGTCCCTGACACGAGGGTACACATGTTTAAGGAAAAGAAACCTGAGGTAACATTTCGCCCATCTCATGAGCTGAACGCGTTATTTGAAAAAGCTTGGTAAACTCCAGACAAAAAACTGCAGATTCCCAAAAGAGTTCTTATGGCGTATCCTTTCCCGGGACGGGACAGGGTACGGTGGGAATCCTCGCCCAGCGTGGACAAAGCTTTGACGCGCTTATCCAAAAAGGTGGCGCTACCGTCCCCAGACACGGCAGCTCTCAAAGATCCTGCTGATCTCAGACAGGAAACAACTTTAAAATCAATTTATACACATACTGGTGCTTTACTCAGACCGGCTATAGCATCGGCTTGGGTCTGTAGCGCGGTAGCAGCTTGGACAGATACCTTGTGAGCTGATATTGATACCCTAGATAGGGATACCATTTTGTTGACCTTAGGTCACATCAAAGACGCAGTCTTATATATGAGAGACGCTCAGAGAGACGTCGGACTACTAGGTTCAAGGGCCAACGCGATGGCGGTCTCTGCTAGGCGAGCACTGTGGACCCGCCAATGGACGGGTGATGCCGACTCAAAGAGGCATATGGAAGTTTTACCTTACAAGGGTGAGGTTTTATTTGGGGAAGGTCTCGCGGACCTAGTTTCCGCAGCTACTGCGGGTAAATCTACCTTTTTGCCTTATGTTCCCCCACAGCAAAAGGAAACTCCACAGTATCAGATGCAGTCCTTTCGGTCGCATAAGTCCAGAAGAGGTCGGGGCTCTTCCTTCCTCGCCAGAGGTAAGGGTAGAGGGAAAATAATGCCTGCTACGGCCAGTTCCCAGGAACAGAAGTCCTCCCCGGCTTCTACTAAATCCACCGCATGACGCTGGGGCTCCTCTGAGGGAGGCCGCACCGGTGGGGGCACGTCTTCGACTCTTCAGCCACGTCTGGGTTCAGTCGGACGTGGATCCTTGGGCGATGGAAATTGTTTCCCAGGGCTACAAGCTGGAATTCGAAGACGTGCCTCCTCGTCGATTCTTCAAATCGGCTTTACCAGCTTCTCCCTCAGAGAGGGAGATAATTTTAGCTGCAATTCAAAAGCTGTGTCAACAGCAAGTGATTATCAAGGTTCCCCTAACACAACAGGGGAAAGGGTACTATTCAACCCTATTTGTGGTCCCGAAACCGGATGGCTCGGTCAGACCCATTCTAAATCTAAAATCCCTGAACCTGTTCTTAAGAAGGTTCAAGTTCAAGATGGAATCGCTGAGGGTGGTCATCTCCAGCCTGGAAGGGGGGGATTTTATGGTGTCATTAGACATAAAGGATGCATACCTTCTCGTCCCCATATATCCTCCTCATCAGGCATACCTGAGATTCGCTGTACAGGACTGTCATTACCAGTTTCAGACGTTGCCGTTTGGGCTTTCCACGGCCCCGAGGGTGTTCACCAAGGTAATGGCGGAAATGATGGTGCTCCTACGCAGGCAAGGAGTCACAATTATCCCGTACTTGGACGATCTCCTGATAAAAGCGAGATCAAAGGAACAGTTGCAGAAAAGCGTGTCGCTCTCCCTGGGAGTGCTACAGCAACATGGATGGATTCTAAATCTACCAAAGTCGCAGTTGGTTCGAACGACTCGGCTGTCTTTCTTAGGCATGATTCTGGACACAGAACAAAAGAGGGTTTTTCTCCCGAGGGAAAAAGCCCAGGAACTACAGAACATGGTAAGAGACCTGTTAAAACCGAAAAGAATATCAGTCCATCAATGCACTCGAGTACTGGGCAAAATGGTGGCGACCTACGAGGCCATCCCCTTCGGCAGGTTTCATGCGAGGACGTTTCAGTGGGACCTTCTGGACAAGTGGTCTGGGTCCCACCTTCAAATACATCAGAAAATAACTCTGTCCCCCAGGGCCAGGGTGTCTCTCCTGTGGTGGCTCCAGAGTGCTCACCTTCTAGAGGGTCGCAGGTTCGGTATTTGGGACTGGGTTCTGGTGACTATGGACGCGAGCCTCCGAGGATGGGGAGCAGTCACACAAGGAAGGAATTCTCAGAGACTGTGGTCAAGCCAGGAGGCTTGTCTACACATCAACATACTGGAATTGAGGGCCATATACAACGGCCTACGACAAGCGGAGAATATTCTTCGCGACCTACCGGTTCTGATTCAATCAGACAACGTCACAGCCGTGGCTCATGTAAACCGCCAAGGCAGGACAAGGAGCAGAGTGGCAATGGCGGAAGCCACCAGGATTCTGCGCTGGGCAGAAAATCACGTAAGCGCTCTGTCAGCGGTATTCATTCCGGGAGTGGACAACTGGGAAGCAGACTTCCTTAGCAGACACGATCTCCATCCAGGAGAGTGGGGGCTTCATCGAGAAGTTTTTGCAGAGATAACAAGTCTTTGGGGACTTCCTCAAATAGACATGATGGCGTCATGCCTCAACAAGAAGCTTCGGAGGTATTGTGCCAGGTCAAGGGACCCTCAGGCAGTAGCGGTGGACGCTCTCGTGACACCATGGGTGTTTCAGTCAGTCTGTGTGTTCCCTCCTCTTCCTCTCATCTCAAAGATAGTGAGAATCATAAGGTGAAAAATAGTGCAGACAATACTCATTGTTCCAGATTGGCCTCGAAGGGCCTGGTATTCAGATCTTCAGGAGCTGCTCACAGAAGATCCATGGCCTCTTCCTCTCAGTGAGGACCTGTTACAGCAGGGGCCCTGCGTGTTCCAAGACTTACTGCGGTTACGTTTGACGGCATGGCGGTTGAACACCAAATCCTAGCTGAGAAGGGTATTCCGGAAGAAGTCATCCCTACTCTGATAAAGGCTAGGAAGGAGGTGACGGCGAAACATTATCACCGTATCTGGAGGAAGTATGTTTCTTGGTGTGAAGCCAAGATTGCTCCTACGGAAGACTTCCACTTGGGCCGGTTTCTCCACTTTCTACAGACTGGAGTGGATATGGGCCTAAAGTTAGGCTCCATTAAGGTACAGATTTCGGCCCTTTCTATATTCTTCCAGAAAGAATTGGCTTCTCTCCCAGAAGTCCAGACTTTTGTAAAGGGAGTGCTGCACATCCAGCCTCCTTTTGTGCCCCCAGTGGCACCATGGGACCTTAATGTGGTGTTACATTTCCTAAAATCTCACTGGTTTGAGCCTCTTCAAACGGTTGATTTAACATTTTTCACTTGGAAGGTGGTCATGTTGTTGGCCTTGGCATCTGCAAGGCAGGTGTCCGAATTGGCGGCCTTGTCTCATAAGAGCCCCTATCTTATTTTCCATGTAGATAGAGCAGAGTTGAGGACTCGTCCTCAATTTTTGCCTAAGGTGGTGTCATCGTTTCATATGAACCAACCTATTGTGGTGCCTGTGGCTACGGGAGATTTGGAGGATTCCAAATCCCTTGATGTAGTTAGGGCCTTAAAAATTTACGTAGCCAGGACGACTCGAATTAGCTCTGTTTGTCCTGTATGCAGCCAACAAGGTTGGCGCTCCTGCTTCTAAGCAGACTATTGCTCGCTGAATCTGTAACCCGATTCAGCAGGCTCATCTACAGCTGGATTGCCGGTACCAAATTCCATAAAGGCCCATTCCACTAGGAAGGTGGGCTCTTCCTGGGCGGCTGCCCGAGGCGTCTCGGCTTTACAGCTTTGCCGAGCAGCTACTTGGTCGGGTTCAAACACTTTTGCAAAATTCTACAAGTTTGATACCCTGGCTGATGAGGACCTCATGTTTGCTCAATCGGTGCTGCAGAGTCATCCGCACTCTCCCTCCCGTTTTGGAGCTTTGGTATAATCCCCATGGTCCTTGCGGAGTCCCCAGCATCCTCTAGGACGTAAGAGAAAATAAGATTTTAAACCTACCGGTAAATCTTTTTCTCCTAGTCCGTAGAGGATGCTGGGCGCCCGTCCCAGTGCGGACATATTTCTGCATGACTTGTATATAGTTCTTGCTTACATAAGGGTTATGTTACAGTAAAGATCAGTCGTTGACTGATACTGTTTGTTCATACTGTTAACTGGTTGCGTATATTCCTGGTTATACGGTGTGGATGGTGTGGGCTGGTATGAATCTTGCCCTTAGATTACCAAAATCCTTTCCTCGTACTGTCCATCTCCTCTGGGCACAGTTTCTCTAACTGAGGTCTGGAGGAGGGGCATAGAGGGAGGAGCCAGTGCACACCCATTGTAAACTTCTTTATAGTGCCCATGTCTCCTGCGGAGCCCGTCTATACCACATGGTCCTTACGGAGTCCCCAGCATCCTCTACGGACTAGGAGAAAAAGATTTACCGGTAGGTTTAAAATCTTATTTTTTTTAACTGAATTTACACGAAGGGTGCACTTGCACTAATTGATGCATGTTTAAAAGTACGTTCACGGCACAAAATATAATTATTATCATTACTTTATGTAGCTGAAATACTACACGATTATTGTCCATATATTTGTTTTCTATACCGTGGCTGGCGTACTGGATCATTGGAAATTCCGGAAGATTGGCTAACCAGGATGACTGTAATGCAGAGAGACATTACGTACTAATTGAAAATCTATTGGTTTCCGGTACGCATATTGATTTAATATCCACACCAGGACAATATGTATCACTGAAGGTGCTGGGTCCTACTACTTTTTCATATATATATATATTTCTCTAACGTCCTAAGTGGATGCTGGGAACTCCGTAAGGACCATGGGGAATAGCATGGGCACAACTAAAGAAAGCTTTAGGACTACCTGGTGTGCACTGGCTCCTCCCTCTATGACCCTCCTCCAGACCTCAGTTAGAATTTTGTGCCCGGCCGAGCTGGATGCACACTAGGGGCTCTCCTGAGCTCTTAGAAAGTAATATTTAGGTTTTTTATTTTCAGTGAGATCTGCTGGCAACATACTCACTGCTACGAGGGACCTAGGGGAGAGAAGCGAACCTACCTGCTTGCAGCTACCTTGGGCTTCTAGGCTACTGGACACCATTAGCTCCAGAGGGATCGAACACAGGCCCAGCCTCGGTCGTCCGGTCCCGGAGCCGCGCCGCCGTCCCCCTAGCAGAGCCAGAAGCAAGAAGACGTTCCTGGAAATCGGCGTCAGAAGACTTCGGTCTTCATTAAGGTAGCGCACAGCACTGCAGCTGTGCGCCATTGCTCCCCAGGCACACCACATACTCCGGTCACTGATGGGTGCAGGGCGCTGGGTGGGGGCGCCCTGGGACCTTACTTGGCAAATTAACACATAATATAGCCTTTAAGACTATATATGTGTAAAATCCCCTGCCATAACTGTATAAAAAAAAGCGGGAGAAGCCCGCCGGAAAAGGGGCGGGGCTATCTCCCTCAGCACACTGGTGCCATTTTCCCTCACAGCTCCGCTGGAAGGATCTCTCCCCTGCAGTTCCAGACTACATAGGGTAAAAAAGAGAGGGGGGGCACTAAATTTAGGCGCAATCTGTGATATATAAGCAGCTATAAGGGGTAAAATCACTGTGTAGTGTGTATCCCTGTTTTATATAGCGCTCTGGTGTGTGTTGGCATACTCTCTCTCTGTCTCCCCAAAGGGCTTTGGGGGGTCCGGTCCTCAGTCAGAGCATTCCCTGTGTGTGTGCGGTGTGTCGGTACGGCTGTGTCGACATGTTTGATGAGGAGGCTTATGTGGAGGCGGAGCAGGTGCCGATAAATGTGATGTTACCCCCTGCGGGGTCGACACCTGAGTGGATGGATATGTGGAAGGAATTACAAGACAGTGTCAACTCCTTACATAAAAGGTTTGACGACATATCAGACGTGGGACAGCCGGCTTCTCAGCCCGTGCCTGCCCAGACGTCTCAAAAGCCATCAGGGGCTCTAAAACGCCCGCTGCCTCAGATGGCAGACACAGATGTCGACACAGATACTGACTCCAGTGTCGACGATGATGAGACTAGTGTACATTCCAATAGAGCCACACGTTACATGATTACGGCAATGAAAAATGTGTTGCACATTTCTGATATTACCCCAGGTACCACAAAAAAGGGTATTATGTTTGGGGAGAAAAAACTACCAGTGGTTTTTCCCCCTTCTGATGAATTTAATGAAGTGTGTGAAGAAGCGTGGGCTTCCCCCGATAAGAAACTAGTAATTTCTAAAAAGTTACTAATGGCGTACCCTTTCCCGCCAGAGGATAGGTTACGTTGGGAGACATCCCCTAGGGTAGATAAAGCGTTCACACGCCTGTCAAAGAAGGTGGCACTACCGTCTCCAGACACGGCCGCCCTAAAGGAGCCTGCTGATAGGAAGCAGGAGGCTATCCTGAGTCTGTTTATACACACTCAGGTATTATACTGAGACCAGCTATTGCTTCAGCATGGATGTGCAGTGCTGCAGCTGCGTGGTCAGATTCCCTGTCAGAAAATATTGATACCTTAGACAGGGACACTATATTGCTAACCATAGAGCATATTAAAGACGCAGTCTTATACATGAGAGATGCACAGAGGGATGTTTGCCGGCTGGCATCTAAAATAAGTGCAATGTCCATTTCTGCCAGGAGGGGTTTATGGACTCGGCAGTGGACAGGGGATGCAGATTCTAAAAGGCACATGGAAGTTTTGCCTTACAAGGGTGAGGAGTTGTTTGGGGATGGTCTCTCGGACCTCGTTTCCACAGCGACAGCTGAGAAGTCAGCATTTTTACCCCATGTTCCCTCACAGCCAAAGAAAGCACCGTATTATCAGGTACAGTCCTTTCGGCCCCAGAAAGGAAAGCGGGTTAAAGGCGCGTCCTTTCTGCCCAGAGGCAGAGGTAGAGGGAAAAATCTGCAGCATACAGCCAGTTCCCAGGAACAAAAGCCCTCCCCTGCTTCCTCTAAGTCCACCGCATGACGCTGGGGCTCCACAGGCGGAGCCAGGTACGGTGGGGGCCCGTCTCAAGAACTTCAGCGACCAGTGGGCTCGCTCACGGGTGGATCCCTGGATTCTACAAGTAGTATCTCAGGGGTACAAACTGGAATTCGAGACGTCTCCCCCTTGCTGTTTCCTCAAATCTGCCTTGCCAACAGCTCCCCCGGACAGGGAGGCAGTGCTGGAGGCAATTCACAAGCTGTATTCACAGCAGGTGATAGTCAAGGTACCCCTCCTTCAACAAGGAAGGGGTTACTATTCCACAATGTTTGTGGTACCGAAACCGGACGGTTCGGTGAGACCCATTTTAAATTTGAAATCCTTCAACACCTATATAAAAAGGTTCAAGTTCAAGATGGAATCGCTCAGGGCGGTTATTTCAAGCCTGGAGGAAGGGGATTACATGGTATCACTGGACATCAAGGATGCTTACCTACATGTCCCCATTTACCTTCCTCACCAGGAGTACCTCAGATTTGTGGTACAGGACTGTCATTACCAATTCCAGACGTTGCCGTTTGGTCTGTCCACGGCACCGAGGATATTTACCAAGGTAATGGCCGAAATGATGATACTCCTTCGAAAAAAGGGAGTTTTAATTATCCCATACTTGGACGATCTCCTTATAAAGGCGAGGTCCAGGGAGCAGTTGTTGGTCGGGGTAGCACTATCTCGGGAGGTGCTACAACAGCACGGTTGGATTCTGAATATTCCAAAGTCACAGCTGGTTCCTACGACACGTCTACTGTTTCTGAGGATGGTTCTGGACACAGAACAGAAAAGGGTGTTTCTCCCGGAGGAGAAAGCCAAGGAGTTGTCGTCTCTAGTCAGAGATCTCCTGAAACCAAAACAGGTCTCGGTGTATCACTGCACGCGAGTCATGGGAAAAATGGTAGCTTCCTACGAAGCAATTCCATTCGGCAGGTTCCATGCAAGAATCTTTAAGTGGGATCTGTTGGACAAGTGGTCCGGATCGCATCTTCAGATGCATCGGCTGATAACCCTGTCTCCAAGGACCAGGGTGTCTCTGCTGTGGTGGCTGCAGAGTGCTCATCTTCTAGAGGGCCGCAGATTCGGCATACAGGACTGGGTCCTAGTGACCACGGATGCCAGCCTTCGAGGCTGGGGGGCAGTCACACAGGGAAGAAACTTCCAAGGGCTATGGTCAAGCCAGGAGATTTCCCTACACATAAATATTCTGGAACTAAGGGCCATCTACAATGCCCTAAGTCAGGCAAGACCCCTGCTTCAAAACCAGCCGGTACTGATCCAGTCAGACAACATCACGGCGGTCGCCCATGTAAACCGACAGGGCGGCACGAGAAGCAGGACGGCGATGGCAGAAGCCACACGGATTCTCCGATGGGCGGAAAATCACGTGTTAGCACTGTCAGCAGTGTTCATTCCGGGAGTGGACAACTGGGAAGCAGACTTCCTCAGCAGGCACGACCTCCACCCGGGAGAGTGGGGACTTCATCCAGAAGTCTTTCAGCTGATTGTAAATCGCTGGGAACGGGTGGACATGATGGCGTCCCGCCTCAACAAAAAGCTAGAAAGATATTGCGCCAGGTCGAGAGACCCTCAGGCAATAGCTGTGGACGCTCTAGTGACACCGTGGGTGTACCAGTCGGTTTATGTGTTCCCTCCTCTTCCTCTCATACCCAAGGTACGGAGGATAATAAGACGAAGAGGAGTAAGAACTATACTCATTGTTCCGGATTGGCCAAGAAGAGCTTGGTACCCAGAACTTCAAGAAATGATCTCAGAGGACCCATGGCCTCTGCCGCTCAGACAGGACCTGCTGCAGCAGGGGCCCTGTCTGTTCCAAGACTTACCGCGGCTGCGTTTGACGGCATGGCGGTTGAACGCCGGATCCTGAAGGAAAAGGGCATTCCGGAGGAAGTCATCCCTACGCTGATTAAAGCTAGGAAAGAAGTGACCGCAAACCATTATCACCGCATATGGCGAAAATATGTTGCGTGGTGTGAGGCCAGGAAGGCCCCAACGGAGGAATTTCAGCTGGGCCGTTTTCTGCACTTCCTACAGTCAGGGGTGACTATGGGCCTAAAATTGGGTTCCATTAAGGTCCAGATTTCGGCTCTATCGATTTTCTTCCAGAAAGAACTGGCTTCACTACCTGAAGTTCAGACATTTGTTAAGGGAGTGCTGCATATTCAGCCCCCTTTTGTGCCCCCAGTGGCACCTTGGGATCTCAACGTGGTGTTGAATTTTCTAAAGTCACATTGGTTTGAACCACTTAAAACCGTGGATTTAAAATATCTCACGTGGAAAGTGGTCATGCTGTTGGCCTTGGCTTCGGCCAGGCGTGTGTCAGAATTGGCGGCTTTATCATGTAAAAGCCCTTATCTGATTTTCCATATGGATAGGGCGGAATTGAGGGCTCGTCCCCAATTTCTCCCAAAGGTGGTTTCAGCTTTTCATTTGAACCAGCCTATTGTGGTGCCTGCGGCTACTCGTGATTTGGAGGATTCCAAGTTGCTGGACGTAGTCCGGGCCCTAAAAATCTATGTTTCCAGGACAGCTGGAGTCAGAAAGACTGACTCGCTATTTATCCTGCATGCACCCAACAAGTTGGGTGCGCCTGCTTCAAAGCAGACTATTGCTCGCTGGATCTGTAGCACGATTCAACTTGCACATTCTGCGGCTGGACTGCCGCATCCTAAATCTGTAAAAGCCCATTCCACGAGGAAGGTGGGCTCTTCTTGGGCGGCTGCCCGAGGGGTCTCTGCTTTACAACTTTGCCGAGCAGCTACTTGGTCGGGGTCAAACACATTTGCTAAATTCTACAAGTTTGATACCCTGGCTGAGGATGACCTAGAGTTCGCTCATTCGGTGCTGCAGAGTCATCCGCACTCTCCCGCCCGTTTGGGAGCTTTGGTATAATCCCCATGGTCCTTACGGAGTTCCCAGCATCCACTTAGGACGTTAGAGAAAATAAGATTTTACTCACCGGTAAATCTATTTCTCGTAGTCCGTAGTGGATGCTGGGCGCCCGTCCCAAGTGCGGATTGTCTGCAATACTTGTATATAGTTATTGGTTAACTAAAGGGTTATTGTTGAGCCATCTGTTGAGAGGCTCAGTTATATTTCATACTGTTAACTGGGTTAAGTATCACGAGTTATACGGTGTGATTGGTGTGGCTGGTATGAGTCTTACCCGGGATTCCAAATCCTTTCCTTATTGTGTCAGCTCTTCCGGGCACAGTATCCTAACTGAGGTCTGGAGGAGGGTCATAGAGGGAGGAGCCAGTGCACACCAGGTAGTCCTAAAGCTTTCTTTAGTTGTGCCCAGTCTCCTGCGGAGCCGCTATTCCCCATGGTCCTTACGGAGTTCCCAGCATCCACTACGGACTACGAGAAATAGATTTACCGGTGAGTAAAATCTTATTATATATATATATATATATATATATATATATATATATATAAAATAGAAATAGGTGGCACTCACGCAGACTTGATAAATGCAGGAAGAAGTTTCTTTATTTGCCTACATGTTTCGGGGACAAGCACCCCGTCCTCAGGGCTAGACAACAATAAAAACATACACATACAACACTTAAATACACCACAGAAAAAGACATTAGTGCAATGATTGTACTCACCTGTCCTCACGGCGCTGCCGCTCGTCCGCACCTGCTGCACGCTTCCGTGTCGCTGGGCAATGACGTCACGGTGCGCCGCGAGGCAGGGAGATCGTCATGGAAACCAAACGGAAAACAGTACACAGTTGCCGGCTCCCATAGAGCCTGTTAAAAGAACAACAAAATGAAAAATACAGTATAAGACAGCACATTTAAAATACATGCATATCATCACTGGAAGGGGAAAAAACCAACAATCCCTAGCCCATCACATAATCACATATCTATAGTGATGTACCAAAATTCTAATATTAAATTCAGGGAGAAAACTTTCTCACTCATAGTGAATATAACAACTAACAATTATTCACCTCCCTAATAAGGAACATATATATTTTAAGATTACAGACGCCTAAAGAAAACACTGCAGTCCCAGGTTTTCATTCAGGCCACCTGGGGATAAAGTTCCTAGCTTAAATATCCAACGGGATTCCTTCTGTAGGAGCAATCTATCCCTATTGCCACCCCTTAGTGAAGTAGGGGTGTGGTCAATCAGGATAGCACGAATGCTGGCCACCCCATGTTTGGCTGACAAGCAGTGTCGTGCAAATGGCTGATCACTTGTACCCTTCTCAAAAGCTTTTTTAATGGCACTCCTATGCAGTGCCATCCTTTCTCTAAACTGTCTTATGGTCTTGCCCACATAGGCAAGACCACATGGGCATGTAAGCAAATAAACTACGTGGGTGGTAGTGCAGGTAAGACGATGTCTAATAGGTATTTTATGCCCTGTTTGTGGATGGTTAAAAGTAGTGCCTGTTTGCAAAGTGTTGCACATAGCGCACCCAAGACACCTATAGCACCCCATCTTAGGTCTAAGAAAATGGGCTTGATCATGTTTGGCTATATTAGTGACATCGAGCCGAACTACATGGTCTCCTATATTCTTACCCCTAGTATGACTAGGTAATAGTCTAGTATTGGACAGACTACTAAGCGCTGTTTCAGTTTGTATAATAGGCCACAGTTGTTTGGCCTTACTTACTATCCGTTTTGAACTTGTAGTGAATCTACTCACCCAAGGTAATCTTTCAACTGTAGCTTTCTGGTGAGAGCTAGGATTTAATAATTGCTGTCTAGGGATGCGGAGAACTGCCTCCTTTGATCTTTCTAGTTCCCTGATAGGGTATCCCCTTTGCGCAAATCTCAGTAGCATTTCATCCAGGGCCACAATTGTCTCCTGTGGGTCTGATGTAATACGCCGCACCTGCAAAAATTGCGAGTATGGCAGCCCTTTCTTAAGTGCAAGTGGATGAAAACTTTGGTGGTTCAAAAACGTATTTCTGTCGGTACTTTTGACAAATAAAGCGGTATTAAGTTGACCAAAATTAAGGGTAATAGACACATCCAAATAGTTAATTTGCTTATCATCGATTACATACGTAAATTTTACTACATGTTCTGATGCATTATGTTGGTCCCATAGATTTGTCAATTCATCTCTGGGACCACCCCAACAGACCAACAGGTCGTCGATATAGCGCCTGTAGTAAATTACATGGGGGCTAACAGAGGGGTCAAGATGGAACATGTTCTTTTCAAGCTGGTACATAAATGCATTGGCGTACGACGGGGCCACTGCGGACCCCATCGCACAGCCAGACAATTGTAAATAAAATTCCCCATTGAAGACAAAGTAGTTCCTCCTCAGAACCAAATCCAACAAGTGTAGAAAAAAAGACACTTCAGGCCCATGGTACATCACATTGTGTACAATAAGTGCTTTTACGGCCTCCACACCTGCCACATGTGGAATGCAGGTGTAGAGGCTGGTAACATCAGCACTACATAACAAGGTATTATCAGGGACCGTACCTAATTGCTGCAGTTGCAGCAAGAGGGACGATGTATCCTTAAGGAAGGAAAGCAAAGCTTGAACACAAGGATTAAGGTAGGCATCCAGGTAGACCGCAATAGGCTGATAGAGCGAACCCCTAGCCGACACAATGGGTCGACCTGGAGGATTATCCAGGGTTTTGTGCACTTTAGGCAAGGTATAAAAGAGCGGTACTACCGGGAAGTCTACCGAAAGAGCAGTACACACATCTGAAGATATAATACCCAACCCCCTGGACTCATTAAGATATACGTCCAGCTCTTTTTTGTAGTCCTTGGTAGGATCTTTGTTAAGGCGGGCATATATAGAGGGATCCCTTAGCTGCCGTTCACACTCAGCAATATAGGCCTCAGTGTCCTGTACGACTATAGACCCACCTTTATCCGCTTTACGGATTATAATGTCAGATCTAGTAGACAAATTTTTAAGGGTAGTTTGTTCTGCAAAAGAAAGGTTGAAGTGTACCGGCTCATTCATAGCCTGAAGGCCTTCTCTCTCAACCATGCAGATAAATGTCCTGATGGACGAATTTTGACTGGGAGGGTCAAATTTGGATTTAGGAGCTATTTTCAGAAGCTGTGTAGGTATTTCTGGAGTGGCCATCTCAGATGGTGTCTCTCGAGGAACTTTGCCATTAAAGTACTCCTTACGCTTCAAGGTCCTATTTAGGCGATAGACATCAGCCTTCCATTCTAATGGGTCTGGAATCGTTGTAGGGACAAAAGAAAGTCCTTTGGCCAAGAGGCCATATTCTGAATCTGAAAGAGGAGTAGATGAGAGATTGAAGACAAGTTCTTTTAATGACGTGGCGGTCTTAGCTCGTAGGATCCTTTGGTTTTGTTTGGACCTCCTCGTCCTCTGCCGCGTCCGCTTGCAGGTTTGCGGTTGGAGCGTCCTTGGACCCCCGCCAAAGGTTGGCCTAAAGGGACCATTCTCTCAGTTGATGTTGAGGGTGCAGAAGTCCTATCCGAATCACTCGCAGAGGATGACATGCCTGGTTGTTCTCTGTGTCTATTACCCTTAATTTTGGTCAACTTAATACCGCTTTATTTGTCAAAAGTACCGACAGAAATACGTTTTTGAACCACCAAAGTTTTCATCCACTTGCACTTAAGAAAGGGCTGCCATACTCGCAATTTTTGCGGGTGCGGCGTATTACATCAGACCCACAGGAGACAATTGTGGCCCTGGATGAAATGCTACTGAGATTTGCGCAAAGGGGATACCCTATCAGGGAACTAGAAAGATCAAAGGAGGCAGTTCTCCGCATCCCTAGACAGCAATTATTAAATCCTAGCTCTCACCAGAAAGCTACAGTTGAAAGATTACCTTGGGTGAGTAGATTCACTACAAGTTCAAAACGGATAGTAAGTAAGGCCAAACAACTGTGGCCTATTATACAAACTGAAACAGCGCTTAGTAGTCTGTCCAATACTAGACTATTACCTAGTCATACTAGGGGTAAGAATATAGGAGACCATGTAGTTCGGCTCGATGTCACTAATATAGCCAAACATGATCAAGCCCATTTTCTTAGACCTAAGATGGGGTGCTATAGGTGTCTTGGGTGCGCTACGTGCAACACTTTGCAAACAGGCACTACTTTTAACCATCCACAAACAGGGCATAAAATACCTATTAGACATCGTCTTACCTGCACTACCACCCACGTAGTTTATTTGCTTACATGCCCATGTGGTCTTGCCTATGTGGGCAAGACCATAAGACAGTTTAGAGAAAGGATGGCACTGCATAGGAGTGCCATTAAAAAAGCTTTTGAGAAGGGTACAAGTGATCAGCCATTTGCACGACACTGCTTGTCAGCCAAACATGGGGTGGCCAGCATTCGTGCTATCCTGATTGACCACACCCCTACTTCACTAAGGGGTGGCAATAGGGATAGATTGCTCCTACAGAAGGAATCCCGTTGGATATTTAAGCTAAGAACTTTATCCCCAGGTGGCCTGAATGAAAACCTGGGACTGCAGTGTTTTCTTTAGGAGTCTGTAATCTTAAAATATATATGTTCCTTATTAGGGAGGTGAATAATTGTTAGTTGTTATATTCACTATGAGTGAGAAAGTTTTCTCCCTGAATTTAATATTAGAATTTTGGTACATCACTATAGATATGTGATTATGTGATGGGCTAGGGATTGTTGGTTTTTTCCCCTTCCAGTGATGATATGTATGTATTTTAAATGTGCTGTCTTATACTGTATTTTTCATTTTGTTGTTCTTTTAACAGGCTCTATGGGAGCCGGCAACTGTGTACTGTTTTCCGTTTGGTTTCCATGACGATCTCCCTGCCTCGCGGCGCACCGTGACGTCATTGCCCAGCGACACGGAAGCGTGCAGCAGGTGCGGACGAGCGGCAGCGCCGTGAGGACAGGTGAGTACAATCATTGCACTAATGTCTTTTTCTGTGGTGTATTTAAGTGTTGTATGTGTATGTTTTTATTGTTGTCTAGCCCTGAGGACGGGGTGCTTGTCCCCGAAACATGTAGGCAAATAAAGAAACTTCTTCCTGCATTTATCAAGTCTGCGTGAGTGCCACCTATTTCTATTTTCTATATTGTCTATTGCTGACCTGGAGGGCACCGCAGCAAAAAGGAACTTTTTCACCTTTATTGGAGTGCCGGTATAACTTTGGATATATATATATATATATATATATATATATTGTTGAGATTTTTCTGAAAATACCATTACTTTGCTAATACAGGTTGAATCTCCCATACCCAAAATGCTTGGGACCAGAAATAATTTAGATATGAGTTTTTTCTGTATTTTGGAATATTTGCGTACTGCACTATAATGAAATCTTGGGAATGGGACCCAAGTCTAAATATAAGTCTAAACATAAAAATAATTTACAGTATGTTTCATGCACATATTATGCACACTTATACATGAACCTAAAGGGGGGTACTCACGGGAGAGATGTGTGCTGAGCGATCTTAACACAGACCGCTCAGCACACATCTCTCCCCCCGCTCAGCACAGCGCGATGTGCTGAGCGAGGGGGAAAGCCGACGGGGGGGGCGCTCACTTCACACAACGGTGAAGTGAGCGACCCGCTAGATTGAGCCTGCATGCAGCTCAATCTAGCATCGGCGATAGCGATGTGCGGGGCCGCGCATCGCTATCGCTGGAGGGCATACACACGGCAGATCCGTGCTTAAAATCTAAGCAATCTAGCAAGATTGCTTAGATTTTAAGTACGGATCTCTCCGTGTGTATCCCCTTTAAGTTTGTGTACATTGAACAATCAGCAAGCAAAGCTGTCACTGTCTCAGTATTGCTCCAAAGCCATATTGATATAGAAGTCTCAAACTGTGTGTGTGTGTGTGTGTGTGTGTGTGTGTGTGTGTATATGTATGTGTGTATGTATTTATTATACCCAGCCAGATCAGTCATAACATTAAACCCACTTGCCTAATATAGGTTCCCCTTTTCCTACTGAAACAGATCTCTGACATAGAGGCATGTACTCCACAAGACCTCTGAAAGTGTCCTCTGATATCTGACACCAAGACTTTAGCAGCAGATCTATTAAGTCCTGTAAGTTGCAAGGTGAAGCTTCATTAATTGGATTGATATCTGGTAAATATGGAGGCCAAGTCAACACCTTGAACTGTCATGTTCATCATACCATTCCTGAACACTTTTTGCAGCACGCCAGGATGCATTATCTTGCTGAAAGAGGCCACTGTCCTAAAGGAATACTGTTGGATGTACTTGGGTGTACTTGATCTGCAACAATATATCGGTAGATAATTGGTCACCAGGGCTGATGCTAGGATTTTTGTCACCCAGGGCAAGGCAGTAATCATCCCCTTCCTCCCATAGTGAAATATTACATTGTTGGCTGAAAAGACAAAGCACATGTTTCTACAGTTTGTATTTTTTCCTCCCAAGTGTCTGTCTACATACCCGTCCACACATACATTCCCCAGCATTCACATTTACATACCCCTGCACTCACTTGTACATCCACCTGCATTCACATGTACATATGCCACACTTTCATGTACATACCCCTGCAGTCAGTCACAGTACAGCACACATGCCTGGTGCTGGTGGGAAGCTGGATGTAGGGGGAAGTGTCTGGTGGGTGCTGCAGTCTTGGTGCAGCTGGCAGAAAGACGCTGGTATTATCCTATGGAGCAGTGTAATGTAACCAGCTCAGGATATTCAGTGTGGACAGGCAGCCAGTCATTGACATGACAGAACAGTGTCCATCACATGGCATGGAGCTCCATCCTGGCACAGAAGAAGCAGCCCAGCAATCTGTTACCTCTCGAAGCTAAGGCTGGCCCAGCGGAGAAGGGACGACGCCTCTCCAGCCCAGCACTGTCCTGCATTGCATACCCCGCTTAACACATCTTGTCGGCTCTTTCTCCGGGACCTTGCAGCAGGTAGTCTTTTAGGGCTGAGAGGAGGGAGTAGTGGTGTGCTAGATGACCCAGTCATCTAGTGATTATTTGCTGCATAAAGGGTATGCGGTAGCATCCTGTGCTGCTGTGGTATTACATACCGAACCCGCATACAGAATCCGTTTGCTTGCTGGCTAATACTGTATATCCCACCTCTTGACGGTGCCATTGTAATGAGATAATCAATGTTTTTCACATCACCTGTCAGTGGTTTAAATGGTATGGTTGGTAAGCATGTATACGTGTGTTCTATGTTTCAAATGTTATTGAAAAATTCCTTCCATATCAGATAAAGCTATCTAGTTTTATGTTGAAGCTTACAAAATGCACATTTTGCTTGGTGTACTATCCGTTTTACAGATACTGGATTTTTTTAATTAATTTTTTTATTGGCGTAAAATTCCATTAGCAGTGCTAAATTCTGAAGCACATTGCATAATGTTACAAGGTTTGGCTCTGAAGGGATTACAGATTTTTACATGCTTAGACTGCACTGCTTATGTTGCAAAACATGCAGAATGAAGCCATAATTCAGTCAAACTAGGAGACAGGAAAATCCCCTCCAAAGCCTTCTACTTAAGTTTTCATCCATATTTTATCCTTCTATTTACATCCCGTGTGAATGAATTTGTCAGTTATCTGAGATGTTCTTTGGCTTTGAGAAACAAAAACCTTGTTTATCACGATTATGCTTGCCTTGAACTAATTGACTTAAAGGTAAACTAATTATCATGCTGGATAGCAACTTTGCACACAAATGTAATTATCTCACGTAGTGACTTTGTAAATCCTTCTCAATTTTATACTCCTGCTTAGTATTATCATAATTAATGGTAATTAGGATTTAACAAGATGGATAAAGAAAGTGTAATATGATAGTGCAGCAAGAATTTAAATATTGGTTAGAAGAAAACAAAGTAAACAATGTTATAAATATATACATTATTACAGGGACAGTAACAATTGTAAAGGTGTGTACAGATGGTGAGATAAATCTATAAGATTTTGACTATATAGTCAAAATCTTAAGGAAAGTTAGTGCACATCTCAAGGTGTAAGGCAGCTTGCGATACCGATTTGATTCCGATGCACACTCCCGCGGGGTCGGTATTGCAAGGCTTGATAGACTGTGCAGGCAAGTCAATCTTGACTATCTAGTGTACTATCTAGTACAAAGTATAGTCAAAATTGGCGCTTAGTCAAAATCGTACATAGACAACATCGAAAGTACAGGTAGTCAAATCTGTGCGCTCTGGGGGTAGTTTAAGGGAAATCGCATAGTCAAAATCAGGCATAGCAAGGATCTCACCATGTGGACATATGTTAATTTCTCTTTGTTTGAATGTTTATTTTTTGCATTCCGTTAGTAAAACATTTTTGGTATCTTATTTGCATTAAATAAACAGCAGAACAACAGGTGAAAATGACTGGAACAATTTTAACCTAAAACAGTATGACCACTACATTAACTGGACAAATTCTGCATAGTTAATGTAGACCAGTGGTGTCAATGTCTATGTGCCATTCTGTCTAGTTTAGTGTGTCTTGTCCTAGTAGTCCTTATCCCATTGATACATTACTTTGTTCCACTAATGTGTCAATGTGTTTCCATGCTCTTTCAGCGTGTTCCCCAATTTAGCAATTCAATTAAAATTACAGCTTTCAGGATATGACACATGGCTAAATGTTGCTTTCTGGATATAACATATAGTGAAATAGATATACTATATAGCAAAATGGTTATGACATATAGGGCGGAATGCAATTCCCTTACCACCCCCGGTCACTCCGGCAGCTATTCAATTTTCTTCTGCCAACGTGCATGAAAGTGACACGTTTTGGCGCCCACAACTCATAGGAGCATTTATGTTTAAAATATTTAAGTAATGGTACAGGATTTTTGTTTTTAAGTGCGACATTGGCGTCATGGTTACTGCATTCAAACTCTTTTTATATCAGTTAAAGTATTTTCATTTAAGTTGTATATATGGACAGCTACACAATATTGCTTCTTTGGTTCAGTTCACTCTAGGACACCCTTCTTCATCTTTACAATCTATTTTGTAGAAAATGTTTATTGTTTAGTAATGTACTAAAATAGAGTTTTCTAAAAACAAACAAAAACAAGACCTGAATGGGAACATTGAGGAATATAAAGGCACAGGGGCTGCCCCTAGGTTCCAAAGCAACACTAAACCCCCCAAAATCCACCACCACAATTTACTGACCATTTGCCTTCCGCCCTTCCCTCACCAGTTACAAAATTAAAAAAGACCAATTGAAATGACAAAAAAAAAAAATGTAACTTACCTGTCCATCAGCCTAGCAGGGCTCTCATGCAAGTGAGCATACTGTGCTGCCCCCACACCCAGCAAGTGTCACCCCTAAAATGTGCCCCACATGCCTAGTGGGAAATCTACCGCCGCAAAGACATGAATGTATGACAGTATGGCTATCAGAAATTATATCTGTAATACATGCATGATTATTGTATAAAAAAAAAAAAAAAAACTGAATTGGCTACATGACTAGGTGGTATACAGGTAAAATACAGGTAAAAATATAATTTGTCAGCTTTAGCAAATATTTCAGTAGAACTGTGCAACAGGTTTATTAGCTTTTTTAAAGCGCTGACATACAGTATGTAGAGCTGTGCATTGACTGCATCATGATAGGAAGGTTAACATGTGTCACAGGGTATGCGGTTCGCATACTGATCATCGGCATTCCACTGCTCAGGGTGCCGATATTGGTATAATGAAATTCAGCATCCCGTGTGGCAGCATATTATACTAAACCCGTGTCACAGTGCTGGTTGCTTGCTGGAAAGAATTACTTTGAATTTAACAATTTGGAGAAGGACAGGTAGTGAGGAACAAAGCTCAAGTCAATGGGCTGGTTTTGCAGTGTGCTGTGGGAATTGGTTTTGTGTTTTCATGTTAACCCTTCCCTTACATGCACCTGTGATGGCCAATAAAATGATTGGGCAACACCCGGTTGGCAAATGTAAAATGTTGCTAAAGTCAATTTACCGACAAATTAAATTATTTGAAGTACCAGAAGAGAAATGCATTTCCAAAGTGCAAAAATTGACAGTGATAGTTGATAGTGTACAGTTGTCAGCATTGAAGTCCCTAATGTATGTGGATGATCTTGCAGTGTATTCTCCCAACTCCCTCTCCTCCTTTAAAGCAGACTCCAGACCTTCTAGGCTTGGTAGGATTGAGCCTGAATAATTTTGCGAGCAGAATAATTTTATGAGAACCATCAGGTTTATCGTTGGCTGTCTGGTTCTACATCAGAAGAGAACAAACACCCATTTTTCTAGACGGAGATACCCAAGGACAATTGCCGACACAGAAACTTCGGCTGAGAATAGTAGCACTGCCAGTGAACAAGAATCCTACAACTCCAAATCAGGTGCTAAGAATGTCCCTTTAGGGATGACCACCCGCCAAAAAAACGTCCGAAAAGAAGGCATACAAGGAGAGGCGGCCAATTCAAACGGAGCAGGACGTGGAAGAACCAAATACAGGAAAAACAAGAAGAACTGTTATTTAACTTATCTAGTTATGAACTTTCCAACAGTGAGAGGAGCGTATTATCGAATGGACTTTCATTTGTTCCTAGCAATTCGTTAGAGCCACTGCAATGGCAAGTTGAAAAGATTCAATTAAATCGCAAACTCAAGTTAAAGGAATACTTCTTGTATAAACCTATAGCAACGACTATTGAGATTCCAGCTAAACTCAGTCAATTTAAGAAAAAAATCTTAATTTGACCCTTTGTCGAACAATCCTAGTATCAAAACCTTCATTAGAATGTTAGATCAGGAAGTTAATGCACTGGACAATACCGTGGACTTTGCTCCATCCAACTTGAAAAAAACCAGAGAGATTGGCATTAAAATCTTTGTCCCGCAACAAATTATTGATTATACGTCCCGCCGATAAAGGCGGAGCCATTGTATTGCAAGACCTGCCTGACTACAAAAAGGAGATACAACATCAGTTAGACGAACCTGGTGTATATAGTAAATTACGAGGCATCCCATTTACATTGTTTTTGAAAGATCTTCGTGAGTCTTTGATTATGCTAAAGATGTGGGTTTTATTTCTGATGAAATTTATGATTTATTAATACCGGAATTTCCATAGGTTCCGTTACTTTATACTTTACCAAGGATCCATAAGGGCATTAACCCCCCCACCAGGACGTCCCATCATATCCACAAGAGGATCTCTGTTTCAACCAATGGCCATTCTTTTGGACTCCATTCTACAACCTTTACTTCACAAACAACCATGTTTTTTAATGGACACTACGATGTTACTTAACAAATTGAAAGATTTAGGAGACCTACCGGATGATCTATGGTTGGTTAACCAGCCTTTATACAGTGATTCCGCATCAGGAGGGACTTGCAACAGTTAGAATGTTCCCATCATCTCAGAGTGATATATCACCTATACATATAGATATGATTCTAATGTTGTTGCCATTAATTCTAACTAAAAATTGTTTCCTTTATGATAACAAGTTGTTCTTACAAAACCGTGGGTGTGCGATGGGTTCTGCCGTCGCTCCGACATATGCAAACATTTACATGTTCGATATTGAATTTGACATCTTTTTCAAAAATTTGTCTATTGCCTCTAGGATATTTTTTTACACTAGGTACATAGACGACCTTTTGTTATTTTGGAATGGTCCTGAAGATCTGTTGCTGAGTATCTTGGATAGACATAATAGTACCACTAGTCCAATTAAGCTAACTCACAAAATGAGTCAACATCAGATTGAGTTTTTGGACGTTATGATTAGCCTAGATCGTTCAAAATCAATACCACTGTATTCTTTAACAGCACTGACCATAACACTTTCGTACACAATACCAGCTGTCACCCAAAAAAATTGAAATGCGGTCTACCCTATTCGCAAATGATCCGCATGATGCAGATCAACAGTGATATTGGGATGGCTGCATTGCAAATTGATGATTTAATCATCAAGTTTATAGCTAGAGGTTATAACTTAAATGTTACAGGAATCCAAAAATAAGGTTCTGGCCTTGGATAGAAAATGTTTACTAACAAAGAAACAGAATAGTGATTCTGCTTAGGTATTACCATGGGTCAATCTATTCAATACCTCGTCCAATAAGATTAATAGTATTTCTAAAAAACATTGGAATTTTATCCAAACAGATGAGGAACTTAGAATGAGTGAAACCAGACTCATGCCATGTTATAGACGAGCCAGAAATCTTAAATATATACTTGTAAAAAACTATATTTCGGGTAGAGGTAAACCCCGCTCTGGATTTTTGCAACATAAACAAAATGGTTGCTTTAAGTGTAGTTGTACCACTTGCAAATTTATGCTCACTGGAGAGGTGTTTCATCATCCACGTACAGGCAAGAAGTTTTACACCATCTTACCTGTGAATCATTGTATGTGGTGTACCAAATTGTATGTCCCTGTGGCCTCTCATGTATGGGTAAAACAACTCGTAAGTTTCAGGAGCGAATGACAGCCCATCGTTCATCCATACGATTAGCTTTCACCAGTGGTGCTAGTGACTAGCCCGTTGCACATCACTTTCTAGAAGCACGCCACAATCTGGTAAGCTTAAAATATCGGATGATCGACCACATTCCCCCTTCATTACGGGGTGGTAACCGTGGTTCAGTCCTCCTGCGCTTTGAATCCTGATGGATTTTTTGCTTAGATACGGTGAGCCCCAAGGGTCTAAATGACATGATTCCGTTATAATGTTTTAACTAGCTCATGCCAGTCATGATTTCATTAGTGGTTATCAATATTACTGCATCTTTAGTGAAATTAGATAAATAGTTGCCATTATGGTAGCTCTGTTCATGGGCAGCATTTTGATAGCTGTATGTGCTTTTACAGTTCCCCTTTATATACACGTGCTTGTTATATACATTATATTTTAATAATGTCTGTATTTGTTCATAGAGACTGTGGGGGTAATTCTGAGTTGATCGCAGCAGCAAGTTTGTTAGCAATTGGGCAAAACCATGTGCACTGCAGGGGGAACAGATATAACATTTGCAGAGAGTTAGATTTGAGTGGGTTATTTTGTTTCAGTGCAGGGTAAATACTGGCTGCTTTATTTTTACACTGCAATTTAGATTTCAGTTTGAATACACCCCACCCAAATCTAACTCTTTCTGCACATGTTATATCTGCCCCCCCCTGCAGTGCACATGGTTTTGCCCAATTGCTAACAAACTTAGTGCTGCGATCAACTCAGAATTACCCCCTGTGTCTTGTTATATACTTGCCATGTTGTGTTATGCAACGCTGTATTACATTTGACATCAAACATAATAACATGTAGCTGCGTCTTTCCCCGGCCTTTGATGTATACTCTTCCCGGGTTTCCATGGTGATGGGTAGCGGTGACGCGCGCCGTATACGCGATGATGTCATCTTCGGGTGACGCGGCTGGGATGCCGGGACCAGGCTGCGCGCACACCTGAGCACAGTTGGTGAGGTGATATAAGGTTGAGCGGTTTGATTATGTGTTTGTATTCTGATGAAAATTCAAATGTTGAAAAATAACGGGCTATCAACATTATTGAAACGTTGATAGACCGCTGTGGTGTCGTCTATTTTCATTTCTACAAGCCGTGAGTGCCGCTTCTCTTGTATACATGTCTCTGCTTTTCTGCTGTTGAGGGCACCGGTCCTATTGCTGTTATTTAATGTGAGTACCGGTCCATTACCGTGGATGTGTGTGTGTGTGTGTATATGTGTGTGTATATATATATGTATGTATGTATGTATGTATGTATGTATGTGTGTGTGTGTATGTGTGTGTGTGTGTGTGTATATATATATATATATATATATATATATGCAAAGAGACAAAATCGGACAGCATTCAGGAGTATATACAGATGTGAGTATATAAAATATATAAAGCTGACTCAGTCCAGTTGTAGTCAACATTTAACTTTAAATACCCTGTTGTCACAACTGAGGGCTGGTGTTGGTAGCAGGAAGCCTTGTAGGGGCTGACGGGTACCCGAACTTAGGAGGTGAGATGGGACTCCTAGACATACGCTGGAACTGCAGCACCAAAGCCCGAAGGTGTGACCACGACAACTGGAGGTAGCTTTATGAAATAATAAAAGTCATAGAAAGTGCAACAGAACAATAACCATGAAAGAGTGTCTCTGAATTCCTACTGGTTTGAGACCAGTGACTTAGGAATTGGGTTAAGGTGTTTTATGATGCTTGAGAACGTAGACCAGCTTTAAAGTGATGCTAGGGATCGCAGGGTCAGTACTTAGCTGTAATGGTAGATTATTAAGAGTAGTGTAAACTGAGTATCGCTGGAGAAAGGCTACTGGAAGCCAAGGCATATACTCTGCCCACGCAGGGTGCAATAGCAAGAGAGTCTGGATGCACCACAGAGTGTAATCACTGGAGAAGCAGACTGTAACGCAGAGTATATTCACAGGAGAGACATGCTGCACCGCTGAGTATAATCACAGGGGAGTCAGGCTGTATCGCAGAGTGTAACCACAGGAGAGTTGGGCTGCACCGCAGCATGAAACCACAGGAGAGTCTCTAGTGAAGCTGAAGACTGGAATCACTGGGAAGACAATTGAAGCACTGACAATTTCCTGGGTGCTGGGAAGGGATATTTATACCTGCTGGTGAGCAGGCATTGGCTGGCAATTAGACACAGGCACCAGCAGCGCTGCGGATTGGAGAGAAGAGTGACATGTGATTCCATCCAACATGGCTGCGCCCATGACAGAGCTTGAAGGGCAAAGAACCATGTGCCAAACAACAATGGCGGCGGAGACCACAGCAGCAGAGAACTCCATGCTCTCCCACATATGCACAGCGGCCACAGAGATGACGGCCACGGCTCACAGGGGACGCCACACTCAGCTTCCATGCGGCAGGATCACAGGCGCGGCGGTGACGGACGCGACGGGGCTGAGAGCTCCATACTAAGCTAAGTGTACACACTAAGAAGGCCGCTGAACCAGCGCTACGGGTAACACAAAATGAACTGTAAAACAAGAAATAGTTATGACCCGGCCCTGGCACGCTGAGCCAGTCTCGGGAGACACCTAACTGGTAGAAAATGGCGTCCAGTTACCCGGATCGTGACACCTGTACTCTAATCCATTCCCATCACGAATCCCGTCGGAGGTGTACTAACATCATCGCTGCGACAAGTGCGCCGACCGCTCAGTCAACTGCTGGAGCATGGTGTGGAATGCGTGTACTATCACCATAGTAACTACTAAAAACAAAAGGGGAGATTACAAGTTGTATAGCAGGGATCGTACAGGATAACAAAACCTGTCTAGAAAGTGTATCACTACAGGATAATCAAAATCGTATTATTTCATGTACTACTGTGAATTCATATTGATACTATACTGCAGACTAAGTAGTACAAAGTTACCAGATGTACAGTAACTCACTGACATTGATGTATTGGCCTGGGGAGAATTGCACCCGAATAGAGAAATACAATGGAGCAAAATATCAAGTATATACTGTATACACTACAAAGAAACAAATTAAGTAGAATCACACTATCGAAACTATATAGATAATACCCATAAAGGGAACTACATCAGAATATTTTAGCCCAGAAAAAGAGGGCATGTTGCTTATTATAGAAATAGCTCAGGGACAAAGTTTTCATTGAGTATAAATGGGTGTACACAATCCATTTGGCCTCTTTTTGGAGGATGATTTTACCCTGTCACCTCCACGATGATTTGGAGGTACCCAGTTCATGATCTTATATCGAATTGTAGATATATTGTGCTTAAATTCCTTAAAATGTCTTGCCTATCTCTTTATCATTTAAAGGTTGTCAAAGTCGAAAAATATCGTTATTTTCTCTAACGTCCTAGTGGATGCTGGGGACTCCGAAAGGACCATGGGGAATAGCGGCTCCGCAGGAGACTGGGCACAAAAGTAAAAAGCTTTAGGACTACCTGGTGTGCACTGGCTCCTCACCCTATGACCCTCCTCCAAGCCTCAGTTAGATTTTTGTGCCCGAACGAGACGGGTGCAGGCTAAGGGCTCTCCTGAGCTGCTTAGTGTAAAAGTTTAAAGTAGGTTTTTTATTTTCAGTGAGACCTGCTGGCAACAGGCTCACTGCACCGAGGGACTAAGGGGAGAAGAAGCGAACTCACCTGCGTGCAGAGTGGATTGGGCTTCTTAGGCTACTGGACATTAGCTCCAGAGGGACGATCACAGGCCCAGCCATGGATGGGTCCCAGAGCCGCGCCGCCGTCCCCCTTACAGAGCCAGAAGACGGAAGAGGTCCGGAAAATCGGCGGCAGAAGACGTCCTGTCTTCTATAAGGTAGCGCACAGCACTGCAGCTGTGCGCCATTGCTCTCAGCACACTTCACACTCCGGTCACGGAGGGTGCAGGGCACTGGGGGGGGGCGCCCTGAGACGCAATAAAAACACCTTTTTGGCAAAAAATACATCACATATAGCTCCTGGGCTATATGGATGTATTTAACCCCTGCCAATTTTTACATAAAAAAGCGGGAGAAAGGCCGCCGAAAAAGGGGCGGAGCCTATCTCCTCAGCACACTGGCGCCATTTTTTCCTCACAGCTCCGTTGGAGGAAGGCTCCCTGACTCTCCCCTGCAGTCCTGCACTACAGAAACAGGGTAAAACAAGAGAGGGGGGGCACTAATTTGGCATATAAATATATACAGCAGCTATATTAGGGAAAAACACTTATATAAGGTTATCCCTGTATATATATATATAGCGCTCTGGTGTGTGCTGGCAAACTCTCCCTCTGTCTCCCCAAAGGGCTAGTGGGGTCCTGTCCTCTATCAGAGCATTCCCTGTGTGTGTGCTGTGTGTCGGTACGTTGTGTCGACATGTATGAGGAGGAAAATTATGTGGAGGCGGAGCAATTGCCTGTGTTAGTGATGTCACCCCCTAGGGAGTCGACACCTGACTGGATGGTCTTATGGAAAGAATTATGTGATAGTGTCAGCACTTTACAAAAAACTGTTGACGACATGAGACAGCCGGCAAATCAGTTAATACCTGTACAGGCGTCTCAAACACCGTCAGGGGCTCTAAAGCGCCCGTTACCTCAGGTGGTCGACACAGACCCAGACACTGACTCCAGTGTCGACGGTGAGGAAACAAACGTATTTTCCAGTAGGGCCACACGTTACATGATCACGACAATGAAGGAGGTTTTGAACATTTCTGATACTACAAGTACCACAAAAAAGGGTATTATGTGGGGTGTGAAAAAACTACCCGTAGTTTTTCCCGAATCAGATGAATTAAATGAGGTGTGTGATGAAGCGTGGGTTTCCCCCGATAAAAAAACTGCTAATTTCTAAAAAGTTATTGGCATTATACCCTTTCCCGCCAGAGGTTAGGGCGCGTTGGGAAACACCCCCTAGCGTAGATAAGGCGCTCACACGCTTATCAAAACAAGTGGCGTTGCCGTCCCCAGATACGGCCGCCCTCAAGGAACCAGCTGATAGAAAGCTGGAAAATATCCTTAAAAGTATATACACACATACTGGTATTATACTGCGACCAGCAATCGCCTCAGCCTGGATGTGCAGTGCTGGGGTGGCTTGGTCGGATTCCCTGACTGAAAATATTGATACCCTAGACAGGGACAATATATTATTGACTATAGAGCATTTAAAGGATGCATTTCTATATATGCGAGATGCACAGAGGGATATTTGCACTCTGGCATCAAGAATAAGTGCGATGTCCATTTCTGCCAGAAGAGGATTATGGACACGACAGTGGTCAGGTGATGCGGATTCCAAACGGCATATGGAAGTATTGCCGTATAAAGGGGAGGAGTTATTTGGGGTCGGTCTATCGGACCTGGTGGCCACGGCAACGGCTGGAAAATCCACCTTTTTACCCCAAGTCACCTCGCAGCAGAAAAAGATACCGTCTTTTCAGGCTCAGTCCTTTCGTCCCCATAAGGGCAAGCGGGCAAAAGGCCACTCATATCTGCCCCGGGGCAGAGGAAGGGGAAAAAGACTGCAGCAGACAGCCTCTTCCCACGAACAGAAGCCCTCCCCCGCTTCTACCAAGTCCTCAGCATGACGCTGGGGCCTTACAAGCGGACTCAGGCACGGTGGGGGCCCGTCTCAAGAATTTCAGCGCGCAGTGGGCTCACTCGCAAGTGGACCCCTGGATCCTGCAGGTAGTATCTCAGGGGTACAAATTGGAATTCGAGACGTCTCCCCCTCGCCGGTTCCTGAAGTCTGCTTTACCAACGTCTCCCCCCGACAGGGAGGCGGTATTGGAAGCCATTCACAAGCTGTATTCCCAGCAGGTGATAATCAAGGTACCCCTCCTACAACAGGGAAAGGGGTATTATTCCACGCTGTTTGTGGTACCGAAGCCGGACGGCTCGGTGAGACCCATTTTAAATCTGAAATCCTTGAACACTTACATAAAAAGGTTAAAGTTCAAGATGGAGTCACTCAGAGCAGTGATAGCGAACCTGGAAGAAGGGGACTATATGGTGTCTCTGGACATCAAGGATGCTTACCTCTATGTCCCAATTTGCCCTTCTCACCAAGGGTACCTCGGGTTTGTGGTACAGAACTGTCACTATCAGTTTCAGACGCTGCCGTTTGGATTGTCCACGGCACCCCGGGTCTTTACCAAGGTAATGGCCGAAATGATGATTCTTCTTCGAAGAAAAGGCGTCTTAATTATCCCTTACTTGGACGATCTCCTGATAAGGGCAAGGTCCAGAGAACAGTTAGAGGTCGGAGTAGCACTATCTCAAGTAGTACTACGACAGCACGGATGGATTCTAAATATTCCAAAATCGCAGCTGATTCCGACGACACGTCTGCTGTTCCTAGGGATGATTCTGGACACAGTACAGAAAAAGGTGTTTCTCCCGGAGGAGAAAGCCAAGGAGTTATCCGACCTAGTCAGGAACCTCCTAAGACCAGGCCAAGTGTCAGTACACCAATGCACAAGGGTCCTGGGAAAGATGGTGGCTTCTTACGAAGCGATTCCATTCGGCAGATTCCACGCAAGAACTTTTCAGTGGGATCTGCTGGACAAATGGTCCGGATCGCATCTTCAAATGCATCAGCGGATAACCCTGTCTCCAAGGACAAGGGTGTCTCTCCTGTGGTGGTTACAGAGTGCTCATCTCCTAGAGGGCCGCAGATTCGGCATTCAGGATTGGGTCCTGGTGACCACGGATGCCAGCCTGAGAGGCTGGGGAGCAGTCACGCAGGGAAGAAATTTCCAGGGCTTGTGGTCAAGCATGGAAACGTCACTTCACATAAATATCCTGGAACTAAGGGCCATTTACAATGCCCTAAGTCAGGCAAGACCTCTGCTTCAGGGTCAGCCGGTGTTGATCCAGTCGGACAACATCACGGCAGTCGCCCACGTAAACAGACAGGGCGGCACAAGAAGCAGGAGGGCAATGATGGAAGTGGCAAGGATTCTTCGCTGGGCGGAGAATCATGTGATAGCACTGTCAGCAGTGTTCATTCCGGGAGTGGACAACTGGGAAGCAGACTTCCTCAGCAGACACGATCTTCACCCGGGGGAGTGGGGACTTCACCCAGAAGTCTTCCACATGATTGTGAACCGTTGGGAAAAACCAAAGGTGGACATGATGGCGTCCCGCCTCAACAAAAAACTGGACAGATATTGCGCCAGGTCAAGGGACCCTCAGGCAATAGCTGTGGATGCTCTGGTAACACCGTGGGTGTACCAGTCAGTGTATGTGTTCCCTCCTCTTCCTCTCATACCAAAAGTACTGAGAATCATAAGAAGGAGAGGAGTAAAGACTATACTCGTGGCTCCGGATTGGCCAAGAAGGACTTGGTACCCGGAAATTCAAGAGATGCTCACGGAAGACCCGTGGCCTCTACCTCTAAGAAAGGACCTGCTCCAGCAGGGACCATGTCTGTTCCAAGACTTACCGCGGCTGCGTTTGACGGCATGGCGGTTGAACGCCGGATCCTGAAGGAAAAAGGCATTCCGGATGAAGTCATCCCTACCCTGATCAAAGCCAGGAAGGATGTAACCGTACAACATTATCACCGTATTTGGCGTAAATATGTTGCGTGGTGCGAGGCCAGGAAGGCCCCTACAGAGGAATTTCAACTGGGTCGATTCCTGCATTTCCTGCAAACAGGACTGTCTATGGGCCTCAAATTAGGGTCCATTAAGGTTCAAATTTCGGCCCTGTCAATATTCTTCCAAAAAGAACTGGCTTCTGTTCCTGAAGTTCAGACGTTTGTCAAGGGAGTACTGCATATACAGCCTCCTTTTGTGCCTCCAGTGGCACCTTGGGATCTCAATGTAGTTTTGGGATTCCTAAAATCACATTGGTTTGAACCACTTACCACTGTGGACTTAAAATATCTCACATGGAAAGTGGTAATGCTGTTAGCCCTGGCTTCAGCCAGGCGTGTCTCAGAATTGGCGGCTTTATCCTATAAAAGCCCTTACCTAATTTTTCATACGGACAGGTCAGAATTGAGGACTCGTCCTCAATTTCTCCCTAAGGTGGTTTCAGCTTTTCACTTGAACCAGCCTATTGTGGTGCCTGCGGCTACTAGGGACTTGGAGGATTCCAAGTTGCTGGACGTAGTCAGGGCCCTGAAAATGTATGTTTCCAGGACGGCTGGAGTCAGAAAATCTGATTCGCTGTTTATCCTGTATGCACCCAATAAGCTGGGTGCTCCTGCTTCTAAGCAGACGATTGCTCGTTGGATTTGTAGTACAATTCAGCTTGCACATTCTGTGGCAGGCCTGCCACAGCCAAAATCTGTTAAAGCCCATTCCACACGGAAAGTGGGCTCATCTTGGGCGGCTGCCCGAGGGGTCTCGGCTTTACAACTTTGCCGAGCAGCTACTTGGTCAGGGGCAAACACGTTTGCTAAATTCTACAAATTTGATACCCTGGCTGAGGAGGACCTGGAGTTCTCTCATTCGGTGCTGCAGAGTCATCCGCACTCTCCAGCCCATTTGGGAGCTTTGGTATAATCCCCATGGTCCTTTCGGAGTCCCCAGCATCCACTAGGACGTTAGAGAAAATAAGAATTTACTTACCGATAATTCTATTTCTCATAGTCCGTAGTGGATGCTGGGCGCCCATCCCAAGTGCGGATTGTCTGCATTACTTGTACATAGTTATTGTTACAAAATCGGGTTATTGTTGTGAGCCATCTTTTCAGAGGCTCCTTCTGTTATCATGCTGTTAACTGGGTTCAGATCACAAGTTGTACGGTGTGATTGGTGTGGCTGGTATGAGTCTTACCCGGGATTCAAAATCCTTCCTTATTGTGTACGCTCGTCCGGGCACAGTATCCTAACTGAGGCTTGGAGGAGGGTCATAGGGGGAGGAGCCAGTGCACACCAGGTAGTCCTAAAGCTTTTTACTTTTGTGCCCAGTCTCCTGCGGAGCCGCTATTCCCCATGGTCCTTTCGGAGTCCCCAGCATCCACTACGGACTCTGAGAAATAGAATTATCGGTAAGTAAATTCTTATTCTCATCGCCATGTACTAACCCCAATGCACATGCCCGCTGCTCGTGCACCCACTCCCCCGTGCGTACGCATCCCCTCAGGTTGCGTAAGGGACGCTCCCACGTCGCCTGCGCGTGGGGATGTGCATTTACGGTAGAGTTTGTGTGCGTCTGGCGGACGACTCGATCGCTACATATTTAACCAATATAATGTGTTTTGTAGATATTAATCCCCTTAATAATGTCTGCAAGTATGTTTAGTGTAAATGGTTCAGGGACCTGGGAATTCCTCTTTTCACGATACAAAGGGTCTGACAAAGGTTGAACAGTGGTGTCTGGTACCTAACTGAAGAGTATTTTATTAGAAACAATCCGGTGCTGGTTAGGTAGAGATTAATCGCTCCTGCGTATAGTTATGTCTATGAGTAGTTTATAGACATTTTACTGTATTTGCGGTTCATTATCCATGCGGCGGGAATCTTGAGGATACCTCCCATCTGAGCAGTTTGAAATAGTCACAGCCCACCTGTTCAAATCCACCTATGACCTTTTGTCATAGTGCAGAGAGACATTCCTGTGTCCAATGAACAATGAGATTGTAGGGCCCATTGTATTGTACAGTATGTTGTGTATATAAAGACCCCCATAGCCAGACCAGACTCACTTCTCTCCACAAAGGTTTTCCCCGTGATGACTGAGAGCTGGTTTCCAGATAGCGCATGCGATTCATTCCCACGTGTGTAAGTTTTTCTCTGTGGCCATTTCGTTACTCTGTATGTATGCAATTGTTCTTTTGTAGCTAACCTAAGTGTTTGCCATTTATCCTCTTTCTGTTTATTTGTATTTGCGATTGTTTGCTAATGTTTGTATTTCTGCTTAGTTACTGTGTTTACGTATTAATGTCAGGTCTGTAGTGTATGAACTGTATCTGTTTTCCCCTTTTTACGTACTAAATATCGTCAGTAAAGGTGTTGGAACCTTAGCAAGGAGTGTGTGTTTCACTAGTTAGTATAAAGGGTTTCTGAGCGTCTCAGTCGCTCAAACAGCTTTCATATCATAAAGGTTAATCAGCGTTACATTGTGATATTACAGTACTAAGGTTTTCAGTATAAGCATACCCTTACAGTGTGTTATTACAAGGTTGTCTGTGTGTAGATCAGTGAGCGTCAGCGCCGCTCGTATCCCGCTCTAGCGGTACAGCGTCCATTACGCTAATAGCGTAGCATTACGGTACTCGGGCCGCCTATAGCATGCTCGATACCAAGCGTAAGCCGTGAGCGAACGTGCCGCTCGTGCGTCTCGACCACGGCCTAGCGTATGCTACGCTAAGTGCGTACCATTACGGCACCTCGTGCGCCTATTGCGTATGTTGTCTTTAATAAGTATATAGCTTAGGTTCAAGATAAATAATTAGCTTTATCAGGTACAGTCACATCAAAAGAAAATTTGATGTTAGAATCCACAGAGTTGATATTTTGCATGGTCTCTCTTAAACTGGCCTCAACGGCTTACCATAGCAGGAATACATCATGTATGTATCGACAGTATGTCGAAACAAACAGATTTTGCTAATTTTCAAACATAAAAATAAGATCCTATTGCACACCTAGAGCACTGAATATATATTTTGTTATCAAATAGGAAATAATTCTTAGTATGGGGAGTATAACATATTTACAGTTTTGTGCATTTGGCTCATTTGCAGTGATCCTGCTGATACTATCATCCAAATGGACAATATGTTATTGAACTTCCTCAAAAGAGGTTATTATTGGAACTCTTTAATATTATCAAAGAGACAAGCCCTTGATACATCGAAAAAAGATGCATTGATGGATACTAGGAAGGACTCCAAAGAGAAAAGGATAGTATAGACACAGTATTTTAGTACAGCTAGTGGTGACCTTACAAAAGCTGCCAAGAGAATTTGCCCTATAGTCTCAGATTGTAAGGAATTGTCAGGCCCAGAAAGAATTTCCATTCTTCCGTCCTCTCAACGTGGTAAGAATATCAAGGACATTATTGTCCATAATGATATTTGCAACCACGGTGATACAAGAATGAAACACTTTTATCATAAAACTGGCAACTATCCCTGCATCGGCTGTACGGCATGCAGTTTTTTTTAGAAATTGGAAGTACTTTCCACCATCCTCGCTCAGGAATTACTAATATCAAGTTCCCTGTCATCTGTTCCAGTCGATACATTGTTTATTATATTCGCTGCCCGTGCAGCCTCCTGTATATTGACAAATCCATCCACCAGATGGATGAAAATATGTCCCTACATCCGTCCATTATTGGAGCGGCTCTAGAGGGACCAGCCTGTAGTGAGACATTTTAAGAAACTGAAGCACAATTTATCTACAATTCAATATAAGAGTGATTCTCCAGAAAGTGAACATAAAGTCCTGTGCATCACATGCTTTTAATTTTTTTCCCTTTTATACTGGTCTGTTAAGAAATTGTTATATGAAAACTAAATTGCTTAGTAGCAATGCCTTACCCTGTAACTTAAGACCCAATAAAATCTTGGTATTTTGGAGAAGTATGTAGTTTGAATTTATGTAGCTGTCCCATGCATCACGGAGAATCACCCCTTAAGACCATCGACTGGGTACCTTCAAATCATTGTGAAGGGGATGGGTAAAATTCTCCTCCAGAGAGAGGCCAAGTAGATTCACACACTTCCGACTGTACACCCATTTGAACTCGGTGAAACTTTATCCCCGACCTGATTTCTATAGTAAAGCTCCTTGCCCTCATTTTCTGAATTTGAATATTCTGATGTAGGAGTATTTATGGATATTATCTATATATATTTGATAGAGTGACTCTAATTTGTTTCTTTGCAATGTCTATATGTTCTTGATATTTTGTTCCATTGTAATTCTCTCCTGGCCAATACATCAATGTCAGTGAGTTGCATCTGGCAACATTGTATTACTTAGTTCAGTGGTTCCCAAACCTTTTTGAATCACAGCACCCTAGAGTATCAAAATAGTTTTCACGGCACCCCTAGGTCAAAAGTTTCTTATTGATAAATTTAGAAAGAAATACTAAATTTAGTCAGCTGTGTTGATATATCATCCTTATGTTCAACTGTGTGGTGAGGGACAAGATTTGCTTGACATAGAAGCAAATCCAAGGCACCCCTACAAGTACCCTGAGGTACCCCCAGTGTGGCACACAGCTTGAGAACCACTGACTTAGTTTATAATATCGATACAGGGCCAAATGCAGGATTTACCGGGGAAGGGGGGGGGGGGGGGGACGTTTCCGTGGGTGTGTATGTATATGTGTATGTGACTGGCACTCAATAAACACAGTTAAATGCCCCGGTGACTTCCAAAGTTTAAATAAAATAGCAGGGTGGTGGACACTGGTGGCACTCAGAGGGTCTTCACAGCTATAATAATAGCACTGTGGACACAGTGTAGGTTCTAACGTCTCGGAGGTTTAATTGTTTTGTCAAAGAACTTGACAAAGGAATTGAAACGTTAGGACCTACACAGGGTCCGCAGCGCTATTATTATAGTTGTTAAGACCCTTTAAGTGTCTATGCATGTATATATATATGTGTGTGTGTATATATATATATATATATATATATATATATATATATGCAACAATAGCATATTGGCGTCCCAAGTTTTGTTATGACCATTTGTTCCATCAGTCCATACCACCTATCGGTGGAATGTAGTATTCACACTCAAATATAGAAAAGTTCCACTTAATACAAATATTTATTTAAAATACATAAAAATATGATGACAGCAATTTTCAATATTTGGACCAATATCTTTTATGTCTCTTCCTTTGGTTTGTGTAACTTGAAGGTCACAATAGAGAGAGATAACTCGACACGTTTCGTCTCAATCAGAGACTTCATCAGGGATGTGTCTATAAACGTAGGATACAGTCTTTTTAGACAACAGTTTGTACAATAATTTTGACAATCCTAATAATTAACAAGTGAACTGCATAAAATATAATAAATAATTATTGAAAAAATTAGACTGATGGAAATACAAGAAAAAGTTATAAGCACAATGTCACACTCCAGACTTTTAAAAGTACTTTCTTACCTATGCGATGTCTGTCCTGGCTGACGCAAAGGTACGTGCACGCTGTATTCACACATCGCTCCCAGAGGTCCACCAGCGCTGATCCAGTATGAAGTCGCTTGAAGCGGCTGCTGCTTCTGTGCATAGCACTTCACAGCGCTGTTTTCCATTGTTTCAGTGTTTATTTCTCTATATTGTGCTCACTCCTGGTGTTTGGGCCTAGTCAGAGTTTCCCTCCAAATTCAGACATTGGCGCTGCCATCTTGGATTCCGTCAGCTGATCCTCCATTGTCCAATCCTGGTGCTCCTTTTGTCAGCTGACTGCAACATGCAATGAATCCACACTCGAAGGTATAAAGGTAACTTCCTGGGATTACCAATTCGTCAGTACAACAGTCTCTATCCAGGAAGTATCAGCTCTGTGCTGAGCTTCTTCATTCCAGTGACTTTGTATGATTCAGTCCGTCCCGATTCCATTCCGACTACCATTGCTATTTGGACTTTGCCTTTCTTAAGTGTCTTTCTGCAATACTGCTAATTTTAAGATGCCGGATCAAGCTCGGTGAGCACTCCAGTCCATACCGGATACTATTGTTATTTGAACTGTGTCTTACTTTAATACTGTCAAGTGTCAAGATTCCAGATCAAGCCCGGTCAGCAGTACAGTACAGTCCAGTTTCATTTTGGATATTATTGTTATTTGAACTTTGTCTTCTACAGTTCAATCCAGGATATTGTTGTTGTTTGAACTTTGTCTTCTTCAGTCCAATCCCTGATTGGCTACAGGGACCTTCAGTGACAGACATTCGGGAAAAGGGGTTCCATGTGTAAACATGGAACCCCTTTAGTCGCGTGGATCGGGTTTCCGTGTTTTTATTTTAATCAAGTTCGTGGTTGACGTCGGAAAAGAAGAGGACCGATCTACACAGAATTGTTTGTGTGTATAATTTTTTTTTCAGGTACCCCGTGGATTCTACTGGAGAAGAGGACCGAGGGGCTTCGTGTCAACATAGGTAAGTATGTGTGTATGTAGGTGTGCATGTATGTAATAAAGTTGTACTTTCACGGTGTGTGCGTTGTTTTTTGGGAGGTATTTTTTGTAGTAGAACTACAGGTACCAGCGGGCCCGTTATTTCCCCACATGCTGGTACTTGTGGTTCTCCAAGTACCAGCTTGCGGGGGAGGCTTGCTGGGACTTGTAGTTCTACCACAAAAAACAATATTCTCTTTTTTACACAAAGGCTATCAGCCTCCCATCCACCGCCCACGGATGGGGGGGACAGCCTCTGGCTTCACCCCTGGCCCTTGGGTGGCTGGAGGGGGGGACTCCTTGATTGACTAGTTGGGGGGGTAATGCCACGGCCGCAGGGACCTATATAAAAGTGTCCCCCAGGTGTGGCATTATCTCTCTGGCTAGTGGAGCCCGGTGCTGGTTTTAAAAATACGGGGGACCCCTACATCTTTTGTCCCCCGTATTGTAAAAATATGGGGGAACCCCTGTACTTTTTTCCCCCTGTATTTTTACAGCCAGGACCGGGTCAAAGAGCCCGAGGTTGGTTACACATAGGAGGGGGGACCTCACGCAATTTTTTTTTCTGTTTTTAAATGCTCCTGTGTTAAAGGAAAACTGCAAGCCAAATGTTATTGCACTGGTGTTCATATAGAAGTACTAAAAGTGCGCAATACGCCACTTTTGAATTCATTATTGACTTTAGTGCCTAACAATACAATTACTCGTGATTAATCGCAGAAAATCCTGCGATTAATCGTGATTAGAAATTTTAATCATTGCCCAGCACTAATGTGTGTGTGTGTGTGTGTGTATGTATATATATATATATATATATATATATATATATATATATATATACAAACAGAAAATTCAGCACTCACCATAGCAAGCTCACTTATCCTCACAACATCAATAAATGAATGATGGTGGTTTAGTTAGTAAATTGGCCAATGCACGGAAGCCTGCAAACCGCTCGGCAAGGTACCCAACCTTCTTGCAGGTCCTACACTATCACAGAGTCTTAAAAATTAAAACCTGACAACTGTATCACACATAATATAACTGCAAATATGCCCAATAGGTTTAATGTGTACCTGACACATATCTTATGGCTTTTAAAGGTACACTAGTCACCTGACACTGGCTGATAAATTACTAAGGAGCAGCTGACACAGGTTTAGAATAATTGAGTTTACATAGGGGCGCATGAAAAAGCTTGTGGCCACAGATAATAAGAGTTAACCAAAGATTAACCCTGCAATATACAAACAAATCTAAAACCACAGCACTCGCCACCCCAGAAGAGGGGTGCAATGTCTGCACTCACCACACATAGGGTGGGGTGCATGTAGCCCAGGCCACTTACATACATACATTATATATATGTATATATATATATATATATATATATATTATATATATATATAGCACACATTCATATATACTTACACAAACACATGTTACTATGCAGAATTACTTCTCTAAACTTGAAATCTGTGCGTCTAAATGGATAATGAGGTTCAATATAGAAAAATGCCAGGTTATGTATTTCGGGACTAAAAACAACTTGCATCCTACATATTAAATGGGGAAAGTCTAGGGGTAACAGTTTTGGAAAAGGATTTGGGGTACTCATTGATAACAAACTTAATAACCGTACACAATGTCAAAGCGCAGTATAGAAGGCAAGTAAGGTGTTAGCGTGCATAAAACAGGAAATTGAGACAAGGGACGAGGATGTAATTCTGCCGCTGTACAAATCATTGGTACGTCCGCACCTGGAATATTGTGTTCAGTTTTGGGCACCACTGTATAAAAAAAGATATCAGTGAACTCGAGAGGGTTTAATGGCGAGCTACAAAATTGATTACAGGGCTAGAGGGACTGGATTACGAGAAAGGCTTACTAGGTTGAACATGTATACACTGGAAAAGAGGCGTCTAAAGGTCCATACACACGGAGCGATATAGCAGAGTGATTTTGACTATATAGTCAAAATTGCTCAGAAAGTTAGTGCATATCTCTCCATGTGTACACAGCCAGCGATAGCTATGCGCGTCCCCGCCAGGTCGCTTTCGCTGCTAAAAATAGACTGTGCAGGCAAGTCAATTTTGGCTAGGTCGCTGGAAAAGAAAAAGCATCTCCTTGCTTGAATGAGTTAGCCAAAATCTCTGGTAAAGTTAGTCAAAATCTTCTACTGCCAGTTCAAGGGAAAACGCTCAGTCAAAATCTCTCATAGACAAAATCTCTCCGTGTGTATGCACCTTAAGAGGAGACATTATTAATATCTTCAAATATGTAAAGGGGCACTACAAAGAGTTATCAGAGGAATTATTTATTAAAAGAACTCTGTTTAGGGCACGTGGGCACTCGCTGAGGCTGGAGGAGAGAAAATTCTGCACGCAACGGAGGAAAGGGTTCTTCACTATTAGGACAATAAGGATTTGGAAATCCTTGCCAGGGAAGGTGGTAATGGTGGACAGTGTAAATGCATTTAAAAGGGGATTGGATGAATTTCTGATTGAAAAGGATATCCAAGGTTACAACACTTAAAATATTGAAGTTGTTAATCCGGGTGTAACGTGATTTGTAGTTGTTAACTAGTCATAAAACATTCTTCAGCAGGTACATTAAAATCAACTCAACTTAATACAAAATACATGTTGAACGCGATGGGCATTTTGCCTCTTTTCAACCTCGAAAAATATGTTACACACATACTGTATATATACCAGTGCACATACATACATACATACATACATACATACATACATACAAATACACACATAAACACAGACTTCAAACTTACATATACAGTGTTATATGCGAACCACCAGGGGCTGGGAGCAGAAGGGCGACAGTGTGAGGACGGAGAGAGCTGCTGTGGTTGAGCATGGGCAGCCAGCAGCTCCCCCTGGGACATTCTGTAAGCAGAGAGCTCCATAGCTCTCTGTTTCTGCTGCAGCTCCGTGTTTGCGGTTGCGGCTTTTGCTGAGACGGAGACAAAGCTGTTTCCGCCTCAAAATAGAAAACTCTGCTCATCAAGGAGGGTTTCCAGGTAGTCGGACACCTCCTCACCCCCCCCCCCCCCCCACCCCCTGCATGCGCCACTGCAATATGAATATGCAGTAGTCCATGCTTTAGTATGATTTGGATTATCCTTATGACTTTGAATGACAGTCTAATTTTCCGTATCCCCATTCATCCTCACTGCATACTGTCACTTTATTAGGTCTAGTTTCCTCTCTCCTTGTAGACCTCTATCTTCCTGGCTTCCACCAGGGCACCCTCTCAGTGTTCTCAACAGCTTGATCGGTCTTGAACCTCACATCTCTCCCAATCAGTAATAGGTGTTGACGGTGATAAGTGTAAGCTTTCACAAGCAGGGCACTCTTCCCTCATGTGCTTTTATGTCTCTTACTTAACCTTCTTTTCAATACTCTCCTTGACGGCACCAAATCCCGTGGTTTTCTGCTTCCCTGATACCTATTTCAGTGTTGTCTGCTAACGCAGCTATGTTTACATACTTTGTACTTGCCCTATATTGTATTGAATTGTAAGTCACTGGGGTACATTTACTAACATTCGTAATTCTCCCAATTTGGTGGGAGAATAATCACGAATGACATTGAAAGTGTAAAACTGCAACTTTTTGAATTTGTTACGACGGATTTACTAAGCTGTCGTATTCGGGTTTTTCTTTTGTTCCGATGTCGATGTCATTCGTGTTTTTTCTCTGACGTCCTAGTGGATGCTGGGAACTCCGTAAGGACCATGGGGAATAGCGGCTCCGCAGGAGACTGGGCACATCTAAAGAAAGCTTTAGGATCACCTGGTGTGCACTGGCTCCTCCCCCTATGACCCTCCTCCAAGCCTCAGTTAGATTTCTGTGCCCGACGAGAAGGGTGCACACTAGGGGCTCTCCTGAGCTCTTTGTGAAAGTTTTAGTTTAGGTTTATTATTTTCAGTGAGACCTGCTGGCAACAGGCTCACTGCATCGAGGGACTAAGGGGAGAAGAAGTGAACTCACCTGCGTGCAGAGTGGATTGGGCTTCTTAGGCTACTGGACATTAGCTCCAGAGGGACGATCACAGGTTCAGCCTGGATGGGTCACCGGAGCCGCGCCGCCGTCCCCCTTACAGAGCCAGAAGAGCGAAGAGGTCCGGAAAAATCGGCGGCAGAAGACAATCCTGTCTTCAGATAAGGTAGCGCACAGCACCGCAGCTGTGCGCCATTGCTCTCAGCACACTTCACACTCCGGTCACTGAGGGTGCAGGGCGCTGGGGGGGGCAGCGCCCTGAGACGCAATAAATCGATAAAAAAACCTTATATGGCTAAAATAAATGCATCACATATAACTCCTGGGCTATATGGATGCATTTAACCCCTGCCAAAACATACAAGAAAACGGATGATAAGGACGCCGAGAAAGGGGCGGAGCCTATCTCCTCAGCACACTGGCGCCATTTTCCCTCACAGCTCAGTTGGAGGGAAGCTCCCTGGCTCTCCCCTGCAGTCACTACACTACAGAAAGGGGTTAAAAAAGAGAGGGGGGCACAAATTAGGCGCAGTATATAACAATACAGCAGCTATAAAGGGAAAAACACTTATATAAGGTTATCCCTGTATATATATAGCGCTCTGGTGTGTGCTGGCAAACTCTCCCTCTGTCTCCCCAAAGGGCTAGTGGGGTCCTGTCCTCTATCAGAGCATTCCCTGTGTGTGTGCTGTGTGTCGGTACGTTGGTGTCGACATGTATGAGGAGAAAAATGATGAGGAGACGGAGTAGAGTGTCTGAAATAGTGTTGTCACCCCCTAGGGGGTCGACACCTGAGTGGATGTACTGTTGAAATTGCGTGACAGTGTCAGCTTTGTATAAAAGACAGTGGTTGACATGAGACAGCCGGCTACTCAGCTTGTGCATGTCCAGACGTCTCATACAGGGGCCCTAAAGCGCCCGTTACCTCAGATACAGACGCCGACAGGGGTACTGACTCCTGTGTCGACGGTGAAGAGACAACCGTGATTTCCAATAGGGCCACACATTGCATGATTGAGGCAATGGAAAAAGTTTACACTTTTCTGATAATATGAATACCACCAAAAAAAAAAAAAAAAAAAAGGGGTATTATGTTTGGTGAGGAAAAACTTCCTGTAGTTTTCCTGAATCTGAGAAATAAAATGAGGTGTGTGATGATGCGTGGGTTTCCCCCCGATAACAATTGATATTTTCTAAAAAGTTATTGGCAGTATACCTTTTCCCGCCAGAGGTTAGGGTGCGTTGGGAAACACCCCCTAGGGTGGATAAAGCGCTCACACGCTTGTAAAAACAAGGGCTCTACCCTCTCCTGAGATGGCCGCCCTTAAGGATCCTGCTGATAGAAAGCAGGAGCGTATCCTAAAATGTAATTACACACATACTGGTGTTATACTGCGACCAGCAATCGCCTCAGCCTGGATGTGCAGTGCTGGGGTGGCATGGTCGGATTCCCTGACTGGAAATATGATATCCTAGATAAGGACAGTATATTATTGCCTATAGAGCAATTAAAAGATGCATTTCTATATATGCAGGATGCACAGCGGAATATTTGCCGACTGGCATCAAGTATAAGTGCGTTGTCCAATTATTCCAGTAAAGTGGTCAGGTGATGCGGATTCCAAACGGCATTTGGAAGTATTGCCTTAAAAGAGGGGATGTACCCCAGGTCGCCTCTCAAAATAAGACGCCGTATTATCAGGCGCAGTCCTGGTTGGCAGGCGGACAAAAGGGTTCCTCTTTTCTGCTCGTGACAGAGGGAGAGGAAAATGGCTGCAGAGATCAGCCAGTTCCAAGGAACAGAAACCCTTTTCCGCCGCTGCCAAGCCCTCAGTATGACGCTAGGGCTTTACAAGTTCAGGCACGGTGGGGTCCCGTTCTCAATGAATTTCAGTGCGCAATGGGCTCACTCGCAAGTAGACCCCTGGATCCTTCAGATAATATTTCAGGGGTACAAATTGGAATTCGAGACGTATTCCCCTCGCCGTTTCCAAAAGTCTGTTTTACCGACGTCTCCCGCTGACAGGGAGGCAGTTTTGGAAGCCATTCACAAGCTGTATTCCCAGCAGGTGATAATCAAGGTACCCCTCCTGCAACAGGGAACGGGGTATTATTCCACACTATTGTGGTAACAAAGCCAGACGGCTCGGTGAGACCGATTTTAAAATCTAAAATCTTTGAACACTTGCATACAGAGGTTCAAATTCAAAATTGAGTCACTCAGAGCAGTGATTGCAAACCTGGAAGAAGGGGACTACATGATGTCTCGGGACATCAAGGAGGCTTACCTTCATGTCAAAATTTACCCTTCTCACCAAGGGTATTTCAGGTTATGGTACAGAACTGTATCAGTTCGGACGCTGCCGTAGCGATGGTCCACGGCACCCCGGGTCTTTACTGAAGTAATGACCGAAATGATGATATTCCTTCGAAGGAAGGGAATTTTAGTTATCCTTTACTTGGACGATTCCCTGATAAGGGTAAGATCCAGGGAACAGTTGGAGATCGGTGTAGCACTATATCAGGTAGTGTTGCGGCAGCACGATTGGATTTTCAATATTCCAAAATCACAGCTGGTTCCGACGACTTGTCTTCTGTTCCTAGGGATGATTCTGGACATAGTCCAGAAAGAAGGTGCTTCTCCCGGAGGAGAAAGCCAGGGAGTTATCCGAGCTAGTCAGGAACCTCCTAAAACCGAACCAAGTCTCAGTGCATCAATGCACAAGGGTTCTGGGTAAAAATGGTGGCTTCCTACGAAGCAATCCCATTCGGCAGATTCCACGCACAGTGGAACCTTCTGGACAAATGGTCCGGGTCACATCTTCAGATGCTTCAGCGGATAACCCTGTCACCAGGGACACGGGTATCCCTCCTGTGGTGGTTGCTGAGTGCTCATCTTCTAGAGGGCCGCAGATTCGGCATTCGGGACTGGGTCCTGGTGGCCACGGATGCCAGCCTGCGAGGCTGGGGAGCAGTCACACAGGGAAGGAATTTCCAGGGCTTATGGTCAAGCCTGGAGACATCTCTTCATATAAACATTCTGGAACTAAGGGCCATTTACAATGCCCTAAGTCAAGCGAAACCCCTGCTTCAGGGTCAGGCGGTATTGATCCAATCGGACAACATCACGTCAGTCGCCCACGTAAACAGACAGGGCGGCACGAGAAGCAGGAGGGCAATGGCAGAAGCTGCAAGGATTTTCGCTGGGCGGAAAATCATGTGATAGCACTGTCAGCAGTGTTCATTCCGGGAGTGGACAACTGGGAAGCAGACTTCCTCAGCAGACACGACCTTCACCCGGGAGAGTGGGGACTTCACCCAGAAGTCTTCCACCTGATTGTAAACCGTTGGGAAAAACAAAAGGTGGACATAATGGCGTCCCGTCTAAACAAAAAACTAGACAGATATTGCGCCAGGTCAAGGGACCCTCAGGCAATAGCGGTGGACGCTCTGGTAACACCGTGGGTGTACCAGTCAGTGTATGTGTTCCCTCCTCTGCCCCTCGTACCAAAAGTACTGAGAATCATAAGAAGGAGAGGAGTAAGAACTATACTCGTGGTTCCGGATTGGCCAAGAAGGACTTGGTATCCGGAACTTCAAGAGATGCTCACGGACGAACCGTGGCCTCTACCTCTAAGAAAGGACCTGCTCCAGCAGGGGCCTTGTCTGTTCCAAGACTTACCGTGGCTGCGTTTGACGGCATGGCGGTTGAACGCCGGATCCTGAAGATCCCTACCCTGGTCAAGGCCAGGAAAGACGTAACCGCAAAACATTATCACCGCATTTGGCGAAAATATGTTGCGTGGAGTGAGGCCAAGAAGGCCCCTACAGAGGAATTTCAACTGGGTCGTTTCCTCCATTTCCTGCAAACAGGACTGTCTATGGGCCTAAAATTAGGGTCCATTAAGGTTCAAATTTCGGCCCTGTCGATTTTCTTCCAAAAAGAACTGGCTTCAGTGCCTGAAGTTCAGACATTTGTAAAAGGGGTACTGCATATACAGTCTCCTTTTGTGCCTCCAGTGGCACCTTGGGGATCTCAATGTTGTGTTGAGTTTCCTAAAGTCACATTGGTTTGAACCACTCACCACTGTGGACTTAAAATATCTCACATGGAAGTGACGAGTTAGCCCTGGTTTCAGCCAGGCGGGTGTCAGAATTGGCGGCTTTATCATATAAAAGCCCTTACTTAATATTTCATTCTGAAAGGGCAGAATTGAGGACTCGTCCTCAAATTTTCTACCTAAGGTGGTTTCTGCATTTCACATGAACCAACCTATTGTGGTACCTGCGGCTACTAAGGACTTGGAGGATTCCAAGTTGCTTGACGTGGTCAGGACCCTGAAAATACATGTTTCCAGGACGGCTGGAGTCAGAAAATCTGACTCGCTGTTTATCCTGTATGCACCCAACAAACTGGGTGCTCCTGCTTCTAAGCAGACGATTGCTCGTTGGATTTGTAGTACAATTCAGCTTGCACATTCTGTGGCAGGCCTGCCACAGCCAAAAATCTTAAAATGCCCACTCCACAAGGAAGGTGGGCTCATCTTGGGCAGCTGCCCGAGGGGTCTCGGCTTTACAACTTTGCCGAGCAGTTACTTGGTCAAGAGCAAATACGTTTGTAAAATTCTACAAAGTTGATATCTTGGCTGAGGAGGACCTGGAGTTCTCTCATTCGGTGCTGCAGAGTCATCCGCACTCTCCCGCCCGTTTGGGAGCTTTGGTATAATCCCCATGGTCCTTACGGAGTTCCCAGCATCCACTAGGACGTCAGAGAAAATAAGAATTTACTTACCGATAATTCTATTTCTCGTAGTCCGTAGTGGATGCTGGGCGCCCATCCCAAGTGCGGATTGTCTGCAATACTGGTACATAATTATTGTTACCCAAAAATTCGGGTTATTGTTGTAGTGAGCCATCTTTTCTAGAGGCTCCTCTATTATCATGCTGTTAACTGGGTTCAGATCACAAGTTGTACAGTGTGATTGGTGTGGCTGGTATGAGTCTTACCCGGGATTCAAAATCCTTCCTTATTGTGTACGCTCGTCCGGGCACAGTATCCTAACTGAGGCTTGGAGGAGGGTCATAGGGGGAGGAGCCAGTGCACACCAGGTGATCCTAAAGCTTTCTTTAGATGTGCCCAGTCTCCTGCGGAGCCGCTATTCCCCATGGTCCTTACGGAGTTCCCAGCATCCACTACGGACTACGAGAAATAGAATTATCGGTAAGTAAATTCTTATTTTTTCTTTTTTTCACGGCAGTGATTAGCAAAACACTGCCGACTTTTTAAAAATGAATCTCGGCCGGATCTGTGTGATCCGTGCTGGGGTTCATTTTTTTTTTTTTTTTTTTAATTAAACAATGTAAAAAAAAAAAAAATGCGTGGGGTCCCCCCTCCTAAGCATAACCAGCCTCGGGCTCTTTGAGCCGATCCTGGTTGCAAAAATATGGGGAAAAAAATGACAGGGGTTCCCCCATATTTAAGCAACCAGCATCGGGCTCTGCGCCTGGTCCTGGTTCCAAAAATACGGGGGACAAAAAGAGTAGGGGTCCTCCGTATTTTTAAAACCAGCACCGGGCTCCACTAGCTGGACAGATAATGCCACAGCCGGGGGTCACTTTTATATAGTGCCCTGCGGCCGTGGCATCAAAAATCCAACTAGTCACCCCTGGCCGGGGTACCCTGGGGGAGTGGGGACCCCTTCAATCAAGGGGTCCCCCACCCCCCCAGCCACCCAAGGGCCAGGGGTGAAGCCCGAGGCTGTCCCCCCCCCATCCAATGGGCTGCGGATGGGGGGGCTGATAGCCTTTTGTGATAATGAAAAGATATTGTTTTTAGTAGCAGTACTACAAGGCCCAGCAAGCCTCCCCCGCATGCTGGTACTTGGAGAACCACAAGTACCAGCATGCGGCGGAAAAACGGGCCCGCTGGTACCTGTAGTACTACTACTAAAAAAATACCCAAAAAAAGACAAGACACACACACCGTGAAAGTAAAGATTTATTACATACATGCACACAAACATACATACATACTTACCTTATGTTCACACGCAGGTCGGTCCTCTTCTCCAGTAGAATCCAAGGGGTACCTGTTGAATGAATTCTACTCACCAGATCCAGGGTCCCAGGCTCCTCGGGGAATCCTTTTGTAATCCAGGTACTTGATTAAAATAAAAAAACGGACACACGAGCCACGAACTGAAAGGGGCCCCATGTTTTCACATGGGACTCCTTTCCCCGAATGCCAGAAACCCACTCTGACTTCTGTCTAAGTGGGTTTCTTCAGCCAATCAGGGAGCGCCACGTTGTAGCACTCTCCTGATCGGCTGTGTGCTCCTGTACTGAGTGACAGGCGGCACACGGCAGTGTTACAATGTAGCGCCTATGCGCTCCATTGTAACCAATGGTGGGAACTTTCTGCTCAGCGGTGACGTCACTTTAGGTCAACCGCAGGGCAGAAAGTTCCCACCATTGGTTACAATGGAGCGCATAGGCGCTACATTGTAACACTGCCGTGTGCCGCCTGTCACTCAGTACAGGAGCACACAGCCGATCAGGAGAGTGCTACAACGTGGCGCTCCCTGATTGGCTGAAGAAACCCACTTAGACAGAAGTCAGAATGGGTTTCTGGCATTCGGGGAAAGGAGTCCCATGTGAAAACATGGGGCCCCTTTCAGTTCGTGGCTCGGGTATCCGTTTTGTTATTTTATTCAAGTACCTGGATTACAAATGGTTGCCCCGAGGACCCTGGGACCCTGGATCTGGTGAGTAGAATTTATTCAACAGGTACCCCTTGGATTCTACTGGAGAAGAGGACCGACCTGCGTGTAAACATAAGATAAGTATGTATGTATGTTTGTGTGGATGTATGTAATAAATCTTTACTTTCACGGTGTGTGTGTCTTGTCTTTTTTTGGGTATTTTTTTAGTAGTAGTACTACAGGTAAAAGCGGGCCCGTTTTTCCGCCGCATGCTGGTACTTGTGGTTCTCCAAGTACCAGCATGCGGGGGAGGCTTGCTGGGCCTTGTAGTACTGCTACAAAAAACAAAGCCTTTTGTGATAATGAAAAGATAATCAGCCCCCCCATCCGCAGCCCATTGGATGGGGGGGGGGCAGCCTCGGGCTTCACCCCTGGCCCTTGGGTGGCTGGGGGGGGGACCCCTTGATTGAAGGGGTCCCCACTCCCCCAGGGTACCCCGGCCAGGGGTGACTAGTTGGATTTTTGATGCCACGGCCGCAGGGCACTATATAAAAGTGACCCCCAGCTGTGGCATTATCTGTCCAGCTAGTGGAGCCCGGTGCTGGTTTTAAAAATACGGGGGACCCCTACTCTTTTTGTCCCCCGTATTTTTGGAACCAGGACCAGGCGCAGAGCTCGATGCTGGTTGCTTAAATATGGGGGAACCCCTGTCATTTTTCCCCCCATATTTTTGCAACCAGGATCGGCTCAAAGAGCCCGAGGCTGGTTATGCTTAGGAGGGGGGACCCCACGCAATTTTTTTTAAAGAAAATAACCACTTTCCCACCCCTTCCCACTGATATACATGCACGGATCTCATGGATCCCTGCATGCCTATACAATCACGGATTAAAAAAGCAGGTCTGTTTTTTTTTAGCACTTTTTTACGAGTTGTAATTTTTCACGGCAGTGTTTTTTTTTTTTTTTTGCTTTGCACTTCTTAGTAAATTACCTAGATTCATAGTTAAACAGCCGCGTTTTGACCGATGGTGTATTCATTCGTAATTTTTTTGTTGGACTTCCAAAAAATTACGAATGCCCTCATCACTGCCGTGATTATTGCTTAGTAAATTACCGAGATGTCACTTTGATGAAAAAACGGCATCTCGGTCAAAATCGGGAGCTTAGTAAATATACCCCACTGTCTTTATATTTTCCTTATTTGTTTATGTACTCTGTAATTGGGTGCCATGGATCCCATGTGGCGACATATAAATAAAGTAAAATAATAATAATAGTGATGCTCTTTCTGGACCGGTTTTGTTATCCTGTACAATCTCTGCTATACGATTTGTAATCTCCACTGTTGATTTATAGTGGTTGCTATAGTGATAGTACACACATTCCACACCACGTCCCCAGAGCTGACCGAGTGCGCCAATGACGTCAGTGTACCGCAGATGGGATTCGTAGTGGGAGTGGATTCGAGCATGCAGTGGTAAGTTACGATATTTAAAGTTATATTTATTTTTGCATTTAAGTCTTGATAAAAGGGATACAGTCCCTGAAACGTTGGCTATACAACTGGACTGAGTCAATTTCTTTCTTTATATACTCCTGAGTACCGTCCGATTTTGTTTCCATATATGCACCCTTGCAGCTGAAAAGGCACCGAGATACGTTGTATCTACTTAAAGGATCTATATATCTCCAAGTCTAGCATATATATGCTTCATAACAAATTATTGATGATCAAATGTTAACGCTAATTGTAATATTATTACTGTGTAAAGTGTCAATTAAAAAACAAACCCTTTCTGATTTTCATGTTGGAACGTTTTCATAATTAGTGATCCCTGGCACGTGGACAAGGGCTGTTTTGTCCTCGTGCACACTGTTGAAACAGTTGTTCTTGTCTTTTTAGAACATACCTGAAATTCACTGCTTAACATACGGTAGTATACCTAATTTAATATTCTATTCATCACTGTATAATCCCTCTGTGTAATCCTGCTGTGTTTAGCTTTATGTACCGTGCCACATATGTTAAATTGTAATCCCTAATGACCTATGATTCATGTCATTCATAGGTTTTATCTAAATTACTTCTAAAGCTATGTTCTGAAGTTTGCATCTACATCTTCCACAAGCGCTTGAGTCCTGTATTTCAAAAGCATTTTTATTAATTGATTTATTTGCCTATTTTCTTAGCGTTTTGTCTTTAGTTGAACATAATAGTTTCTAAAAAAAACTTTGTCTAAGCTATTTTCTTGTAAATATAAGTATCTATCTATCCATCCATCCATCCATCCATCCATCGGCACCCGACTGAGCAATTCAAGTGTTGCCCCATTCCGGCGAGCACAGCTGCTGGCACTGACATTACTGTTATGTTGCACCGTCATTTTGACGGGTGGTATTTAGTGAGTGTCTCAGGAGACGGTGAGGGGGATATACTGGGGGGTTAAGAATCCCTTGCTAAGGGGATGCAACTCATGATTGAGGCTGTTAGGCACATTTTACACAATGTAGGAAAGGATATACAGCGCTATAAACTGGATATAGACTATGGTCTTTTATTTGTTAAAAGTTAACATTTAGTTGCAACAAAAAAAAATATATAAGACTGATTAAAAATATATATAAAATAGGGCAAACATAGCACAGCACTTTGTTGAATATATTACCACATTTAGAGGCCAATGATTTTACACATTACTGATAAGGTACCTGAGCAAGTAGAGGAGGCTTACTTTACTAACAATAAGAAATCCTCCCTTACATTCCCTGCGTCTAAGGAATTAAACGCATTGGGGCAGATGTCTTAAGCCTGCAGAAGTGATTAGTGGAAGGTGATAACGCACCAGCCAATCAGCTCCTAACTATAATCAAACTTGTAATGATTGGCTGGTGCGTTATCACCTTCCACTTATCACTGCTCTATCACTTCTGCAGGCTTAATACATCTGCCCCATTGTTTGAAAAATCCTGGGAAAACACATAGAAAAAATTGCAGATCCCTAAAAGGGTTCTCATTGCATTTCCTTTCCCTGAGGAGGATAGGAAAAAGTCAGAAACCCGCCGGTAGTAGACGCTTCTGTTTCTTGGTTGTCTAAGAAAGTGGTTTTGCCTGTCCCTGGGTCCACTGCTTTAAAAGAACTGTCCGACCGCAAGATTGAGACTACACTGAAATCTTTATACACGGCAAATGGCGTAGCTTTAAGACCCACTATTGCTTGTGCATAGCTTTCTAAAGCCATAGTAAAGTGGTCAGGCACTTAACTAGAGGAGTTATATTCTATGGATAGAAGTGACATTAAATTGCATTTACGTCACATACAGGATTCTGCAGGTTTCATGGTGGAAGCAATGAAAGATCTTGGACATCTGAATGCGAGGGCTTCTTCCGTGGCTGTCTTGGCACGCAGAGGACTCTGGCTGCGCCAATGGTCTGCGGATGCGGAATCCAAGAAAAGTGTGGAGAACCTACCCTTCACAGGTCAGGCTCTGTTTGGGGAAGCGTTAGATGCGTGGATCTCCACGGCAACTGCGGGTAAGTCAACCTTTATTCCCTCTCCTACACCACCTACTAGGAAATCATATCCTACGTCTGCAATGCAGTCCTTTCGGACAGCTAAAGTTAAAAAGTCCATATCCACCTCCACTTTCTTTAGAAGTGGTCGGGGGGAAAATCCCGAAAACGTGCACCCGCAGTTTCCCAGGAACAGAAACCTGGTTCTTCTTTCTCAAAATCCTTGGCATGACGTTGGACCTCCCAGTCTGGAGATCAGGCAGGTAGGAGCAAGACTTAAGAAATTTCTGTCATGTCTGGGCATCCTCATGCCTGGATCCCTCGGTACAAGATATTGTTACCCAGGGGTTCGGACTGGAGTTTCAAGAACGCCTACCTCACAGATTCTTCAAATCAGGCTTGCAAGCTTCGCTGACGGAAAGTGCTATCCTACAGGAAGCCATTAAAAAATTGCTGAGGTCAAATGTCATTGTTCCAGTTCCACCTCACCTACAACACAAAGGTTATTATTCAAACCTGTTTGTGGTACCGAAACCGAACGGTTCGGTAAGACCGATATTAAACCTAAAGTAATTGAACCCCTACTTGAGGGAATTCAAATTCAAGATGGAGTCTTGGAGAGAAGTGAGCTCAGGTCTGGAGGAGGGGGAATTCCTGGTATCCCTGGATATCAAGGATGCATACCTTCACATCTCGATCTGGCCACCTCACCAGGCTTATCTCAGATTTGCGCTGCTGAACTATCACTATCCGTTCCAGGCGCTGCCATTTGGCCTCTCCACGGCACCAAGAGTGTTCACCAAGGTAATGGCGGAGATGATGCTACTCCTCCGCAAGCAGGGTTTAAACATAATTCCTTATCTGGACGACCTGCTGATAAAAGCGCCTTCCAGGGAGAAGCTGTTGAAGAGCATTGATCTCTCAACTCTACTACTCCAGGATCATGGATGGATCCTGAATCTACTAAAGTCACATCTGGAGCGGACAAGGAGACTGTCCTTCCTGGGGATGATCTTCGACACGGAAGTACAGAGGGTGTTTCTGCCGGAGGAGAAAGCATTGGTGATACAAACAATGGTCCGGAATGTCCTGAATGTGGTGTTTTTTCCGGAGGAGAAAGCATTGGTGATACAAACAATGGTCCGAAATGTCCTGAAGCCAGCCCGGGTATCGGTTCATCAGTGAATTTGCCTTCTGGGAAAGATGGTTGCCTCCTACGAGGCTCTACAGTATGGAAGATTTTGTGTACGGTCTTTCCAACTGGATCTCCTGGACAAATGGTCGGGATCTCATCTTCACATGCACCAAAGGATACGTCTGTCACCGAAAGCAAGAATATCGCTCCTCTGGTGTCTGCAAACTTCTCACCTACTAGAGGGCCGCAGGTTTGAGATTCAGAATTGGATCCTCCTAACTACGGATGCAAGTCTCAGAGGTTGAGTAACAGTCACCCAATGGGAAAACTTCCAAGGAAGGTGGTCAAGTCTGGAATTCATCCTTCCAATAAACATTCTGGAACTCATCCTTCCAATAAACATTCTGGAAATAAGGGCCATGTATAGTGGTTTTCTACAAGCGGCGCATCTTCTTAAAGATCAGGCCATTCAGGTTCAGTCGGACAATGTAACGACAGTGGCCTACATAAACCAACAGGGCAGAATGAAGAGCAGAGCTGCAATGTCAGAGGTAACAAAAACAATCCTCTGGGCGGAAAAGCACGCGGTGGTGCTGTCCGCAATCTTCATTCCGGGAGTGGACAACTGGGAAGCGGACTTCCTCAGCAGACACAATCTCCATCCATGGGGCCTCCACCCAGAGGTGTTTGCAGAGGTGACAAGTTTTGGGGGCGTACCTCAAATAGACATGATGGCCTCACGCCTCAACAAGAAGCTTCGGAAATACTGTTCCAGATCAAGGGATCCACAGGAAGTGGCTGTGGACGCCCTGGTAACTCCGTGGGTGTTCAAGTCAGTGTATGTATTCCCTCCTCTTCCACTCATCCCAAAGATTCTCAAAATAATTAAACGAACAAGAGTTCAGGTGATCCTCATTGCTCCGGACTGGCCAAGAAGGGCTTGGTACGCGGATCTTCTGGCATTACTGCTGGAAGATCCGAGGCCTCTTCCTCTTCGAGAGGACCTTCTGCAACAGGGGCCATTCGCTTATCAAGACTTACCATGGCTATGTTTGTTGGCATGGAGGTTGAACGCCAGATCTTAGCTCGGAAGGGTATTCCGAACAAAGTTATTCCTACCCTGATACAGGCTAGGAAAGGAGTAACGTCAAAACATTACCATCGGATTTGGAAAAAGTACGTGTCTTGTTGTGAATCCAAGAAGTTTCCTACGGTGGAGTTTCAACTTGGACGGTTTCTATTCTTCCTGCAAGCAGGAGTGGATGTGGGCCTGCACCTGGGCTCCATAAAAGTCCAGATTTCAGCCTTGTCCAATTTCTTCCAGAAACAATTGGCTGCCCTCCCTGAGATACAACCGCCTACAGCACCTTGGGATCTTAACGTGGTGCTGCAGTTCCTGCAATCGGATTAGTGTGAGCCTTTACAGGAGGTTGAGGTCAAGTTTCTTACTTGGAAGACGGTCGCACTATTGGTATTGGCATCTGCTAGACGTGTGTCAGAATTGGGGGCATTGTCCTGCAAGAGCCCCTACTTGATTTTCCATGAAGATGGAGCTGAGTGCAGGACGCGTCGGCAATTTCTTCCGAAGGTTGTGTTGGCTTTTCATATCAACCAACCTATTGTGGTGCCAGTGGCTACTGACTCCTCAAATACCTCGGAGTCCTTGGATGTTGTCAGGGCTTTGAAGATTTATGTGAAGAGAACTTCTCATCACAGAAAGTCGGTTGCTCTGTTTGTCCTTTATGATCCCAATAAGATTGGGTGTCCTGCTTCTAAGCAGACGATTTCTCGCTGGATCAGGTGTACTATCAAACAGGCTTATTCTTCGGCAGGCTTGCTGTGTCCAAAATCTTTTAAGGCCCCCTCTACTCGAAAGGTGGGTTCTTCCTGGGCGGCTGCCCTTGGTGTCTCGGCTTTACAACTTTGCCGAGCGGCTACTTGGTCAGGATCGAACACGTTTGGTAAGTTCTACAAGTTCGATCCTTTGGCCTCTGAGGACCTAACGTTTGGTCAATCGGTTCTTTAGGAGCCTCCGCGTTCTTCCTCCCATACTGGGAGCTTTGGTACATCCCCATGGTACTAATGTGGACCCCAGCATCCTCTAGGACGTAAGAGAAAATAGGATTTTAATTACCTACTGGTAAATCCTTTTCTCGTAGTCCGTAGAGGATGCTGGGCACCCGCCCAGCGCTTCGTTTTCCTGCAGTTGTTACTTAGTTAAGTTGTTCCTTGGTTGAGTACTGCATTTTTACTTGGTTAAGTACTATGGTTCAGCCGTTGCTGAATAGTTTCAAGCTGGTTGGCTTAGTTTTTTTGTTATTATGTGTGAGCTGGTGTGAATCTCACCACTATCTGTGTATTTCCTTCTCTCGAAGTATGTCAATCTCCTCGGGCACAGTTTCTAGACTGAGTCTGGTAGGAGTGGCATAGAGGGAGGAGCCAGCGCACACTAACAAATTCTTAAAGTGCCCAAGGCTCCAAAGGGACCCATCTATACCCCATGGCACTAATGTGGACCCCAGCATCCTCTAGGACGTAATAGAAAATAGGATTTTAATTACCTACTGGTAAATCCTTTTCTCGTAGTACGTAGAGCAGGGGTGGGGAACCTTTTTTCTACCGAGGGCCATTTGGATATTTATAAAATCCTTCGGGGGCCATTCAAGTCTGCCCCCGCACGCCAAAAAAATGGGTGTGACCAGTTAAAATGGGACGTGATACACATATGCCCCCAATAGTGCAGCGCCAGATCCACAATTGCCCCCACAGTGCCAGGTATACAAATGCCCCCACAGTGCCGGGTATACAAATGCCCCTCACAGTGCCAGGTATACAAATGCCCCTCACAGTGCCAGGTATACAGATGCCCCCACAGTGCCAGGTATACAAATGCCCCCACAGTGCCAGGTATACAGATGCCCCAACAGAGCCAGGTATACAGATGTCCACACAGTGCCAGGTATACAGATGCCCCTCACAGTGCCAGGTATACAGATGTCCCCACAGTGCCAGGTATACAGATGCCCCCACAGTGCCAGGTATACAAATGCCCCTCACAGTGCCAGGTATACAGATGCCTCCACAGTGCCAGGTATACAAATGCCCCCACAGTGCCAGGTATACAAATGCCCCCACAGTGCCAGGTATACAGATGCCCCAACAGAGCCAGGTATACAGATGTCCACACAGTGCCAGGTATACAGATGCCCCTCACAGTGCCAGGTATACAGATGTCCCCACAGTGCCAGGTATACAGATGCCCCCACAGTGCCAGGTATACAGATGCCCCCACAGTGCCAGGTATACAGATGTCCCCACAGTGCCAGGTATACAGATGCCCCCACAGTGCCAGGTATACAGATGCCCCCACAGTGCCAGGTATACAAATGCCCCTCACAGTGCCAGGTATACAGATGTCCCCACAGTGCCAGGTATACAGATGTCCCCACAGTGCCAGGTATACAGATGCCCCCACAGTGCCAGGTATACAGATGCCCCTCACAGTGCCAGGTATACAGATGCCCCCCACAGTGCCAGGTATACAGATGCCCCCCCGTTCCGCTTACCGCTGCTTTTGGCGGGGACACGGAGGAGAGCGCGGCTATGTTGGGCGGCGGCGTGTAAGACTTGAAACCAGCCGCCGGTTCAAGAGCCAATCAGAGCTCGCGGACCGGCAGCCACGGCTCCTGATTGGCTGCCGGTCCGTGAGCTCTGATTGGCTCACGAACCGGCGGCTGGTTTCAAGTCCTACACGCCGCCGCCCGACAATAGCCGCGCTCTCCTCCGTGTGGTGACAGCTGAGACACGCTGCCGCCGGACTGTGCGGTGGCGTGTCTCACTGAGAGGAGCGTGTGGGCCGGACTAAACGGCTTCACGGGCCTTATACGGCCCACGTGCCGGAGGTTCCCCACCCCTGACGTAGAGGATGCTGAGCACCCGCCCAGCGCTTCGTTTTCCCGCAGTTGTTACTTAGTTAAGTTGTTCCTTGGTTGGGTACTGCATTTTTACTTGGTTAAGTACTATGGTTCAGCCGTTGCTGAATAGTTTCAAGCTGGTTGGCTTAGTTTTTTTGTTATTATGTGTGAGCTGGTGTGAATCTCACCACTATCTGTGTATTTCCTTCTCTCGAAGTATGTCAATCTCCTCGGGCACAGTTTCTAGACTGAGTCTGATAGGAGTGGCATAGAGGGAGGAGCCAGCGCACACTAACAAATTCTTAAAGTGCCCAAGGCTCCAAAGGGACCCATCTATACCCCATGGCACTAATGTGGACCCAAGCATCCACTACGGACTACGAGAAAAGGATTTACCGGTAGGTAATTCAAATTCTATTTTCTCTTACGTCCTAGAGGATGCTTGGGACTCCGTAAGGACCATGGGGTATAGACGGGCTCCGCAGGAGACATGGGCACGTATAAAGAACTTTTAGTATGGTTGTGCACTGGCTCCTCCCTCTATGCCCCTCCTCCAGACCTCAGTTAGATCTTGTGCCTAGAGGAGATAGGGTGCATTACAGGGAGCTCTCCTGAGTTTCTCTGTTTAAAGAATTTTGTTAGGTTTTTTATTTTCAGGGAGCACTGCTGGCAACAGGCTCCCTGCATCGTGGGACTGAGGAGAGAGAAGCAGACCTACTTAACTGATAGGCTCTGCTTCTTAGGCTACTGAACACCATTAGCTTCAGAGAGTCGGAACGCAGGTCTCACCCTGCCGTTCGTCCCAGAGCCGCGCCGCCGTCCTCTAAGCAGAGCCGGAAGATAGAAGCCGGGTGAGTATGAGAAGAAAGAAGACTTCAAAGGCGTCAGAAGACTTCAGATCTTCACAGAGGTAAGCGCGCAGCGTTACCGCTGCGCGCCATTGCTCCCGGGACACACACCCACAGCAGGCACAGATGGGGTGCAGGTGGGGGGGGAGCGCCCTGGGCAGCAATAAATCTCAGAACTGGCATATTGGGAGATATTAGGCTGCAGAGGCAGTAAATATGTGAACCCCCGCCATTTTTTAAAATTTCTAGCGGGACCGAAGCCCGCCGCTGAAGCGGTCGGAGCTTGTTCCTCAGCACTAACCAGCGCCATTTTCTCCACAGAAGCTGCAGAGGCGCTGGCTCCCCGGACTCTCCCCTGCTGAATTCAGGACAGAGGGCTTAATAAGAGGAGGGGGGGCACATTTCTTTGCGCAGTGAGGTATATTTTATCGAAAAGCGCTGTCTGGTTTTTCTCCAGTGTCAGTGAGTGCTGGGTGTGTGCTGGCATACTCTCTCTCTGTCTCTTCAAAGGGCCTTATTAGGGAATTGTCCCCTTATAGCTATATCCCGGTGTGTGTGGGGTGTCTGTACATGTGTGTCGGCATGTTTGAAGCGGAAGGCTCTTCCAAGGAGGAGGTGGAGCAGATGAGTGGTGAGTCCCCGTCGGTGGTGCCGACTCAAGAGTGGATGGATATGTGGCATATGTTAAATGCAAGTGTGGCATCACTACATAAGAGACTGGACAAAGCAGAGTCCAGGGAGACAAAAGGGGGTCAATCCACGGATTGGACCGACTCACAGGGCCCTTCAGGGTCTCCGAAACGTCCCTTGTCACAAATAGTAGACACAGATACCGACACAGAGTCTAACTCCAGTGTCGACTACGATGAAGCTAGATTGCACCCTAGAGTGACAAAAAGTATTCAGTGTATGATTATCGCAATAAAAGATGTTTTACATATCACTGATGAACCCTCTGTTCCCGACTCGAGGGTACACATGTTTAAGGGGAAGAAGCAAGTAGTAAACTTTCCCCCATCTCATGAACTTAACGAGTTATTTGAAAAAGCTTGGGAAACTCCAGATAAGAAACTGCAGATTTCCAAAAGGATTCTTAGGGCGTACCCTTTCCCTACGCAGGACAGGGTAAAAAGTTGGGAATCCTCTCCCACAGTGGACAAGGCTTTAACACGCCTGTCCAAAAAGGTGGCGCTGCCGTCTCCAGACACGGCAGCCCTCAAAGATCCTGCGGACCGCAGGCAGGAAACTACTTTAAAGTCTATGTATACACATACTGGTGCTTTGCTCAGGCCTGCAATTGCGTCGGCATGGGTATGTAGCGCAGTTGCAGCTTGGACAGATACCTTGACAGCTGACCTTGAGACCCTAGACAGGGATACCATTTTATTAACTTTAGCCCATATTAAGGACGCAGTCTTATATATGTGAGATGCTCAGAGAGACATTGGACTGCTGGGTTCCAGAGCCAATGCCATGGCTATTTCTGCGAGACGAGCCTTATGGACCCGTCAATGGACAGGTGATGCGGACTCGAAAAAGCATATGGAGGTTTTACCGTACAAGGATGATGTGTTTGGGGAGGGGCTTGCGGATCTGGTTTCCACAGCTACCGCGGGTAAATCTACCTTTTTACCTTTTGTACCCCAACAGCAAAAGAAAACTCCACAGTAACAGATGCAGTCCTTTCGATCGCATAAGCCCAGAAGAGGTCGGGGCTCCTCCTTCCTTGCCAGAGGTAAGGGCAGAGGAAAAAGAACACCTGCTTCGGCTAGTTCCCAGGAGCAGAAGTCCTCCCCGGCTTCTGCAAAATCCACTGCATGACGCTGGGGCTCCCCTTATTTGAGAATGTGAATTAGATTTACGCTAATTAAATGAATTTGTCCCTGTGTCGAATAATGACGTGTTTCATCTATAAAAACGAGCTATTCTATGTATTTGCTGCATGCTACAATGTGGATGCTCTATGACATTGTTGCGGCTAAAAGCAATATAGTATCCAAAATCAGATTGGTTCGTGGAAAGCCGCTATACTACTAAAGGACAGAACATGTAGCCACACGCATGTGTTCCAACCTGGGACGAGGTTTGGAACGCAAATGCAATGCGCCGGCGTGAGCGGCTAAGACCCGCTATATAAACGGAACTACAGGGACATTCAGTATAACGTCTCTGAGGAAGCCGCTGACAGGATTAAAGGTGGAGAAACGCGTAAGACTTCATCCACGGTGTTCGGTACTGGCACTCTTCACTCGGTAAATTTACCCTCATGAAGCCCTATTTGTATCCTCCGGATATGGCACCATCAATGTGCTGAAGGCACCAGGAGCCGGGAGTCCCCAAAATTACCCCCTGCTGGGAGTTGGGCTATATATATACAAAAGGTGATATTAAATACCGATGTGCTTCACTGTTTTAAACATCTTTTGATCACAGTTCCTGTCCAAGTTCCTTTCACAAACTAACATTGTTCTAGAACTTTTAAATTGGACAAGGAACCATCTATTTCAGTGCACTGGAGAAAAAAAAAAAGTCACCATTTCAGCTGACTCTAACTGCATGAAGTTTATATTAACTGGACTAATTTACCATCTGTGCATGATTACTAACTAATTATCCTAACAATTAAGTTGGAATTGATTATAGGGCTGTATGTGCAATAGTTCCGGTACCAGTATACACTGTCTATATTCTTTTTTATCCATTTTATTAAAAAATACACACTTTCAATCTAGCGCTGTTTTTATGTTTGTGGGTGTTGTGCTATTTCAAGGGTTGAGTATTCCCTTTTTAACAGCTGCTGTAAGATTGGTGTATTAATTAAGCATTGGCTGAAAATCTATGCATAGTTGTGATTAGCCCTAGCGCCGAATTCTTGTTTTTGTTGTCTCCCCTAAGGGAGTCCGCACCGGTGGGGACGCGCCTTCGATTATTCAGCCAGGTCTGGGTTCGGTCAGCCGTGGATCCTTGGGCGATGGAAATTGTTTCCCAAGGCTACAAGCTGGATTTCGAAGAGGTGCCCCCTCGCCGATTTTTCAAGTCGGCAGTACCAGCTTCTCCCCAAGGGATGGAAGTAGTGTTAGCTGCAATTCAAACGCTGTACCAACAGCAAGTAATTGTCAAGGTCCCCCTGGCCCAACAGGGAAAAGGGTATTATTCGACCCTGTTTGTGGTTCCGAAGCCGGATGGTTCGGTCAGACCCATTTTAAATCTAAAATCCCTGAACCTGTACATGAAAAAATTCAAATTCAAGATGGAATCGCTCCGAGCTGTAATATCCAGCCTAGAAGGGGGGGATTTTATGATGTCGCTGGACATAAAGGATGCTTACCTTCATGTCCCCATACATCCCTCTCATCAGGAGTACCTGAGATTCGCTGTACAGGACTGTCATTACCAGTTTCAGACGTTGCCGTTTGGGCTTTCCACGGCCCCGAGGATTTTCACCAAGGTGATGTCGTAAATGATGGTGCTCCTGCGCAAACAAGGAGTCACAATTATCCCATACTTGGATGATCTCCTAATAAAGGCGAGATCAAGAGATCAGTTGCTGCAGAATGTGGCGCTCTCCCTGAGAGTGCTCCAACAGCACGGTTGGATTATAAATCTGCCAAAGTCTCAATTGGTTCCAACGACTCGACTGTTGTTCCTAGGCATGATTCTGGACACGGAACGAAAGAAGGTTTTTCTCCCGTCGGAAAAAGCCCAGGATCTCCAGACCATGGTCAGAGACCTGCTAAAGCTAAAAAGAGTGTCAGTTTATCAATGCACTCGAGTTCTGGGAAAAATGGTGGCAGCCTACGAGGCCATCCCCTTCGGCAGGTTTCATGCAAGGACTTATCAGTGGGACCTTCTGGACAAGTGGTCCGGGTCCCATCTACAAATACATCAGACGATAACTCTGTCCCCCAGGGCCAGAGTATCTCTCCTGTGGTGGCTGCACAGTGCTCACCTTCTAGAGGGTCGCAGGTTCAGCATTCAGGACTGGGTTTTGGTGACCACGGACGCGAGCCTCCGAGGGTGGGGAGCAGTCACACAAGGAAGAAATTTTCAGGGACTGTGGTCAAGCCAGGAGGCTTGTCTGCACATCAACGTCCTGGAATTAAGAGCCATATACAACGGCCTACGACAAGCGGAGGCTCTTCTTCGCAACCTACCAGTTCTGATTCAATCAGACAATGTCACAGCAGTGGCTCATATGAACCGCCAAGGCGGGACAAGGAGCAGAGTCGCGATGGCGGAGGCCACCAGGATTCTGCGCTGGGCGGAAAATCACGTAAGCGCTCTGTCAGCTGTCCGGGAGTGGACAACTGGGACGCAGACTTCCTCAGCAGACACTATCTCCATCCAGGAGAGTGGGGACTTCATCAAGAAGTCTTTGCAGAGATAACAAATAGACATGATGTCGTCACGCCTCAACAAAAAGCTTCGGAGGTACTGTGCCAGGTCCAGGGACCCTCAGGCAGTAGCGGTAGACGCCCTGGTGACACCGTGGGTGTTTCAGTCGGTCTATGTGTTTCCTCCTCTTCCTCTCATCGCAAAAGTTTTGAGGATCATAAGGCAAAAAAGAGTACAGACAATACTCATTGTTCCAGACTGGCCTCGAAGGGCCTGGTACTCGGATCTTCAGGAAATGATCACAGAAGATCCTTGGCCCTTTCCTCTCAGGGAGGACATGTTGCAGCAGGGGCCCTGTGTGTTCCAAGACTTACCGCGGTTACGTTTGATGGCATGGCAGTTGAACACCGAATCCTAGCTGGCAAAGGTATTCCGGAGGAGGTCATACCTACTCTGATAAAGGCTAGGAAGGAGGTGACGGCGAAACATTATCACCGTATCTGGCGGAAGTATGTCTCTTGGTGTGAAACCAAGAATGCTTCTACGGAAGATTTCCATCTGGGCCGTTTTCTCCACTTCCTACAGACAGGAGTGGATATGGGCCTGAAGTTAGGCTCTATTAAAGTACAGATTTCGGCCCTATCTATATTCTTTCAGAAGGAATTGGCTTCTCTACCAGAAGTCCAGACTTTTGTGAAGGTGGTGCTGCACATCCAGCCTCCTTTTGTGCCTCCAGTGGCAGACGTGGTGTTACAGTTCCTTAAATCTCACTGGTTTGAGCCCCTTCAAACGGTTGATTTGAAATTTCTCACCTGGAAGGTGGTCATGTTATTGGCCTTGGCATCTGCAAGGCGTGTGTCAGAAATGGGCGGCCTTGTCTTACAAGAGCCCCTACTTGATTTTCCATGTGGATAGAGCGGAATTGAGGACTCATCCTCAATTTCTGCCTAAGGTGGTGTCTTAATTTCATATGAACCAACCTATCGTGGTGCCTGTGGCTACGAGTGACTTGGAGGACTCCAAGTCCTTGGATGTAGTCAGGGCCTTAAAAATTTATGTAGCTAGGACAGCTAGAGTGAGGAAAACAGAAGCCCTGTTTGTCCTGTATGCGGCCAACAAGGTTGGCGCACTTGCTTCTAAGCAGACTACTGCTCGCTGGATCTGTAACACGATTCAGCAGGCTCATTCTACGGCTGGATTGCCGTTACCAAATTCGGTAAAGGCCCATTCCACTAGGAAGGTGGGCTCTTCTTGGGCGGCTGCCCGAGGCGTCTCGGCATTACAGCTTTGCCGAGCAGCTACTTGGTCGGGTTCAAACACTTTTACTAAATTCTACAAGTTTGATACACTGGCTGACGAGGACCTCGCATTTGCTCAGTCGGTGCTGCAGAGTCATCCGCACTCTCCCGCCCGGTCTGGAGCTTTGGTATAAACCCCATGGTCCTTACGGAGTCCCCAGCATCCTCTAGGACGTAAGAGAAAATAAGATTTTAAACCTACCGGTAAATCTTTTTCTCCTAGTCCGTAGAGGATGTGCGGACTGCCTCTGCAAGACTTGTATAGAGCTGTTGCTTACATAAGGGTTATGTCACAGTTGGAATCGGTCTTTGACTGATACTGTTTTTTGTTCATACTGTTAACTGGTTATGTGTACTCCAGGTTATATGGTATGATTGGTGTCGGCTGGTATGAATCTTGCCCTTAGGTTAACAAAATCCTTTCCTCATATTGTCCATCTCCTCTGGGCACAGTTCTCTAACTGAGGTCTGGAGGAGGGGCATAGAGGGAGGAGCCAGTGCACACCCATACTAAAAGTTCTTTATAGGTGCCCATGTCTCCTGCGGAGCCCGTCTATCCTTACGGAGTCCCCAGCATCCTCTACGGACTAGGAGAAAAAGATTTACCTATAGGTTTAAAATCTTATTTTTTCTTGTTATTTTTGGTGCGCTGCAACATATAGGGGTCATGTTTTGTCTGTTGTATTTGCATTGACACCAGGCTTAAGCAATGTTTATACCATCTACGGGTTACATGCTTTGTAGTAGCTATATATTTTTAAGACAAAGTAATCTGTCCAGCCGCATTTCATGCCTAATATAGGGGGTCATTCTGAGTTGATCGCTCGCTAGCAGTTTTTAGCAGCCGTGCAAACGCTATGCCGCCTCCCACTGGGAGTGTATTTTAGCTTAGCAGAAGTGCGAACGAAAGGATCGCAGAGCGGCTACAAAAAAAATTGTGCAGTTTCAGAGTAGCTCCAGACCTACTCAGCGCTTGCGATCACTTCAGACTATTCAGTTCTGGATTTGACATCACAAACACGCCCTGCGTTCTCCCAGCCACGCCTGTGTTTTTCCTGGCACACCTGCGTTTTTCCGAAAACTCCCTGAAAACGGTCAGTTGACACCCAGAAACGGCCACTTCATGTCAATCACTCTGCGGCTGTTGTGAAAGTACATCGCGCATGTGCATTGCCCACATACGCATGCGCAGAAGTGCCGCTTTTTCACTTAATCGCTGCGCTGCGAACATTTTTATCTAGCGATCAACTCGGAATGACCCCCATAATCAGGTGTTCTGTAGTATGTAAATTCGGAGGCCTAATGTCAGTGACGCATGGTTGCATGTAAAGGGCACCATGAAGTACATAGTTTTACTTATATTATTGCCTTTACTCTGCTTATTGTGATTTGTAGGATTATTAATCTATTGTGTGCAGTGTATTGATTGTGTATTGTATATAATATGCTTATGTCCACGAGTATTCATGATACTCGATTTGTGTTATGTCTGCAGTGAGACAATGTTGTTATGTATGTAACTATGGTGATGGAGAGCTCAGCCGGAGGACGTGATGTGACGTCACTTCCTCCGCGCCACACAGAGCGGGCTGCATCCCGCCGTCCAAACGCAGCCGAGCACAGGGTGACCATGTCTTATATAAAGTAAGAATTTTAAGTATGTGTTTGTACCTGAGGAAAATACCTTATTAAACTGGCATTGAAACGTTGTCTTTTCACATTGTCTGCCTGAGAGGTTCATTGCATTAGACCCTAGGGGGTATATTTACTAACATTCGTAATTTTCGGAAAAAGGTCAAAGTTCAATCACGAATGACATCGAAAGTGTAAAATTGCAACTTTTTGAATTGATTACGACTAATTTACTAAGCTGTCGTATTCTGCATTTTCATTTGTTCCGATGTCGATGTCATTCGTGTTTTTTTTACCTTTTTTACGGCAGTGATTAGCAAAACACTGCCGACTTTTTCAAAATGAATCTCGGCCGGATCTGTGTGATCCGTGCTGGGGTTCATTTTTTTTTTTTTTTAATAAACACTGTAAAACGGAGAAAAAAAATGCGTGGGGTCCCCCCTCCTAAGCATAACCAGCCTCGGGCTCTTTGAGCCGACCCTGGTTGCAGAAATATGGGGGGGAAAATGACAGGGGTTCCCCCATATTTAAGCAACCAGCATCGGGCTCTGCGCCTGGTCCTGGTTCCAAAAATACGGGGGACAAAAAGAGTAGGGGTCCCCCGTATTTTTAAAACCAGCACCGGGCTCCACTAGCTGGACAGATAATGCCACAGCCGGGGGTCACTTTTATATAGTGCCCTGCGGCCGTGGCATCAAATATCCAACTAGTCACCCCTGGCCGGGGTACCCTGGGGGAGTGGGGACCCCTTCAATCAAGGGATCCCCCCCCCCAGCCACCCAAGGGCCAGGGGTGAAGCCCGAGGCTGTCCCCCCCATCCAATTGGCTGCGGATGGGGGGCTGATAGCCTTTGTTGAAAATGAAAAGATATTGTTTTTAGTAGCAGTACTACAAGGCCCAGCAAGCCTCCCCCGCATGCTGGTACTTGGAGAACCACAAGTACCAGCATGCGGCGGAAAAACGGGCCCGCTGGTACCTGTAGTACTACTACTAAAAAAATACCCCAAAAAAGACCAGACACACACACCTTGAAAGTAAAGATTTATTACATACATCCACACAAACATACATACATACTTACCTATGGCCCAACGCAGGTCGGTCCTCTTCTCCAGTAGAATCCAAGGGGTACCTGTTGAATAAATTATACTCACCAGATCCAGGGTCCCAGGCTCCTCGTAGAATCCATTTGTAACCCACGTACTTGAATAAAATAAAAAAACGGACACCCGAAAACACACTGAAAGGGGACCAATGTTTTCACATGGGTCCCCTTTCCCCGACTGCCAGAAACCCACTCTGACTTATGTCTAAGTGGGTTTCTTCAGCCAATCAGGGAGCGCCACGTTGTGGCACCCTCCTGATCGGCTGTGTGCTCCTGTACTGACTGACAGGCAGCACGCGGCAGTGTTACAATGTAGCGCCTATGTGCTCCATTGTAACCAATGGTGGGAACTTTCTGCTCAGCGGTGAGGTCACTTTCGGTCAACCGCAGGGCAGAAAGTTCCCACCATTGGTTACAATGTAGCGCATAGGCGCTACATTGTAACACTGCCGCGTGCTGCCTGTCAGTCAGTACAGGAGCACACAGCCGATCAGGAGAGTGCTACAACGTGGCGCTCCCTGATTGGCTGAAGAAACCCACTTAGACATAAGTCAGAGTGGGTTTCTGGCAGTCGGGGAAAGGGGACCCATGTGAAAACATGGGTCCCCTTTCAGTGCGTGGCTCGGGTGTCCGTTTTTTTATTTTATTCAAGTACGTGGATTACAAATGGATGCTACGAGGAGGCTGGGACCCTGGAGCTGGTGAGTATAATTTATTCAACAGGTACCCCTTGGATTCTACTGGAGAAGAGGACCGACCTGCGTGTGAACATAAGGTAAGTATGTGTATATGTTTGTGTGGATGTATGTAATAAATCTTTACTTTCAAGGTGTGTGTGTCTTGTCTTTTTTTGGGTATTTTTTTAGTAGTAGTACTACAGGTACCAGCGGGCCCGTTTTTCCGCTGCATGCTGGTACTTGTGGTTCTCCAAGTACCAGCATGCGGGGGAGGCTTGCTGGGCCTTGTAGTACTGCTACTAAAAACAATATCTCTTCATTTTCAACAAAGGCTATCAGCCCCCCATCCGCAGCCCATTGGATGGGGGGGACAGCCTCGGGCTTCACCCCTGGCCCTTTGGTGGCTGGGGGGGGACCCCTTGATTGAAGGGGTCCCCACTCCCCCAGGGTACCCCGGCCAGGGGTGACTAGTTGGATATTTGATGCCACGGCCGCAGGGCACTATATATAAGTGACCCCCGGCTGTGGCATTATCTGTCCAGCTAGTGGAGCCCGGTGCTGGATTTAAAAATACGGGGGACCCCTACTCTTTTTGTCCCCCGTATTTTTGGAACCAGGACCAGGCGCAGAGCCCGATGCTGGTTGCTAAAATATGGGGGAACCCCTGTCAATTTTTTCCCCATTTCTCTATCGTCCTAGTGGATGCTGGGGTTCCTGAAAGGACCATGGGGAATAGCGGCTCCGCAGGAGACAGGGCACAAAAGTAAAGCTTTCCGATCAGGTGGTGTGCACTGGCTCCTCCCCCTATGACCCTCCTCCAAGCCAGTTAGATTTTTGTGCCCGGCCGAGAAGGGTGCAATCTAGGTGGCTCTCCTAAAGAGCTGCTTAGAAAAGTTTAGCTTAGGTTTTTTATTTTACAGTGAGTCCTGCTGGCAACAGGATCACTGCAACGAGGGACTTAGGGGAGAAGAAGTGAACTCACCTGCGTGCAGGATGGATTGGCTTCTTGGCTACTGGACATCAGCTCCAGAGGGACGATCACAGGTACAGCCTGGATGGTCACCGGAGCCTTGCCGCCGGCCCCCTTGCAGATGCTGAAATAAGAAGAGGTCCAGAATCGGCGGCAGAAGACTCCTCAGTCTTCTAAAGGTAGCGCACAGCACTGCAGCTGTGCGCCATTTTCCTCTCAGCACACTTCACACGGCAGTCACTGAGGGTGCAGGGCGCTGGGAGGGGGGCGCCCTGGGAGGCAAATGAAAACCTATTTTGGCTAAAAATACCTCACATATAGCCTCCGGAGGCTATATGGAGATATTTAACCCCTGCCAGAATCCGTTAAGAGCGGGAGACGAGGCCGCCGAAAAAGGGGCGGGGCCTATCTCCTCAGCACACAGCGCCATTTTCCCTCACAGAAAGGCTGGAGGGAAGGCTCCCAGGCTCTCCCCTGCACTGCACTACAGAAACAGGGTTAAAACAGAGAGGGGGGGCACTAATTTGGCGTTAGAAATATATAAAAAAGATGCTATAAGGGAAAACACTTATATAAGGTTGTCCCTATATAATTATAGCGTTTTTGGTGTGTGCTGGCAAACTCTCCCTCTGTCTCTCCAAAGGGCTAGTGGGTCCTGTCCTCTATCAGAGCATTCCCTGTGTGTGTGCTGTGTGTCGGTACGTGTGTGTCGACATGTAGGAGGACGATGTTGGTGAGGAGGCGGAGCAATTGCCTGTAATGGTGATGTCACTCTCTAGGGAGTCGACACCGGAATGGATGGCTTATTTAGGGAATTACGTGATAATGTCAACACGCTGCAAGGTCGGTTGACGACATGAGACGGCCGACAAACAATTAGTACCGGTCCAGACGTCTCAAAAACACCGTCAGGGGTTTTTAAAACGCCCGTTTACTTTAGTCGGTCGACACAGACACAGACAGGGACACTGAATCCAGTGTCGACGGTGAATAAACAAACGTATTCCTTATTAGGGCCACACGTTAAAGGCAATGAAGGAGGTGTTACATATTTCTGATACTACAAGTACCACAAAAGAGGGTATTATGTGGGATGTGAAAAAACTACCATAGTTTTTCCTGAATCAGATAAATTAAATAAAGTGTGTGATGATGCGTGGGTTCCCCCCGATAGAAAATTATGGGCGGTATACCCTTTCCCGCCAGAAGTTAGGGCGCGTTGGGAAACACCCCTTAGGGTGGATAAGGCGCTCACACGCTTATCAAAACAAGTGGCGGTACCGTCTATAGATAGGGCCGTCCTCAAGGACCAGCTGACAGGAGGCTGGAAAATATCATAAAAAGTATATACACACATACTGGTGTTATACTGCGACCAGCGATCGCCTCAGCCTGGATGTGCAGAGCTGGGGTGGCTTGGTCGGATTCCCTGACTAAAAATATTGATACCCTTGACAGGGACAGTATTTTATTGACTATAGAGCATTTAAAGGATGCATTTCTATATATGCGAGATACACAGAGGGATATTTGCACTCTGGCATCAAGAGTAAATGCGATGTCCATAACTGCCAGAAGATGTTATGGACACGACAGTGGTCAGGTGATGCAGATTCCAAACGGCACAAAGGTGTATTGCCGTATAAAGGAAGAGGAGTTATTTGGGGTCGGTCTATCGGACCTGGTGGCCACGGCAACTGCTGGAAAATCCACCGTTTTTACCCTAAGTCACATCTCTGCAGAAAAAGACACCGTCTTTTCAGCCTCAGCCCTTTCGTCCCTATATGATCATATCTGCCCAGGGATAGAGGAAAGGGAAGAAGACTGCAGCAGGCAGCCCATTCCCAGGAACAGAAGCGTTCCACCGCTTCTGACAAGTTCTCAGCATGGCGCTGAGACCGTACAGGACCCCTGGATCCTACAAGTAGTATCCAAGGGGTACAGATTGGAATGTCGAGACGTTTCCCCTTCGCAGGCTCCTGAAGTCTGCTTTACCAAGGTCTCCCTCCGACAAGGAGGCAGTATGGGAAAAAATTCACAAGCTGTATTCCCAGCAGGTGATAATTAAATTACCCCTCCTACTACAAGAAAAGGGGTATTATTCCACACTATATTGTGGTACTGAAGCCAGAAGGCTAGGTGAGACTTATTCTAAATCTAAAAATTTTTTGAACACTTACAAAGGTTCAAATCAAGATGGAGTCACTCAGAGCAGTGATAACGAACAGGAAGAAGGGGACTATATAGTGTCCCGGGACATCAGGGATGCTTACCTCTATGTCCCAAATTTGCCCTTCTCACTAAGGGTACCTCAGGTTCGTGGTGCAGAACTGTCACTATCCGTTTCAGACGCTGCCGTTTGGATTGTCCACGGCACCCCGGGTCTTTACTAAGGTAATGGCCGAAATGATGATTCTTCTTCGAAGAAAAGGCGTCTTAATTATCCCTTACTTGGACGATCTCCTGATAAGGGCATAGTCCAGGGAACAGTTGGAGGTAGGAGTAGCACTATCTCGGATACTGCTACAACAGCACGGGTGGATTCTAAATATTCCAAAATCGCAGCTGATCCCGACGACACGTCTGCTGTGCCTAGGGATGATTCTGGACACAGTCCAGAAAAAGGTGTTTCTCCCGAAAGAGAAAGCCAGGGAGTTATCCGAGCTAGTCAGGAACCTCCTAAAAACAGTGCATCATTGCACAAGGGTCCTGGTAGAAAATGGTGGCTTCCTACGAAGCAATTCCATTCGGCAGATTTCACGCAAGAACTTTTCAGTGGGATCTGCTGGACAAATGGTCCGGATCGCATCTTCAGATGCATCAGCGGATAACCCTATATCCAAGGACAAGGGTGTCTCTCCTGTGGTGGTTATAGAGTGCTCATCTTCTAGAGGGCCGCAGATTCGGCATTCAGGATTGGATGCTGGTGACCACGGAGCCCAGCCCGAGAGGCTGGGGAGCAGTCACACAAGGAAAAAATTTCCAGGGAGTGTGATCAAGTCTGGAGACTTTTCTCCACATAAATATACTGGAGCTAAGGGTAAATTTATAATGCTCTAAGCTTAGCAAGACCTCTGCTTCAAGGTCAGCCGGTATTGATCCAGTGGGAAAAACATCACGGCAGTCGCCCACGTAAACAGACAGGGCGACACAAGAAGCAGGAGGGCAATGGCAAAAACTGCAAGGACTTTTCGCTGGGCGGAAAATCATGTGATAGCACTGTCAGCAGTGTTTCATCCCGGGAATGGAAACTGGGAAGCAGACTTCCTCAGCAGGCACGACCTCCACCCGGGAGAGTGGAAACTTCATCGGGAAGTTTTTTCCACATGATTGTAAACCGTTGGGAAATACCAAAGGTGGACATGATGGCGTCCCGTCTGAACAAAAAACGGGACAGGTATTGCGCCAGGTCAAGAGACCCTCAGGCAATAGCTGTGGACGTTCTGGTAACACCGTGGGTGTACCAGTCGGTGTATGTGTTCCCTCCTCTGCTTCTCATACCTAAGGTGCTGAGAATTATAAGACGTAGAGGAGTAAGAACTATACTCATGGCTCCGGATTGGCCAAGAAGGACTTGGTACCCGGAACTTCAAGAGATGTTTACAGAGGTCTTATGGCCTCTGCCGCTAAGAAGGGACTTGCTTCAGCAAGTACCATGTCTGTTCCAAGACTTACCGCAGCTGCGTTTGTTGGCATGGCGGTGGAACGCCGGATCCTAAGGGAAAAAGGCATTCCGGAAGAGGTCATTCCTACCCTGGTCAAAGCCAGAAAGGAGGTGACCGCACAACATTATCACCACATGTGGCGAAAATATGTTGCGTGGGGTGAGGCCAGGAAGGCCCCACAAAGAAATTTCAACTCGGTCGATTCCTGCATTTCCTGCAAACAGGAGTGTCTATGGGCCTCAAATTGGGGTCCATTAAGGTTCAAATTTCGGCCCTGTCAATTTTCTTCCAGAAAGAATTGGCTTCAGTTCCTGAAGTCCAGAACTTTGTCAAGGGAGTATTGCATATACAACCCTCTTTTGTGCCTCCAGTGGCACTGTGGGATCTCAACGTAGTTCTGGGATTCTTCAAATCACATTGGTTTAAAACCAGTCAAATCTGTGGATTTGAAGCATCTCACATGAAAAGTGACCATGTTCTTGGCCCTGGCCTGGACCAGGCGAGTGTCAAATTGGTGGTTTTTTTCTCAAAAAAGCCCATATTTGTTTGTCCATTCGGACAGGGCAGAGCTGCGGACTCGTCCCCAGTTCTCTCCCTAAGGTGGTGTCAGTGTTTCACCTGAACCAGCTTATTGTGGTGCCTTGCACCTACTAGGGACTTGGAGGACTCCAAGTTGCTAGATGTTGTCAGGGCCCTGAAAATATAGGTTCCAGGACGGCTGGAGTCAGGAAAACTGACTTGCTCTTATCCTGTATGCACCCAACAAACTGGGTGCTCTTGCTTTTAAGCAGACTATTGCTAGTTGGATGTGTAATACAATTCAGCTTGCACATTCTGTGGCAGGCCTGCCACAGCCAAAATATGTAAATGCCCATTCCACAAGGAAGGTGGGCTCATCTTGGGCGGCTGCCCGAGGGGTCTCGGCTTTACAACTTTGCCGAGCGGTTATTTAGTCAGGGGCAAACACGTTTGTAAAATCCTACAAACTTGATACCCTGGCTAAGGAGGACCTGGAGTTCTCTCATTCGGTGCTGCAGAGTCATCCGCACTCTCCCGCCCGTTTGGGAGCTTTGGTATAATCCCCATGGTCCTTTCAGGAACCCCAGCATCCACTAGGACGATAGAGAAAATAAGAATTTACTTACCGATAATTCTATTTCTCGGAGTCCGTAGTGGATGCTGGGCGCCCATCCCAAGTGCGGATTATCTGCAATACTTGTACATAGTTACAAAAATCGGGTTATTATTGTTGTGAGCCATCTTTTCAGAGGCTCCGCTGTTATCATACTGTTAACTGGGTTTAGATCACAAGTTGTACGGTGTGATTGGTGTGGCTGGTATGAGTCTTACCCGGGATTCAAAATTCCTCCCTTATTGTGTACGCTCGTCCGGGCACAGTACCTAACTGGCTTGGAGGAGGGTCATAGGGGGAGGAGCCAGTGCACACCACCTGATCGGAAAGCTTTACTTTTGTGCCCTGTCTCCTGCGGAGCCGCTATTCCCCATGGTCCTTTCAGGAACCCCAGCATCCACTACGGACTCCGAGAAATAGAATTATCGGTAAGTAAATTCTTATTATTTCTGCAACCAGGGTCGGCTCAAAGAGCCCGAGGCTGGTTATGCTTAGGAGGGGGGACCCCACGCATTTTTTTCCCCCGAAAATAACCACTTTCCCACCCCTTCCCACTGATATACATGCACGGATCTCATGGATCCGTGCATGCCTATCCAATCACGGGGAAAAAAAGCAGGTCTGTTTTTTTTTTTAGCACTTTTTTACGAGTTGTAATTTTTCACGGCAGTGTTTTATTTTTTTTTGCTTTGCACTTCTTAGTAAATGACCGAGATTCATACTTAAACAGCCGCGTTTTGACCGATGGTGTTTTCATTCGTAATTTTTTTGTTGGACTTCCAAAAAAATATGAATGCCCTCATCACTGCCGTGATTTGAGTTTAGTAAATGACCGAGATGACACTTTGAAGAAAAAACGGCATCTCGGTCAAAATCGGGATCTTAGTAAATATACCCCTAGGAGTGCAACGTCTGCGGTTTGTGTATATCTTCTATCACGGAGCCACCCGTTGCAGAAGCTGTTTCAAGGAGAGCTAGATCACATGCATGATAGATAGATATTTATTTATTTATACTGTATGTGTGTGTGTGTGTGTGTGTGTGTGTGTGTGTGTGTGTGTGTGTATGTATATATTTTGCTTAAAGTGGACCTCATCCCCCCTCCATTGGTGCCACTACCCTTCTTGTCCACCTCGAAGGTACACTGACCCCAGCCTCTCCTCTTCTTACCTACTTGGGTGCCCAAGAAATAATGTATATTTTATGACATTAAATATTTGGGGATAATGTGAATGGATAGAAAGGAGAGAGAATAAAGAAAGAGGGGTTACTTGCAAAGGAGGTTGGAGGGATTGTGTCATGAGATAGCAGTAGACTACAATCTTTTCTGTCCTTATTGCTGGCTTTTTTCCTGCTCTGTCTGTTTCTGGTCTTTCACCCCTTTTTCTCCTGTAATGTGCTGTTGCTCCTTCAACGTGCTAACCCATCTTTAGTGCTGTCCCTTATCGGTCCTACCTTCTCCGTACTTTCCTCTCTTTGCTATTCCTTCTCTGTTCTGTTAATATTTTGCTATTCTTTCTGCAGCCATGTCTCGACCGCAGCGTTCAGTGGTTATCCTGGCCCGTTACCTTGTGTATCCCCACTCTGTGCCGGAGGTCCTGACCTCTGTCTGGCATCCCTGCGACGTTGATCTGTTTTGTGGCATTTCTGGATCACTGATCTAGTGGGCAGTGCGCTCTGGTGGTATGTGGCTTTTTCCTGTCAGCTCCCCTCACAGCAGCGTGGTCGGGGGAGAACTGCGGGAGGGCCCAGGGCTCCTATCTAACGTTGGCTGGCACTGCTGCAGCTGTTCACCATAGGATGGACTTGCGGACGGATCTTCCAATTACAACTGACAGAATGCAGCACACTATATTCCGGACAACTTTATCATGTATATACTGTGGTAAGAGGGTTGGTGTCTCACCACAATTGCCCACATTTCTGTGGAATCAGCCCCCTTCAAGAGATAGGAATAAAAGACACGCACCTTTTGTATCTGCAGTGGTGATCTATAATTCCGGGCTTTCTGGATTGCACAGCTGCAAGTGGAAAAAGAGAAGTCTGTTTTTTCCAGGTCCCCCAGAGACAGCAGGAAGTCAGAAGCAGGAGTTTACAAGTCACATTCACCCAGTGCACAGGGCGCTGATGCCTGTTAGAGACCAGTGAGTAGGGATCAGTTTGTAGTGCCAGGGACTGTGGACATTAGATATAATTTATTATCATTTGTTTTTTTATGGAGTAGTTTTTTAACTGTTCAAACATATTTTATTAATTGGCTTTCCGAATTGAGATTAGACTGGCTCCTTGAATCAGTAAGCATTTTGGTTTTAAAATTTAAAGCTTACTTTAATAGTTTCCTGCTCTGGTGCCTGGGGAAAAGCATGTATTGCATGTAAGTAATTTTACATGAATAACATTCACAATAATAATGTAAGCAAAGCTTGCATGAAAGAGTACAATTATTTCATCTAAGATGGCTTTCAACATATTTATTACGCATTACAATAATGGCATTCATTTCTGAGAAAAATAACAGCTGAGCATAAAATAAGTGTTGAATATTCAACACTATGGCCATATTTATCAATTATCATGTTTTAGACCCGATAAGTATAGTTTCTTATCATGGCTTATTAAGACAATAAGGAATTATAGATCTCCGAGATGTACCAAAAATCACATCCAGACACATTTTCCAATAGTAGGTCGTCCCTGCAATGTATAAGAGTAAAGTGATTGCTGATGCAATCACTTCACATTCAGTTTTTGGAACCCAGCCCACTACTATGCATGCACGGTCTACTGACTGCGCATGTGCAAATGGGGAGAGCTGAGAAGGGACATGTGGGGTCTCCCTGTAGTCAGATCATTAGGATTTACTGACGATCGGGATGCTTGTCGTCAGTATACCGACAACGGCATCCCGAATGTCAGCAGGGCGAGCGCAAAGAGTCCCCTTGTGGGCTCGCCACCCTGCTGCGCTCACCACAGGTTCTGTTCCCACTCTATGGGCGTCACGGACACCCACGAGTGGGAATAGTCCCTGTTAGCCGGGATTCCGGCAACTCAACTGCATTCCTCCTCTTCTGGTACTTTTTTTTTGCGTAATGTAGCTCCTAGGCTATAACGGCTGGGCCAAGGAAGTATTCCTGCTTGGTAAATCCAATAACATAACAGCCCCCACAGAAACCTGTGAGGGCTGCTTTGCCATTGGTAATGGAGGGAACTAAGCAGTAATTGGAGATATAGCCTGCGGTCCCTCCATTTGAAATGCTGGATCCTGTTTTCTAAGGATATCCCGCAAATACTCTTTAATAAATATGCCCCTTGTGTATGTGAGGTGGTTCATAATTGAATGTATTTATATACAGTGTGTTTAAAAAGTTCACAGCCAGTGTCTGGCTGGCAAGTTTTTGTTTGGGATCAAATTGCAAGAAAGTGGTCCTGACTTTTCTAACAATGTATGATTACAGAAAATGGGTGTGATAAAAATCTTAAAAACTAATGATTTGGTAGATACTCAACAACAATTTGAGAGCAAAATATTTTGGTCAAATAAAATATATAAAATATATCATTGGCAATTCTCTTATTATACTAAATAAAATTCACAGTCAGGGGCAGGAGTAGCAGTGCCACAGACATTGTGATGTCACTGATCCAGGGACAAGGCTTGGATCACTGCAGACTTCGCTAGTTACAGCCAATCAGCAGATGGAATGGATAGCTTGTTGTCTCAGGCTCTTTTTGTTATATGTTTATATCACATTCATTTATGTGTCTTTTATTCTTCAGTAAAGTTGCCCTTTTGAAATGTTCTTCACCATTGTGCGTCCCTTGTGTTCTTCTCCCTGCATTACAGATACGGCTCTTGTGTAGAAGGCACTTTTTATTGTTGATTAGCAGAACTCTATATTGTTCCATTATAAAATCGAAACCTTTGAGCTGTAATCGTACAACCTCAGTTGCTAAACTATATGGTAACAATAAATCTAGTGTCTCATGTGTCCTTCCATAACTAGCACATTTTTCCCTTATAGGTCCATAAGCTGTGCTACAATTTGTTTTCCAAGGGCATCTAGCGTATACTGTGGTGGATATACTGGAATCCAGCAAGAGGATATGCGAGCTGCATTACTTTGTCATATGGAAAGTCTGTAGCAGTCATTCACAACCTCAGTCCTCAAGGCATTCTAACAGTCCAGGTTTGAGTGATATCCATGCCTGAGCACAGGTGTCTTAATAAGCACCTCAGTAGTTACGTTTTAACCATCTGTGCTGAAGCCTGGATATCCTTAAAACTTACACTGTTAGTATGCCATGAGGACCAAAGCTGGGAATACCTGGTCTAGTATGGCCAAGTGGTCCTGGGTACCTGAAGCATAGTACATATGAGTACTATCTTTCTTGTCATCCAGGCAACCATTGATTCCCTGATAGTTACCATGGAAGGGGGATACATTTGTGTCCAGTGCTGGTACAGTCACAGCTGTATGAGTCTTGTATGACCTGCCAAAATGTACATTTTTTGTTCCCTGGTGGTACTAAAGGTTGCAGTCAGTGATAGTATTTACTCTAGACTTTAAGTTGGTCAAATACTGTTTGTGTAGGAATTATTGTAGGTTAAAAAGACTATTTTATTTTTACAGCCATACTCACTTGCCACAACACCATGCCCTCCCACAGTGCCGTAACTAGACATTTTAGCGCTGCGTGCAAGAAACAGCATCGGCCCCCCCCCCCCCCATTGCATATGAAAAATACATAGGGGCGTAGCTTCATGTGAAAGGGGCATGGCCACAGAGCTCCCTTTGACACATTACGGCAGGCAGAGCCCCCTTTTACACCTAACGAAAGGTAGCGTCACCTTTTACACATTATGGCAGCAGAGTCCTCCTCTGTACACATTACAGCAGTCAGAGTCCTGTTTTTACACATTAGGCAGGCAGTTTGCCCCATTTTACACATTTGGCAGGGTTAGAGCAGGTGAGCGGAACGTAGGGGGAGAGCGAGGGTTAGAGCAGGTGAGAGGAATGTAGGGTGAGAGCGAGGGTTAGAGCAGGTGAGAGGAACGTAGGGGGAGAGCGAGGGTGAGAGGAACGTGGGGGGAGAGTGAGGGTTAGAGCAGGTGAGGACCACGCTGGGGGAGGTTTAGGGAGATAGCAGGTGAGAGGAATGCGGGGGGAGGTTTAGGGAAAGAGCGAGTGAGAGGAACGCGGGGGGAGGATTAGGGAGAGAGCGAGTGAGAGGAACACGGGGGAGGATTAGGGAGAGAGCGAGTGAGAGAAACGGGGGAAGGATTAGGGAGAGAGCAAGTGAGAGGAACGCGGGGGAAGGATTAGGGAGAGAGCGAGTGACAGGAACGCAGGAGGAGGATTAGGTTGAGAGCGAGTGAGAGGAACGTGGGGGGGAGGTTTAGGGGGTAAGAGGAATGCAGGGGGAGGTTTAGGGAGTGAGAGAATCGCAAAGAGAGGTTTATAGAGTGAGTGAGAGGAACGCGGGGTGGAGGGCTTGGGATAGAGGTGAGAGATGGAGGGGAGAGCTATGAAGGGAGCAGGTGAGCGGCACACCGGGGGGTGGAAGGGAGGCTTTAATAAGTTCCTAACCTGTGGTGGTGGTGTGCGCTGGTGTAAGTCAGACTCCTGGATGGATGAATCCAGCGCTGACAGGCGCTGATGTAGGGTCCCTGCTCCATGTCTTCCCCGGCTATTCTGCTGCTGCAGCTCCCCGTGTCAGGTGTCGAACGCTGGCTGGCTAAGAGGAAGAAGATTCTTGGCTGCCCTGGGCGCGCATGATGACGTCACGCCCGGCATAGAGTAGCGCAGCTGAGGGGAGAAGGGATTGCTGAAGAGCATGTTCAGCGCCTCAGCCTCCTCCCCTTAAGATCAGCTGCTGCCGGGTGACACCTCCAGTCCTCCACAGTAGCAACGCTGGTGAGCGGAGCAGCGGTGGCGCAGCTGGGGGGGGGGAGGGGGGGAGGGAAGAAGATTGATAAGGTGGATAAGGGAGACGTAGAGGCGAACAAAGCACCCATCAAACTAGCAGTTCTCTCCACCCAGCGGGTGCATGCAGAGTTTTTCCGCCTCACAGCGCATTGCGCAGTGTGCAATGCCCTCTCGCCCATAGCTCTTTACGGCACTGCCCTCCCATAGCAACATAGTCTCCCTACCTTCTGTTGTAACACAGACCTCTGCGCAATCCTTAACTGTGCTTCCTGCCATGCAGCACACACCCTTATTTTACTATTAGAATTATCCTTTGTTAAGCACCAACATACAGATGTGTCCTCATACATCTTTGCTACAGTCACGCCAAACAGCACTTCTTGGCACATCAGGTCCTGTTAAAATCTTCTAGCGTCGGGTGTCTTTATGCCGATCGTGCATCTAAAGGGGCAATCAATTGGGGCAATTTGCAGATGATTGTGCATATAAATCTGCAATATATGGGGTTCACAAGATAGCACAAATCGATTGGGATTATTAAATCAGATTTTTCAACATGTTTAATTTCACAGATCAATTGGGATTGTAGTTTGCTAGTGTATGGGCAACAATCATCGGCAGATCGTTTCTAGTAAACTGAGTCTTTCAAGATTGCCAGATCTGTTTAACTGAAAATGATCTGCAAATCACTTAAAAATATCTGTAATGTATGGTCAGATGGATTGTAAAAACAATAAATCTGGGTAAAAAAAAAACCTCAGGGACCTCAGGATCTGTGAAACAAATTTGCGATTGTATGAGCCTCTTTAGTCTCAATGAAATGTGACTAGGATGTACGAGGAGACTCTACTTATTACTTTGATATGTGTGCGACTGAGTCTCTGAATCTGCATACAAAGTGCTACAATGCAGCAGCCGCAGCTTTTTTCCAACACAAATTCTGCTTTACTCTGTATACAGACTCAGTCACACAAGGTATACAAGTATCATATATCGAATTCATCAGCAGTCTTCTTGTGTTACAACTAAGACCAATTTTCTGCAGGAAAGACGGCCAACATTATCAGAATTGCACTGCACCTGACGACTCACTCAGGCTAGGAATTGCGTGCTGCATGGCGTATTGAGGATAAATGTATGAGGAAGCATCTGTATTCCTTAGCACTCTTCACACATTTGTTATAATGACCTGAAACAAAGGTAAAGATGGATCTGTGCAAATTAGCAAACAATCTAAGAGGTTGTGTGGAGCAATGATATACAAGCAGAATAACAATTGTAATGCTAGTATTGAAGAATGTTTTTGTGGGTACTGCAAGCAACAGCGTTATTCGCCATCAATATTTATGCAGCCATTTGCAATAATAATTGAAAACAGTCCAAAAGGCATTTGTATGGATGATTTACTGTTACCCTTACCAGTAAATCTATCTGAGCACACTGTGCTGTCATAGTAATAAAAATTAAACAATATGGGGTTTTTAAATATAGTTTTTAATGTTCAAAAAACAAATTTGAACTGCACTGAGAAAATGCTACATAGAGAGTTTGTTTACCAGTTTCAACTGTTATTGTTGTCCAGAATATAAACTGGCAGTTACTTACAAACTTTCTAACTTTGTTCCCAGAATAAAATGAGGTAATTGAAATTCCTCTTCCAATTGTCTTTGACACTTACATAAACATTAATTTACTGGCCCGGCCAGTGGAGAGAGTTATGAGCAGATCAAGTTTGTGCCTTGTAAGATCTTGGGGGTTGAAATGAGCATCAAGGAAAATTTTATCGATCCTTACTTTCATTAGCGATTTTATAAACATTTTTATAAAGGAGTGACTGAACTGCTGCAGTTATAGCTTACACTTGAGATAAAACACCATTGACTTGTTTTTGTTTGTATTGATCCTTAGAAAAATGCTTGGAAAGACCATAAAAGAGAATGTTTGTGTTTGAAGGGTGTCTTGCCCAACGTTCCTACTGACTCCGTAAGGCTTCTAGCCAGAATCATCTTTAAGCTGGTGAGTTAAATTGTCAATTGTAAAACAAATAATGTGTTTTGTTATCATGTGCTTATTTGTGTGCAAAATTCACCTGTTTTTCGAATAGTATTTATATGCAGAGATGGTGCATGTTCCTATGGACATGCTGGTGCTTGAAGTTTTAAAAGCTCCTGCATGCAAGAAAACTCATGGGCTGTCCATGCATGCTGGCCCTTGTAGCACTACAACAGCTTTTTACATGTTGTAATTTATGCAGAGCTGCAACTAGACTCTTTGGTGCCCTGTGCCAGAAAGAGAATTAGCACCACCACCACCCCCTCCTCCCCCCCCCAATTTTTCCAATAGGGACAAAAGCCACATGCCCTCGTGGGGAAGGGGCATGACAAAATTGATACCATAGAAAGCCCATGCTAAGATACCCCTTCCAACAATATATATATATAATGTGTTATACACACATTTATAAAACATTGCAAGAAGATGTATTTGGAATCAAATCCTGTTTAAACCACATTCATGTACTTAACTTGAGAGGTCATTGTTTTTCAGTTACAATACCCTTTAAGTAACACATTTCAATATACTGCCATACCCAGGATTCAAACCCATAACCTGTTGCGTTCCATCAAACACATTACTCATCAAACACCTTACTCATTAAGCTATTTGATCCTGCATAAATACTATTGAGATTTCTAACTATGCAAAGCTACTTGCACTTTGTAAAATAAATACAGCATTGCAGTTGAGCAGATCTATGTAGCGTGCAGCCATACATCCAGTCCCTTGCAGCCACACACTACATAGTTACATAGTTGTTGAGGTTGAAAAAAGACACTTGTCCATCGAGTTCAACCTTTAATGCTATATGCTGTATTATCTCCAATTTACTTATAACCATCAATGCTATTTTCCACAAAAAATGTGTCTAATCCTTTCTTAAATGCCTCGATTGAATCCGACATTACCACACTCTCCGGCAGTGAATTCCATAAACTCACTGTCCGCACTGTGAAGAAACCTCTCCTACGCCTGGTCTTAAACTTCCTCCCCTCCAACCTAAGGGGATGACCCTGTGTATAGACCTCTTAATAAGTAAATCGCCTGAAAGTTTCTGATATATATTTGAAGATATTAATCATGTCCCCTCGTATGCGCCTTTTTTCCAGCGTAAACATATCCAGCCTAAGTAGTCTTTCCTCATAATCCAATAACTCTAGGCCTTTAATTAATTTTGTAGCTCTTTTCTGAACCCTTTCTAGTTCAACTGTGTCTTTTTTTATAGTGTGGAGCCCAAAATTGTATACAGTATTCTAGATGGGGCCATACCAATGCTTTATATAGTGGCAGGATTACACTTTCATCCCTGGTCTCTATTCCCCGTTTTATGCATGCAAATACCATTTTGGCCTTTACTGCAGCATCTCGACATTGCGGACTGCTGCTTAGTCTATTGTCAATGATCACCCCCAAATCTTTCTCCAATAATGATTTTCCAAGAATTACCCCATTCAATGTATAGTTTGCCTGTTTGTCTTTGATCCCGAAATGCATAACTTTACATTTCTCTATATTGAACCTCATATTCCACTTTGTTGCCCAACCCCCCAGTTTAGTTAAATCGTCCTGAAGAGAGTCAATGTCCTGATCTGATCTAATTATCCTACACAGTTCAGCATCATCTACAAAAATGTATACTTTACCCTCAATACCATTTCCTATATCATTTATAAATATATTAAACAGCAGTGGGCCTAGTACAGACCCCCGAGGTACACCACTTAATACTTTAATCCAACTCAAAAATGTTCCATTGACTACCACTCGCTGTTCTCTATTTTACAACCAATTTTTGACCCAAGTACAAATGCTGTCACCAAGCCCCAGCGCTCTTAATTTGAGACACAACCCCGTGTGAGCCACTGTGTCAAAGGCTTTTGCAAAATCTAAGAAGACCACATCCACAGCATTTCCGTTGTCTAAATTTGCACTTCTTCATAGAAGTTAATTAAGTTAGTTTGACTTGTCCTATTTTTCACAAACCCATGCTGGTTCACACTAATTATGTTAAGGCATCCCAAATACTCTTGAATGCTATCTCTTAATACTCCTTCCATTATTTTCCCCACTATAGATGTTAAATTTACTGGCCTGTAATTCCCGGGATTAGATTTAATTCCCTTTTTAAAAAGTAGCACCACATCTGCAATTCACCAGTCCCTTGGAACCTCGCCTGTCATGATGGAAGCTTTAAAGATTACATGTAATGGCCTTGCTATCTCTGAGCTTAGCTCCTTGAGAACCCTTGGGTGCAGTCTATCTGGCCACGATGATTTGTTGATCTTAATTTTATTCAGTCGTTCTTTGACTACATCATTTAAACACGAGAAGTAATTTTGGTCTTTTACCTTACCTTTATCTTGTTCTATTCCTAAAATTTTTTCTCTATAGTAAATACCGACGAGAAGAATTTATTCAATAACTCTGCTTTTTCATAGTCACTATTTAACAATTCATCCAGTTAATTTTTTAGGGATCCTATGCTATCGTTTTTTATCCTTTTACCATTGATATACTTTTATAATTTTTTGGGGGTTAGATTTAACTTCCTTTGCAATCAGTTTTTCATTTTCTATTTTAGCTGCTCTAATTTCCTTTTTGCATAGTTTATTACACTCTTTGTAGTAGCGGAAGGTCTCCAGACTCCCGTCCGATTTAAATGCCTTAAATGCTCCCCTTTTTTTGTCCATCAATTCCTTTACCTTCTTATTTAGCCACATAGGTTTGAACCTGCGTCTCTTACTTTTGCTGCCCTTTGGAATGTATTTATGCATAAATTTGCACAGCAACGTTTTAATTGAGACCCACATTTCTGTAGCACTCGTACCAATAAAAATTTGGCTCCAATCTAAGCACTTTATCGATTGTCTGAGCAAGGTAAAATTAGCTTTACTAAAATTAAAAGTTTTAGTCAAACCCTTATAATGCTGTTTTTGGTGACATATTACGAATGTGATCTTATTGTGATCGCTATTTGCCAAGGGCTCCCTTACATCAATGTTAGTTATTGTCTCTACATTATTTGTTATCACCAGATCTAGTATGGTGTTGTTTCTAGTTGGTTTCTCAATCACTTGGGACAAATAGCTATCTTTTAAGTATGTTTAAAAATGCCCTACCCCTTGCTGTTCCACCTGCCTCCAATAACCAATTAATGTTAGGATAATTAAAGTCCCCTATAATCAACACTTCCCCCATCCCATTTTTGCTGCCTTTTCAATTTGCTGGTGAAGTTGCACTTCGTCGCCCATAGTTATATCTGGCGGTTTATAGCATGTTCCTATTAGCAGTTTCTTAGGATATTTTCCCCCAAGTATTATTTCCACCTGTATCGACTCAATCTTATCACTTCCACCCTCGCAATCAGTTTCCCTTAGGTATGGTGTAGGACTAGGCTTGACATAAAGACAAACTCTGCCTCCCTTTTTATATTCCCTGTCTTTCCTGAATAAAGTGTAGCCCTCCAAATTTACTGCCCAATCATGGGAATCATCCCACCATGTTTCAGTGATAGCTATGATGTCGTATTGCTCACTCATTGCTATTAGTTCCAATTCCCTACTTTTCCAGATAGGCTTATTGCATTTACAAGCATACATTTTACATTATTGACTATTAATCCGTGTTTATTTGTTTTTTTATTTGATTTAATTTCTTTGTTTATGTGTTGATCACTAGGATTAAGAATTTATTTTAATTTCTTTTTTTGGGCTGTTGTACTCCTCCCTCCTTCTCCACCCCCATTTCTCTGACGTCCTAGTGGATGCTGGGAACTCCGTAAGGACCATGGGGAATAGACGGGCTACGCAGGAGACTGGGCACACTAAAAGAAAGATTAGGTACTATCTGGTGTGCACTGGCTCCTCCCTCTATGCCCCTCCTCCAGACCTCAGTTAGAATCTGTGCCCGGCCAGAGCTGGATGCACCTAGTGGGCTCTCCTGAGCTTGCTAGAAAAGAAAGTATTTGTTAGGTTTTTTATTTTCAGTGAGATCTGCTGGCAACAGACTCACTGCTACGAGGGACTGAGGGGAGAGAAGCAAACCTACCTGCTTGCAGCTAGCTTGTGCTTCTAAGGCTACTGGACACCATTAGCTCCAGAGGGATCGAACACAGGGCCCGACCTCAATCGTCCGTTCCCGGAGCCGCGCCGCCGTCCCCCTTGCAGAGCCAGAAGATGGAAAAACCAGAAGAAAAACGGCGGCTGAAGACTCCGGTCTTCAATAAGGTAGCGCACAGCACTGCAGCTGTGCGCCATTGTTCCCACAGCACACCACATGCTCCGGTCACTGGTGGGTGCAGGGCGCTGGGGGGGGGGGCGCCCTGGGCTGCAATTAGATTACCTTTTGGCAAAAAAAACACTCATAATACAGTGTAGTACTGTATATGTGTAAAAAACCCCGCCATTAAAGTACATAAAAGGACAGAAGCCCGCCGCTGAGGGGGCCGGGCCTTCTTCCTCAGCACACCGGCGCCATTTTCTCTTCACAGCTCAGCTGGAAGGAAGCTCCCCAGGCTCTCCCCTGCAGTATCCTGGTACACAAAGGGTGAAAAGAGAGGGGGGGGCACATAAATTTAGGCGCAAAATTTGTATATACAGCAGCTACTGGGTAAACACTGAGTTGTAGTGTAATCCCTGGGTTATATAGCGCTGGGGTGTGTGCTGGCATACTCTCTCTCTGTCTCTCCAAAGGGCCTGGTGGGGGAACTGTCTTCAAATAGAGCATCCCCTGTGTGTGTGGTGTGTCGGTACGCGTGTGTCGACATGTCTGAGGTAAAAGGCTCCTCTAAGGAGGTAATAGAGCGGATATGTGTGTGGGAGGGTGTCTCCGTCGACAACGCCGACACCTGTTTGGATATGTGTAAGTGCTGAGGTAAAATTATTGCACAAAAGGTTAGGGAACAGAAAGGAAATCTACCCTGGTCTGTCCCTATGTCACAGAGTCCTTCAGAGTCTCTCTATGCTCACTATCCAAAATAACAAACACTGGTATCGACACGGAGTTTAACTCCACTGTCGACTACGATAATGCAAAGTTACAGCCAAGAGGGCTAAAAGATATTCAATATATGATTATTGGAATAAAAGATGATTTGCATATCACTGATGACTCATCTGTCCCTGACACGAGAGTACACATGTTAAGGGGAAGAATGCTGAGGTAAATTTCCCTCCTCTCATGAGGAAAAAGAGCGGGAATCTCCAGACAAGAGACGGCAGCTTCCCACAAGAGAATTCTCAGGCTGTATCCTTTCCCCACTAGGGCCAGGATGTGTTGAGAATCTTCCCCTTGGGTGTCCTGTTTGCACTAGCTATTCTCAGGGATCCTGCAGATAGTGTGCACATTCTAGTTTACTACCCAGACCGGCGATGGTGTCGGCATGGGTTTATAGCGCTGTGGCAGCGTGGACAGGTACCTTATCAGCAGAGATTGAGACCCTAGTATGCATATAAATATATTAAGATGCTGTCTTAAGTGATAGATATATAATTATAAAGCATGCCCAAAGGGACATGAGTATACTGGGTCCTAGAGTCAAAAGCTATGTCGATTTCTGCTTGACGTGTCCTGTAGAATATACATTGGACAGATGATGCCGACTTAAGAGGCATATGGAAGGCTGAGGATTGTGTGGAGAAAGGTTCTCGGGCCTTGTCTCCACAGCTATAGTTGGTAATTCTGCCAGTTTGCCCTATATTCCTGCACAGCCTAGGAAAGCACGACATTATTAAATGCAGCTTTTCGAATAAAGAAACAAGAAAGTCTGAGGTGCGTCCTTTCTTGTCAGAGCCGGGGGCAGAGGAAAGAAGCTGTACAACACAGCTAGTCCCCAGGAACAGAAGTCCTCCCCGGCCTCTACAAAAATCCACCGCATGTCGCTGGGGCTCCACAGGCGGAGCTAGGCCCGGTGGGGACACGCCTTCGTAAGTTCAGCCACAAGTGGGTTCACTCCCTGTTACATCCCTGGGCAATAGAAAGTGTGTCGCAGGGATACAGGCTGGACTGTGAGAAGATGCCCCCTCACCGAGGACCCGGCGGGCTTCTCCCCAATAGAGGGAGCCAGTGTTAACTGCAATTCGCAAATTGTATCTTCAACAGGTGGTGGTCAAGGGTCCCCTCCTTCAACAAGAGGGTGTTATTATTCGACCTTGTTATAATCCCGAAACCAGACGGTTCGGTTAGACCCATATTGAATTAAAATCCCTGAACATATACCTGAAAAGGTTCAAGTTCAAGATGGAATCGCTAAGAGCGGTCATTGCAAGCCTGAAAAAGGGGAGACTTTATCGTGAATCTGGACATAAGGGATGCATACCTTCATGTCCCCATTTATCCACCTCATCAGGCGTACCTCAGAATTGCGGTACGGGATTGTCATTACCAATTTCACCAAGGTAATGGCGGATATGATGGTGCTCCTGCGGAAGCAAGGTGTCACTATTATCACATACTTGGACGATCTCCTCATAGAAGCGAGATCAAGAGAGCAGTTGCTGAACAGCGTATCACCTTCTCTGGAAGTGAAATGGCAACACGACTGGATTCTATATATTCCGAAGTCGCAGTTGGTTCCTACAGCTCATCTGCTTTGCTTAGGCATGATCCTAGACACAGACCAGAAAAGGGTTTATCTCCCGATAGAGAGAGCTCAGGAGCTCATGACACTGGTCAGGAATCTATTGAAAACCAAAACAGGTGTCAGTGCATCACTGCACTCGAGTCCTGGGAAGGATTGTGGCATCATACAAGGCCATCCCCTTCGGCTGGTTCCATGCAAGGTTCCATGAACTTACTGGACAAGTGGTCCGGATCACATCTTCAGATGCATCGGTTAATCACCCTATCCCCCAGGGCCAGGGTGTTTCTCCCGTGGTGGCTGCGGAGTGCTCACCTTCTCGAGGGCCGCAGATTCGGCATTCAGGACTGGGTCCTGGTGACCACGGATGCAAGCCTCCGAGGGTGGGGGGCAGTTACACAGGGAAGAAAATTCCAAGGTTTTTGGTCAAGCCAACAGACTTGCCTTCACATCAATATCCTGGAACTAAGGGCCATATACAACGCCCTAAGTCAAGCGGAGTTCCTGCTTCGCGACCAACCGGTTCTGATCCAGTCAGACCGCAGGGGCTCATGTAAACCGCCAAGGCGGCACAAGGAGCAGGGTGTCGAGGGTAGAAGCCACCAGAATTCTTCGCTGGGCAGAGAATCAAGTAAGCGCACTGTCAGCAGTGTTCATTCCGGGAGTGGACAACTGGGAAGCAGACTTCCTCAGCAGGCACGACCTCCACCCGGGAAAGTGGTGACTTCATCAGGAAGTCTTCACGCAGTTTTGCAAATTGATGGGAACTGCCTCAGTTGGACTAGATGCCGTCCCACCTCAATAAAAAGATAAAAAAGGTTTTACGCTGGGTCAAGGGACTCTCAGGCGATAGCTGTGGTCGCACTAGTAACACCGTGGGTGTTCCAGTCGGTCTATGTATTCCCTCCTCTTCCTCTCAGACCCAAGGGCTGAGAATTGTAATAAAAGGAGTAGTGTGAACAATATTCTTTGCTCCGGATTGGCCAAGAAGGACTCGGTACCCGGAACTGCAAGAAATGCTCTCAGAGGACCCATGGCCTCTGCCTCTCAGACAGGACATGTTGCAACAGGGGCCCTGTCTGTTCCAAGACTTACCGCGGCTGCGTTTGACGGCATGGTGGTTGAACGCCGGATCCTAGCGGAAAAGGGCATTCCGGATGCAGTTATTCCTACGCTGATAAAGGCTAGGAAAGACGTGACCGCAAGACTTTTTCACTGTATATGGCGAAAATAGGTTGCTTGGTGTGTGGCCGGGAAGGCCCTACAGATGAATTCCAGCGGGGTCGATTCCTGCACTTCCTACAGTCAGGAGTGACTATGGGCCTAAAATTAGGATCCATAAAGGCCAAGATTTCGGCCCTATCCCTTTTTTCTCTCAAAAAGAACTGGCTTCACTGCCTGAAGTTCAGATGTTGTTACAGGGGTGCTGCATATTCAGCCTCCTTTTGTGCCACCAGTGGCACCTTGGGATCTTAACGTTGTGTTGGATTCCTAAATTCCCACTGGTTTGAGCCACTTAAGACCGTGGAGCTAAAATATCTCACGTGGAAAGTGGTCATGCTTTTGGCCTTAGCTTGGACTAGGCGTGTGTCAGAATTGGCGGCTTTGTCATGTAAAAGCCCATATCTGATCTTCCATATGGAAAGGGCAGAATTGAGGACTCGTCCCTAATTTCTCCCTAAGGTTGTATCATCGTTTCATTTGAACCAACCTATTGTGGTGCCTGCGGCTACTAGGGACTTGGAGGACTCCAAGTTGCTGGACGTGGTCCGGTCCCTTATAATTTATGTTTCCAGGACGGCTAGAGTCAGAAAAACTGACTCGCTATTTATCCTGCATGCACCCAACTAGCTGGGTGCTCCTGCTTAAAAGCAGACTATTGCTCGCTGGATCTGTAGCACGATTCGGCTGGCACATTCTGCGGCTGGACTGCCGCATCCTAAATCAGTAAAAGCCCATTCCACAAGGAAAGTGGGCTCTTTCTTGGGCGGCTGCCCGAGGGGTCTCGGCATTACAGCTTTGCCGAGCTACTACTTGGTCGGGTTCAAACACATTTGCAAAAATTTACAAGTTTGATACCCTGGCTGAGGAGGACCTTGAGTTTGCTCATTCGGTGCTGCAGAGTCATCCGCACTCTCCCGCCCGTTTGGGAGCTTTGGTATAATCCCCATGGTCCTTACGGAGTTCCCAGCATCCACTAGGACGTCAGAGAAAATAAGAATTTACTCACCGGTAATTCTATTTCTCGTAGTCCGTAGTGGATGCTGGGCGCCCGTCCCAAGTGCGGACTCTCTGCAATACATGTATATAGTTATTGCTTAACTAAAGGGTTATTGTTATGAGCCATCTTTGAATGAGGCTCAGTTTTTTGTTCATACTGTTAACTGGGTATAGTTATCACGAGTTGTACGGTGTGATTGGTGTGGCTGGTATGAGTCTTACCCTGGATTCCAAATCCTTTCCTTGTAATGTCAGCTCTTCCGGGCACAGTTTCCTTAACTGAGGTCTGGAGGAGGGGCATAGAGGGAGGAGCCTGTGCACACCAGATAGTACCTAATCTTTCTTTTAGTGTGCCCAGTCTCCTGCGGAGCCCGTCTATTCCCCATGGTCCTTACGGAGTTCCCAGCATCCACTACGGACTACGAGAAATAGAATTACCGGTGAGTAAATTCTTATTTTATCTTACTATGCCCCTCCTTTCAATTCTCAGTGACTCTTCCGGAAATTCTTTCTACTCCCTCCCCCCAGACATCTAGTTTAAAATCTCCTCCAACCTTCTAACCATCCTTCCTCCAAGCGCTGCTGCCCCTTCCTCGTTTAGGTGCAATCCATTATGACAAAAAGATGGTGCCTAACCGAGAAGTCTGCCCAATGCTCCAAGAAAATAAATCACTCCTTCCTGCACCAATCCCTAAGCCACACATTTACCTCCCTAATCTCCCTCTGCCTCCCTGGACTAGCGCGTGGCATGGGTAATATTTCAGAGAATATTACCTTATATGTCCTTGCCTTAAATTTCTTGCCTAAGTCCCTATAAACTTTCTTAAGGACATCCCACCTTCCACTAACTTTGTCATTGGTGCCAACGTACACCAAGACCGCTGGGTCTTTCCCAGCCCCTCCCAATAATCTTTCTACCCGGTCCGCGATGTGCCATACCCGAGCACCCGGGAGACAACAGACTGCATGGCGATCATGGTCCTGGTAGCAGATTGCCATATCTGTCTTCTCGATGATAGAATCCCTACCACCGCAATCTGCCTAGGTACTTCTCTCTCTTTCATCCCATCTGTGCTGGAAGGACGTCTCCTCTGGTTGCTAGAGCGAACTGTCTCCCCCAGCTCCGTCATTTCCTCACTACCATCCTCCGAATCTTCGTCCAATCGGGCAAATTTGTTGGGGTTTGGTAGCTCAGAGATGTCGTGCCTTCCCTTCTTTTTCTTCCATCTAACTGTGACCCAGCTGGCTACCTGGTTGGTTGTCCTACGCTACTGGTGTCCCCCCCCCCCCCCCCCCCCCTGCAACTTCTCCACCGTTTTATCTAAACTTTGGTCGAGATTGTGAATATCCCTCAGTCATGTAACGGCTTGCTCCAGATCAGTTACCTGAGCTTCCAGGGCAGCCGTTCGCGCACACTTCGTGCAGATGTATTCATACTGGGTCGGTTGCTCCAGGTGTGCATACATCTTACATGACATGCACTGAGTGAGCTTCTCAATCCCAGCCCCGCCCATTTGCTTTAAAACAAAAACAATTCAGTTCAAGCCGTGCAATACAATATTATACCATGGTCTAGTTGTGAAGAGAACAATATTCACAACAGAACAAAAATAGCTATTTCAATAAAGTAGGTAATCAATACTTATCTGAGTGGGCCCCCTCCTGCTTCACTGCTTCTCCACTTAGCAGTTGCTCCGGCACCTCCTTCCCACTTGTTGCCTCGCACCGGCTTCCGGCACTGTTCACTTCTCTACGATCACAATCCCCTCTTTCAAGGACTGTGGCTGCAGCAACAGCAGTCTTCACACGCTGTCACTCAACCAGCAGCTCACTAACACTCCCCCAGCTGCAGCAGCCTTATCCCACTTTCACTCTCACACCCACACAAACGTGGCCCCTCTCACACACAACGTGGCCCCTCACACACACACACAAATGTGCACCCTCTCTCACACACAAACAAACCAGGCCCCATCACACACACAAAACAGTAGTGGCCCTCGCACGCTTACTGCAGGGCTATGTGCGGTGGCACACACTGCACATACCCTTGCTGTGGCTCTCACACACTTACCCCGACTTGCTTTGGCAGCAGCAGCGGCCCGACCGCGGTAGCTGCCCACACTTACTTCCACTCACTCACCCACACACTCACAGCGCCAGCAGCAGCTAATCCTCCTGCTGCACGCTGCGCTCAGCCCATCAACAGCATGGCCCTCGCCCGTCACCGCCCAACTGCTTCATTTCCGTTCACCGCTTCCTCCTTCCGGTCACCAGTCAGCGCAGTACCTCCTCTCACCGTCCCACAGTACCTCCTCTCACTCGCCATAGATCTGCTCAACTGCAATTTGTTGATAATTTTTTAACAAGGTACATTAAGCTTCAGATAGTTAGAATTCTCTAGCTTTCTATGTAAGGGCAGCTAGCTAAACAAATAAAGTCTCGGGTATGTCGGCATCTGAAAGTGTAATAAAGGTCAGTGTAACAGAGCAACAAAGAGCTCTCAAATTAAGTTCATGAATGTTGTATAGGTATTAAACCCCTTTCACACCGCACAAATAACCCGGTATCGACCCGGCATATTGCCAGGTCGACACAGGTCAGTGTGCGGTGTGAAAGAGTCAAGTCCAAATTCCCGGGTCGCCTGGCCCGGTAATTCAACCCGGGTTATAAGCAGTGTTATTACCGGGTTGAATACCGGGTCAGTGGCTGCATAAACGGATTCCCGTGTCGCATCCGTTTACTAGATAGGGAGAGGCGGCGCGGAGATGAGCTCATCTCCCAGCGCTGCCTCCACCCTCGCCCCTGCCGCTATGGCAACCGACCCCGCATACTGCCAGGTCTGGAAGCCAGCGAAAGGAGTAGGAGAATCTCCAATGCCATATCCCACCTGGGAAGGACCCGTTTCCACTGCCCGAGTGGGATCCGGCATTGGAGATGTGGAAGGAGTATTAGTGACAGAAGGGGTTGGGGAAGGAGACGGGCAGTCAGGAGATGCTGGGCTTCAATAAGGGGGGAAGCTACAAGTTAAAATAATTAAAACAGATAATTGACAAGTGCTCCCACCAGAGACCCCTACCCTGCAGGGCTATGTGCGGTGGCACACTCTGCACATACCTATTTATGGCCCTGCATTTATTTCATGGTACTCAACAGCATAGTGCTTTGCTACTCTCTAGGTGCAGTGGCTTTGGATCTCCTGTTTATAGCTCTGCTAGCCATTATAAGCTAACTAGTACCTTAGTTTTATTACAAATGCCTTAGCATATGAGGATGTATTTTGCTTAATTATGCCATTAACTTCATTTACTTTCTCTAACGTCCTAGTGGATACTGGGGAATGTACTGTGGGGTATAGATCGGGTCCATAGGAGCCTGGCACTTTAAGAAATCAATAGTGTGTGCTGGCTACTCTATGCCCCTCCTGCATACTCAATTAAAAAAATGTTCCCAAGGAGCCGGGTGCATTCCTCTGGAGCTCCAAAGAGTTTTCTTCAGAAATTTCATTTAGTTTTTTTTTCTTCAGGCTGTACTAGTTGGCATCCAGTCTCCTGCGTCGTGGGACTAGGGGACGACGACACCAGACCAACCCCTTGAGGGCTAATGGTTCCGTAATTCTCGCTGACTGGACCTGGAGCTCCTGAGGCTCTGTTCACATACCACACTGTATGTGCCCAGGCCAGCAGTGCGCTGCCACCCCCCCCCCCCCCCCCCCCAACAGATGCTGAATAAGACGACTGGTGCAGTGAATGTTTATACTGGGGTCCCAGTTAGCGGGTCCCCGGTGTCATGTGGTGGCTGTAGGGCGCGGCGGTCACGGGCTGTGAGCTGCAGTGCCCGCCGCTGACCCCAAGACTGGCGATAGAAACGGGGTGAAAGCTTCCTTATTTCTCTGACGTCCTAGTGGATGCTGGGAACTCCGTAAGGACCATGGGGAATAGACGGGCTCCGCAGGAGACTGGGCACTCTAAAAGAAAGATTAGGTACTATCTGGTGTGCACTGGCTCCTCCCTCTATGCCCCTTCTCCAGACCTCAGTTAGAATCTGTGCCCGGCCAGAGCTGGGTGCTCCTAGTGGGCTCTCCTGAGCTTGCTAGAAAAGAAAGTATTTGTTAGGTTTTTTATTTTCAGTGAGATCTGCTGGCAACAGACTCACTGCTACGTGGGACTGAGGGGAGAGAAGCAAACCTACCTGCTTGCAGCTAGCTTGTGCTTCTAAGGCTACTGGACACCATTAGCTCCAGAGGGTTCGAACACAGGGCCCGACCTCGATCGTCCGTTCCCGGAGCCGCGCCGCCGTCCCCCTTGCAGAGCCAGAAGACAAGAGAAGCGATGAAATCAGCGGCAGAAGACTCCTGTCTTCATTAAGGTAGCGCACAGCACCGCAGCTGTGCGCCATTGCTCTCACAGCACACCACACACTCCGGTCACTGTAAGGTGCAGGGTGCTGGGGGGGCGCCCTGGGCAGCAATTATAATACCTTTTGGCACTTAAAATACACATAATACAGTCTGACAACTGTATATGTTTAAAAAACCCCGCCATTAAGTACATGAAACGCGGGACAGAAGCCCGCCGCTGAGGGGGCGGGGCCTTCTTCCTCAGCACACCAGCGCCATTTTCCCTTCACAGCTCCTCTGGAAGCAACTCCCCAGGCTCTCCCCTGCAGTATCCTGATACAAGAAGGGTAAAAAAGAGAGGGGGGGCACATAAATTTAGGCGCAAATAAGATATTTAAGCAGCTATTGGGTAAATCACTTTTTATAGTGTAAATCCCTGTGTTATATAGCGCTGTGGTGTGTGCTGGCATACTCTCTCTCTGTCTCCCCAAAAGGACTTTGTGGGGTCCTGTCCTCAGTCTGAGCATTCCCTGTGTGTGTGCGGTGTGTCGGTACGGCTGTGTCGACATGTTTGATGAGGAGGGTTACGTGGAGGCGGAGCAGGGGCAGATAAGTGTGCTGTCGCCCCCGACGGGGCCGACACCTGAGTGGATGGATATGTGGAAGGTCTTGACCGACAGTGTCAACTCCTTACATAAAAGGTTCAATGATGTAGCAGCCTTGGGACAGCCGGGGTCTCAGCCCGCGCCTGCCCAGGCGACTCAGAAGCCGTCAGGGGCTCAAACGCCCGCTAGCTCAGACGGTAGACACAGATGTCGATACGGAGTCTGACTCCAGTGTAGATGAGAATAAGACAAATGTACAGTCTACAAAGGCCATCCGATGCATGATTACTGCAATGAAAGATGTATTGCACATTTCTGACATTAACCCGGTTACCACCAAGAGGGGATTATGTTTGGGGAGAAAAAGCAGCCAGTAACTTTTCCCCCATCTGATGAATTAAATGAATTGTGTGAAGAAGCGTGGAGTTCCCCTGATAAGAAACTAGTGATTTCTAAGAGGTTACTGATGGCGTACCCTTTCCCGCCAACGGATAGGTTACGTTGGGAAACATCCCCTAGGGTGGACAAGGCGCTCACACGCTTATCTAAAAGGGTGGCACTGCCGTCTCAGGATACGGCCGCCCTAAAGGAGCCTGCGGATAGAAAGCAGGAAGCTATCCTGAAGTCTGTGTATACACACTCTGGTACTCTACTGAGACCTGCTATTGCTTCAGCCTGGATGTGTAGTGCTGCAGCAGCATGGACTGATACCCTGTCAGACAACATTGATTCCCTCGACAGGGATACTGTTTTGCTAACCCTCGAACATATAAAAGACGTCGTCTTATATATGCGGGATGCCCAGAGGGACATTTGCCGGCTGGCATCTAGAATTAATGCAATGTCCATTTCTGCCAGGAGAGTATTATGGACTCGGCAGTGGACAGGTGATGCTGATTCTAAAAAACACATGGAGGTTTTGCCTTATAAGGGTGAGGAATTGTTTGGGGACGGTCTCTCGGACCTCGTGTCCACAGCAACAGCTGGGAAGTCGACTTTTTTACCTCAGGTTCCCTCACAGCCTAAGAAAGCACCGTATTATCAAGTGCAGTCCTTTCGGCCTCAGAAAGGCAAGCGGGTCAGAGGCGTGTCCTTTCTGGCAAGAGGCAAGGTTAGAGGAAAGAAGCTGCACCAGGCAGCCAGTTCCCAGGAACAAAAATCCTCCCCTGCTTCCACTAAGTCCACTGCATGACGTTGGGGCTCCACAGGCGGAGCCAGGTGCGGTGGGGGCGCGTCTCCGAAACTTCAGCAACCAGTGGGTTCGCTCTCAGGTGGATCTCTGGGCTGTACAAATTGTATCTCAGGGATACAAGCTGGAGTTCGAGGCGACTCCCCCTCGCCGTTACCTCAAATCAGCCTTGCCAGCTGCTCCCAGGGAAAGGGAGGTAGTACTGGCGGCAGTTCACAAGCTGTACCTCCAGCAGGTGATAATCAAGGTCCCCCTCCTTCAACGGGGAAGAGGTTACTATTCCACAATGTTTGTGGTACCGAAACCGGACGGTTTGGTGAGACCCATTCTGAATTTAAAATCCTTGAACACTTATATAAAGAAGTTCAAGTTCAAAATGGAATCGCTCAGGGCGGTTATTGCAAGCCTGGAAGAGGGGGATTTTATGGTGTCGCTGGACATCAAGGATGCTTACTTGCATGTCCCCATTTACCCACCTCACCAGGAGTACCTCAGGTTTGTGGTACAGGACTGTCATTACCAATTCCAGACGTTGCCGTTTGGTCTCTCCATGGCACCGCGAATATTTACCAAGGTAATGGCAGAAATGATGATACTCCTTCGGAAGAAGGAAGTTATAATTATCCCGTACTTGGACGATCTCCTCATAAAGGCGAGGTCCAGAGAGCAGTTGTTGGTCAGCGTAACACTCTCTCAGGAAGTGTTGCAACAGCACGGCTGGATTCTGAATATCCCAAAGTCGCAGCGGATTCCTGCGACGCGTCTGCTTTTCCTGGGCATGATTCTGGACACAGAACAGAAGAAGGTGGATCTCCCGGTGGAGAAGGCCCAGGAATTGTCATCTCTGGTCAGGGATCTCCTGAAACCAAAACAGGTGTCGGTGCATCACTGCACGCGAGTCCTGGGAAAGATGGTGGCTTCTTACGAAAGCAATTCCCTTCGGCAGGTTCCATGCAAGGATCTTTCAGTAGGATCTGTTGGACAAATGGTCCGGATCGCATCTACAGATGCATCGGTTGATCACCCTGTCCCCAAGGGCCAGGGTGTCTCTGCTGTGGTGGCTGCAGAGTGCTCATCTTCTCGAGGGCCGCAGGTTCGGCATACAGGACTGGGTCCTGGTGACCACGGATGCAAGCCTCCGAGGATGGGGGGCAGTCACTCAGGTAAGAAACTTCCAAGGCCAGTGGTCAAGTCTGGAGACTTCACTACACATAAATATACTGGAACTAAGGGCCATTTACAACGCCCTGAGTCAAGCGGAGCCCCTGCTTCAAAACCAACCAGTACTGATTCAGTCAGACAACATCACGGCGGTCGCCCATGTAAACCGACAGGGCGGCACAAGAAGCAGGATGGCAATGGCAGAAGCCACAAGGATTCTTCGATGGGCGGAGAATCACGTGCTAGCACTGTCAGCAGTGTTCATTCCGGGAGTGGACAACTGGGAAGCAGACTTCCTCAGCAGGCACGACCTCCACCCGGGAGAGTGGGGACTTCATCAAGAAGTCTTCACACAGATTGTAAATCACTGGGAACTGCCACAGGTGGACATGATGGCGTCCCGCCTCAACAAAAGGCTAAAAAAATATTGCGCCAGGTCAAGGGCCCCTCAGGCGATAGCTGTGGACGCACTAGTGACACCGTGGGTGTACCAGTCGCTTTATGTGTTCCCTCCTCTTCCTCTCATACCCAAGGTACTGAGGATAGTAAGAAAGAGAGGAGTAAGAACTATACTCATCGTTCCGGATTGGCCAAGAAGAACTTGGTACCCAGAACTACAAGAAATTATCTCAGAGGACCCATGGCCTCTGCCTCTCAGACAGGACCTGTTACAGCAGGGGCCCTGTCTGTTCCAAGACTTACCGAGGCTGCGTTTGATGGCATGACGGTTGAACGCCGGATCCTAACGGAAAAGGGCATTCCAGAAGAAGTGATTCCTACGCTGATAAAAGCTAGGAAGGATGTGACAGCAAAGCATTATCACCGCATATGGCGGAAATATGTTGCTTGGTGTGAGGCCAGGAAGGCCCCAACAGAGGAATTCCAGCTGGGTCGATTTCTGCACTTCCTACAGTCAGGGGTGACTATGGGCCTAAAATTGGGGTCCATAAAGGTCCAGATTTCGGCCCTATCTATTTTCTTTCAAAAAGAACTGGCTTCACTGCCTGAAGTCCAGACATTTGTTAAGGGAGTGCTGCATATTCAGCCCCCTTTTGTGCCTCCAGTGGCACCTTGGGATCTTAACGTTGTGTTGGATTTCCTGAAATCACACTGGTTTGAGCCACTTAAGACCGTGGAGCTAAAGTATCTCACGTGGAAGGTGGTCATGCTGTTGGCCTTAGCTTCAGCTAGGCGTGTGTCAGAATTGGCGGCTTTGTCATGTAAAAGCCCATATCTGATCTTCCATATGGACAGGGCAGAATTGAGGACTCGTCCCCAATTTCTCCCAAAGGTGGTAGCGTTTCATTTGAACCAACCTATTGTGGTGCCTGCGGCTACTCGGGATTTGGAGGATTCCAAGTTGCTGGACGTAGTCCGGGCTTTGAAAATTTATGTTTCCAGGATGGCTGGAGTCAGGAAGACTGACTCGCTATTTATCCTGCATGCACCCAACAAGTTGGGTGCTCCTGCTTCAAAGCAAACTATTGCTCGCTGGATCTGTAGCACGATCCAGCTGGCACATTCTGCGGCTGGACTGCCGCATCCTAAATCAGTAAAAGCCCATTCCACAAGGAAGGTGGGCTCTTTCTTGGGCGGCTGCCCGAGGGGTCTCGGCTTTACAGCTTTGCCGAGCTGCTACTTGGTCGGGGTCAAACACATTTGCTAAATTCTACAAGTTTGATACCCTGGCTGAGGAGGACCTTGAGTTTGCTCATTCGGTGCTGCAGAGTCATCCGCACTCTCCCGCCCGTTTGGGACTTTGGTATAATCCCCATGGTCCTTACGGAGTTACCAGCATCCACTAGGACGTCAGAGAAAATAAGAATTTAATCACCGGTAATTCTATTTCTCGTAGTCCGTAGTGGATGCTGGGCGCCCGTCCCAAGTGCGGACTCTCTGCAATACATGTATATAGTTATTGCTTAACTAAAGGGTTATTGTTATGAGCCATCCGTTAAATGAGGCTCAGTTGTTGTTCATACTGTTAACTGGGTATGGTTATCACAAGTTGTACAGTGTGATTGGTGTGGCTGGTGTGAGTCTTACCCTGGATTCCAAATCCTTTCCTTGTTGTGTCAGCTTTTCCGGGCACAGTTTCCCTAACTGAGGTCTGGAGGAGGGGCATAGAGGGAGGAGCCAGTGCACACCAGATAGTACCTAATCTTTCTTTTAGAGTGCCCAGTCTCCTGCGGAGCCCGTCTATTCCCCATGGTCCTTACGGAGTTCCCAGCATCCACTACGGACTACGAGAAATAGAATCACCGGTGAGTAAATTCTTATTTTTACACTGTATGTATTTTACAAAAAAAAGATTAAGCCAGTATAAACAGAATGGGACCGCACGCCATAGAAGGGGCTCGGCTTCCCGGACAGCAGGCCCAGAGGCTGAAAGGCGCCATCTCCATCTGCTGCTGACTGAAAGGCTGTATAACAGAGCTCCCCCCAGAGACCCTGCTGAACACTAATAGTACTGGTGCCAAGGGAGCTATAGAGAAGGGGGAGCATACCAGCGGTGATCCACTGCTGCAGATTTTATATATATATATATATATATATATATATAGGGAATCCCGCACTCTCACACAACAAAGCCAGCAGCTGGGGTGCCAAATCACCCACTAAAAGGTGGGACCCATAGTACAGTACAGTATTTCCCACAATAGTGGGAATGATGGCACTCTGCAGACTTAGTGATAATAATAAAAAAAAAACACATTTAATCAGAAAAAAAACAGGATGAATCTCACAGTTCCAATGCGATATCCAAATGTAAACCAACGTTTCGGTCCATGCCGGGACTTTTGTTTAGGTAAATGCAACACAGTCAATGGATCAACAGGTAGTCACAATAGTGGTCAGGGAACTGGAACATGGAACAAAGCCTCCTAGGCCCCTGTTATATAGCTAGTGTACCTGATGAAAAGGGCGCCAATCCCACCCCTCATGGAAAAGGAAGTAGGTATGGGTGTGTGTTGGAACGCACATGTCACTTCTGGCGTTACCGGAAGTGACTCGTGGGTATGGGTAATACAGTCAGAAATAAACACAGGGTATGAGTAATACACACAGGCTTCAGGTGCAGCTATGGAGTCCAATAGCTCTAATCAGCCAGGCTGCGCTTAGGCTGTGACATTAGTAGACCCCGGACAAGTGAAGCAGCGCGCCTGGGCTCTTCCTGTGTTTGCTTTCCACCGACCGGATGTGCGGGCGTCACTTCCGTTCGATCGGGACCAACACAAATACAGTATAGGGAAAATTATCTCCAAAAGCCCTACACTAAACCCGCTCTGGTGGTCCTCCTGATGATAGAGACCATAAGTATAATGCTAGGTACTACAAATAATGTATAATTTATTATAATATATCATATTATATTATGATGCCATTCACTGCAGAATCACTATTCATAATACGTGATAGTGACCCCTGGTGGTCAATGGTATAACAGGGACCTGGGAGCACACTCACTGGGGGAACACATACAGAGAGACTAGATATGCATATATCAACCAATATAGGTCCCCCTATGGGGAATTAAAGTCTGTAACATATTTTAAAAAAAAGGATCAATACATGAAAGTACACATATATACAGTACAGTGACTGTTGGCAAATATATTTAAGTTCTAAGGCAATAAATCCAACATAATAATCCAACTATATGTATTTATTTCAAAAAGATGGATAATGGATTATTTTCATTCATGCCCCTTGGGGCAATGGTGTCCAATCGGTGGATCCAAAAACTTTCTTCCTCAACAAATGGGCACGGTCCCCACCCTGCACGGGTGGGGGAATCCAATCAATCATCTTGCATCTTAGATCAGAGACTTGGTGTCGCTGGTTCATGAAGTGCCAGGCTACTGGTAATTCTGCCAATCCTGAAGCAATGGCCTGGTGGATAGACGTTCTGTGATTAGCCATTCTATCATCCCCACATAATAAAGGCCGCAAGGGCACGTCAGAAAATATACAAGATGGTCCATGGCACAGTGTAATCTAAACTTAATGCGAATAGGTCATCCTGTATGGGGATGTGGGAACATTGGGCTTGTCAGCATACCCCTACACGTAGTGCACCCAGTGCACTTGAAACATCTGGGCCTCCTTTTATGAAGCCACGTGGTAGTTACTGGAGTGTTATGTCCAACCATAGGTCTCAGTAAAAGTTGTTTGAGGTTAGCAGCTTTTCAGTATCATCGGTGGGGGACTTCTTTTTAACTTGAGGTGAGTATCAGTAGTGAGAATGGGCCAATTCTTACGGACAGCCCCACTGACTTTATTGGCTAGACTGTCATATGTCGTGGTAAATACCATACGGTCTGAAGTAGTCATATTCTGCGTGCCGGTACCAGTGGAGTTAAACTTGTCTCTTGCCTTTGCTAGGCACTGCAACACTTTTTCTTCTCATAGCCTCGTTCAAGAAAGGGCGTGGTCATTTCAAGGTGTCGTCATTAGTGTTATTGGGCATCACTCTCATGAACTGTGAAATTGGCAAATTGTCCTTCAGTGCTAAACAGCAATCCCATCTCTGATATCAAAGCCCTAGTCGACCGCCTACTCATGACAGGTCTCAGAACACACCTGATCGATAAAGACGTTTATGAATTTTTGACAGTGGAACACCCTGTATGCCCCATCATCTACACCCTCCCCAAGATCCATAAATCTCTCTCTCACCCATCCGGCAGACCTATTATCTCAGCCAGAAACTCACTCTTACAGCCACTTGCAATATATATCGATTAATTTCTACAGCCCATAGTACAACAGATTGATAGCTACAGTATGTGCGTGATACCTCCCATTTTTTACACAAACTGTCCACCATCCCTCAGAAGATGGACAATATCTTGTTGGCAACCATGGATGTTGGCTCCCTTTACACCATAATTCCTCAAGATCAAGGCCTAACGGCACTCAGAGATGCCCTACAACGTCAACCTCCTGTTAGTCCACATGTGAGCTACATTCTGGAACTGGTCAGCTTAGTCCTGAAACATAACCATTTCCTGTTTCAAGGGAAGTATTACTTGCAACGCTCAGGGACAGCAATGTGCTCGAATCTGGCGCCAGCATATGCCAACATCTATATGACGGCCTATGAAAAAGTACACATCTTGCTGGTCTATGGTGAACAAATATTGTTTCTCATACGTCCTAGAGAATGCTGGGGACAACATCAAGACCATGGGGGTATAGACGGGATCCGCAGGAGACATGGGCACTCTAAAGACTTTTCATTGGGTGTGAACTGGCTCCTCCCTCTATGCCCCTCCTCCAGACCTCAGTTTTAGAAATGTGCCCAGATCAACTGGATGCACGTTGAGGAGCTCTACTGAGTTTCTCTGAAAAGACTTATGTTAGGTTTTTTATTTTCAGGGAGATCTGCTGGCATCAGACTCTCTGCTTCATGGGACTGAGGGGTCAGAAGCAGAACCAACTTCCTCAGAGTTTCATGGCTCTGCTTCTGGCTTACAGGACACCATTAGCTCCTGAAGGGAACTGAACGCTAGCCGTGTCTAGATGCTCACTCCCACAGCGCCCATCAACCCCCTCGCAGAGCCAGAAGTCAGAAGACAGGTGAGTATGAGAAGAATGATCTTCAATCAAGTAAGTGATGGCTGAGGTGCTGCGCGGATGGCGTGAGCGCAGCGCGCCATTGCTGCCCACACACACAGGCGCGGGGGGGGCGCCCTGGGCAGCAAGAAAAATACCTCAAACTGGCTAAAAGGGGGCATAAGATGCCGCTGGCACAGCCCTACCCCTGCCAGTATAAAAAATGTCATATACTGAGTGTAAGGATGCGCCATTGTGGGGGCGGAGCTACTTCCTCAGGCAGCCAGCACACTACTCAGTGCCATTTTCTCTCCTCAGGCTGCAGAGAACACGCTGGTCCTCTCCTCCACTTCTGACAAGTACTGGGTGCTATAAAGGGGGGGGGGGGGGCACAAAGCGAATGTGGTGCATTTGATAGTGTATATTACTATTTAAAAGCGCTTTTGGGCTGTGGACATACTGTGTTTACAGGCAATACTGACGCTGGGTTTGTGAACTGACTGCTCCTATCCTGTGTCCCTCTGACAGATTTTACTGTGGGTCTCTCCCCAAAATAAGTCCCAGTGTGTCTGTGAGTGTGGTGTACACGTGTGAGGCATGTCTGAGGCAGGGAGTTCCTCCCCGGAGGAAGCCATTTTAGGGACACAGAGTTGCAATGTGGTGGCACTACCGGCACATCAAGAGCCTGCATGGGTGAAAGAGCTACGTGACAGTATGCATCTGATTAACCGTAGATTGGATAAGTCTGAATCTAAGGCTGAATGCTGGAGAAAATCTGTGGAGGATGTGATATTTCAGGATGCTGTTCCTTGTGCGGGGCGGCCCCTCTGGGTCACATAAGAGACCATTTGCAAATGTTGTAAACACTGATACCGACACGGATTCTGATTCTTGTGTCGACGATAGTGAATCCAGAGAGAGAGATCATAAAGTGTCAGAAAGTATACAATATATGATTGTGGCTATAAGGGACGTGTTGGAGGTTACAGAAAGCACTCCTGTACCTCAGGAGAAAGCTTATTTATGTAAGGAAAAGAAATCCAAAGTCACGTTCCGTCCTTCACATGAACTAAATGCTCTGTTTGAAGGGATGTGGGTGAATCCTGATTAAAAATGTTGTATTCCCAAAAGGATTCACATAGCTTATCCTTTCCCGGTTGAAGACAGGAAAAAATGGGAGTCACCCCCTGTGTTAGACAGTGCACTTTCCAGGTAAATAAAGTAGGTAATTCTCCCTGCTCCTGGCACGGCTTCTCTTAAAGATCCTGCAGACCGCAAAATGGAAACGACATTGAAATCCATTTATGTTACCAATGGTATATTGCTCAGGCCCACTATTGCCTGCACATGGGTGAGTCGAGCTATTGAAAAATGGTCAGAAAGCGTGTCGTCAGAAATTGACATGATTGATAAAGATGAGATACTCCTTAAGTTAGGGAATATCAAGGACGCTGCCGCCTACATGCTGGAAGCAATGAAGGATATTGGACTCTTGAGTTCACAAGCCGCTACCATGGCAGTATCGGCTAGGCGGGCGTTGTGGATTCACCAGTGGAACGCAGATGCAGATTCGAAAAGAAACATGGAGGCTCTCCCATATAAAGGTGAGGCCTTATTTGGCGATGGCCTGGATGCGTTAGTCTCGGCGGCTACCACAGGTAAGTCAACATTTTTGCCCTCTGCGCCTGCACCGGCAAAAAAGACCTATCACCCGCAAATGCAGTCCTTTCGGCCCAATAAATACAAAAAGACGAGAGGTTCCCCCTTCTTTGCAGGTAGGGGAAGGGGAAAGAAGGCCACACTGGCTCCAGGTTCCCCAGAGCAGAAGTCTACCCCTAATTCTGCCAAATCCCCAGCATGACGCTGGAACTCCCTTGCGGGAGGCCGCTCGGGTGGGGGCACGTCTCAAACTCTTCAGCCAGTATAGGATTCTGTCTGGCCTGGACCCCTAGGTGTTGCAAATAGTATCCCAGGGATACAAATAGAGTTTCAAGACGTTCCCCCATGCCGATTTTTCAAATCGACCTTGCCAGCTTCTCCGCCAGAGAGAGAAGCAGTAACAGTGGCAATCCAAAAATTATGTCAAGACCAGGTCATAGTCCTGGTACCGTTGTCACAACAAGGGCAGGGTTTTTATTCAAGCCTCTTTGTTGTTCCGAAGCCGTACGGCTCGGTCAGACTGATCCTAAATCTAAAGGATCTGAATTTCTTCCTGAAAAGGTTCAAGTTCAAGATGAAATCACTTCGGGCGGTTATTGCCAGTCTGGAGGAAGGGGGACTACTTGGCGTCGGTGGACATAAAGGATGCTTACCTGCATGTTCCCATTTATCTTCCTCACCAGGCTTATCTGAGATTCGCGGTTCAGGATTGCCATTACCAATTCCAAACGTTACCGTTCGGTCTCTCCACGACGCCGAGGGTATTCACCAAGGTGATGGCAGAGATGATGGTTCTCCTTCGTCAGAAAGGAGTCAATATAATTCCTTATCTGGACCACCTCCTGATAAAAGCGAGATCCAGGGAGCAGTTGATACAAAACATATCACTCTCTCTGTCAATACTCCAACAACACGGGTGGATCATAAATTACCCAAAGTTACAGTTGGAACAGACGACAAGGTCGTCTTTCCTCTGGATGATTCTGGACACAGAAGTTCAGAGTATTTCTTCCGCTGGAAAAGGCTCTGGAAATCCAGAAAATGGTAAAACAGATATTGAAACCATCAAGTATGTCGATCCATCAGTGCATTCGGTTGTTGGGGAAGATGGTGGCGGCCTTCGAGGCCATACAGTTTGGCAGGTTCCATGCCAGAGTATTCCAGTGGGACCCGTTGGACAAGTGGTCGGGGTCACACATACACATGCAAAAAAAGATAATCCTGTCATCAAAAACCAGGATTTCGCTCCTGTGGTGGTTGCACAGCTCTCACCTGCTAGAGGGACGCAGGTTCGGGATTCAGGACTGGGTCCTAGTAACCACGGATGCAAGTCTCCGAGGCTGGAGAGCAGTCTCTCAGGGAGAAAACTTTCAGGGACGTTGGTCACAACAGGAAGCCTGCCTTCACATAAACGTTCTGGAGCTAAGAGCCATTTACAACGGCCTTCAACAAGCGGTACATCTTCTTCAAGACCGTCTCGTACAGATCCAGGCAGACAATGTAACAGCAGTCGCATACATAAACAGGCAGGATGGAACGAAAAGCAGAGCGGCAATGGCAGAGGCGACAAAAATCCTCCGCTGGGCAGAAAAACATCTACAAGCTCTGTCGGCAATATTCATTCCGGGAGTAGACAACTGGGAAGCAGACTTCCTCAGCAGACATGATCTCCATCCAGGAGAGTGAGGCCTTCACCAAGAAGTCTTTGCAGTGGTGACAAGTCTTTGGGGAGTTCCTCAAATAGACATGATGGCGTCTTGTCTCAACAAGAAGCTTCAGAGATGCTGTTCCAGGTCGAGAGACCCTGAAGCAGTAGCAGTGGATGCACTGGTGACCCAGTGGGTATTTCCGTCAGTGTATATCTTCCCTCCACTTCTGCTGATCCCAAAAGTACTCAGGATCATAAGAAAAACAAGGGTTCGAGCAATCTTCATGGCCAGTCTGGGGCAAAGTAGGGTTTGGTACCCAGATCTTCAGCAGTTGCTCATAGAAGATCCTCGGCCTCTTCCTCCTCGCGAGGACCTGCTGCAGCAGGGGCCGTGCGTGTACCAAGACTTACCGCGGCTACGTTTGATGGCATGGCTGTTGGAACGCCAGATCCTAGCCAGGATGGGTATTCCGAGGAGGTTTTCCCCACCCTTTTTCAGGCCAGAAAGGGAGTAACGTCGAAACATTACCACCGTATTTGGAGAAAATGTGTCTTGGTGTGAATCCAAGAAGGCTTCTACGGAAGAGTTTGAATTGGGACGTTTTCTCCATTTTTTGCAGGATGGTGTGGAGACGGGCCTCCGATTGGGATCAGTCAAGGTCCAGATTTCGGCCTTGTCAGTGTTCTTCCAGAAACAATTGGCCTCTCTTCCAGAGGTTCAGACCTTCGTGAAAGGGGTTCTGCACATCCAGCCTCCTTTCCTGCCTCCAGTGGCACCATGGGACCTTAACGTGGTATTGCAGTTCCTTCAATCGGATTGGTTTGAGCCTCTACAAGAGATAGAGTTGAAGTTTCTCACTTGGAAAGTGGTGATGCTTTTGGCTGTCATCCGCAAGGCGGGTGTCTGAATTGGGGGCCTTGTCTCACAAGAGCCCTTACCTGATTTTTCATGAAGATAGGGCTGAGTTGCGAACTCGCCAGCATTTTCTTCCAAAGGTGGTTTCTGCTTTTCACATAAACCAGCCTATTTTGGTGCCAGTAGTTACTGACACATTCACCGATTCAAAGTCTCTAGATGTGGTTAGAGCTTTGAAAATCTATGATGCTAGAACGGCTCGTATACAGAAAACAGAGGCTCTGTTTGTCCTGTATGATCACAACAAGTCTGGCTGTCCTGCTACTAAGCAGATTATTGCACGTTGGATTAGAAATATGATTCAGCAAGCTCATACTACGGCTGGATTGCCGTTGCCGATGTCTGTAAAGTCCCACTCCACTAGGAAGGTGGGCTCATCCTGGGCGGCTGCCCGGGGGGTCTCGGCATTACAACTTTGCCGAGCAGCTACTTGGTCAGGTCAAACACATTTGCTAAATTCTACAAGTTTGACACCTTGGCCGATGAGGACCTAAAGTTTGGTCAAACGGTGCTGCAGGGTCATTCGCACTCTCCTGCCCGTACTGGAGCTTTGGTATAGACTCCATGGTCTTGATGTCATCCCCATCATCCTCTAGAACGTATGAGAAAATAGGATTTTTATAACCTACCGGTAAATCCTTTTCTCCTAGTTCGTAGAGGATGCTGAGCGCCCGTCCCAGTGCGTACTTTACCTGCAGTTTAGTTATTAGAGTTACACAAGTTGTGTTATCTTGGTTTCAGCATGTTGCTGCATTTGGTTCATGCCTGTTGGCGTGTGTTACGTTGAATGCCATGTGTGCGGCATGGTTGAGGGTGTGAGTTGGCAGATATCTCACCACTAGTTAAGTAATTCCTTTCCTCGAAATGTCAGTCTCCCTGGGCACAGTTCCTACAACTGAGGTCTGGAGGAGGGGCATAGAGGGAGGAGCCAGTTCACACCCAATGAAAAGTCTTTAGAGTGCCCATGTCTCCTGCGGATCCTGTCTATACCCCATGGTCTTGATGTCGTCCCCAGCATCCTCTACGGACTAGGAGAAAAGGATTTACCGGTAGGTTATCAAAATCCTATTTTTACAAATACTTTATTGACGACATCTTCCTACTTTGGAAAGGGACACCAGACTCATTCAGCCAAATGGTCACAGCCCTGAATGAACTGAACAACCCGGTTAAATTCACTCCTCAAATTGATGCACATTCCATCAACTTTCTTGATATTAACGTGACATTGGAAGGTAACTGCATCAGCACTAAACTTTTTAGGAAACCCACTGACAGGAATACCTTATTGCTGTCAATCAGCCAACAACCGCTAGCACTGAAGGACAATTTGTCAATTTCACAGTTCATGAGAGTGATGCGCAATAACACTGAGACACCATGGAAGAACAACTCCGTGAAATGACCATGCGCTTTCTTGAACGAGGCTATGAGAAGAAAAAAGTGTTGTAGTGCCTAGCAAAGGCTAGGGACAAGTTTAACTCCACTGGTACCGGCACGCAGAATATGACTACTTCAGACTGTATGGTATTTACCATGACATAGGACAGTCTATCCAATAAAGTCAGTGGGGCTGTCCATAAGAATTGTCCCCTTCTCACTACTGATACTCACCTCAAGTTAAAAAGAAGTCCCCCACCGATGATGGCATACCGAAAAGCTGCTAACCTCAAACAACTTTTACTGAGACCTGTGGTTGGACATAACACTCCAGTGACTACCACGTGGCTTCATGAAAGGAGGCCCAGATGTTTCAAGTGCACTGGGTGCACTACGTGTAGGGGTATGCTGACAGGCCCAATGTTCCCACATCCCCATACAGGACGACCTAATCACATAAAGTTTAGATTACACTGTGCCATGGATCATCTTGTATATTTTCTGACGTGCCTTTGAGGGGTTCAGTACGGTATGCCGGCGGTCGGGCTCCCGGCGACCAGCATACCGGCGCCGGGAGCCTGACCCCCGGATTACCGACAGTGTGGCGAGCGCAAATGAGCCCCTTGCGGGCTCGCTGCGCTCGCCACGCTACGGGCACAGTGGTGCGCTACGCACGCCACGCTATTTTATTCTCCCTCCAGGGTGGTCGTGGACCCCCACGAGGGAGAATAAGTGTCGGTATGCCGGCTGTCGGGATCCCGGCGCTGGGATCCCGTCAGTCGGCATACTGAAGACCACCCGCCTTTGAGGCCTTTATTATGTGGGGATGACCACCAGACGATTTTGTGATAGAATGGCTAATCACAGAACGTCTATCCACCAGGCCATTGCTTCAGGATCGGCAGAATAACCAGTCTCTGATCTAAGATGCAAGCTGATTTATTGGATTACCCACCCATGCAGGGTGGGGACCGCGCCCTTTTGTTGAGAAAGAAAAATAGTTTGTGGATCCACCGATTGGACACCATTGCCCCAAGGGTCATGAATGAAAATAATCCATTATCCATCTTTTTGAAATAAATACATATATTTGGATAATTATGTTGGATTTATAGCCTTAGAACTTAAGTATATTTGCCAACAGTCACTGTACTGTATATACAGTATTTGTACTTTCATGTATTGATCCTTTTTTTTTAATATGATACAGACTACTTCCCCGTGGGGGACCTATATTGGTTGATATATGCATAACTAGTCTCTCTGTATGTGTTCCCCCAGTGAGTGTGCTCCCGGGTCCTGTTATACCATTCACCACCAGGGGTTACTATCACATATTATGAATAGTGATTCTGCAGTGAATGGCATCATAATATAGTATGATATATTATAATATATCATACATTATTTGTAGTACGTAGCATTATACTTATGGTCTCTATCATTAGGAGGACCACCAGACCGGGTTTAGTGTTGGGGTTTTGGAGATAATTTTCCCTATACTGTATTTGTGTTGGTCCCGATCGACCGGAAGTGACGTCCGCACTTCCGGTTGCTGGAACGCAAACACAGGAAGAGCCCAGGCGCGCTGCTTCACTTGTCCAGCATCTACTAATGTCACAGCCTAAGCGCAGCCTTGCTGATTAGAACTATTGGACTCCATAGCTGCACCTGAAGCCTGTGTGTATTACTCATACCCTGTGTTTATTTCTGATTGTATTACCCATAACCACGAGTCACTTACGGTAACGCCGAAAGTGACATGTGCGCTCCACCATGCTTTCCAACACACTCCCACACCTACTTCCTCTTTCATGACGGGTGGGATTGGCGCCCTTTTACATAGTAACATAGTATTTGAGGTTGAATAGAGGCAAATTGCCCATCATGTTCAACCTGTTTTAAGTTGTGATGATTCTACATACTTGCTAAATAATGTTTTATGACTAGTTAGCTACTATAACTCATGTTACCCCCGGATTAACCATGTTGATATTTTAAGCATTATAACCTTGGATAGCTTTTTCATTCAGAAATGTATCCATTCCTTTTTTAAATCCAATTACAGAGCCCGCCATTACCACCTTCCCTGGCAGGGAATTCCACATCCTGATTGCCCTAATAGTGACGAACCCTTTCCTCCGTTGCATTCGGAACTTTCTATTCTCCAGTCGCAGCGAGTGCCCACATGTCCTAAACTGTGTTCTTTTAATAAATAATTCCTCTGATAACTCTTTGTGATGTCCCTTTACATATTTGAAGATATTAATAATATCTCCTCTTAGGCGCCTCTTTTCTGTGTATACATATTCAGCCTAGTAAGTCTTTCCTTATATTCCAGTCCTTCTAGGCCTTTAATCAATTTAGTAGCTCGCCTTTGAACACTTTCGAGTTCACTGATGTCTTTTTTTTTTCCAAAATATTTTTATTCCAATCTCTCACATTACAAAAAATGAAAATATAGCAATTTGAGACAGAGAATATCAAGATAGTAAGATATAACAGTGTGAACATATGGTCGTCCTTCTAGAGGACAGTAGAATATATAACCTTCAGTCTCACAATAGAACCAGGAGAGATGAAAACACAGTTTCAAAATTTTCCACAAATAAAACATTTAAGCATTCCAATAAAAGGAACATATGTGTAACAAGAAATAGCGGAGAATAAACTACATGAGTACAATGCTAGAAAAAAAAAATACACATATATATATATATGTATACATATACATACATATACACATACAGAGTGATAGTACTTCACCAGTACAGATACAACGCATCAATTTCTCCCGATATAAGCACAATAACTAGAGAAAAAGAAAAATAACTCACTGATGTCTTTTTTTATACAATGGTGCCCAAAACTGAACACAATATTCCAGGTGCGGACGTACAAATGCCTTATACAGCGGCATGATTACATCCGAGTCCCTTGTCTCAATTCCCCTTTTTATGCACGCTAGCACCTTACTTGCCTTGTTTTCTGCGTTTTGACATTGTGTACGGTTATTAAGCCTATTATCAATGAATACTCCCAAATCTTTTTCCAACTCTGTTTCCCCTAGGCGTTCCCCATTTAATATGTAGGATGCAAGTTTGTTTTTAGTCTCAAAATGCATAACCTTGCATTTGTCTGTATTGAACCTCATTTTCCATTATGACGCCCAGAGTTCAAGTTTAGATAGATCATTCTGCAAGGACTCCACATACAATTCTGAATTAATTGCCTTACACAGTTTAGTATCATCTGCAAAGATTGACACTGTGCTTTCCAGGCCTATTTCTAGGTCATTGATAAATATGTTGAACAGTAGTGGTCAGAGTACGGACCCTTGTGGTATTCCGCTGACTACTGGGGACCAGGTTGAGGACTTCCCGTTGACCACTACTCGCTGTACCCTGCTATCCAACCAGCTGCTTATCCATGTGCAAATAGTTTTTCCTAGGCCAATCTCCTTTAATTTGATCATCAGTCTCCTGTGAGGAACTGTATCGAACGCTTTTGCAAAATATAGGAAGACCACATCCACTGCTTTTCCTTGATCAAGATTATTGCTCACTTCCTCGTAGAAGCTAATTAAGTTAGTCTGACGTGACCTGTCCCTCACAAACCCATGCTGGTTCTTGCTAATAATCCTTGCGGACTTTAGATACTCCTGTATGACGTGCCTTAGAATTCCTTCCATTATTTTCTCCACTATAGATGTTAAACTAACTGGTCTGTAGTTTCCCGGAAGATTTTTGGATCCCTTTTTAAATAATGGCACTACCTCAGCTATACGCCAATCCTTCGGTACCATGCCTGATCTAATTGAACTATTGAAAATCAAGTATAGGGGTCATGCTAGTTGTGAACTAAGCTCCATAAGAACCCTCGGGTGAAGTCCATCAGGACCAGGTGATTTATTAATCTTAATTTTGCTTAGTCGCTCCCGGACGACTTCTTTGCTTAAACAAGTATCTAACCATGAATCATTATTGTCACAATTGTTATGCTTTACTCCCACCATCAGTTCTTCACTGGTGAATACTGATGAAAAGAATTTGTTCAGTATTTCCGCTTTTATTTTGTCATCATTTATCAATTCTCCTAATTAATCTTTTAATGGACCTATGTTCTCCTCTTTTTTTTTTTTTTTTTACCTTTTACCTATTATGTATTTAAAAAACTTTTTATTATATATATATATATATATATATATATATAATACAAATTACAGGGGAGTACTGCTTACCTGGATTTTATGTGCTTGTCCAATTCCTCTCTGAGCCACTCCATAAAGACTGTCTGGGGTGCGGGTGCAGTCTCACTGTTGTTTTGTCACTGCACTGTATTCTCATAACTCTGTGTGTTCTGCAATAGCATGTCTGGGAAAAAGCTGTGTGTCCTTCATGTACTACTAAGTTTACTCCCTCACCAGACGGGTCTCTTATGTGTAAACAATGTTCCATACCCTCTCACGGTAGTAGTTTGCAGGAACCAGAATGGTTAGAATCTGTCATAAAAATGATTCATAACATGAATACATAGTTGTCCACGGCTAGACTAGAACTACAGTTCCTGAAACAGTCGGTAGATAATGTTTATTAAGACTGCTGACCTCAGACAGGCTCCTCAGCCCCCTCTGTTGGTCTCACATAAATGCTCACTTCCTCAGATTCTTCAATCTTACTCTGATACTGTATTACCCGAGCTGGATGAGTGGGAAATTGACATGGAAAGGGACAATGCTCTGTCCCCGGGTGTTGAGGCCCTGATATATTCCATTAGGGATGTGCTCAACATACCGGATAAGGAATCGGAACCAGAAGAGGAATTTTTTAATATAAAATAAAAATCCTCGGCTACCTTTCCCTATCTCTAAGGAGTTAAACTCATTTTCCAGGGAGGCATGGGTCAATCCTGACAAAAAATTCAAGACCCCTCAGCAGTTATTGAATTCCTTTCCATTTCCTTCTGAGGACATGAAAATTTGGATACTCCCCCGGTGGTGGATACGTCAGTGTCCAGATTGTCACGTAAATTGGTATTACCAGTACCTGGGGCTATCTCCCTCAAGGACCATACTTGACTACTCTCAAATCCATATATTCTGCGGTGGGAGTTGCTCAGACACCCACTATTGCATGCGGCTGGATTTCAAGGGCTATGGCAAAATGGTCTGATGATATTATACAATGGTTTGATTCTCTCCCTCAGGTGGACTTCATGACACTGCTGCATCATAGCCAAGATGCTGCTAACTTTATGAGTGAGGCTATTAAAGATTTTTGTCTCATCAATGGCTTTGCCACAAATGGATTTCTCAGGCAACAGCGGGTAAGTCTACCTATCTGCCGTCCTGCTAGACGTCCCTATCCTGGGCCCTCTCTACAGTCCTTTCGTGTGGCCAGATTCAAAGACAGAGCCAGAGGTGCCTCTAATGCTGCAAGAGGAAACAGAGGTAAGTCCTGTAAGCCAGCGGCTGCTGCATCACTGGACCAAACCTCTGGATCTTCCTCCACCAAGCCCTCCGTGTGACGGTTGGCTCCAGCAGCAATGCGACTTTCAAGTAGGTGCTCGCCTTTAACACTTCATGGGCAAAATCCTGCCAGGAACCTTGTGTGAGGGACCTCATAGCCCAAGGGTACCAGTTAGAATTTCAAGAGATACCTCCTCTCAGAGTCTTCAAGTCAAGCTTACCAGCTTCACCTGTAGCATGGGCTACTTTGCAGGACGCCATACAAAAGCTACTGCTAACAGAGGTTATTGTTCCACTGCCTCCCCTCTCAAGCAACACGGGTGTTTATTGAACTCTGTTTGTGGTACCGAAACTGGATGGTTTGGTACGTCCCATACTGAACCTCAAATCTCTGAACCCATACCTACGTGTGTTCACGTTCAAGATGGAATCCCTATGGGCGGTGGTCTACGGCTTGGAGGAAGAGGAGTTCCTGGTATCCTTGGATATCAAGGATTAATATCTACACATCCCCATATGGCCTCCTCATAAGGCTTACCTCAGGTTCGCTATACTGGACCACAACTTTCAATTCTAGGCATTACCCTTTGGTCTTTCCACAGCTCCAAGGGTGTTCAAGAAGGTCATGGCGGAGATGATGCTGTAATTGCGCAGGATGAGAGTGAACATTTTTCCCTATTTGGATGATCTCCTGATAAAAACTGCGTCCAGAGACCATCTGCTGCAGGCTATCGATTGACTACTTGTCTGCTTACGGACCACGGGTGGATCCTACATTTTCAGAAGTCTCACCTGGAACCGTCACAGAGAATTCAGTTTCTAGGGATGATACTGGACACAGTATCTCAGAAGGTATACCTTCCCATGAACAAGGCCATTGCAGTCCAAGCTATGGTTCGCTCAGTCCTCAAACTTCGCAGGATCTCAGTCCATGTTTGCATTCAGCTACTGGGCAAAATGGTGGCCTCATTCAAGGCTGCAAGTCCCTCACCTAGTGGAGGGTCGGAGTTTCGGTTCCCAGTCATGGATACTGCTAACAACGGATGCCAGCTTCCAAGGGTGGGAGCAGTGACCCAGGGGGCCCAATTCAAGGGAAAATGGTCAACTCAGGAATCTGAACTCCCAATAAATGTAGTGGAACTCCGGGTGATTTACAATGCCCTCCCGCAGGCCTCCTCTCTTTTCAGGCATCAAGCCAAACAAGTACAGTCGGACAATGCCACAGCAGTGGCGTACATAAACCGACAGGGAGAAACAAGAAGCAGGGCTGCAATGCGAGCGGTGGCAAAGATACTCCTATGGGTGGAGGCCAACGCAAGCGCCATCTCAGCCATATTCATTCCAGGAGTGGACAACTGGAAAGTGGATTTCCTCAGCAGGCACGACCTCCATCTGGGGGAATGGAGCCTTCATCCTCGGGTATTCCAACAGCTGGTTCACCGGTGGGGATGTCCACAGATAGACCTGACGGCTTCTCGTCTCAACAAGAAGCTCTGTCGCTACTGTTCCAGAATGAGGGACCTGCAGGCGGCTGCTGTGGACGCTCTGACGGCACCGTGGACTTACCAGTTTGTGTACTTGTTTTCCTCCAATTACTGTCATTCCAAGAGTTCTAAAAAGATTCAAAATGGAAAGCGTTCAGGCAATTCTGATTGCTCCGGATTGGCCATGACGGGCCTGGTATGCGGATGTCTGTGGAGGAACCTTGGCCTCTGCCGCTTCTCAAGGACCTTCTTCAGCAAGGACCATTTGTCTATCCAGACTTACAGCGGCTACGTTTGACGGCTTGGAGGTTGAGAGGGAAATTTTAGCCAGAAAAGGTCTCTCCTCCATGGTGATTTACACGATGGTCAAGGGCCAGAAAGTTGGTCAGGGCTAAACATCACCACCGTATCTGGAAGAAATATGTCTCCTGATGTGAAGGTAGAAAATATGCTCCTACGGAGTTTTGACTTGGTAATTTTCTATTCTTCCTATAAACAGGGGTGGATATGGCCGAAGATTAGGCTCCATCAAAGACCAGATTTCGGCTCTCTCCATCTTCTTCAAACAACAACTTGCCGGATATTCATACTTTCCTGAAGGGGTTTTTTCACATTCAACCACCATTCGTTCCTCCCACGGCTCCGTGGGATCTAAATGTGGTCTTGAACTTTCTCCAATTGTATTGGTTTGAACCCTTACAAAGGGTGGAATTTGAAATATCTTATTTGGAAGACTGTCATGTTGCTAGCGTTAGCTTCGGCAAGACGTGTCTCAGAATTGGGGGCCTTATCCTGTAAGAGCCGTATTTTATATTTCATGAGGATAGGGCAGAGCTCAGGACTCAACCGCGGTTTTTGCCGAAAATAGTGTCGGCTTTTCACTTAAATCAACCTATAGTGGTTCCAGTGATGGCTGACACATCAGTTGCTCCAGAGTCCTTGGATGTGGTTTGGGCTTTGAGAATTTACTTCAAGAGGACTGCTCGTCACAGAAAATCTGACTTGTTGTTTGTCCTTTATGACGCTACCAAGATTGGTCATCCTGCTTCAAAGCAGTCCATTGCTCATTGGCTCAGGTTGACTATTCAACAAGCTTATTCTTTGGCAACATTGCCGCTGCCATCTTCTATCCAGGCCCACTCCACAAGGTTCGGTGGGTTCTTCCTGCGTGGCTGCCTGGGGTGTCTCGGCCTTACAGTTGTGCCATGCAGCCACTTGGTCTGGGTCGAACAAGTTTGTAAAGTTCTACAGGTTCGACACCTTGGCCAGTGATGACGTTCAGTTTGGTCAGGTGGTTTTGCAGAGGTCTCGGCACTCTCCCACCTGTTTTGGGAGCTTTGGGACTTCCCCGCGGTACTAACGTACATTCCCCATTATCCACTAGGACGTTACAGAAAATAGTAATTTAATACCTACCGGTAAATTCCTTTTCTCGTAGTCGGTAGTGGATACTGGGCGCCCGCCTCAGTGCTTCGTGTTTCCTGCTTACTACGTTGTAAGTGTTCCTGGTTGGGTCGCTTGTTGCTGTCCCTGTTCCATGTTGATTAGCATTGCTTATCTTGCTGTTGGTTAGTGTTGCTTCCTTCTGTTTGGTTAGCATTGTAATCCTTTTACTGTTGTGTGTTACTTCGTTACCTCACCACTGTTTCTGTGTATATCCTTCTTTCAATGTATGTCCGTCTCCTCAGGCACAGTTTTCCTAGGCTGAGATTGCAGGAAGGGCATAGGGGGGAGGACGCAGCACACACTATTGATTTCTTAAAGTGCCAGGCTCCTATGGACCCGATCTATACCCCACGGTACTAAAGTACATTCCCCAGTATCCACTACGGACTATGAGAAAAGGAATTACCGGTAGGTATTAAATTGCTATTTTTTGTTCCTAATATACAAATGTGTCAGTTTTTAATCATTACTAACTAACGTTGTATGAATTAGACTATGGGGGGCATCCAGTTAGACCCGAAATTCTTTTGCACGCGAAAACAACCTTTTATTTTATGGTACAGTAGTTTTTGTAGTGTGAATATTCGCAGACCTATGCGTTTGGGCGACCACTATAGGTAAAAATGCCTTACTATCAGGGATTTGGTTTTGCCTGCCTGAGGAAGGCGAAACAAAATCCCAGATCAGTGCCAGCTTCGGGACTAATTGGATAGCCCCGGGAGGCTGATACATGGGGTGGAATCCAATTAATTACTGCTGCTATTTGGATACCGGTCAATGTATCAGCAATTCTTCTAAATTCTTTATAGAAAAAGTCTCAGAATAATTCAGATAGCAGCAACAGGACACTGAACAGACTGTGACATCTACAATTATCACTCTTGGGCCTTTCTATCAACTTCTCAGTATACATAGGTTAATAGGTAAATTCTAGTTATGTAAATATTTATTCACATACAGTGTTCCTCTATGCTTGTCTTAGAAAAGTTGCATTTAAATTAAATAAAAGCTCATGAATACTCGAGAAGAATAGCGTCTGGTTTGATATCATTTATTTTTATATTTCTAGCTTGAACAACCTGATTGTACTTCAGAAGACTTTTGTGCAATACATGCTCTTCAGTCACGTGAGTTTTTTTTATATATAATTTATTCATTGACTTACCCTAAAGTGCGAGTGAATATAAAACTACTAATAACATTAATGTAAAAAAAATCATTTGAGGAAATTATTGTTATTTGTGGGTGTAGCATTAGTTATATGAACATTTGGCTTATTGCTCATTTCTCTAACGTCCTAAGTGGATGCTGGGGACTCCGAAAGGACCATGGGGAATAGCGGCTCCGCAGGAGACTGGGCACAAAAGTAAAGCTTTAGAACTACCTGGTGTGCACTGGCTCCTCCCCCTATGACCCTCCTCCAAGCCTCAGTTAAGATTTTGTGCCCGAACGAGAAGGGTGCACACTAGGTGGCTCTCCTGAGCTGCTTAGTGAAAAGTTTAGCTTTAGGTTTTTTATTTTCAGTGAGACCTGCTGGCAACAGGCTCACTGCATCGAGGGACTAAGGGGAGAAGAAGCGAACTCACCTGCGTGCAGAGTGGATTGGGCTTCTTAGGCTACTGGACATTAGCTCCAGAGGGACGATCACAGGCCCAGCCATGGATGGGTCCCAGAGCCGCGCCGCCGGCCCCCTTACAGAGCCAGAAGACAGAAGAGGTCCGGAAAATCGGCGGCAGAAGACGTCCTGTCTTCAACAAGGTAGCGCACAGCACTGCAGCTGTGCGCCATTGCTCTCAGCACACTTCACACTCCGGTCACTGAGGGTGCAGGGCGCTGGGGGGGGGCGCCCTGAGACGCAATAAAAACACCTTGGATGGCAAAAAATGCATCACATATAGCTCCTGGGCTATATGGATGCATTTAACCCCTGCCAGAATACATAGAAAAACGGGAGATAAGGCCGCCAATAAGGGGGCGGAGTCTATCTCCTCAGCACACTGGCGCCATTTTCCCTCACAGCTCCGTTGGAGGGAAGCTCCCTGGCTCTCCCCTGCAGTCACTACACTACAGAAAGGGTTTAAAAAGAGAGGGGGGGGGGGGGCACTAATTACGCGCAGTATTAAAGATACAGCAGCTATAAGGGGAAAAACACTTATATAAGGTTATCCCTGTATATATATATAGCGCTCTGGTGTGTGCTGGCAAACTCTCCCTCTGTCTCCCCAAAGGGCTAGTGGGGTCCTGTCCTCTATCAGAGCATTCCCTGTGTGTGTGCTGTATGTCGGTACGTTTGTGTCGACATGTATGAGGAGAAAAATGATGTGGAGACGGAGCAGATTGCCTGTAATAGTGATGTCACCCCCTAGGGGGTCGACACCTGAGTGGATGAACTGTTGGAAGGAATTACGTGACAGTGTCAGCTCTGTATAAAAGACAGTGGTTGACATGAGACAGCCGGCTACTCAGATTGTGCCTGTCCAGACGTCTCATAGGCCGTCAGGGGCTCTAAAGCGCCCGTTACCTCAGATGGCAGATATAGACGCCGACACGGATACGGACTCCAGTGTCGACGGTGAAGAGACAAATGTGACTTCCAGTATGGCCACACGTTACATGATGGAGGCAATGAAAAATGTTTTACACATTTCTGATAATACGAGTACCACCAAAAAGGGGTATTATGTTCGGTGAGGAAAAACTACCTGTAGTTTTCCTGAATATGAGAAATTAAATGAGGTGTGTGATGATGCGTGGGTTTCCCCCGATAACAACTGATAATTTCTAAAATGTTATTGGCATTATATCCTTTCCCGCCAGAGGTTAGGGTGCGTTGGGAAACACCCCCTAGGGTGGATAAAGCGCTCACACGCTTGTAAGGGCTCTACCCTCTCCTGAGATGGCCGCCCTTATGGATCCTGCTGATAGAAAGCAGGAGGGTATCCTAAAATGTATTTACACACATACTGGTGTTATACTGCGACCAGCAATCGCCTCAGCCTGGATGGGCAGTGCTGGGTTGGCGTGGTCGGATTCCCTGACTGAAAATATTGATACCCTAGATAGGGACAGTATATTTTTGCCTATAGAGCATTTAAAAGATGCATTTCTATATATGCGTGATGCACAGCGGAATATTTGCCGACTGGCATCAAGTCTAAGTGCGTTGTCCATTTCTACCAGTAGAGGGTTATGGACACGACAGTGGTCAGGTGATGCGGATTTCAAACGACATTTGGAAGCAACATGAGAAGACGCCGTATTATCAGGCGCAGTCTTTTCGTGGACAAGCGGGCAAAAGGTTCCTCATTTCTGCCCCGTGACAGAGGGAGAGGAGAAAGGCTGCAGAAATCAGCCAGTTTCCAGGAACAGAAACCCTTTCCCGCCTCTGCCAAGCCCTCAGTATGACGCTGGGGCTTTACAAGCAGAATCAGGCACGGTGGGGGGCCCGTCTCCATGAATTTCAGCGCGCAGTGGGCTCACTCGCAAGTAGACCCCTGGATCCTTCAGGTGATATCTCAGGGGTACAAATTGGAATTCGAGACGTCTCCCCCTCGCCGTTTCCTAAAGTCGGCTTTACCGATGTCTCATTCTGACAGGGAGACAGTTTTGGAAGCCATTCACAAGCTGTATTCCCAGCAAGTGATAATCAAGTACCCCTCCTGCAACAGGTAACGGGGTATTATTCCACACTGTTGTGGTACCGAAGCCGGACGGCTCGGTGAGACCGATTCTAAATCTAAAATCTTTGAACACTTACATACAGAGGTTCAAATTCAAGATTGAGTCACTCAGAGCAGTGATTGCGAACCTGGAAGAAGGGGACTACATGATGTCTCGGGACATCGAGGATGCTTACCTTCATGTCCAAATTTACCCTTCTCACCAAGGGTACCTCAGGTTTATGGTACAGAACTGTCACTATCAGTTCAGACGCTGCCGTATGGATGGTCCACGGCACCCCGGGTCTTTACCAAGGTAATGGCCGAAATGATGATATTCCTTCGAAGGAAGGGAATTTTAGTTATCCCTTACTTGGACGATTCCCTGATAAGGGTAAGATCCAGGGAACAGTTGGAGGTCGGTGTAGCACTATCTCAGGTAGTGTTGCGGCAGCACGATTGGATTCTCAATATTCCAAAATCGCAGCTGGTTCCGACGACTCGTCTTCTGTTCCTAGGGATGATCCTGGACACAGTCCAGAAAAAGGTGTTTCTCCGGAGGAGAAAGCCAGGGAGTTATCCGAGCTAGTCAGGAACCTCCTAAAACCGAGCCAAGTCTCAGTGCATTAATGCACAAGGGTTCTGGGTAAAATGGTGGCTTCCTACGAAGCAATCCCATTCGGCAGATTCCACGCAAGATCTTTCCAGTGGGACCTGCTGGACAAATGGTCCGGGTCGCATCTTCAGATGCATCAGCGGATAACCCTGTCACCAAGAACAAGGGTGTCCCTTCTGTGTTGGTTGCAGAGTGCTCATCTTCTAGAGGGCCGCAGATTCGGCATTCAGGACTGGGTCCTGGTGACCACGGATGCCAGCCTGCGAGGCTGGGGAGCAGTCACACAGGGAAGGAATTTCCAGGGCTTATGGTCAAGCCTGGAGACATCACTTCACATAAATATCCTTAAGCTAAGGGCCATTTACAATGCTCTAAGCTTAGCAAGACCTCTGCTTCAAGGTCAGCCGGTGTTGATCCAGTCGGACAACATCACGGCAGTCACCCACGTAAACAGACAGGGTGGCACAAGAAGCAGGAGGGCAATGGCAGAAGCTGCAAGGATTCTTCGCTGGGCGGAAAATCATGTGATAGCACTGTCAGCAATTCCGGGAGTGGACAACTGGGAAGCAGACTTCCTCAGCAGACACGACCTCCACCAGGGAGAGTGGGGACTTCACCCAGAAGTCTTCCACATGATTATAAACCGTTGGGAAAAACTCGACAGGTATTGCGCCAGGTCAAGGGACCCTCAGGCAATAGCTGTAGACGCTCTGGTAACACCGTGGGTGTACCAGTCAGTGTATGTGTTCCCTCATCTGCCTCTCATACCCAAGGTACTGAGATTGATAAGATGGAGAGGAGTAAGCACTATATTCGTGGCTCCGGATTGGCCAAGAAGGACTTGGTAACCGGAACTTCAAGAGATGCTCACGGAGGATCCGTGGCCTCTACCTCTAAGAAGGGACCTGCTCCAGCAAGGACCCTGTCTGTTCCAAGACTTACCGCTGCTGCGTTTGACGGCATGGCGGTTGAACGCCGGATCCTGAAGGAAAAAAGGCATTCCGGATGAAGTCATCCCTATCCTGATCAAAGCCAGGAAGGATGTAACCGCAAAACATTATCGCCGCATTTGGCGAAAATATGTTGCGTGGTGCGAGGCCAGTAAGGCCCGACGGAGGAAATTCAACTGGGTCGATTCCTACATTTCCTGCAAACAGGAGTGTCTATGGGCCTGAAATTGGGGTCCATTAAGGTTCAAATTTCGGCCCTGTCAATTTTCTTCCAAAAAGAACTAGCTTCAGTCCCTGAAGTTCAGACGTTGTAAAAGGGGTACTGCATATACAGCCTCCTTTTGTGCCTCCAGTGGCACCTTGAGATCTCAATGTAGTTTTTGGGTTCCAAAAGTCACATTGGTTTGAACCACTTAAATCTGTGGAGTTAAAATATCTCACATGGAAAGTGGTCATGCTGTTGGCCCTGGCCTGGGCCAGGCGCGTGTCAGAATTGGCGGCTTTATCCTGTAAAAGCCCTTATCTGATTTTCCATTCGGACAGGGCGGAATTGAGGACTCGTCCTCAGTTTCTCCCTAAGGTGGTTTCAGCGTTTCACCTGAACCAACCTATTGTGGTGCCTGCGGCTACTAGGGACTTGGAGGACTCCAAGTTGCTAGACGTTATCAGGGCCCTGAAAATATATGTTTCCAGGACGGCTGGAGTCAGAAAATCTGACTCGCTGTTTATCCTGTATGCACCCAACAAGCTGGGTGCTCCTGCTTCTAAGCAGACTATTGCTCGTTGGATTTGTAGTACAATTCAGCTTGCACATTCTGTGGCAGGCCTGCCACAGCCAAAAATCTGTAAATGCCCACTCCACAAGGAAGATGGGCTCATCTTGGGCGGCTGCCCGAGGGGTCTCGGCTTTACAACTTTGCCGAGCAGCTACTTGGTCAGGAGCAAATACGTTTGTAAAATTCTACAAAATTGATACCCTGGCTGAGGAGGACCTGGAGTTCTCTCATTTGGTGCTGCAGAGTCATCCGCACTCTCCCGCCCGTTTGGGAGCTTTGGTATAATCCCCATGGTCCTTACGGAGTCCCCAGCATCCACTTAGGACGTTAGAGAAAATAAGAATTTACTTACCGATAATTCTATTTCTCGTAGTCCGTAGTGGATGCTGGGCGCCCATCCCAAGTGCGGATTGTCTGCAATACTGGTACATAGTTATTGTTACCAAAAAAATCGGGTTATTGCTGTAGTGAGCCATCTTTTCTAGAGGCTCCTCTGTTATCATGCTGTTAACTGGGTTTAGATCACGAGTTGTACGGTGTGATTGGTGTGGCTGGTATGAGTCTTACCCGGGATTCAAAATCCTTCCTTATTGTGTACGCTCGTCCGGGCACAGTATCCTAACTGAGGCTTGGAGGAGGGTCATAGGGGGAGGAGCCAGTGCACACCAGGTAGTTCTAAAGCTTTACTTTTGTGCCCAGTCTCCTGCGGAGCCGCTATTCCCCATGGTCCTTACGGAGTCCCCAGCATCCACTACGGACTACGAGAAATAGAATTATCGGTAAGTAAATTCTTATTTTAGCAAATGAATACAAGCAGTAGACTATTTTCTATTTCGTCCTAGAGGATGTTGGGCCGCTCAAAGAACCATGGGGTATAGACGGGATCTGCAGGAGACATGGGCACTTTAAGACTTTCAAAGGTGGCGTGACCTGGCTCCTCCCTCTATATCCCCCACCAGACTCAGTTTTAGAAATGTGCCTGGACGAGACACAGGCACTAGGAGGAGCTCCTAGAGTTTCTCTGAAAAGACTTAATGTTAGGTTTTTTATTTTGGGGAGATCTGTTGGCTACAGACTCCCTGCTTCGTGGGAAAGAGGGGAGAGCAGTCTAGACTCACTCTGAGTTTCAGGGCTCTGCTGCTGCTGACAGGATGCCTTCAGCTCCTAAGGGGAGATGAACGCCGGGCTCTCCTGAATGCTCCCTCCCACAGCTTGCCGTCCCCCTACTTCAGCCAGAAGTCAGAAGACAGGTGAGTATAAGAGGAAAAGACTTCTCTTCATCTAAAGACGGCATATAAGAGGTACCACGCACCGGCTTTGCTCAGTGCGCGCCTGGCTCCCGGACAGTACACACCGTGGGTGCAGGGCGCTGGGGGGGGGGGGGGGGGCGCCCTGGGGAGCAAGTATATACCTCAAATAAGGCTGGCATATGTCTACAGTGCCCAGGCACTGCCCGCAAACCCCCGCCAGGATAAAAAAATATAACAAAAAATGCGGGAAGAAGCGCGCCATGTTGGGGGCGGAGCTTCTTCCTCACTGCTTACTCTGTGCCATTTCCTCCTCCTCACAGCAGCGCTGGTCCTTCCTCACAGGCAGCAAGGACCAGAGGGGCTAAAAACGAGGGGGGGAGGCAGTTTTTATTAAATATAAAAATGTATTGTCGCTGAGGTGTTGGCTGGATTGTCCCTCTGTGTTCCCCTGACAGACTTCTTTAGGTGCTGTCTTATATATGGCTGTATATAATGTGTATGTACATAATGTTTATAACTATATATGTATATATGTTCAATGGGGAAATGTTGGTGCTTGTGTTTCAACATATCTGAAGCCGAAGTTCCTCTCAGGAGGAAAATATAGTAGAGACTAGGGATGGACATCGAAAGCAAAACATCATATGATGGCAATGCTCCACCATTGAAACTTTCGATGCAATGGTTACTAACCATCACATCAAAAGTATTCGATGGTGAAAACTATTTATATGACTAGTTCATGCGCAAAAGCCTGCATTTTCGTTTACAATGTGGGAATTGGGATCGGGGGCAGGGCCAGACTCTGAGCAACATATTACTTTATCACTGGACATTGTGTGTATAATATACATATATAATATACATACACAATGCCCAATGATGAAGTAACATTGCCCCCTCAGTGCCAAATATACAATGCCCCCACTGTGCCAGATATACAATGCCCCCACAGTGCCAGAGATACATTGCCCCCACTGTGCCAGATATGCAATGCCCCCACAGTGCCAGATATGCAATGCCCCCACAGTGCCAGATATGCAATGCCCCCACAGTGCCAGAGATACATTGCCCCCACTGTGCCAGATATGCAATGCCCCCACAGTGCCAGATATGCAATGCCCCCACAGTGCCAGATATGCAATGCCCCCACAGTGCCAGAGATACATTGCCCCCACTGTGCCAGATATGCAATGCCCCCACAGTGCCAGATATACAATGCCCCCACAGCACCAGATATGCAATGCCCCCAGAGCGCCAGATACATTGCCCCCACTGTGCCAGATATGCAATGCCCCCACAGTGCCAGATATGCATTGCCCCCACAGTGCCAGATATACATTGCCCCCACAGTGCCAGATATACAATGCCCCCACTGTGTCAGATATACAATGCCCCCACAGTGCCAGATATGCAATGCCCCCACAGTGCCAGAGATACATTGCCCCCACTGTGCCAGATATGCAATGCCCCCACAGTGCCAGAGATACATTGCCCCCACAGTGCCAGATATGCAATGCCCCCACAGTGCCAGAGATACATTGCCCCCACTGTGCCAGATATGCAATGCCCCCACAGTGCCAGTGATGCATTGCCCCCACTGTGCCAGATATGCAATGCCCCCACTGTGTCAGATATACAATGCCCCCACTGTGTCAGATATACAATGCCCCCACTGTGTCAGATATACAATGCCCCCACTGTGTCAGATATACAATGCCCCCACAGTGCCAGATATGCAATGCCCCCACAGTGCCAGAGATACATTGCCCCCACTGTGCCAGATATGCAATGCCCCCACAGTGCCAGAGATACATTGCCACCACTGTGCCAGATATGCAATGCCCCCACTGTGTCAGATATACAATGCCCCCACAGTGTCAGATATACAATGCCCCCACAGTGCCAGATATACAATTCCCCCACTGTGGCAGATATACATTGTCCCACTGTGCGCTCATTGCCCCCCACCCCTTACCGCTGGCTCTGTTTCTTCTATGTGAGGGGCGGAGAGCGCAGCATAGCGTCTCTCTTGCCCCTCAATTCTCTTTGATGCCCGGTCTCACTCTCCAACGGCGGCGGGGTCAATCTGAAATGATGCGCAGGTTCGTTAGCCAATCAGAGCTCGCGGACCGGCAGCCAATCAGGAGCCGCGGCTGCTGGTCCATGAGCTCTGATTGGCTAGTAAAAAGGTGCCTTATTAAGATTGACCGCGCCGCCGCCGATGGAGAGTGAGACTGGGCATCCAAGAGAATTGAGGGGCAGGAGAGGCGCTGCGCTCTACTCCCCTCACACAGAACGAAGCCAGCGGAATGCAGTATTGTGAACGGCCCGGCGGTTCTTACAATAATGTGGATGGCAACTGGCTCAGTGCACAGTTTGCTTTGCTGTCTCACATGGGACCAATTCCGATGATTATAGTGTGGAGTTTGTATGTTCTTTCCATGGTTTTTGTGTTTTCTCTTGGGTTTTTCCCACAGTCCAAAACATACTCAAGCAAGGACTTTGTCCATAGCCCTCCTAAATTATTCCCCCTGGTGGTGGTGTATAGCTGGAGTGATATAAAGATCAGTGAGGTCACTCTGTCTCCTCTGAATCCTACTGAGCTCCGAGTGTCTGTGGCTTCTGCTGCTGCAGGGTAAGGTCTGGGATCTGATTGGCTCTCTGAGTCAGTGAGAGCCAATCAGAGCTTGCAGTGGGCCCTGTTGCCTAGCAGCAGCCTAGAGAGGGGAGGGGGTGAGGGGACTGGCTGAGCAAGGCTCATGTCTGAAACAGACAGCCTCCAACGGACTTAGGAAGTTTCCCTGATAGACACAGCAGCAAGGGGAGGCATAGCTATTTGGAATTAGAAAAAAACAAGCCACCATCGGAAGACCATCGAATGACTATCATTCGATGGTGAAAAACATCGGGAGGCCACCATTAAATGCTAAAAACACTACCATCGAAACGAAAACATCGATGGTTCGGAAACATCGACCATCGATGTCCATCCCTAGTAGAGACACAATAATGTTATGAGGGTAGCCGGGTCGGCACCGCCGATGGCTCAGGGGTTAACTACTTGCAAAATGTGACTCTCCCATAGTCAGATTTTAATTATGGGATCTATAAAAGATTAGTTTTCTTGCAGATCCAGGACCCCACGGGGTCTCAATAATGTAGTTGCCCAGTTGACTGACACAGGTACCGACACGGGCTCTGTTCATGTGTCGACTATGCTGATTCCAGATTAGATGCTAAAATGGCAGTGCGATTTCAGTACATTGTTGTAATAAAACTGTGTTATATGATAAGGAAAAGAAACCGGTGTTTACATTTCCTCACTCTTCTATACTGAACGCTGTTTTTGCAGTAGTCTGGGACAGCCCTGACAGAATAATCTCGACTCCTCGTAGGATTACAGTGAAGTCCCCATTTTTTTCCCTGCTGAGGGAAAACGTGGGGATTGCCTCCCAAAGGAGGACAAAAGTCTATCTCATTGTAAAATCAAGTGGCTCGGCCAGCCTCTGGTACAGCAGCCCTCAAAGACGCTACGTTACTATACATGATAACGGTACACAACTCAGTCTGATTATACTTTCTGTGTGGGTGGGTAGCGCCATTGAGACGCAGACAGAGAACTTGTTCTCTGATTTGGGATGCCCTGGATAGGGATAGCATCCTCTTGACGCTCGGTTATCTGGGACGCTACAGCGTTCCAATTGAAAACTGCGAGGGACATTGCCCTTTAATTAAAAGGTGCCATGTCAGTCGCAGTTTTTTCCTTCCTTGCTTCTAGGGTAGGAGAAGATGAAAAAAAAAAAAAAAAAAGAGAACCCGCCTCCTCGGGTTCCCTGGAGCAGAAGTCCTCCCCGGCTTCTGCCAAATCCACCGCATGACGCCGTGCCCCACTTTCAGGGGCCCGCACCGGTGGGAACACGTCTACAGCTTTTTCAGTCAGGTCTGGGTTCGCTCGGGTCTAGACCCTTGGGTATTGAGTATTGTGTCCCAAGGGTACAAACTGGAGTTTCAAGACGTGCCCCCTTGACGTTTTTCATATCAGCCTTACCTGCTTAGCTGCAGGATAGGGCGCTGATCTGCGGTGCAGTACAAATTCGGGTTGTAGTCCCGGTACCCCTAGCGCAACAGGGGCAGGGCTTTTATTCAAGCCTGTTTGTGGTGCCGAAGCCAGACGGCTCGGTAAGACCAATCCTCAACCTGAAATCTCTCAATTTCTTTCTGAGGAAATTAAAATTCAAGATGGAGTCTCTCAGAGCGGTGATCTACAGTCTGGAGGAGGGGGAATTTATGGTTTCATTGGACATAAAGGACGCTTACCTTCATGTACCCATTTATCCTCCTCACCAGAGTTTCCTGAGGTTTGCAATCCAGGATACACATTACCAATTTCAGACGTTGCCGTTTGGTCTATCCGTGGCTCGGAGGATTTTCACCAAAGTAATGGTAGAAATGATGGTTCTCCTGCGCAAGCAGGGTGTTACAATTATCCCGTACTTGGACGATCTCCTGATAAAGGCGAGGTCCAAAGACAAATTGTTACAGGACATTGCAATGTCCCTGTCCGTTCTGCAACAGCACGGCTGGCTCCTAAACTTGCCGAAATCACAGTTAGTCCCGACAACACGCTTGGCGTTTTTGGGCATGATACTGGACACGGTCCAGCAGAGGGTGCCTCCCTATGGAGAAAGCTCTGGAAATTCAGAGTTTGGTAAAACTCTTGCTGACACCGAAAACGGTATCCATCCATCAATGCATTCGATTGCTGGGAAAGATGGTAGCGGCATACGAGGCCCTCCAGTTTGGGAGGTTCCATGTCAGGGTGTTTCAGTGAGACCTGTTGGACAAGTGGTCCGGATCCCACCTTCATATGCACCGGAAGATAGTTCTATCTTCCAACACCAGGATCTCCCTCCTGTGGTGGCTCAACAGCTCTCACCTCCTAGTGGTGTTCCCCTCAGTGTATGTGTTCCCTCTGGTTCCTCTCATCCCAAAGGTGCTGAGGCTTCTAAAAAGAACAAGCATACCGGCGATCCTTGTGGTCCCGGACTGGCCAAGGAGACTGACGTTACTGGTCGACGATCCCTGGCCTCTTCCTCTACGCGAGGACCTGCTGCGGCAGGGGCCGTTCGTCTATCAAGACTTACAGCGGCTACGTTTGACGGCATGGCGGTTGAACGCCAGATTTTAGCCCAATAGGGTATTCCCAGTCATACCTACTCTTATCCTTGCCAGGAAGGGTGTGTCGTCGAAGCACTATCACTGTATTTGGAGGAAATATATTTCCTGGTACGAGTCCAAGAAAGCTCCTGTGGAGAAATTTGACCTTGGACGTTTTCTCCATTTTCTACAAAATGGTGTGAATGCGGGCCTTAAATTGGGCTCCATTAAAAGTGCAGATTTCTGCTTTGTCCATTTTCTTTCAGAAACAATTGGCCTCACTTCCTGAGGTGCAGACATTTGTGAAAGGGGTGTTGCATATCCAACCTCCTTTTGTGCCTCCTGTGGCACCTTGGGACCTTAACGTGGTGTTATCGTTCCTTCAGTCACGTTGGTTTGAACCTTTACGTAAAGTGGAGTTGAAATTCCTCACTTGGAAGGTTGTCATTTTATTGGCATTGGCATCCGCTAGGCGGGTGTCAGAGTTGGCGGCCTTGTCTCACAAGAGCCCTTATTTGATCTTCCATGAAGATCGTGCTGAGTTAAGAACTCGGCAACAATTTCTGCCAAAGGTGGTTTCCTCTTTTCATATTAACCAACCTATTGTGGTGCCAGTGGCTACTGGCGCTTTGGCTGAGGATAAGTCTCTGGATGTGGTCAGAGCTTTGAAAATCTATGTAGCCAGAACGGCTCCATTGCGGAAAACAGAGTTTGTTTATTTTATACGCTCCCAATAAGATTGGATGTCCTGCTTCCAAGCAGACCATTGCCCGCTGGATTTGTCAAATAATTCAGCAGGCTCATTCCAAGGCAGGCTTGCCGTTACCGAAATCGGTGAATGCCCATTCCACTAGGAAGGTGGGCTCCTCCTGGGCGGCTGCCCGGGGTGTCTCGGCATTGCAACTTTGCCGAGCTGCTACTTGGTCGGGGTCAATAAGTTTTACAAGTTTGATACCTTGGCCGATGAAGACCTTAGTTTTGGTCTATCGGTGCTGCAGAGTCATCCGCACTCTCCCGCCCGTTTTTAGAGCTTTGGTATAATCCCCATGGTTCTTTGAGCGGCCCAACATCCTCTAGGACGAAATAGAAAATAGGATTTTGAATACCTACCGGTAAATCCTTTTCTATGAGTCCGTAGAGGATGTTGGGCGCCCGTCCCAGTGTGTGTACTGTATCTGCAGTGTAGTTCTGGTTAAACACAGTTGGTGTTATGGTTTTTTTCAGCTTCTTGCTGAATCTTGTTCATGTCCGTTGACATGTGTTCAGTTATCTGCCTTTTTGTACGGCATGCTTATGGCGTGAGCTGATGTTGTGCTCACCTTTGTTGTTAAATCCTTTCCTCGAAATGTCCGTCTCGCCGGGCACAGTTCCAAACTGAGTCTGGTGGGGGATATAGAGGGAGGAGCCAGGTCTCGCCCCCTTTGAAACTCTTAAAGTGCCCATGTCTCCTGCGGATCCCGTCTATACCTCATGGTTCTTTGAGCGGCCCAACATCCTCTACGGATTCATAGAAAAGTATTTGCCGGTAGGTATTCAAAATCCTATTGTTACGCATATAATATGAGAACAAAGGTATTGGTATGGCAGAATGATGTAATCAAGACATGTATATTGCTAAATAACAACACCACATTTAATAAAAACAATTCACGCAACATACAATATAACCTAGTTCTCACATAAATATGGATATCTGGGGGGCATGGCTTGGCCGGCGATAGACGAAGAATCACAGGTAAGGAGCTCCCGCACTCGCCGCCCTTTCAAGTGTTATTTTCCCCATTCTGAAGCATCTCTGTGCCCCTGTTCTGCCTCCCTTCACGCTGTGCTGCGACTTGGACCCGGAGCAGAGCCCGCTGGAGGTCGCCACTCGGGAGTGTGGGAACGGCAGCCATTACAGAAGGTGAGCAGAGCGCCAGCAGCAATTCCTGTATCCGACTAGGGGGTTGGCGGGCTTATATACCCTCCGGCCCTGACTGCAGCACAGGCTCAGCACTGTTGGGAGGATATTATAAGGTGCCACTGCAATTGTACCCAGGCAAGGACCTTGTTTGGTCTAGTGGGAGCTACTACACCTCTTATATGTCTGCCCCAGCATCAGAGGCACAGCTACTAGCCCTTTCTTACAGCCCAGTGGCTATGTCCTGCTGCACTACAGGATTAGTGTTGGTGTGCTCCCCTCCAGGGATTGTCAGCTGTCCCTACTTCTCAATACTGACCTATTGTGCCTTATTGGATATTTCTCTTATGTCCTAGAGGATGCTGGGGTTCCATTTAGTACCATGGGGTATAGACGGGTCCTTTGGGAGCCACTGGCACGTTAAGAGTTTAACAGTGTGGGCTGGCTCCTCCCTCTATGCCCCTCCTACCAGACTCCGTTTAGAAAATGTGCCCGGAGGAGCCGGTCACAGCTAGGGGAGTTCCTAGGAGTTTTCTTAGTTTTATTGTTTTCTAGAGTCTATTTTACAGGAAGGCTGCTGGCAACAGCCTCCCTGCTTGTGGGACTTAGGGGGAGAGTAGGAACCAACCCTTGAGGTTAATGGCCCCTATCTCCGCTGACAGGATACAGAGCTCCTGAGGGTGATGATCGTTAGCCACCCGAGGCGACAGCTCACTCCCGCAGCATGTCACCACCCCCTAACAGAGCCAGAAGAAAGAAGAGTGGTGAATCTGATGCCGGAGTCCCCGGTAAGCGGGTCCCCAGTGAGAATGGCGGCACAAGGGTGGAAGTTCCAGGTCGAGAGACCCACAGGCGGTGGCAGTGGATGCACTGGTAACTCCATGGGTGTTGCAGTCAGTGTATGTGTTCCCTCCATTTCCACTCATCCCAAGGATTATCAAACTAATAAAAAGAACAAGAATTCAGGCGATCCTCATTGCTCTGGACTGGCCAAGGAGGGCTTGGTACGCGGATCTTCTGGAATTACTGCTGGAGGATCTGAGGCCTCTTTCTATTCGCGAGGACCTTCTGCAACAGGGGCCGTTTGCCTATCAAGACTTACCGCGGCTACGTTTGACGGCATGGAGGTTGAGTACCAGATCTTACCTCGGAAGGGTATTCCGAAAAAGCTAATTTCTATGCTGATACAAGCTAGGAAGGGGGTTGCGTCTAAACATTACCATCGGATTTGGAAAAAGTATGTGTCTTGGTGTGAATCCAAGAAGTTTCCAATGGTGGAGTTTCAACTGGGACGGTTTCTCCTCTTTCTGTAAGCAGGTCTGGATGTGGGCCTACCCTTTGGCACCATAAAGGTCCAGATTTTGGCCTTGTCCATTTTCTTCCAGAAACAATTGGCTGCTCTCCCTGAGGTTCAGACATTCTTGAAAGGGGTTCTGCACATCCAACCACCCTTTGTGCCTCCTACGGCGCCTTGGGATCTTAATGTTGTGCTGCAGTTCCTGCAATCGGATTGGTTCAAACCTTTGCAGGAAGTGGATGTCAAGTTTCTTACTTGGAAGGCGATCACACTGTTGGCATTGGCATCTGCTAGGCGCGTGTCAGAATTGGGGGCATTGTCATGCAAGAACCCCTACTTGATTTTTTTATGACGATAGATCTCAGCTCAGAACGTGTCAGCAATTTCTTCCGAAGGTTGTGTCGGTTTTTCATATAAACCAACCTATTGTGGTACCAGTGGCTACTGACTCGTCAATTACCTCAAAGTCCTTGGATGTGGTGAGGGCTTTGAAAAGTTATGTGAAGAGAACTTCTCGTCACAGGAAGTCGGACGCTTTATATGTCCTTTATGATCCCAAGAAATTGGGTGTCCTGCTTCTAAACAGACAATTTCTCGCTGGATCAGGTTTACTATCCAGCATGCTTATTCTACGGCAGGCTTGCCGTGTCCAAAACCTGTTAAGGCCCATTCTACTCGTAAAATGGTTTCTTCCTGGACGGCTGCCTGGGGTGTCTCGGCTTTACAGCTTTGCCGAGCAGCTACTTGGTCTGGGTCGAACACGTTTGCTAAGTTCTACAAGTTCTATACTTTGGCCTCTGAGGACCTAAAGTTTGGTCAATCTGTTCTGCATGAACCTCAGCACTCTCCCTCCCGTACTGGGAGCTTTGGTACATCCCCATGGTACTAAAGTGGACCCCAGCATCTTCTAGGACGTAAGAGAAAATAGTATTTTGGTCCATAGAGGATGCTGGGCGCCCGCCAAGTGCTTCGTATTTTTGTATTGTTTCTTGGTTCAGTATTGTTGTTTCAGCCGTTGCTGAATTGTTCCAAGTTGGTTAGCTTGGCTTTCGTTTTTGTTATGTGTAAGCTGGTGTGAATCTCACCACTATCTGTGTATTTCCTCTCGAAGTATGTTCCTCTCCTCGGGCACAGTTTCTAGACTGAGTCTGGTAGGAGGGGCATAGAGGGAGGGGCCAGCCCACACTATTAAATTCTTAAAGTGCCAGTGTCTCCCAAAGGACCCGTCTATACCCCATGGTACTTAATGGACCCCAGCATCCTTTACGGACTATGAGAAAATGTCTTACCGGTAGGTAATTAAAATCCATTTTTTTTAATTAGCCCCTCCTGGTGTATCTGCCAATCGTAAATATGCCCCATCTACCCAAAACCTCATGCAGCTGTAGTTTAAGAAGTGCCCCAAATACTTTAGTGCCATCTAAAGGGGAGTCTGGATCACGACCCCCAAGGGTAACAGCAGCTTGTTTCCAAACCAGTAAAACTTGCTTTACTATCGGCATTTTGAGTTAATGTGACATTACCACTCAACAGTAAATTCAGAGGCGAAAAGTCAGTCAGAGATTCAGCCACCAGAAGAGTGGGTAGAGCTGTACCTGTCTCGTCTTTTACCTACTCCACAATATGAGATAGTTGACCTACTTAATAATATAACTGAAACATTGACAGAGCTAGCCCTCCAGAATCTTGTGTCCTAGTTAAGGTATTAAGTTGAATCCTAACCCTCCTGATAGACCAAATAATAGAGAATAAAAAAACTGTCCATGCATTTGAATATCCTCTGGGGGATATATGTTGGGGAGTGCTGAGGGCATATAATATCTTATGTTGGGCAGTCATTTTTATGAGATTAACCCTGCCAGTAATTGTAAGGGGTAGTTTCCCCCATACGGTTATACAGGAACGCAAGTAATCCAACTGAGGCAATAATATTTTGATCCACATAGTGTTAGGCGCCGAGGGTCCGCCCGTCAGTGCGGCCCGGCGCCTAGCAACTAGGGACGCCGCATGCGGACAGCCGCCGGCTCCCTAGCAACGCTAGACGCCGGGCGCACGGAGCCGCTCAGACCCTAGCAACGGGGACGCCACTGTCGGACCGCGTTCCCCGTTGCTGGGTCTAGATTAATCACCTCATTGGTATCCTGGCCGTGCAGCATGCAGCTGCACGGCATGATTGTTAATTACCCTGTCTGGCTCCTGATTGGAGAGCTCCCAGTTAAAAGCACTCTCTGGACTTCTCACAGACGCCGGTAATAGCTTCCTGTTTGCTGTGTCTGTTGCAGAGAGTTTTCCAGTCCTGTCTATCCGGTCGTTCCTGTCCTCAGTGGTCCAATACTCGGAAGTTGTCATCTTTTCCTGGAGTCCTGACCGAGCACCTTTAACATCTTGTGGTGTTCGTGAGTCGCGGCGTAGCCGTGTGTTGCGGCTTGACCGCTTACTATTTATTATTTGGTTACATTGTGTTTCGGAGCTTTTGCGGAGGATTCCGCTCCCACAAATCCACTCTGGTATCCAGCGGTGCTGGATAGGAGTAACGGATTCGTGGATTTTTGGTTGTCCTTTTCCCTGGCGGTTTGTCCGCACATACTTCTGGTTTAAGTTAGTTAGCTTGTAGCCCCTGGCCTGGTTGCTTAGTCAGAGGGCCCCTTGTTATCACCCTGTCTCGGATTTCCCTTTGTCTCCCATTAAGACCTGAGGGGGCATCGGAGTTGGGCAGACATAATCCGCCCTTCAAACGCGGCTGCCATGGGCTCAAGCAACCATAGTCTCGCAGGGGATTTCTGATAACACGGGCGAGACAACGGAGTTAGGGCGCCAGGGGTTACTAGGCTTTCCTGCTCCCGTAACCAGCATTCCATTCCAGTACTCTGACCTCCGTCATAAGATCACCTCTGGTCAGACGTACTGGTATCATAACATTATTACCGGCCAGACTAAAATTTAAAATTAAACAGGGTTTGATTTTTTCCCTTATTTCAGTTTGGAAGATTTGTCGGCCTCATGAATCCCACTGGTGTAGGGCCAAATCCTGGCCAGCTTCTAGTTAGTCAGATTCAAGAACTTACTCAGATGGTTCAGGATCTGTCCCTTCGGGTGAGGTCACAGGAAGATCTGTTACGGACTTCCCCGAGGGTCGTTCCTGAACCAAAAATGCATTTGCCTGACCGTTTTTCTGGGGATAGAAAGCAGTTTTTTAATTTTAAAGAGTCTTGTAAACTTTATTTTCGTTTAAGACCAGTCTCCTCAGGTACGGAATCTCAGCGGGTCGGAATTATTATTTCTTTACTTCAGGGGGATCCCCAGACCTGGGCTTTTGGTTTAAGAACTGACGATCCGGCATTGTTGTCTGTAGACGCCTTTCTGGGGTCTTTAGGGCTATTGTATGATGACCCTGATAGAGAGGCATCCGCCGAGAGTCATTTGCGTGCTCTCAGACAGGGTAAGAATCCCGCAGAGATTTATTGTACGGAGTTTCGCCGTTGGTCGAACGACTGTGGATGGAATGACCCAGCCCTGCGCAGTCAGTTTCGCCCCGGCTTATCTGAGTCTATAAAAGACAGTCTCCTTCAGTATCCCGCTCCTGAGACTCTTGATAAACTCATGGAGCTTTCTATTAAGATTGATCGTCGTCTCAGAGAGCGGAGGGCTGAAAAAGGAGCATCTGTCGGGTCTACTCCTGGTGTTTTTTCCATTCCTGTGGACATAGAGGAGCCCATGCAGATAGGTCTCTCCAAGCTGTCTCCTGAAGAAAGAACCAGAAGGCAAAATTCTGGTCTTTGTTTGTACTGTGGGAGTAAGGGACATTTTGCCCGTAATTGTCCGAACAAGTCGGGAAACGCCTCGACCAAGTGAATTGTGAGGGGGTTCACTTTGGTCTGCAGCTTATCTCCTCAAATAATTCACTGTTAGTCCCAGCTAAAGTTTCCTTTGGCAGCCTCTGTTCCTCGGTGTCGGCTTTTGTTGACAGTGGAGCTGCAGGGAACTTTATGGACTTAACGTGGGCCAAGGCCTTAGGTATTCCTCAGTTAGCCTTGGGTAGGTGTATCATTATGCATGGTTTAGATGGGAGTCCCTTGTCCAATGGGGTTATTTCTCTCTGTACACCTCCTGTACTATTTTCGGTAGGAGCTCTTCATTCCGAAAAAATTGAATTTTTCCTTACCCATTGCCCAGCAGTTCCAGTGGTTCTGGGTCACCCTTGGCTGGCCTTTCATAATCCCATCATTGATTGGCAGTCGGGGGAGATCTCACAGTGGGGTACCATCTGTAATAAGGAATGTATTACGCTTCCCATCAGAATAGCTGCTGTCATTCCCGCACCCATTCCTGTGGAATACCAGGATTTTGTTGATGTATTTTCCAAGGGCAATGCGGACATTCTGCCTCCCCATCGGCCTTATGATTGTGCTATTGAGCTAATTCCTGGTGCCACTTTGCCTAAGGGAAGGTTATATGCATTGTCCGGACCAGAAACTGTGGCCATGAATGAATATGTTAAAGAAAGCCTAGGGAAAGGATTTATCAGGCCGTCTAAATCCCCTTTAAGTGCAGGCTTCTTCTTTGTGGAGAAGAAGGATGGATCACTCAGACCTTGCATTGACTTTAGAGCCTTGAATAAAATCTCAGTAAAAAATACTTACCCTTTGCCACTGATTTCTGTCCTCTTTGATCAGCTACGTTCGGCTGTGATTTTTTCTAAGATTGACCTGAGAGGAGCATATAACCTCATCCGAATCAAGTCAGGGGATGAGTGGAAAACGGCATTCAGTACTCAGTCGGGTCACTATGAGTATCTGGTCATGCCATTCGGCCTGTCTAACGCTCCGACAGTTTTCCAGGATCTCATTAACGATGTGCTCCGTGATTTTCTTGGAAGATTCGTAGTAGTCTATTTAGACGATATCTTGATATAGTCTGACTCTATTGAACAACACGTTACCCAGGTGCGTCAGGTTCTAAAAAAATTACGTGAAAATCACCTATATGCCAAGCTGGAGAAGTGTGAATTTCATGTCACGGAGGTATCCTTTTTGGGGTACATTATTTCCCCTCGGGGATTCTGTATGGAACCGAAGAAGCTCCAAGCCATCCTTAGTTGGGCGCAACCCACCAACTTAAAAGCAATTCAGCGCTTTTTAGGGTTTGCGAATTATTATAGAAGATTTATTCACTCTTTCTCCGACCTAGTTGCTCCCATTGTGGCACTGACTAAGAAGGGAGCGGATCCAACCAACTGGTCACGTGAAGCTGAGTTATCTTTTCAGGCCTTGAAACAAGCCTTTGTCTCAGCCCCGGTCCTCAGACATCCCAACCCAGAATTGCCTTTCATTGTTGAGGTTGATGCCTCGGAGGTTGGAGTAGGGGCTATCCTATCTCAGAAGGATCCGGATTCTCTGGAATTACATCCTTGTGCCTTTATGTCCAGGAAATTCTCATCTGCTGAATCCAACTACGATGTTGGTAACCGGGAATTACTGGCTATTAAATGGGCTTTCGAGGAGTGGAGGCATTGGCTTGAGGGAGCAACACATACCATTTCAGTTTTGACTGATCACAAAAATCTTCAGTACATTGAATCAGCTAAACGGCTGAATGCCCGGCAAGCTCGTTGGGCTTTATTTCTCTAACGTCCTAGTGGATACTGGGGACTCCGTCAGGACCATGGGGAATAGCGGCTCCGCAGGAGACAGGGCACAAAAGCAAGCTTTTAGGATCACATGGTGTGTACTGGCTCCTCCCCCTATGACCCTCCTCCAAGCCTCAGTTAGGTTTTTGTGCCCGTCCGAGAGGGTGCAATCTAGGTGGCTCTCCTAAAGAGCTGTTTAGAAAAGTTTTTTTTTAGGTTTCAATCTCAGTGATTCCTGCTGGCAACAGGATCACTGCATCGAGGGACTTAGGGGAGAGATTTCCAACTCACCTGCGTGCAGGATGGATTGGAGTCTTAGGCTACTGGACACTTAGCTCCAGAGGGAGTCGGAACACAGGTCAGCCTGGGGTTCGTCCCGGAGCCGCGCCGCCGATCCCCCTTACAGACGCTGAAGAGACGGCAGAACGGAGGTCCGGAAAACAGGCGGCAGAAGACTCCACAGTCTTCATGAAGGTAGCGCACAGCACTGCAGCTGTGCGCCATTGTTGTCACACGGCTCACTGACTCAGTCACGGAGGGTGCAGGGCGCTGCTGGGGGCGCCCTGGGCAGCAATATAATTACCTTTAGTGGCAAAATAAATACATCACATATAGCCATTAAGGCTATATGTATGTATTTTAACCCAGGCCAGTTTATTAAAAACCGGGAGAAGAAACCCGCCGGAAAAGGGGCGGAGCTTATTCTCCTCAGCACTCAGCGCCATTTTCCTGCTCAGCTCCGCTGGTGAGGAAGGCTCCCAGGACTCTCCCCTGCACTGCACTACAGAAACAGGGTAACAAAGAGAAGGGGGGCATAAATTGGCGATATTTATATATTAAGAGCGCATATATAGTAAACAACACCTTCTAGGGTTGTTTATATACATTTATAGCGCTTTTGGTGTGTGCTGGCAAACTCTCCCTCTGTCTCCCCAAAGGGCTAGTGGGTCCTGTCCTCTATCAGAGCATTCCCTATGTGTGTGCTGTATGTCGGTACGTGTGTGTCGACATGTATGAGGAAAATATTGGTGAGGAGGCGGAGCAAATTGCCTGTAATGGTGATGTCACTCTCTAGGGAGTCGACACCGGAATGGATGGCTTATTTATGGAAATTACGTGACAATGTCAACACGCTGCAAGCCGGTTGACGACATGAGAGGGCCGGCGAACAAATTAGTATCTGTCCAGGCGTCTCAAACACCGTCAGGGGCTGTAAAATGCCCATTTACCTCAGTCGGTCGACACAGACCCAGACACGGACACTGATTTCAGTGTCGACGGTGAAGAAACAAACGTATTTTCTTTTAGGGCCACACGTTAAGGGCAATGAAGGAGGTGTTACATATTTCTGATACTCCAAGTACCACAAAAAAGGGTATTATGTGTGAGGTGAAAAAACTACCTGTAGTTTTTCCTGAATCAGATAAATTAAATGAAGTGTGTGATGATGCGTGGGTTTCCCCCGATAGAAAATTATTGGCGGTATACCCTTTCCCGCCAGAAGTTAAGGCGCGGTGGGAAACACCCCTCAGGGTGGATAAGGCGCTCACACGCTTATCAGAACAAGTGGCGGTACCATCTACGGATAGGGCCGTACTTAAGGAGCCAGCTGATAGGAGGCTGAAAAATATCCTAAAAAGTATACACACACATGCTGGTGTTATACTGCGACCAGCGATCGCCTCAGCCTGGATGTGCAGAGCTGAGGTGGCTTGGTCGGATTCCCTGACTAAAAATATTGATACCTTTGACAGGGACAGTATTTTATGCATTTAAAGGATGCATTTCTATATATGCGAGATGCGCAGAGGGATATTTGCACTCTGGCATCAAGAGTAAATGCGATGTCCATATCTGCAAGAAGATGTTTATGGACACGACAGTGGTCAGGTGATGCAGATTCCAAACGGCACAAAGATGTATTGCCGTATAAAGGGGAGGAGTTATTTGGGGTCGGTCCATGGGACCTGGTGGCCAGGGCAACTGCTGGAAAATCCACCGTTTTTTACCCTAAGTCACATCTCTGCAGAAAAAGACACCGTCTTTTCAGCCTCAGTCCTTTCGTCCCTATAAGAGTCATATCTGCCCAGGGATAGAGGAAAGGGAAGAAGACTGCAGCAGGCAGCCCATTCCCAGGAACAGAAGCCCTCCACCGCTTCTACCAAGTTCTCAGCATGACGCTGGGACCGTACAGGACCCCTGGATCCTACAAGTAGTATCCAAGGGGTACAGATTGGAATGTCGAGAGGTTTCCCCCCTCGCAGGTTCCTGTAGTCTGCTGTACCAATGTCTCCCTCCGACAGGGAGGCAGTATTGAAAACAATTCACAAGCTGTATTCCCAGCAGGTGATAATAAAATTACCCCTCCGACAACAAGGAAAGGGGTATTACTCCACACTATATGGTGGTACTGAAGGCTAGGTGAGACCTATTCTAAATCTGAAAAATTTGAACACTTACAAGGGTTCAAATCCAGATAGAGTCACTCAGAGCAGTGATAGCAAAGAACAAGGGGACTATATGGTGTCCCGGGACATCAGGGATGCTTACCTCCATGTCCCAAAATTTGCCTTTCCTCACCAAGGGTACCTCAAGTTCGTGGTACAGAACTGTCACTATCAGTTTCAAGACGATGCCGTTGGATTGTCCAAGGCACCCCGGGGTCCTTACCAAGGTAATGACCGAAAGGAGGATTCGTCTTCAAAGAAAATGGACGACCTCCTGATAAGAACAAGGTCCAGAGAACAGTTGGAGGTCGGAGTAGCACTATCTCAAGTAGTTCTACGACAGCACGGGTGGATTCTAAATATTCCAAAACCGCAGTTGTTCCGACGACACGTCTGCTGGTCCTAGGGATGATTTTGGACACAGTCCAGGAAAAGGTGTTTCTCCCAGAGGAGAAAGCCAGGGAGTTATCCGAGCTAATCGGGATCCTCCTAAAACCAGGAAAAGTGTCAGTGCATCATTGCACAAGAGTCCTGGTAAAAAATGGTGGCTTATTACGAAGCGCTTCCATTCGGCAGATTTCACGCAAGAACTCTTCAGTGGGATCTGCTGGACAAATGGTCCGGATCGCATCTTCAGATGCATCAGCGGATAACCCTATATCCAAGGACAAGGGTGTCTCTCCTGTGGTGATTACAGAGTGCTCATCTTCTAGAGGGCCGCAGATTCGGCATTCAGGATTGGATGCTCGTGACCACGGAGGCCAGCCTGAGAGGCTGGGGAGCAGTCACACAAGGAGTGTGATCAAGTCTGGAGAATTCTCTCCACATAAATATACTGGAGCTAAGAGCAAATTTATAATGCTCTAAGCTTAGCAAGACCTCTGCTTCAAGGTCAGCCGGTATTGATCCAGTGGGATAACATCACGGCAGTCGCCCACGTAAACAGAAAGGGCGGCACAAGAAGCAGGAGGGCAGTGGCAAAACTGCAAGGATTTTTCGCTAGGCGGAAAATCATGTGATAGCACTGTCAGCAGTGTTCATTCCGGGAGTGGACGACTGGGAAGCAGACTTCCTCAGCAGGCACGACCTCCACCCGGGAGAGTGGGAACTTCATCGGGAAGTTTTCCGCATGATTGGGAACCGTTGGGAAAGACCAAAGGTGGACATGATGGCGTCCCGCCCGAACAAAAAATGGGACAGGTATTGCGCCAGGTCACGAGACCTTCAGGCGATAGCTGTGGACGTCCTGGTAACACCGTGGGTGTAACAGTCGGTGTATGTGTTCCCTCCTCTGCTTCTCATAACCAAGGTATTGAGAATTAAAAGACATAGAGGAGTAAGAACTATACTCGTGGCTCCGGATTGGCCAAGAGGGACTTGGTAACCGGAACTTCAAGAGATGCTCACAGAGGACTAATGGCCTCGGGAGCTAAGAAGGGATTTGCTTTCAGCAAGTACCATGTCTGTTCCAAGAGGAACCGTGGCATCGGCCTTTAAGAAAGGACCTGCTCCAGCAGGGACCTTGTCTGTTCCAAGACTTACCGCGACTGCGTTTGACGGCATGGCGGTTTGAACGCCGGATCCTAAGGGAAAAGGCATTCCGGAAGAGGTCATACCTACCCTGGTCAAAGCCAGGAAGGAGGTGACCGCACAACGTTATCACCACATGTGGTAAAAATATGTTGCGTGGGTGAGGCCAGGAAGGCCCCACGAAAAAAAAATTCAACTAGGTCGATTTCTGCACTTCCTGCAAACAGGAGTGTCTATGAGCCTCAAATTGGGGTCCATTAAGGTTCAAGTTTCGGCCCTATAGATTTTCTTCCAAAAAGAATTGGCTTCAGTTCCTGTAGTCCAGACGTTTGTCAAGGGAGTATTGCATATACAGCCCTTGTGTGCCTCCAGTGGCACCGTGGGATCTCAACGTAGTGTTGGGATTCCTCAAATCATATTGGTTTGAACCACTCAAATCTGTGGATTTGAAATATCTCACATGGAAAGTGACCATGCTGTTGGCCCTGGCCTCGGCCAGGCGATTGTCAAAATTGGCGGCTTTGTCTTACAAAAGCCCATATTTGATTTTCCATTCGGACAGGGCAGAACTGCGGACTCGTCCCCAGTTTCTTCCTAAGGTGGTGTCAGCGTTTCACCTGAAACAACCTATTGTGGTGCCTGCGGCTACTAGGGACTTGGAGGACTCCAAGTTGCTAGACGTTGTCAGGGCCCTGAAAATATATATATATATATATATATATAATTCCAGGACGGCTGGAGTCAGAAGTCTGACTTGCTGTTTATATTGTAGGCACCCAAAGAGCTGGGTGCTCCTGCTTCTAAGCAGACTATTGCTCGTTGGATTTGTAGTACAATTCAGCTTGCACATTCTGTGGCAGGCCTGCCACAGCCAAAATATGTAAATGCCCATTCCACAAGGAAGGGGGCTCATCTTGGGCGGCTGCCCGAGGGGTCTCGGCTTTACAACTTTGCCGAGCAGCTACTTGGTCAGGGGCAAACACGTTTGCTAAATTCTACAAATTTGATACCCTGGCTGAGGAGGACCTGGAGTTCTCTCATTCGGTGCTGCAGAGTCATCCGCACTCTCCCGCCCGTTTGGGAGCTTTGGTATAATCCCCATGGTCCTGACGGAGTCCCCAGCATCCACTAGGACGTTAGAGAAAATAAGATTTTACTTACCGATAAATCTATTTCTCATAGTCCGTAGTGGATGCTGGGCGCCCATCCCAAGTGCGGATTGTCTGCATTACTTGTACATAGTTATTGTTACAAAAAAATCGGGTTATTATTGTTGTGAGCCATCTTTTTTAGAGGCTTCTTCATTGTTATCATACTGTTAACTGGGTTCAAATCACAAGTTGTACGGTGTGATTGGTGTGGCTGGTATGAGTCTTACCCGGGATTCAAGATCCTTCCTTATTGTGTACGCTCGTCCGGGCACAGTACCTAACTGAGGCTTGGAGGAGGGTCATAGGGGGAGGAGCCAGTACACACCATGTGATCCTAAAAGCTTGCTTTTGTGCCCTGTCTCCTGCGGAGCCGCTATTCCCCATGGTCCTGACGGAGTCCCCAGCATCCACTACGGACTATGAGAAATAGATTTATCGGTAAGTAAAATCTTATTTTTTTACTCGTTTCAAGTTTATTATCACCTTCAGGCCAGGTTCCAAGAATGCCAAGGCGGATGCCCTGTCACGCAGTTTTCTTCCAGTTCATGATAACAGTCCTGTTACTCCCATTCTTCCGTCTTCAGTCATTCGGGCAGGCCTCACACAAGATTTATTTACCCAGTTAAAGCAGCTTCAACATCAAGCTCCTGGAAATACTCCTGCTGGTCGTCTTTATGTCCCTGAGTTTTTGAGAGCAACCGTTTTGACGGAGTTTCATGATAGCAAAGTTGCCGGGCATCCGGGGATCGCTAAGACTTTGGAATTAGTCTCCCGCTCAGTATGGTGGCCTGGTTTTTCCAAAGACATTAAGGAGTTTGTTTTTTCGTGTCAGGTCTGTGCACAGCATAAAGTTCCCCGTTCCTTGCCTATCGGTCAACTTATGCCCTTGAATGTTCCTCTCAGGCCATGGTCTCATATTTCCATGGATTTTGTGGTGGACCTCCCTCTGTCAGCCGGATGCCGAGTCATATGGGTGGTAGTTGACCGTTTTAGCAAGATGGCCCATTTCATTGCTCTTCCCCGATTGCCATCTGCCCAGGGATTGGCAGTTTTGTTCCTCCGCCATGTTTTCAGACTCCATGGGTTACCCACTGATATTGTTTCTGATCGGGGTCCACAATTCATTGCACAATTTTGGAAGTCTTTTTGTGCCTCTTTAAAGATGAAATTGTCTTTAACGTCTGGCTACCATCCCCAATCCAACGGGCAGACTGAGCGAGTTAATCAATCATTAAAACAATATTTGCGTTTGTACTCGGCCAAACTCCAAAATGACTGGTCCGAGTTTCTTCCGTTGGCGGAGTTTGCTTACAACAATGCCTGTCATTCCTCCACCAATGTGTCTCCATTTTTTACAGTTTTTGGTTTTCACCCCAGAGCTAATTCCTTTTTTCAACATTCCTCTGTCTCCTCACTGACCTTGACCGCTCATCTCAGACTCATTTGGAGAAAAGTGCACCTTGCTCTCAGAAAAGCGGCATTTCGGGAGAAAAAAATTTCTGACAGGCTCCGGCGGCCGTGCACTTTTAAAGTTGGAGATAGGGTGTGGTTGTCGACTCGCAACATTAGACTTCGACAAACCTCAGCCAGATTGGGCCCTAAATTTATTGGACCATTTCATATTATAAAAAATATCAATCCAGTTGCCTTCCGGTTACGTTTACCAAGAACTCTCCGGATCGGAAATACTTTCCATTGCTCCCTGTTGAAACCATACGTTTCTTCCAGTAGATTTCCTCGGAAGATCTCTCAGGGGAAATCACCAATAGATGTACAGGGTCAGCAGGAGTTCTTGGTGGAGAAGGTTCTCGATTCCAAGTTGTCCCGGGGTCGGCTTTATTTTTTAGTACATTGGAGAGGTTATGGTCCAGAAGAAAGGTCTTGGGTCCTGGATGAGGATCTCCATGCCCCGAGGCTCAAAAAGGCATTTTTTCGAGAATTTCCTCAGAAACCTGGCTTTAGGGGTTCCTTGACCCCTCCTCAAGGGGGGGGTACTGTTAGGCGCCGAGGGTCCGCCCGTCAGTGCGGCCCGGCGCCTAGGAACTAGGGACGTCGCATGCGGACAGCCGCCGGCTCCCTAGCAACGCTAGACGCCGGGCGCACGGAGCCGCTCAGACCCTAGCAACGGGGACACCACTGTCGGACCGCGTTCCCCGTTGCTGGGTCTAGATTAATCACCTCATTGGTATCCTGGCCGTGCAGCATGCAGCTGCACGGCATGATTGTTAATTACCCTGTCTGGCTCCTGATTGGAGAGCTCCCAGTTAAAAGCACTCTCTGGACTTCTCACAGACGCCGGTAATAGCTTCCTGTTTGCTGTGTCTGTTGCAGAGAGTTTTCCAGTCCTGTCTATCCGGTCGTTCCTGTCCTCAGTGGTCCAATACTCGGAAGTTGTCATCTTTTCCTGGAGTCCTGACCGAGCACCTTTAACATCTTGTGGTGTTCGTGAGTCGCGGCGTAGCCGTGTGTTGCGGCTTGACCGCTTACTATTTATTATTTGGTTACATTGTGTTTCGGAGCTTTTGCGGAGGATTCCGCTCCCACAAATCCACTCTGGTATCCAGCGGTGCTGGATAGGAGTAACGGATTCGTGGATTTTTGGTTGTCCTTTTCCCTGGCGGTTTGTCATCACATACTTCTGGTTTAAGTTAGTTAGCTTGTAGCCCCTGGCCTGGTTGCTTAGTCAGAGGGCCCCTTGTTATCACCCTGTCTCGGATTTCCCTTTGTCTCCCATTAAGACCTGAGGGGGCATCGGAGTTGGGCAGACATAATCCGCCCTTCAAACGCGGCTGCCATGGGCTCAAGCAACCATAGTCTCGCAGGGGATTTCTGATAACACGGGCGAGACAACGGAGTTAGGGCGCCAGGGGTTACTAGGCTTTCCTGCTCCCGTAACCAGCATTCCATTCCAGTACTCTGACCTCCATCATAAGATCACCTCTGGTCAGACGTACTGGTATCATAACACATAGCGCGTCGTCTCATTAGAAACCCAGATGCCTAAATATTTAAAGCAATCTGCCCATCGCAGTGGCAGTGAAACAAGAGGACGCACAAGGCATGGACCTTTATAAGGAAGTATACATGATTTGTCCCAGTTTATAATTAGTCCAGACTATTCACCGAAGTTAATAATGATATCTAGAACATACGGCATAGTCACATTATATTGTGATACAAATAGGATGATATTGTCAGCGTATAAGGCGATCGTATCGGTTCTGGAGCCTATAGTAATCCCCTTTATCGTGGAGTTAGCCCTTATAAGACAAGCCAAGGGCAAACAAAGTAGGCGAGAGAGGACACTCTTGCCTAGTGCCTCTGGCCAGCAGGAAGGAGGAAGATATATATCTGTTGACTGACACCCTCGCAACAGGAGCTGAATATAATAGCATAACCCATCTTATATACCCTAGGCTGATCCCAAAGCACTCCATGGTCTCCCACAGTAACACCCACTCTGCCGAATCAAACGCCTTAGCGGTATCTAATGAAATTATAGATAGAGGTGTAAATGACTCCACGAGCAACCTGGAGGTGCATAAATAAGCGTCTCAAATTAATCGATGTAGATTTACCTGGCATAAAGCCAGTCTGATCTCCAAGTATCAGTTGTGAAATAACCAAATTCAGCCTGATTGCCAGGACTTTATCCAATATCTTAATATCCACAGGTATAAGGAAAATGGGCTGATATGAATTGACCCGCTTAGGATCTTAATCTGGCTTCAACAATACCACAATAAATGCCTCCGGCATAGATTGCGGTAAGGAACCATTCTCAAACAGAGTATTAAACAGCGTCATGAGTCTGGGTACATAAAAGTCTGTTTTTTATACAACTCCAGGGGTATACCATCTAAGCCCGATGCCTTGCCACATGGAAAGGATTTAATAGCAGATTCTATTTGATCTGCCAATAATGGAGAATCTAAAAAGTCTTTTGTTTCTTGCGTTAATGTTGGCATATCAGTACCTTTAACACCTTGAGAGCCCTTTTGAAGTTTTGTAGAGAGGTGGAGAGTCTGAGGGGGAGAGGTAGAGAATTCCAGAGAAAGCGAGCAGCACGTGCAAAATTGGAGGTAGGAGTGGGAGGAGGTAAACAGTAGGCAGGAGATATAGCATGCATTAGCAGAGTGAAGAGGACGGGCAGAAGTGTAAAGGGAGATAAGGTCAGAGATGTAATTGGGAGCGGAATGGATGAGGGCTTTGTGAGTGTGAGAAGCTTGAAATGGATTCTGAAGGGAAAGGGGAGCCAGTGAAGGGCTCGTAAGAGAGGAAAGGTGGTTGTAGTGCGTTTGGTGAGGAATATGAGCCAGGCAGCAGCATTAAGTATAGATTGGAGTTGAGAGAGATATGTGTTAGAGATGCCAGTCAGGAGGAGATTACAGTAGTCCAGTGAGTGGATAAGGGTCTTAGCATCCTGGGTGAGAAAGGGTGTGATCCTGGAAAAGGTTTGTGAGAGGTGCTGAATGTGTGGTTTGAAGGAGATGGAGGAGTCAAGAATTACTCAAAGACATCGCACTTGGGGGCTAGAGGAGATAGTAGTGCCATCAATAGATAATGAAATTATATACCACAGTCACAGTATAAATTAAGATATGGATGTTCAAGTGATACCCATACATATTCTGTCAGAGCTCTATACAAAGTAGCAAATACTGTACAGATGAAATTGGAATTTGAACATTTCCAAAAGTATTTTTGCAATGATAATCCTGTGTTCTCCCAAATGATCCAGGAATTGTCACACTGACTCCATCTGTGGAATCACAGACTCCTAGTACAGTAAAGTTCTTTATTTAGTCTCTGTAAACTGTGATGTCAGTATTTCGGTGTAATAATTCAAACTTTCCCAAATTGTATTATATTAAATCAGCAGGTTTGACAAGGCTGCAAATCAGCAGCAAACCTGATGTACTTCTTCATGTCATACAATTTCCTCAGAGATGTAATTTATTAGGCTCTTGCCAGCAACTTCCCTGCATAGCCTGTAATCAGACAAAGAATGCTTAACAGTTATACTAACCATGGAAAAAGTATTAATATTTCCTTGCCATAAAAATAACTTTAGTTTAAAAACAGTATATTAATACTAACAAAATAATATATACAATAGCGTGCAAAAGTATTTGGCCAAACTTATATGTTTACTTATATTGCTCTATCTTAATGAATATCAACTTTAATTGCTCCCTTATGAACTATACCTAATTTACCATATTATTTGTAAACACAAGCATATATCATCACAGTCCCAAGATTTTGATATGTTAAAGTACGTAATTTAGAGACGGTTATTAATAAATCTGGTATGTAATTTGATTAATTTTATTCAATAATATTTTTTATATAAAACATACTGTATTTTTATTAATTTAATATTTTAAATTTTTATTTTAATTTCCTTTTTTACAGTTAAAATCAATAATAATAACCATAAGTTTTTCAAAATGAAATTTCTGAAGAAGGCTAAAAAATTAAAAATTCCAAGCTTGACTAAAAAACGTTCTGGACAACCCAGGTGTACATCAAAAAGGGAAGATAAAAACATTATCATAATGTGTGAACAAAACCGATGACTTTTGATACAATTAAAATATGTCTGCATAATGTAGGTCTAAAATGGTTGCGTAGCTTTCAGAAAACCATTGTTGAGGTCTGTAAATAAAGTAAAATGCCTTTGATGGGCCAAAGAACAACCGGTATTGGACACTGGGATCAGTGAAAAAAAGAATTTTGGACTGACAAGTCCAGATCTAAACTTTGCGTGCGGCTTCACTTTATGACCAAAGTGTCTACCTTATTAAAAATAGACATGAATTCAGACATTGTGAATGGTGCAAGAACACTACTGTTTGAGTCATTTACTTGGGCATCAAAATTCACATTTACATTTGGCAGAATGTTAAAAGTTAATAGCATGTATAGTAAATTTGTGTGTTTTTTGCATGTCCCTGGAATTGCTTTCTGCACACCATGGTTCCGGGCACATAGAACATAACACCCAAAGGGCTCTGTTTCTCCTGCTCCTTACCCCTGATCCCCTGGGAGTTCACCTGCGCTGAGGAATCTATAGAAAGGGCATTGGTATTGCTCATCAAGGATCTTAGTGGGTGACAAATTTTCTACTCCTCTGCACCTGGTGTTTTTTGTCTTCAGGTTTGCTATTTCGACATAGCCAGATATGCTTCTCACATGGCCACTGTTTCATAACATGTGACTTCTGACTTATGGAGAGAGCTTAATAGTATGTGACTTCCCCCACTATTCTGGCTTGTTTTGATGCCACTTATGTACCGTAGATTCGTGTCTCTCACAAATGGATATTGAGATTCTAGCAACCTCTCTTTAATGACCCTTCATCTTTCTGATGGCCCCTAAAATCCACAGGCCATTCAGTGCTGTGCAACCCGTCAACTTCATTAAACAACGTTAATCATCCATGCATGCAGCAGCATCTTCATCTGGTGGGACTGTTAACAAAAGCCAGGGTTTGGCACCTAAGACCTCTGTGCCTGCCACTCCAACTGCACTATATGACTAAACAAGTGAGCCAAAAATGGAGTCTTCTTTCTTTTCTCTTTGAACTTTGTATGCAGTAAGCGATTACTGACTTCTAGGTGCACCACCAACAGTGGGAATGTAGGTATTTGTGCCCTTTTACCTTACAAATGTTGGTTTATACTATTTATTCCTAAATTATTTACAACCAGTGCGGAATCAAATCAGCTTCTTTTTGCACTATATGACTCCCAGTTAGGGGACGACATGCTTCTAACTGTAGGCTCTATGAAGCAATTATTGGCATCATTCAAGGAGGATATCGCCTCAAAGTTCCATACGGCCCTGCAGTATTGCCATCAGACGGTCGACAATTTGGGAGACCATACCGACCATCTGAAGACCAAAATGGAGGAAGTCTTAGGGTCCCATAATGATTTCATTGTCCTATATGAGAAACTTCAAGCAGAGGTGGTGACGTTGTGTATTAAAGTTAGGGACCTCGGATCTTCTCTTAACTCGGACCTATGTCAATTTCTGAGGTCCGCAGCAATGTCATCAGTGACTATAGATGCCCCGTCACAGCCTCCCTCGCTAGTTTTTCCTAATTCCCCCGGTAATATTCAGGTCCAGGAGACGGTCCGTAAGGAAGTAGCTGTTCTTCAGGCTGACCTCCCAACTGTCGGCTAGAGTGGTGACTCTGGAGGACAGCAAGGATACCATGCTAGAGGAGATACAGGGCTTGCGGGGTTCGGTGCTTGCTCACGCTAAAGCCTTTTTCCTACAACAAAGAATGGATGACTTTGACAAAAGAGGCATTCGAAACAATCTCAGGGTTCGGGGTATACCAGAAGATATTCCTATACAAGGTCTAATTGACGTGCTAACCAAGATCTTTAATGAAATATTGGGCAATGACCCTAATGCATTCATTACCTTCGGTAGGGCACACAGAGCATTGAGGCCATGTGGAGCTTCCACTGACCAACCACGTGATGTTATCCGCATGCTACACTCTTATACCCAGAAGGAAGAGATCCTGCGGAAGCTAAGACACACAGAGGGGGTGGATTACAATGGCCATCATGTTCAGATTCTTCGGGATTTATCCTGGCGCTCTCTCCAATTGCATCGCCCACTACTGCCTTTAACTGAAACACTACGTTCCAAAGACAGGAAATATAAATGGTTGTTTCCCTTTGGCCTTCAGTCCACATAGAATAGCAGGTCTGCTGTCTTCCGGGATCCATCTGATCTGGTCACTTTCTGCTCTGACCTGGACGTACCAGCTCCCATACTTTTGGAATGGCCGATACCTCTTTTGTTCCTCCGTGCCAGCATGAAGCTCTGCATACTGGAGCCTTCCAATGGATGCTGAGCTCAATATGTCAGTGCCATCAAAAGCGGGATGTCTGTCTGATGATACCTAACTTTGGTAATATGATTTAAAATTCTTATTTTGCATGTTGGTTATATTGACCATTGGGTGGACCATACCTTCTGGTCGGGTTTTTGTCATTAGCCAACAGTGAGGAAGTATCAGATTATTTCTCCCTCATTGCCATTTACAAACGGTTATTGTACTGCTTGGTGTGAGTTGCTAATTTTACGTGAAGTTGTCTTCAATCTTTTTGTAGATTCTAGCATTACTTTTTCTTGAGTTATTAAATATTTCCTACGGATTATTACTTTGCTGAATATTTCTAATGCCATTAGACTGATAATGCTTTGATTAATGTTATACCTGTAGATATTCTGCTTCTTACGTTTACTGATGCTCTTACTATTTTCTCTTGGATGTTATTTTTGCTATGTACTGCATGTTATTGTCATTAGCACTGATCCACTAGTGCCCCTATACCACCTGTTATTTTATCCTAATCATGGGAGGATATTTGCGTTCCATGCTTATTAGGAGCCGTATGACTTTTATTTGTCTTTTGTTAATTGCTGCCAATGTGTTTTTTTTTTGCAGACTGTCTGTTGTTTTTCTCGTCTCTTTTCCTCTTCTCTTTTTCTCTTTTTTTCTCTATGGTGTCACTTTTTTTTTCTCTTGTATCCCTGTCCCTCTGTCCCATGTTCTCCTCTCCCTCCATCTGGGTCTAGATCCTTTGAGATAGATTTTTCCAGTAGTGGTTTTCTGTCCCTACTTATTGATGTTGGTTATTTTTTAGAGCTTCCTCTCGGGATGACTCCTAAACTTAAAATAGTCTCATTGAACTACAAGGGCTTGAAAGTCCCAGAAAAGAGGTCCTGACTTCTTAGAGAGCTCCATGCTGACAGAACGGATGTGGGCTTTCTTCAGGAGGCTCATTTCAGGGAGGGTTTGACTCCAATACTTCAAACTCGTAACTATCCCCACGTATATGTCAGAAACAATAGATTGGGTAACACTTTGGGTGTGGTGATTCTCTTTTCCCATCGCCTCCCTCTCACTAACATTAATTCACATATCCTTATTTATGGTAGAGTATTACTAATTAACTGGTTTATGACTAGCTTTTTACATTTGTCAATATCTATGCCCTGAACTTGCACCAGCCTGCCCTCCTAGAAAGGTTGCTTGAATAGGTGCGGGCTTTGAAAACAGGAGTTTTTGTTGTGGGAGAAGATCTTAATTGGTTGTTGCACCTGCTATTTGATTCTTCCTTTAAATCATCGAACCACCCTGATAAACAGCATCGCAAAGTTAGGCACATATTCCATGAACATCAGTTGGTTTATACGTGGTGTTTACGGCACCCCACTGTTCGTGATTATACAGTTTTGTGCCACCCCCATACTCAAGGATAGACTACCTGTTTATAGAACATAAATATCTTCATATGCTTCACATTACATTGTCTGACCATGCCCACATTTCACTTACTGTTCAGAGAATTGTCCCCATCTGACATTTGTTCATGGAGACTCAAAAAGCTTCACCTTCAAGTTTCTTACTGTAGTAACCAGCTGAAGGCTTGTATTGATGGCCATATTTCCGTCAATGATATACCCGAATTATCCAAAATTCTGGTATGGGAAGCACATAAATGTGTGATTAGGGGTAAGCTGATTCAGCTTGGTTCTTACATGAAACAACAGAAGGAGGTGCAGAAGTTGATTCTCTTACGAAAAATTCAGGGGTTAGAGACAATCCATAAATCCTCCCTGTCTGCAGATGTCCTTACTGAACTTACTGAAGCTAGAAGGTCCTTGAACAAGCTCATGCCGGATAAAAGTAAGTGGACTATCGCAAATGTAGAAGTCACTTTTTTCAGCGGGAAAACAAATCAAGTAAGATGCTGGCCAGAGCTCTAAGGGCCCAGCGAGCTTCTATGCACACTGTATACAAACTATAGTGGACGATACAGGCTGGGATTGTAGGCTGACCTCTGAGATAGCAGAAGCGTTCCGCTCGTATTACTCAGGGCTTTATAACTTGGCAGAGTGTTCCTCACAGTCGGCCACAGGGGACAAGGCTGAGACTATTGCAGCTTACTTATCCATTATTAATTTCCCCACCTTGTCAGAGGATGAAGCTTTTGCCTTGCAAATACCTTTCTCTCTGGAAGAACTGTAGGAGGTGATTAAGACCTCTCCATATGGGAAGAGTCCTGACCAAGATGGATTTACAATTTCTTATTACAAAATGTTTTGTGACATCTTAATTCTTCTGATGATTCATGCTTTTAATGCATTTCGGACATGGATCACTTCTCCACACAATCTCTGTAAGCCCACATCACCATTATTCGTAAAGAGGGGAAGAATTCTTCTCATTGCCCTAGCTATAGGCCTATTTCCATGCTCAGTGTGGACTTGAAACTCTATGCAAATCTTATTGCAAACAGATTAAAGCTACTTCAGCCTTCTCTGGTCCATACTGATCAGGTGGGTTTTGTCCTAGGTCAGGAGGCCCGAGACAACACTACCAAAATAATTAATCTGATCCATCTAGCAACCCAATCACCTGCAGCCTCAATGCTTTTATTGACTGATGCCGAGAAAGCGTTCGACCGCATTAATTGTGCTTTCATGCAAGGGCTGTCAGAACACGTCAGGTTAAAACCAATCTCTCTGTTAGGATTTTAGCACTGTATAGGGGACCCTCTGCCAGGATTAAGGTTAATGGTGGCTTTTCCAATCCAGTTCAGATTTCTGATGGAACTAGAGAGGTCTGCCCACAATCTCCATTTATGTTTGTGTTATCTATGGAAGCTTTATTATAATTTCTGGTATACAGATAGGAAACTTGGTACATAAACTAGCCCTTTTTGCCGATGATCTTCTAGGAATTATTGCAAACCCCACGTTATCCCTCCCCAATTTGGTGAAGTAATTCCACATCTTCAGAGAACAATCCTTCAAAATTAATCTAAATTGGTGGCGCTGACCCTTACCGTTCCTCCTGATCTTAGGGCCCTGCAGAGGGCTTTGGCTTTCATGTGGCAATCTTCCCACCTAAAATACTTAGGCGTACTTCTTCCCCAGCGATTTCTCTAAAGTGCACTCCCATAATTTTGCTCCTCTTCTTACAAAAATCTGTCATGAACTTCATGGTCACATGGGGGCATTTCGTGGATTGGTAAGATTAATGTAATAAAAATGAATATTTTACCTCGGGTGCTGAATCTCCTACAAACTCTATCAGTGCTGATCCCTCATGGCTGGTTTACGAATCTACATTGCATAGTCAAAAACTTTGTGTGAGGTGGCAGTACTACTCTGTTTGAACATGTCTTATTTCAGCAGCAGCATCTGGGTGGTTTTCAGCTTCCTTTCTTTTGTACTTACATGATGTAGTCATGCTTAGTAGAATATTGGATTGGTCTAGGCAAAGTGTTGCTAAGCAGTGGGTGTTTATTGACGGCTCTTTCATAGCATCTTCCTTAGCCAACTTGCCTTGGCTTTCTTTTTGCCTAATATTTCTCATCCAACTCTAGGTCCTACATTAGCTATATGGTGATGATTTAGAGGTCTGAATTGTATCCTCGCTCCCCTCTGCCCCCATTATTTGATAATCCAGCCTTCCCCCTGGAGCTTCTTCAAAGCAGGTATTTAAATTTTGGTCACAGGCAGTCATATCACAGATCGGTCAATTGTTGGGACACGCCAGGATATTATCCTTACATGACATTCAAGCTAAGTGGATTTTGCCCCACAATGAGATCTGGCGGTTACGCCATGTGAAACATTTCCTCCAATCAAGAGACATTCTTTCTGAAGGGACCCATGATTTATTATTTATTTATTAAGTTTATTTTATAGTGCAGCAAATCCCATTGCGCTTTACACCTTTTGAGCAATTGGATATGACTCTATCTTATCCTACCCACATTTTATCCATTGTATTTAACTTTTAAATTGAACAACGCTTCTCTGCATTGACAAAATTACAAAACGTTGGGGGAGAGACCTTGGAATGGATATTATTGATACCAGATGTTCCTGTATTATTTATAAATCCTGGTTGTAGCTCCACCAATATACTAACTGTCATGATTGGACGCCATTCTGACGCAGAACGTGCATAACTGCAAATAATATTGTATTGATCAATGTCTGCAAATGCCCTGTGTGTGGTTATGTATAAACCCTGTGTGAAAAGGTCATAGCAGACTTCGGCCTGATGTGCCACTCACTGCTCCCATGCTGATCTTAAAGGGGTTGGTGTCATGATCCAGGCTATTTCAAGTAGTGTTATCAATATAGATGACACCAGGATATCCGAGTGACATATCAGTGGATGTGATGCCAACACATCTGGGTTATATCGAAATGAGCATGATTGAAATTTGTATTATTCCAATTGATGTATCAATGTACCAGTATGTGATAACTGTCTTTGCATGTTAAATGGTAGAAGCTTGATTGATCTGCTGGTATTTCATTATAGCCACAGAACTCAGAGACACACTGGCTATGTAGGTGTGAAATTCCTCCTGACAAGTGCTAGTTTACTTACCCCAGAATCAGAACTAAGATTTTAAAGTAAACACAGGTCAGGCCTAAAATGTGTTTTCTCAACTGGCTTGTGTATCTCCCAACAGGTTGTTTCCTGACCCCATGGGGTCACCAGAGACACCAGAAAGACATGCTGGCTAGGGAAGGTGATTAAAAAACTTCCTTCAGCCAGCTATAACAGTGTCTTAGTATGATTGATAAAGCTGATTGCACAGCTTCAAAAGGAAGGGGAAGAGTAATTTAGCCAGCCCCTGTGTATATGACCAAGAGACCCCATGTTACAGTTGATTTTACACAATGAACTCTGATCTGAAAAAGGTTAAAATTAACTCTCCAGGGGGAGGGGGTTGAAGGGGCAGCCTGAGTTTTAAATAGGAGAAACAGAAGCTGCAAAGTGTCCACTATCAAAGAAGCTAGTCAGGAGAACATTCTGGCTCTGTAATGTTCCAATATCTGAAGAGGCTTCACTTCGTGCCATCATCCCATGCTCCATGTGCTAGGATCGGTGGGTTTATCTAACTATTTTTATTTTCTTTAAATTATCTTTTCTGCTGTGACTTTGACTTTTAGCATTATATTCTTGTAACTTTCTTTTTTCTGAAACATAAGCTTTGAAGTGTTTTACTATAATTAAATAATCTAATTTTAGATCTGGTTTCTGTTGTGTATCCAACCCAACTCTCTGAAAGAGGTGCAGGCAAAAGCCATAAGTTTGCCTTGGGTCATACCCTAAACGTTTGTACTTTGGCTGGTGACAGTGATTGTGTCGAAATTAACACACACGCTCAGTTATCCAGTAGCGGTGTCACGTGGCAGGGATTCGCAGATTGGCGTATCTGGGTATTCGCCGTGCCTAGGATCGTGACACTAACTGTTGAAACGCATCTTAAGATCATTTCTATATGGTATCGATGTCCAGCCGTTCTGTCAAAAATGTACCAAGGTGTGTGTGTGCCAGTTGTTGGAGATGTTGTATGTCTTTGGGCACTCCCCTTCACATCTGGTGGTCTTGTCTGGTTTTGAAGGCCTTTTGGGACGGTCACATGGGAGATCCTGGTCTCAGACATTCCAGATGAACCAGAGTTTTGGCTCTTGAATTTATATGGCCTGCCGCTGTGTGTATATAAGAAATCACTTTTGAAGTATCTCAACAGTGCAGCTAAGGCAGTGATTCCTGTGTGATGGAATTCCACTTAGCCTCCGACTCTTACCAATTGGTTTCAGAGGATAGAATTGTATAGGTCCATGGACGATATTATCCTTTCCTCTGCTGACAAGTTCAGGAATTATTTATTACTATGGTCTATTTGGTTGGAATTCTATGAATCTGATAGGTATAAATCTCTTATTGGTGCATCACAGGCTCCGGTTCCTCTATTACATGATGGCACCTGTACTTTGGTGACTGGATCCTGTTGGAAACCCCTCCCCAATATACTCTCATCACTGCTTGTTTTCATCTGTACTTTCTCTCTTTTCTTTTGTCGTCTTTATTCTTTTTATATTATGAGTTCTATGTCTGGTTTGGATCATTTGTAATGTTAAAACATACGCTATGGCTTCATCACTCTCTCGGTGCCTCTTAACCACTGCCTTGGATATTTTACCATTTTGCTTTTGGCCTCTTACGTTTATATCTACCGTAACCTATTTGAGCCATTGCACTTAGTCTTTGCTTCTGTGTATTGAATATCTATGGTCATTCCTTTTTATAATTTTCATGTTTGTGATTTAAAATCTGAATAGACTTTACTTGCACAAAAAAATAAAAATATATAAAGATGGGGGACCTTGAATATCGATAACTACGTAATAATATCAAGAGATGGGATGTTACAGAAACAGTTACACTATGGGCCTTAAAGACTTTGTTACTGATATCTTTATGAAACTGCTGCCCACCACTCCTATTACAGATTTTTTAATTGACCTCATCCACCATCTACAATTTATAAACCGATCGCTCTCTTAAATACTATAACGATTTATTCCAAATTAATTGCAACCAGGATAAAAACCCTTTAATACCCCATTTGGTCCACCTATATCACCTGGATTTATTCTTGGTAGACAATCCTCAGATAAAATCTGACAGGTTTTTAATATTGTTGAGGTCTTTGCTGCATTGTTGTTCCTTTGTTGCTGCTCTCTTTAGATGCATTAAAGGCATTCGATAGATTGCACTGAGGACATTTATCTGCTGTTTTGAACTGCTTTGGAGTACGTGTTAGGACTTTGTGCTATTCCGCTCCCTCCGCTAGATTATTTGCAAATTGTCTTCTCTCCTCTGCCTTTTCAATCTCTTATGGTGCCTGATAGGGTTGTGCTCTTTCTTCCTTGGTTTTGGCGCTAGCCATTGAGCCCCTGGTGAAAAACATTAGGTGGTTTTCCGATATCCAGGGTCCTAGATTATGGGGCCAGGCTCATAAAATTAGCTTGTTTGCGGATGTGTCCTGCTTTGCCTTACTAGTCCTGTAACTTTTGTGCCATCCAAGCTTGCAGTATTGAATGAATAGTATCCTATTTTCTCTAACGTCCTAAGTGGATGCTGGGGACTCCGTAAGGACCATGGGGAATAGCGGCTCCGCAGGAGACTGGGCACAACTAAAGAAAGCTTTAGGACTACCTGGTGTGCACTGGCTCCTCCCTCTATGACCCTCCTCCAGACCTCAGTTAGAATTTTGTGCCCGGCCGAGCTGGATGCACACTAGGGGCTCTCCTGAGCTCTTAGAAAGAAAGTAATATTTAGGTTTTTTATTTTCAGTGAGATCTGCTGGCAACAGACTCACTGCTACGAGGGACCTAGGGGAGAGAAGCGAACCTACCTGCTTGCAGCTAGCTTGGGCTTCTAGGCTACTGGACACCATTAGCTCCAGAGGGATCGAACACAGGCCCAGCCTCTGTCGTCCGGTACCGGAGCCGAGCCGCCGTCCCCCTAGCAGAGCCAGAAGCAAGAAGACGTTCCTGGAAATCGGCGGCAGAAGACTTCGGTCTTCATTAAGGTAGCGCACAGCACTACAGCTGTGCGCCATTGCTCCCCATGCACACCTCACACTCCGGTCACTGATGGGTGCAGGGCGCTGGGGGGGGCGCCCTGGGCTGCAATATGAGTACCTTACTTGGCAAATTAACACATAATATAGTCTTCAAAACTATATATGTTTTTATATCCCCTGCCATAACTGTATAAAAAAAGCGGGAGAAGTCCGCCGAAAAAGGGGCGGGGCTATCTCCCTCAGCACACTGGCGCCATTTTCCCTCACAGCTCCGCTGGAAGGATCGCTCCCCAGGCTCTCCCCTGCAGTTCCAGACTACATAGGGTAAAAAAGAGAGGGGGGGCACTAAATTTAGGCGCAATCTGTGTTATATAAGCAGCTATAGGGGAAAATTCACTGTGTAGTGTGTATCCCTGTTTTATATAGCGCTCTGGTGTGTGCTGGCATACTCTCTCTCTGTCTCCCCAAAGGGCTTTGTGGGGTCCTGTCCTCAGTCAGAGCATTCCCTGTGTGTGTGCGGTGTGTCGGTACGGCTGTGTCGACATGTTTGATGAGGAGGCTTATGTGGAGGCGGAGCAGGTGCCGATAAATGTGATGTCACCCCCTGCGGGGTCGACACCTGAATGGATGGACATGTGGAAGGAATTACGTGACAGTGTCAATTCTTTACATAAAAGATTTGACGACATAGCAGATGTGGGACAGCCGGCTTCTCAGCTCGTGCCTGCCCAGGCGTCTCAAAAGCCATCAGGGGCTCTAAAACGCCCGCTACCTCAGATGGCAGACACAGATGTCGACACGGATACTGACTCCAGTGTCGACGATGATGAGACTAGTGTACATTCCAATAGAGCCACCTGTTACATGATTACGGCAATGAAAAATGTGTTGCACATTTCTGATATTACCCCTGGTACCACAAAAAAGGGTATTATGTTTGGGGAGAAAAAACTACCAGTGGTTTTTTCCCCTTCTGATGAATTAAATGAAGTGTGTGAAGAAGCGTGGGTTTCCCCCGATAAGAAACTGGTCATTTCTAAAAAGTTACTAATGGCGTACCCTTTCCCGCCAGAGGATAGGTCACGTTAGGAGACATCCCCTAGGGTGGATAAAGCGCTCACACGCCTGTCAAAGAAGGTGGCACTACCGTCTCCGGACACGGCCGCCCTAAAGGAACCTGCTGATCGGAAGCAGGAGGCTTTCCTGAAGTCTTTTTATACACACTCAGGTATTATACTGAGACCAGCTATTGCTTCAGCATGGATGTGCAGTGCTGCAGCTGGGTGGTCAGATTCCCTGTCAGAAAATATTGATACCTTAGACAGGGGCACTATATTGCTAACCGTAGAGCATATTAAAGACGCAGTCTTATACATGAGAGATGCACAGAGGGATATTTGCCGGCTGGCATCTAAAATAAGTGCAATGTCCATTTCTGCCAGGAGGGGTTTATGGACTCGGCAGTGGACAGGAGATGCAGATTCTAAAAGGCACATGGAAGTTTTGCCTTACAAGGGTGAGGAGTTGTTTGGGGATGGTCTCTCTGACCTAGTTTCCACAGCAACAGCTGGAAAGTCAACATTTTTACCCCATGTTCCCTCACAGCCAAAGAAAGCACCGTATTATCCGGTGCAGTCCTTTCGGCTCCAGAAAGGCAAGCGGGTTAGAGGCACGTCCTTTCTGCCCAGAGGCAGAGGTAGAGGGAAAAAGCTGCAGCATACAGTCAGTTCCCAGGAACAAAAGTCCTCCCCCGCTTCCTCTAAGTCCACCGCATGACGCTGGGGCTCCACAGGCGGAGCCAGGTGCGGTGGGGGCCCCTCTCAAGAACTTCAGCGATCAGTGGGCTCGCTCACGGGTGGATCCCTGGATTCTACAAGTGGTATCTCAGGGGTACAAGCTGGAATTCGAGACGTCTCCCCCTCGCTGTTTCCTCAAATCTGCCTTGCCAACAACTCCCTCAGACAGGGAGGCAGTGCTAGAGGCAATTCACAAGCTGTACTCTCAGCAGGTGATAGTCAAGGTACCCCTCCTTCAACAAGGAAGGAGTTACTATTCCACAATGTTTGTGGTACCGAAACCGGACGGTTCGGTGAGACCCATTTTAAATTTGAAATCCTTGAACACCTATATACAAAGGTTCAAGTTCAAGATGTAATCGCTCAGGGCGGTTATTTCAAGCCTGGAGGAAGGGGATTACATGGTCTCACTGGACATCAAGGATGCTTACCTGCATGTCCCCATTTACCCTCCTCACCAGGAGTACCTCAGATTGTGGTACAGGACTGTCATTACCAATTCCAGACGTTGCCGTTTGGTCTGTCCACGGCACCGAGGATATTTACAAAGGTAATGGCCGAAATGATGATAGTCCTTCGAAAAAAGGGAGTTTTAATTATCCCGTACTTGGACGATCTCCTTATAAAGGCGAGGTCCAGGGAGCAGTTGTTGGTCGGGTAGCACTATCTCGGGAGGTGCTACACCAGCACGGTAGGATTCTGAATATTCCAAAGTCACAGCTGGTTCCTACGACACGTCTACTGTTCCTGGGGATGGTTCTGGACACAGACCAGAAAAAGGTGTTTCTCCCGGAGGAGAAAGCCAAGGAGTTGTCATCTCTAGTCAGAGATCTCCTGAAACCAAAACAGGTGTCGGTGCATCACTGCACGCGAGTCCTGGGAAAAATGGTAGCTTCCTACGAAGCAATTCCATTCGGCAGGTTCCATGCAAGAATCTTTCAGTGGGATCTGTTGGACAAGTGGTCCGGATCGCATCTTCAGATGCATCGGCTGATAACCCTGTCTCCAAGGACCAGGGTGTCTCTGCTGTGGTGGCTGCAGAGTGCTCATCTTCTAGAGGGCGGCAGATTCGGCATACAGGACTGGGTCCTGGTGACCACGGATGCCAGCCTTCGAGGCTGGGTGGCAGTCACACAGGGAAGAAACTTCCAAGGATAATGGTCAAGCCAGGAGATTTCCCTACACATAAATATTCTGGAACTAAGGGCCATTTACAATGCCCTAAGTCAGGCAAGACCCCTGCTTCAAAACCAGCCGGTACTGATCCAGTCAGACAACATCACGGTGATCGCCCATGTAAACCGACAGGGCGGCACAAGAAGCAGGATGGCGATGGCAGAAGCCACAAGGATTCTCCGATGGGCGGAAAATCACGTGTTAGCACTGTCAGCAGTGTTCATTCCGGGAGTGGACAACTGGGAAGCAGACTTCCTCAGCAAGCACGACCTCCACCCGGGAGAGTGGGGACTTCATCCAGAAGTCTTTCAGCTGATTGTAAACCGTTGGGAACGGCCACAGGTGGACATGATGGCGTCCCGCCTCAACAAAATGCTAGAAAGATATTGCGCCAGGTCGAGAGACCCTCAGGCAATAGCTGTGGACGCTCTAGTGACACCGTGGGTGTACCAGTCGGTTTATGTGTTCCCTCCTCTTCCTCTCATACCCAAGGTACTGAGGATAATAAGAAGAGGAGTAAGAACTATACTCATTGTTCCGGATTGGCCAAGAAGAGCTTGGTACCCAGAACTTCAAGAAATGATTTCAGAGGACTCATGGCCTCTGCCGCTCAGACAGGACCTGCTGCAGCAGGGGCCCTGTCTTTTCCAAGACTTACCGCGGCTGCGTTTGACGGCATGGCGGTTGAACGCCGGATCCTGAAGGAAAAGGGCATTCCGGAGGAAGTCATCCCTACGCTGATTAAAGCTAGGAAAGAAGTGACCGCAAACCATTATCACCGCATATGGCGAAAATATGTTGCGTGGTGTGAGGCCAGAAAGGCCCCAACGGAGGAATTTCAGCTGGGCCGTTTTCTGCACTTCCTACAGTTAGGGGTGACTATGGGCCTAAAATTGGGTTCCATTAAGGTCCAGATTTCGGCTCTATCGATTTTCTTCCAGAAAGAACTGGCTTCACTACCTGAAGTTCAGACATTTGTTAAGGGAGTGCTGCATATTCAGCCCCCTTTTGTGCCTCCAGTGGCACCTTGGGATCTCAACGTGGTGTTGGATTTCCTAAAGTCACATTGGTTTGAACCACTTAAAACCGTGGAACTAAAATATCTCACGTGGAAAGTGGTCATGCTGTTGGCCTTGGCTTCGGCCAGGCGTGTGTCAGAATTGGCGGCTTTGTCATGTAAAAGCCCTTATCTGATTTTCCATATGGATAGGGCGGAATTGAGGACTTGTCCCCAATTTCTTCCTAAGGTGGTATCAGCTTTTCATTTGAACCAACCTATTGTGGTGCCTGCGGCTACTCGGGACTTGGAGCATTCCAAGTTGCTGGACGTAGTCAGTGCCCTGAAAATGTATGTTTCCAGGACAGCTAGTGTCAGGAAAACTGACTCGCTATTTATCCTGTATGCACCCAACCAGCTGGGTGCTCCTGCTTCAAAGCAGACTATTGCTCGCTGGATCTGTAGTACGATTCAGCTTGCACATTCTGCGGCTGGATTGCCGCATCCTAGATCAGTGAAAGCCCATTCCACGAGGAAGTGGGCTCTTCTTGGGCGGCTGCCCGAGGGGTCTCGGCTTTACAACTTTGCCGAGCAGCTACTTGGTTGGGGTCAAACACATTTGCTAAATTCTACAAGTTTGATACCCTGGCTGAGGAGGACCTAGAGTTCGCTCATTCGGTGCTGCAGAGTCATCCGCACTCTCCCGCCCGTTTGGGAGCTTAGGTATAATCCCCATGGTCCTTACGGAGTCCCCAGCATCCACTTTGGACGTTAGAGAAAATAAGATTTTACTCACCGGTAAATCTATTTCTCGTAGTCCGTAGTGGATGCTGGGCGCCCATCCCAAGTGCGGATTGTCTGCAATACTTGTATATAGTTATTGATTATCTAAAGGGTTATTGTTGAGCCATCTGTTGAGAGGCTCAGTTATATTTCATACTGGTAACTGGGTATAGTATCACGAGTTATACAGTGTGATTGGTGTGGCTGGTATGAGTCTTACCCGGGATTCCAAATCCTTTCTTTATTGTGTCGGCTCTTCCGGGTACAGTATCCTAACTGAGGTCTGGAGGAGGGTCATAGAGGGAGGAGCCAGTGCACACCAGGTAGTCCTAAAGCTTTCTTTAGTTGTGCCCAGTCTCCTGCGGATCCGCTATTCCCCATGGTCCTTACGGAGTCCCCAGCATCCACTACGGACTACGAGAAATAGATTAACCGGTGAGTAAAATCTTATTATAAATGGAATAGTGCTTAGACAGAGGTGCTTCCAATTAATTTTGTCCCTGCTTTTGTGTCTCCGCTAAAAGGAACACATAATTATGCATGGCAGACTAAAAGTCTCTCTTCATTTATTTCATACCATATCCAAATTACTCATTCTCTCGGTACTCAATAATTTTTATAGAGTATTTATCAAATATGTTTGGAGGTCTTACAAAATCCAGGTTATCTGGATGTTTTATGTCCTTTCCCAAGCTAGACAGAGTTGGCATTCCCAGACTTAAAAAAGTATCAAGTAGCATGTCTTCTAAGTCAGTTGGGGGATTGGTTTGCCTGGGACTGATCAAGCAGTTTCAAGTTTCTCCTACAGATTTTTATAAATACAACTACTTCACTGACTACAAAGATTTGACATTTATTTTCCTGAACTTTAAATGCTGCTCTGGAGTATATTTTAGAGAAGCTTTCCTTACCTGGAGGCAAGATGGGTATTTCCTAGTGTTACTTACAAATCTGGTATTATACGTGCTTTTTCAAAATGGAAAATTAATTTGTCTAGAATTATGGGCATCATTGGAATTCCATATTTCGACGTTTCACTTTTTCTAAAGGCATTTTCCATACTGAAATGTTGTTTAAATTTATCCACCGGCTATATTTATCTCCTGATAGGCTACATACAATATGACCTTCTGTATTCAATGTCGGTATCCGCAGCCTTACCTCCGGTGCGGTCTCCCGGGGGTTGCCATCACGGTGGTCGGTGCGGCTGTGATGGTGGGGAGCTGCTTGCAGCGGGTCCTTGGGCAAGTGTGTGGCTTCCGGTGGTCGGGGTCTGGTGAGCCGGGCGCTGCTGTGGGTAGTCGCTGCATCAGAGCCCTCTGGCAGTGACTCTGTTTCAGGAAGTCGGGGCCAGAGCTGGGTTAGCTAAAGTGCTGCAGGTGAGAATGTCCGCAGTGCTGGGGGCAGCCATGTTGGAGACCAGAGATTTGCCAATTGAATTCACACTCTGCTTCCAGCCAATCCGGTGCAGTCTTCTCTTATAAAAGGGAGCTGGCTTAGGAAGAGAGTGCCAGTGCTTCAAGTTACTTTCCTGTGAAAGGTGCTCCAGCTCTGTGCTCCCAGGCTGCTCCTGGTTGCCCGGTTATGGTTGCTATCATCAGTCCTTGACCTATCGCTGCTGCTGTTCTGTCGCTTAAACCCGTCGCCACTCGTGGAGGCGCTCACGGGCTCCCAGTCATTAAGGGGCTTCTGGTGCTAAACGGTGGTTCCTGCGGGCGTCTCGCTAGCCCAAACCACAGTCTTCGTTTCTTCAGAATCTGAGTTCTTCAGCCTTGCTCTCCAAGCTCAAGCCACAGTATTTCAGTTCTTCAAAATCAGTCTCCTTGAACCTCTTCTACCAGTCACAAGCCACAGTCTTTCAGACCTTCAAAACCCAGCCTCCTTCAGCCTTGTCTACCAATCATAAACCACAGTTTTCCAGTTCCTCAAGTACCGGTGATCTTCAGCTCCATTCCTCAAATCGTTTAATCATTAACTCCAGTTCTTTTCCCGTGTCTTTCAATTCCACAAGTATCTGTGTACAGTTGTTTCTTCATTAAAGATACAGTTAACATCCTACAGAGTTCTCACTCTTTCTTCTGCTCACCAGCCAACTCTACACCTTCTAGGCCTCCACCTCATGAGGAAGAATTACATTCAACCACCTCATTTACTTTCTACACAGTCAGCTGTCCTCCCAGCCAAAGCTCGGTTGTCGGAACCTCAATCTTCGCCGAGCATGACATTCAATCAATGCTGGCTTAATTGTGTTCAACTTGGGGACTTATAGAACATACCCAGAAGACATGAAATATCTGTCCTTTGTGGCACCAGGTTTTTTTGGTTCATTTCTAAGGCAACAGTGATTACTGTATTCCCAGATTCCCTTGTAGCAATATTTCATCTTTTTGATGTGTATGTTGCCTCAGGGGACAAATATGTGATAGGACATATTTTAATTGCTACAAAAAGCCATCTTCTGTAGCTCACCACTGGCACTCAGATGTTATACAGCATCTAGATGTGATAGAAACTAAGGTTCAGACCCATTGTGATTTTAAGACCGCAGGTGTTCGTTACTCTACTTCTGCCCATAATACATTGAAGTGGTTTGAGTGGAGTGATTACATGGGTACCTCTAAGACATCTGCTGGCTCAGCTAGAATCTGCCTGACTTCTCTTCTTCTATAGAGGACTTAATTTTAATTTCTATTCACTTTAGTTTTCATATTTATGTCTTGATGGGACTTTGTCTGTTTATTATTACTAAAATGTGCTTTTAATGTATGCAATCGACTTGTCAAATTTTTTTTTTATAGTCATGCCTTAATGTGCCTTGTGCCTATGATTCTCCCCTCCTCTCCCACCCTTCCTCTTTTCTTTTATTGTATTTCTACTGTGTGTTTTAAAAGTTATATTAATTCCTCCCACTCCTTGGCCCACCTTTCACTTGTCTCCTACAACGTTTTACCACCCTATTGTACTTTCAGATGTTGAAGAACTAAATGGAGAAATGAGAGAAGGCCTGGGGCACCTTGCTGCTACATTAGAGCAGTACTTGAAGAAGGAACTCCAAGACTATTCCCAGCTGCCTCCTGGTTTCCAGATTCTTGACTATTTCAGCAAAGTAAGTGCCAAGTCTAAATTTATTAGTGTTATGAATTATGGCTGTCATGATGCACTGATCAAAAACCCAGTTTCTTGTAAAACCTAAATAAAAGGTTTGTTGTACATGGAAAGAAATATTTATTATATGCTTTCAACTCAATGATGCATAGTTGAAAGAGTTTCTGTATTTACACATTAATTTGTACCTCCCTCCTCGACTAGTGACAGTCAGTAGGTGTGCCAAAGATTAATTGTAGGGATTATGACTTGCTTTGTCTGTATACCCCTGAAAATGCAGATTGTCTTAAGGCCCAGGGCATTACTTTGTTTTCTGGGAAATTATATTGGTTATATTTTATTTAGCACGCTAAGAAGCGCATTTATTGGCTGCTGATGTCATATGAAGTTTAAGTTCTAGCAACTCAATGTGAAAATTGTAAACATTTGTCATCATCGATCATATTAGCATTAAGTTTCACAAACAACTGGTCAGTGCAGTGGAAATAAAATGATGTGCTGGATGTGCCCTGTGCTAGTAATGTACCTCAGTTGAATCTTTTGTTCTTATGTATTCCTGTACATGTACATTTCATTGAGGATATTGCATTTACAGTAATCAAGATTAACAATGGACTGACAGTCAGAGGCATTCGCAGGGAGGGGCAGAGGCAGCCGGCGTTTGGGAAAAAGGTGGCGTGTGGCCCCCGTTTTCTGGGCGTGGCAAGGCCAAGGGCTGCATCGCATACACCAGGCATGTCCAAACTGCGGCCCTCCAGCTGTTGTGAAACTACATATCCCAGCATGCCCTGACACAGTTTTGCTGTCAGAGAATGCTAAAGCTGTGTCAGGGCATGCTGGGATGTGTAGTTTCTCAACAGCTGGAGGGCCGCAGTTTGGACATGCCTGGCATACACAGTTTCCTTGGCCTCGCAGTTCCTTCAGTGACTGCAAGGCTGAGTAAATTGAAGCTTACTCAGCCTACCGTTGCAGATGGACATCGCAACCGATAGTCACATGTTCATCTAAGATGTATTTGCATCGTAAATGCAGTGAGGAGGTGGTATGCACCTCCTCACCATAGTCCGTTTTTCGTCGCTTACACTGATATTCAATAGTGTCTCATAGTTGTTTGTAATAACTTGCTAGAGAATATTATGTTCTCACCTATCCTGTTGCACTTACAAGCCTATATTAATCAGGGTCTTTTCATATTGTACATGGCTAATACTTGGAAGATCTAAGTTTGCTTGAGTTCAGCCTCTACTCCTTAGTATCAACTGTCATTGTTAGTTTGCTTCCTGCAGCACTTGCTCTTCTGCCTCCTTTCTCTGTCACTGGTCTGAATGAAAGAAAGATGGATACACCACTATTTTATTAGTCCCTGTGGCTTAGGGCCGATAGAATATGCAGTCATAGTCTGATGATAACCCTGAAGACATGTTGGATAAGCCAACACAGAGGAAACATTGGTCCGAAATAATAATAATGATTACATCAGTGTGCTGTGTGGCGTCTATTTTCTTTATGGACATCCCTTGGTAAAATGAAAGTGTATATGCCTGGAGTAGGTGTATAATAAAATGACTGGTAAGATATTCATAGCAGATGTTCACCATTGAAGTAAACGTACTCATATATACACCTTGCATAGACTGCTACTCATCAGTTTGTAACCGCAGAGTTCATATTGGGTAAATTATACTAGTGGGTGGTTATGTCATGTTTTTGATTTATTATTATTATATGTACGCACAGTCTGTATTTAATATTTACATTAACCATTACAAAATACTTTTGTAATTTCCTGGCACAGAGGAGAACATTTATTTTAAAATGTAACATTTTTTGGCAGTTCTCCTATCTATTTCAGTAATGAGTGAACTTCTGCCATTGTGTTGCTTTGAATATCACATAAAAAGATCACCCTTTAGTGGAGTTTAAGATTATTCAGAGCTTTCAACCATACAGTTTACAGAAAACCTAGCAAGCAATGTTCGTTATGAGTGCTTACAGATGCCAAAATGCGTTGATATTTCTTCATTGTATATCCATTTTCTGGTTGGAACCTGAGCAATTTCACACATACATGCTCCATCAGGGTTGGTTGTGTGTTTACCTTATAAGCAAATATAAGATACTATTTTCTATGCCACTTCAGTTGGAACCGCAATACAAATATCAGTTTTTCTGTACCTAATATTGCATAAAAATGATAGATGTTACTACAAGGTCATTTTAAATGGTTGTTGTTTTTTACCTTGGAATTCTGGGCCTAATTTAGACCTGTTCGCTCGCTAGGTTTTTTTTTGCAGTCCTGTGTTTGCATAGTCGCCGATCATAGATGAGTGTATTTTAGCTGTGCAAGTGTGCGAATGCATCTGTAGCAGAGCTGTACAAATAGATTTTGTGCAGTCTCTCAGTAGCCCAGGACTTACTCAGCCGCTGCGTTCACTTCAGCCTGTTCAGGACCGAATTGACGTCAGACACCCGCCCTGCAAATGCTTGAACACTCCTGCGTTTTTCCAAACACTCCCAGAAAACGGTCATTTGACACCCACAAACTGCTTCTTCCTTTCAATCTCCTTGCGAACGCCTGTGCAAATGGATTTTTCACACAAACCCATCGCAATGTGACAGGCCTGCGCATTGCAGTGCATGCACAGTTTAGATCTGATCGCCCGCTCTATGAAAATGCAGCCTAGCGGTCAGATCCGATTTAGGCCCTATGTTATACAATCTCACACACAACAGTTTTACATTTATTTGGCCTGTTTTTAAGGTTGAAAAAAGAGACGTAAATAACAACCTTTTACCTTGTAAAATAAAATGTATTTTAACAAAATTGAGCATTAATTTGGGATGCAACAAGCACATGATGCAAGTCTCAGAAAATAGTAAAAAGTGATTCATGGCAAATGATTAAAAAAACAACAACATGAGTTGCATTGATCAATGTGATAGACAATGAAGTATAATACAAATTAAATGGGCTGTGAAGTCTGTGGAATAGTCCCAAGCTGTTTTGTGTGATTCAGAGGGAAGGTTGCAGCTAACTTCCTGGGGTCCAATTAACTGGCCCTTTGTATAAACCGCAAGCAATGAAGAACTATTTTAATCCTGCTGCTAATTGCGTTTTTATAGTCTTTACAGAGTAGGCCTATTTGACAGAAAGGAATGTGCCAGGTAGAGTTTATCAAAATTAATTTTCTCATAGTAAACCTATGTATCTAAAAATAATCAGAAGAGTCTCACAACAAATAACTTTGCATGTCAAGCTGTGAAAAAAATATCATGCACAATTTATACAATCCTGCATTTTATTTAGACTCATATTGGAAAATAAGGTATTACTGCACATTGTTCATGAATGCTACAGTCTGCACTTTTGTTTTCCACTCAGAAAGAGAGAGAGAGAGAACATTTGGCAGTGACAGCAGGGACTCATTTAAAAAAAATGGATACATTTGGCCTTGTACCTACTGTAAATATATATATCTATATATCTATCTATCTATCTATATATATATATATATATATATATATATATTTATTTCACAGCTGCAACAGAGTGTAGAGAGCTATTCCAAAGCTATGGTGGAATTCAGTATGGGATCCCGGCGGTTAGGAGACCAATGCCGGAATCCCGGCAGCAAGCAAAGTGAGTCCCCTTGCCGACTTGCTGCGCTCGCCACACTTCAGGCCCGGTGGTGACCTTCGGTCACCACATTATTCTATTCCCCCTCGGGTGGTGGCATGGAGCACCACCTGAGGGGGAATACCGGGCTTCTGTGTGGGGAAAGGGGTGAGTTGCTCAGGTACCCACTCTTACGCCCTTAGTGGAGCAAACATTAAAATGTCCAGTGCTAATGAGTCCAAGTGAGAAAATAAGAAAATCATATATATATATATATATATATATATATATATATATATATATATATATATATATATATATACAAACAAAGATAGGCGGCACTCACGGGCTTTTCAAAGCTAAAGGACCACACGAGTCTTCTAGCGCTTAACGTTTCGGTTTATTTCAACCGTCATCAGAAGCAATAAATATAAAACAAGTGAACATACCTTTATACACAAACATATCACCACACGTGCATGTTCCCCGGAGCCCCAGGGACGGACATCTGGTTACGTCATCTCACACTGACAAGCCTGCCCAGCCGATGACGCTTCCCGGTTTCTATGTACACCATCACCATAGAAACATCTACAGCACACATGAAGAGATCAGGTTTTGATGTTACAAGACAGTACCTCAATGGAAGAAATGTAACCTTATAATAAAGCATACGTCAGATATAAGATACTTGTTGATACTATGTAAAATCTTGAAAAGATGCCTAAGCCTAAATATATAGCACTGTCATATTCACAGAACAATTATGAAACCAATAGAAACCAGACATTCATAAGGTAATAACATTTACAAAAAACAAGCTAAGGATAAAGTTTCATTGAGGCCAAAAGGAGACACCGTATTTAAATGATGTATCCATCGCGCTTCCCTTTGCAATAGCTGCCTACCTCTATCACCACCTCGTTTTGAAGACGGCACATGGTCTAGCATTTTATATCGTAAGGATGACAGACTGTGTCTATGTTCTTTAAAATGCTTGGCAACGGGCTGATCTATCTGCTTGCCTTCTAAAATTTGTTTAATAGCACTCCTATGTTGGGTCATCCATTCTTTAAATTGGCAAGTAGTCTTGCCAATATAATATAACAAGGGCATCATATACAATAGACTACAAATCTGCTTGTACAGGTCAATACATGTGAGATCTTAATGCGTTGGCCCGACTGTGGATGTAATATTTAATCCCCTGTCTCTAAATACAAGCAGGTTGTACATCCTGTACATCTATAATTGCCGGGTTTTTTTGTTAAAAATGTGGGCTTAGTAGAGGAAAACTGTGAAATGTCCGTATGGACCACCATATCACGAATATTGCGGCCACGTTTGTAGCATGGTAACAATTTACGTGTAGATAAACTAGACAGATCAGGATCTGATTGAATAATGGGCCAGACTCGTTTCGCCGTGCCCATTATTTTGTGACTAGAGGTGGTGTATTCAGTAACACAGATCAAGGCTTGATCCATTCCTTTATCTAATGTCTTAGAAACAGGAACTGTTGGTCCTTTCAATGCATGTTGCCTTGCCTGTTGTAACAGTTTATTAGAATACTCTCTCTGCAAGAATTTACGAGTTAACTTCTGCATTTGTACTTTCTTATCATCCGCATCACTGCAAATGCGGTGAATGCGAATATATTGAGAGTATGGCAGGCCATTTTTCAACGGACTTGGATGATGACTAGATGATAATAATAAACAGTTAACATCAGTAGGTTTGTTGAAAACTGAAGTAACAAATTTACCCTTATTTTTAGTAATATTCACATCTAAGAAATATATACTATCAAATTGTATATTAAAAGTAAATTTGATAGTAATCAACAGTATTAGCATACTGCATCATTAAGATGAATTCTTCTTTGGGACCAGTCCATAGCATTAACACGTCATCGATGTAGCGTGTGTACATCGCAATATGGGGACTAAATCGATTGTTAGCGAAGAACATGTTTTGTTCAACGTTAAACATAAAGGCATTTGCATATGCCGGGGCTGCGCAAGAACCCATTGCGCAGCCCTGCAATTGCCTAAAGAACTCATTGTTGAATAAGAAATAATTGCGATGTAAAGTTAACCAAATAAGGCACATAAAAAAAGTCAATATTTGGGCCTGTATAGTGTTCATTATCACGGATTAAAGCCTCAACTGCTCGTAAACCACGTTCAAGTGGAATACTCGTGTATAAGCTTACAACGTCGGCTGTGCGTAGCCAACATTGATCAGCAGAAATTGCAACTTCTTTTAATTTCTTCAGGAATGTAGTTGTATCTTTAAGATATGTTACCTGATTTTGAATAACCGGTTGCAAAAAATGGTCTATGAATTTAGCTACCTGTGAGTACAACGACTCCCTTGCTGAAATGATCGGACGACCAGGTGGGTGTACCGCATCTTTATGCAGCTTGGGAATCGTGTACAACACAGGTATACGGGGCAAAGCAACCATTAATGCTGACAATACTTGCTTGGAAATTATTCCCCGTTCTACAGCCTGATCTAGTAACTCATGTAATTCCTGCAAATATTCCTGCGTGGGATCCATTAACAATTTAGCATAAACTTCAATATCATTCAATTGACGATATATCTCAGCATTGTAGTTGGCTATATCCTGAATCACTATCACGGGGCTCCGGGGAACATGCACGTGTGGTGATATGTTTGTGTATAAAGGTATGTTCACTTGTTTTATATTTATTGCTTTTGATGACGGTTGAAATAAACCGAAACGTTAAGCACTAGAAGACTTGTGTGGTCCTTCAGCTTTGAAAAGCCAGTGAGTGCCGCCAATCTTTGTGTATGCTGCGGATCCCCGCTGTGGATGGCACCCGGCAAGTTGTTTCTTTTATGACAGTGAGTGCCGAATATCCTATGCATATATATATATATATATATATATATATATATATACATATAATTTAGTTGCAGTGTGGTAGTCCCCTAAAATGTATTTTTTTTAAACAATGTTTTGAAGCAAACTTTAATGGATTACATAAATGACCGAGTAATTACTTTTATGAATACAGTAGTCTCTCTTTATTCATGTGACTTGTTAACCGGTATATGAGTGAATTATAGGTATGAGTAATCTTTAATTTAAGATTTAAAGTACCAGGTGAAATCATTATAAGTAATATAATTAGATTGGATATCCTGTAGCCTCTCTATATAATTGGTTTGCATAACTATAAATAGGGGCAGATGTTTAACAACAATGTCAATAGTATCTCCGAGTGTAAATGGCAGATGACACAATCAAACTCTTCAATGTGAGTTATTGATATTTGTGGTTTTCACCTTCATAGGTCTGTTCCACCTTTTATAGGTCTGTTCATAGGTCACTTACTGTTTGTAATGGGGCTGTGTCATTATCTTTATTCACAGCCAATGCAAAAAAAAGTTATGCCAACATTATGGAGTTCATATGCAGTACTAGAAGATACCATTTGTGGAATAAGACTTCTGAATGTCTGAACAATTTTTGCAATCTCCCAGCCTGTGTGTTGGTAGTCAGCATAGTTATTGTGAAGAAGGACATACTCTAGATGGCTGAGTGCAGGTGCTCCGATACCCTCTCTTGTCCTATGCATTTCCTCTGGAATTTCACAGACTTTGTCAGGCATAGTAGATTCATGGTTGGCTGTCTTGATGACATTCTATAAATATGTAAATTCTAAATGGTAAAATCCATTTTGTAACATACAGTATGAAAGGATTACCTACACACCAGATTGAATTAATCATACACAGGTATTGAGTTCATTCTCTTCCATAATCATAAGAACAATTCTACAACCTAATGAGAGGAATTGCTATGGGAACAACATTTGCACATAGGGGGTCATTCCGAGTTGTTCGCTCGTTATTTTTTTCTCGCAACGGAGCGATTAGTCGCTAATGCGCATGCGCAATGTCCGCAGTGCGACTGCGCCAAGTAAATTTGCTATGCAGTTAGGTTTTTTACTCACGGCATTACAAGGTTTTTTCTTCGTTCTGGTGATCGTAATGTGATTGACAGGAAGTGGGTGTTTCTGGGCGGAAACTGGCCGTTTTATGGGTGTGTGCGAAAAAACGCTACCGTTTCTGGGAAAAACGCGGGAGTGGCTGGAGAAACGGAGGAGTGTCTGGGTGAACGCTGGGTGTGTTTGTGACGTCAAACCAGGAACGACAAGCACTGAACTGATCGCAGATGCCGAGTAAGTCTGGAGCTACTCAGAAACTGCTAAGAAGTGTCTATTCGCAATTCTGCTAATCTTTCGTTCGCAATTTTGATAAGCTAAGATTCACTCCCAGTAGGCGGCGGCTTAGCGTGTGCAAAGCTGCTAAAAGCAGCTTGCGAGCGAACAACTCGGAATAACTCCCATAGTTATGTAAACATATCTATGTCTTATTGGGAAAATGAACATTTTTGGACAACCATTACACACCTGGATAAATATTAAACTATGGAGGAGAGAAATAGATTATGTGCTTATTGTATGGAAAGCCAACTAACCGATTTAACCAACTATGTAAATCACAACAGTCTCAGTCTAGAGCTAGAGTTTAGCTACAGCTAAATTGCAAAAACAAAAATATTTCAGTTAACAAGCTGAAGTTCTTAAGAATAAATTCATAGAAACAGCGAATTTTTCGGCAGATAAGAACCACTTGGCCCTTCTAGTCTTCCTCTTTTTTTTAACCATATTGTTACCTCTAACCCTATTTGGTCCTTATTTCTTTGTAAGGATATCCTTATATGCCTATCCCAAGCATGTTTCAATTGCTCTAATGTTTTAGTTGCTACCACCCCTGATGGGAGGCTATTCCAGTTGTTTACTACCTTTTCTGTGAAGTAATTTTTCCAATATTTCCCCTGAACCTACCTCCCTCCATTTTCAGTGCATGTCCTTGTTTTCAAATACTTTTCTTCTATTGAAGACTTTCCCTCCTGTACCTTGTTAAAACCTTTTATATATTTTAAAGTTTCTATCTGTTTTCACTTTCCCTTCTCTGTACCAAACTATACATGGTCATATCTTTTAGCCTTTCAGTGTAGGTTTTGTGATGTAGGCAATTCACCACTTTAGTTGCCCTTCTTTATATGGTCTCTAATATATTAATATCCTTCTGGATATATGTCCTCCAGAACTGAACATAGTATTCTAGATGAGGCCGTACCAATGACCTATACAGTTACATTATTTACTCTTTCTGCTGCTGATTTCTCTCCCTATGCAACCTAGCATCTGAGTTGCCTTTCTCATTGATTTGTTAAATTGCCTACCTGCCTTTAAGTCCCCTGAAATAGTGACACCTAGATCCCTGTCCTCCTTTGTTGTGTCCATTATAGTGCCACTAATATTATATTTATGTTCCCTTTGGACTTTTGAGATCTAAGTGCATAATTTTAATTTTGGGGGGGCATTAAACTGTAGTTGCCACGTTCTTGCCCATTCCTTTAGTCTACCTACATCATTAATCATTTCTTTTTACCCTGTTGAATAACTTTGTGTCATTTGCAAAAAGGCATACTTTCCCTTAAATATCATTTGCAGCATCACCAATAAAGAAATTTAAAAGTACTGGTTCAAAAAACAAAGACATGACCAAGATAAACTACAAAAAAAAAAATAATAGAAAAATATTTAAGATACAGATAGAAATGATCTGATTAGGTATATAAAGAAAGAATGAGCCATGGATTACAGCCAAACCAAATATCTAGAAACAAAAACTATAGAATCATTGGCATATTCTTGTCACAACTGAGGGCCTGAGCTGACGGGAGGCAGCCTCAGTTGTAGGGGCTGAGATGTAACGGAACCTGGGAGGTTGTATCAGACCCCTAGACATGTAAGTAACATGTAGAATAACTGCCCGAAGGCGTGACCACGGCAACCAGGATAAAAAGTCAATGATGTTTATTATGACAAACTCCGTAACACAGCAGCAGTAAAAGGAAACATAAAAGTCAACAGAGGATAAATACAATTCCTGGGTACTACAGGGTGGCAAGGGCCACAGGCACTGGTAGTGTGAGACAGTTCTTATAATCTTCTAGTTGGAAAGTCCTTACCAGGCCTGACTGTAGCAATGGAGAGAACCCAGGATCGTACCAGCTGATGTTCCAGGAAAGGCTGGGCTGCTGAAGGTAAAACGGCTGCTGTGGATACTGGCTGGAACCAGACTGTTGTTGGTACGGAGTGGATACTGGCTGGAACCAGTTAAATAATAAACGAACTTGAGAGCGATGAAATAATAATGAAGTTTGGAGTTTGAGAGCGGTGAAATAATAATACCGGTGGAGAGTGGTAAACTGCAGAAAAGGACACCGGCCCTTTAAGAGAAGCTATACACTGCTGGAAGCTGGGCTGGAAGCAGGTGATTGTTTGAGAGCGGTGAAATAATAATACCGGTGGAGAGTGGTAAACTGCAGAAAGGACACCGGCCCTTTAAGAGAAGCTGTACACTGCTGGAAGCTGGGCTGGAAGCAGGTGATTGTTGTAGCTGGAAACAGGTGAGTCCAGAATGGATCGGAGAGTCAGGCTACACCGCAGATGGAATGCTGGTGCGGGTCTCTATAGCAGAAGTCTGGAGACAGGAGCTGGAACCTGGAAGACAACCACAGGAGAGAGACAAACTGGAACTAGGTTAGACAACCAAAGCACTGACGCCTTCCTTGCTCAGGCACAGCTTACTTATACCTGCAGCAAGGAAGGGGTTGGCTAGGCAATTATGCAAATCAACAATACAGACAGCAGATTGGTGGAAATGCTCAGATGACAAAATCCAAGATGGCTGCACCCATGCAGACACTTGGAGGGAAGTTTGGTTTGTAATCCATGTGAGAATTGAAACAGTAATGGCGCCGCCGGCCACAGGAGACGCCAGACTGACAAGCGCACATTTAACCACGCGGGCACAGCGGAGGCCGCGGCTGATGAAATCATCACTCTGACATTCTGCATGTGGAAACTCAGGAACAGCGGGATCCGGTCCTGGAACGCTGAGCCAGCCTTAGGAGGCATCTGAAGGGTAAGTAATGGCGTCCAGATACCCGGATCGTGACAGCACCCCCCCCTTTAGCAGTGGCCCCAGGACACTTCTTAGGCTTTAAAGGAAACTTTGCGTGGAAATTTCGGACCAAGGCAGGAGCATGGACGTCTGAGGCATTGGTCCAAGAGCGTTCTTCAGGACCATAGCCCTTCCAGTCAATGAGGTATTGTAACTGACCGTAACGGAAACGTGAGTCCAAAATCTTGGCCACCTCGTACTCGACTCCCCGTTGAGTCTGAACTTTGGGAGCTGGAGGAAGTGCGGAATGAAACCGATTCAGGATCAGCGGTTTCAACAAAGAAACATGAAATGTCCTGGGTATTTTCAAGAAGGATGGTAACTGTAACCTGTAGGCAACAGGATTGATGACTTGTTCAATCTTGAAGGGTCCGATGTAGCGAGGTGCAAATTTCATGCTGGGAACTCTCAACCTCAAATTCTTCGTGGACAGCCACACACGATCACCCACCTTGAGAGCTGGAACCGCTCTACGCTTCCTATCGGCAAACTTCTTATACCTGAATGAGGCTTTAAGCAGGGCTGCGCGGACGTTCCTCCAGTTATTTGAAAACTGACGCAAGGTGACATCCACTGCTGGAACAGAAGTTGCGGGAAGCGGTTGGAATTCTGGGACTTTAGGGTGGAATCCATAATTAATGAAGAATGGTGTAGAAGAAGATGAGGAATGGTATTGATTGTTGTGGCTGAACTCGGCCCAAGGAAGGAGTTGAACCCAGTCATCTTGAGAGGAAGACACATATATACGGAGGAAGGCCTCCAAGTCCTGATTCACCCTCTCGGTTTGACCATTGGTCTGAGGATGGTAAGCCGTGGAAATCTTTAACTTGACTTGGAGGGCTTGACACAAACTTCGCCAAAATTTGGCTACAAATTGTACTCCACGATCCGAGATGATCTCTTCAGGAAGACCGTGAAGTCGGAAGATCTCTTGTATAAACACTTGAGCCAACTTGGAAGCTGACGGAAGACCGGTGAGAGGGATGAAATGTGCCATCTTGGTGAACCGGTCAACTACCACCCAGATGGTATTAAACTTGTTGCAGATAGGTAGATCAGAAACAAAGTCCATCGACAAATGGGTCCAAGGTCGACGGGGAACAGATAATGGAACCAGTTGCCCCGCAGGCGACTGGCGGGAGACTTTGTGTTGGGCACACTTTGGGCAGGAGGCAATAAATTCCATAACGTCCTTCTTCAGAGTTGGCCACCAGTAGGACCTAGAAATAAATTCAAGGGTTTTCTGAATGCCTGTATGTCCAGCAAAACGGGAAGCATGGGCCCAATGCATGAGCTTCTTCCTTAGAACTGGCTTAACAAAACTTTTCCCTGGTGGAGGCGTAGAGTCCATCCCTACCGTGGAGAATGCCAACGGATTAATAATAGGATGCTTGTCTGCAGACTCGGACTCATTTTCTTGCTCCCATGAGCGGGAAAGGGCATCGGCCTTACGATTCTGAAAACCCGGACAGAACTGGAGTTTAAAGTCAAACCTAGAGAAGAAAAGTGCCCATCTGGCCTGACGAGGATTCAGACATTGTGCGCCTTTGAGATATAAAAGATTTTTGTGGTCGGTAAGTATGGTGATTGAGTGGGAAGCTCCCTCCAACAGGTATCTCCACTCCTCCAGAGCGAGCTTGATGGCTAGCAACTCCTGATCGCCAATGGCATAGTTGCGCTCAGCTGGGGAGAACTTCCGGGAGAAGAAACTGCAAGGATGTAGATGTCCATCTTTGGCCCTCTGGGATAACACTGCTCCTACTCCAACGGAGGAGGCATCTACCTCTAAGATAAAAGGAGAGTCGGTGTCGGGCTGTTTCAGAACTGGTGCAGAGATGAACCGTTGCTTCAGAAGGTGAAAGGCCTGTGTAGCTTCCTCGGACCACTTGGAAGGATTAGCACCTTTCTTGGTTAATGCAGTGATAGGCGCCACAATGGTGGAAAAGTCTCGTATAAATTTTCTATAATAATTGGCGAACCCTAAGAACCTCTGGACCCCTTTGAGGCTTAAGGGTATAGGCCAATTCTGGATTGCTTGGAGTTTCTCAGGATCCATCTCTAGTCCGGAACCGGACACAATGTAACCTAGAAACGGAATGGTTTTAACTTCAAACACACACTTCTCCAATTTACAATAGAGGTGATTGACACGGAGACGGGAAAGAACCTCTTTTACCCAGAAACGATGATCTTCGAGATTATTAGCAAAGATGAGGATGTCGTCTAGATAAACCACGACATGGCGGTACAAGATGTCCCTGAAAATCTCATTCACGAAGTGCTGGAAGACTGCTGGAGCGTTGCTCAATCCGAAGGGCATGACGAGGTACTCATAATGTCCGTCACGGGTGTTAAAGGCGGTCTTCCACTCGTCACCCTCACGGATTCGGATGAGATTGTAGGCACCCCTCAAGTCCAGCTTTGTGAAAATAGTTGCACCACTAACTCTATCAAAGAGCTCAGTAATCAGGGGTAAAGGGTATCGGTTCTTGACGGTAATGTCGTTCAGACCTCTGTAGTCGATGCACGGACGCAGACCACCGTCTTTCTTCTTAACGAAGAAGAAGCCTGCGCCGGCTGGAGAAGAAGATGGTCGGATGAAACCCTTCGCCAGGTTCTCTTTGATGTACTCTTCCATGGAGTGTGTCTCAGGCAGAGACAACGGATAAGTTCGGCCTCGCGGTGGAACCTTCCCTGGAATGAGGTCGATCGGGCAGTCCCATTCTCTATGAGGAGGAAGGATATCAGCAGAGGCTTTACTGAACACGTCCGTGAAGTCTTGATATGGAGGAGGCGGAACATCAGATGACCTGGGGAAGGAAGAACAAACAGGAAGAACTTTGGCTAAACAAGTCTCAGCACAGGAGGGACCCCATGCCAGTATTTGCGTAGTCGTCCAGTCAATTGATGGGTTGTGGAGACGGAGCCATGGAAGGCCTAAAACCACTGGATGTGTGGCTCTTGGAATCACTAAAAAAGAAATATACTCAGAATGAAGAACTCCCACTCTCAGACGAACTGGAAGAGTCCTTAAGGAAATGACTGCGTCAAAAATCTTGCTGCCATCCACGGCAGTCAAAGAGATGGACGAGGACAGTCTCTCGGTGGGTAGGGACCACCGTTTAACATAAGCTTCGGTTATGAAATTCCCAGCTGCTCCGGAATCAAGGAGGGCAATGACGTTCCTGTAACGTTGAGCAATTTGGAGCGACACTGGGAGGTTACAGTCATGAGGAGATGGAGAGGAGATCATTACTCCTAGCCGGCCCTCTCCTTGGCGAGCTAGGATCTGGAGTTTCCCGGACGTTTGGGACAGGCATTGATAGTGTGCGACGGAGCTGCACAGTAGAGACAGAGAGACTCAGAGAGACGTCTTCGGCGCTCAGCGGGAGATAGACGGGAACGACTAATTTGCATAGGCTCATCCTTGGATGGAGATGGTTGACGAGGAGGAGGAGCAGAAGATTTATTAGGAGTAGATGATCTTCCTCGCTCGGTTGCTCTCTCTCTGAAACGTAGATCAACCTTCGTGCAAAGAGAAATTAGCTCATCCAACTTAGAGGGCAAGTCTCTGGTAGCTAACTCATCCTTGATGCGTTCTGATAAGCCATGCCAGAATGCAGCATACAGGGCCTCGTCGTTCCATGCCAGTTCGGATGCCAGGATTTTAAACTGTATAAGATACTGTCCCACAGTACGTGTTCCCTGGCGTAAACGGAGAATCTCAGATGAAGCAGATGTTATCCGGCCTGGCTCGTCGAAGATGCGCCTGAATGTAGCTACAAAGTCAGTATAGGAGGATAGCAGGGGATCAGACTTCTCCCATAAAGGTGATGCCCAGTCAAGGGCTGAGCCACTGAGAAGGGAGATGATATAGGCAATTTTGGTACGGTCACTGAAGAAATTGCCAGGTAGAAGCTCAAAGTGGATTTCACATTGATTGAGAAATCCCCTGCAGAACCTTGGAGATCCATCAAATTTTGCTGGCGTTGGAAGATGAAGATGTGGACTGGAAATGGGTAAGGTGGGTGGGGTTACAGCTGGTGTCACTGTAGTGGACGCACCGGACGTGCCAGGTCCACGGAGGGTCGTTTGAATCCCATCCAGCCGTGTAGAGAGATCCTGGAGACAGCGGATGATGTGGCCCTGTGCAGCCTCCTGATGTTCAAGTCGGGCTGCCAGTTCTTGCATCGGCCTGGCCGCTTGATCCTGGTCTCCGGCTGGATTCATTAGGTCAGTGCTTACTGTCACAACTGAGGGCCTGAGCTGACGGGAGGCAGCCTCAGTTGTAGGGGCTGAGATGTAACGGAACCTGGGAGGCTGTATCAGACCCCTGGACATGTAAGTAACATGTGGAATAACTGCCCGAAGGCGTGACCACGACAACCAGGATAAAAAGTCAATGATGTTTATTATGACAAACTCCGTAACACAGCAGCAGTAAAAGGAAACATAAAAGTCAACAGAGGATAAATACAATTCCTGTGTACTACAGGGTGGCAAGGGCCACAGGCACTGGTAGTGTGAGACAGTTCTTATAATCTTCTAGTTGGAAAGTCCTTACCAGGCCTGACTGTAGCAATGGAGAGAACCCAGGATCGTACCAGCTGATGTTCCAGGAAAGGCTGGGCTGCTGAAGGTAAAACGGCTGCTGTGGATACTGGCTGGAACCAGACTATTGTTGGTACGGAGTGGATACTGGCTGGAACCAGTTAAATAATAAACGAACTTGAGAGCGATGAAATAATAATGAAGTTTGGAGTTTGAGAGCGGTGAAATAATAATACCGGTGGAGAGTGGTAAACTGCAGAAAAGGACACCGGCCCTTTAAGAGAAGCTATACACTGCTGGAAGCTGGGCTGGAAGCAGGTGATTGTTTGAGAGCGGTGAAATAATAATACCGGTGGAGAGTGGTAAACTGCAGAAAGGACACCGGCCCTTTAAGAGAAGCTGTACACTGCTGGAAGCTGGGCTGGAAGCAGGTGATTGTTGTAGCTGGAAACAGGTGAGTCCAGAATGGATCGGAGAGTCAGGCTACACCGCAGATGGAATGCTGGTGCGGGTCTCTATAGCAGAAGTCTGGAGACAGGAGCTGGAACCTGGAAGACAACCACAGGAGAGAGACAAACTGGAACTAGGTTATACAACCAAAGCACTGACGCCTTCCTTGCTCAGGCACAGCTTACTTATACCTGCAGCAAGGAAGGGGTTGGCTAGGCAATTATGCAAATCAACAATACAGACAGCAGATTGGTGGAAATGCTCAGATGACAAAATCCAAGATGGCTGCGCCCATGCAGACACTTGGAGGGAAGTTTGGTTTGTAATCCATGTGAGAATTGAAACAGTAATGGCGCCGCCGGCCACAGGAGACAGGAGACGCCAGACTGACAAGCGCACATTTAACCACGCGGGCACAGCGGAGGCCGCGGCTGATGAAATCATCACTCTGACATTCTGCATGTGGAAACTCAGGAACAGCGGGATCCGGTCCTGGAATGCTGAGCCAGCCTTAGGAGGCATCTGAAGGGTAAGTAATGGCGTCCAGATACCCGGATCGTGACAATTCTTATGGTAGATACCGATTTTAAACAAATTCTCCCTGATAAACTAAAACTGATCTACAAGAAGGCTCCTAACCTGTGGAACAGTTTGGTTAGTAGCCACAATAATGATATTAAGGATAACTCCCTAGGATCATGGCTGGGAAATCAGAAACCTGGTTTCTAATAAAGCATGTCCTGTGCAGCATGCAAAAAACTAGAGCTAAATTTTCCAAACACATTTCATGTGACATCTTTAAAAAAAAAATGATTAGATCCAAAGCATGCAGAGTAAAATTACAGAAACAATTGGTGTTTGCTAACAATGCAAATGAATGTTAATGATAATGATAATAGACATCAAGAGTATAATCCCAATAAATTATTGCAAAACAGACAGAAATGAACAGTACAAATTGTTCCATATTGTTCCATCTTCAAATCCTAAATCTGTACACCAGGGGAATAACCGTGGCAGAGTGAGACTGTAGCTGTAAGAAAATCTAAACTAACTCTGATACGTGTGAGAAATAAAAATTAAATATGCAACAAGATCCCAATAACTTTAATAAACTATAATGAATGTATAATAAACTTACAGTTTTCATAGTCCCTGTCATAAGACCAGTAGCAGTACTAAGTTATACAAAGGCAAAAACCAATATGTGATAAAAACAACAAATGCAATGTAAATGTAACAAAAGAATTATGATAACCATATAGTAATATGGTTATCATAATTCTCTCTTCCTCCAACCATATAGTAGTGTCAGAAAAATGATTCTCATAGTATGAAGCTGAATGAAGTTAAGGGTTAACTCTGTTTAAATTGTATTAATAAGACCTGTGTATAGAAATATCCACATCACATGTGCTTTATCAGTAGTAGTGGAGGTAAGGGAGCAATTGCAATCCAGTATTAAATGGGGATCATTATAATTGGAAAATTAGGAAGATGTCCCTATAATATTAAAGAGTTACATTGGAGAAACATGGTAATCAGCAAAAAAGTACAGAACCACAAAATACCAACATACTTTGAAGAGTTCAAAGCGATTCAACATCCTGTACAAATCTAGAGAACTCAAGTCATCTGCTTCTCACACAGAGTCCTCTGTTAGAAGGACTGGAACATGGGAATAGAGAAAAAGTCTGTAAGAGAGTGCTTATTTGGCTCACCATTTAAGAAGGTCTGAAATATTTAAATTGCGAAAAGCTACTGTAGGTGTGTATATCTTTCAATTTAAACTACATAATCAATCTGTTGAAACTCTTATAAAAACATAGTACAATTTATTACAATAAAAGTGATTAGTACAGTACTGATACCGTTCTGTATGATTAAATCAATTCAGGAGATTCCACTTCTGGATGTGAATAATTCACCCTTCAAAGAAGTGCAGAATTCATAGTGATGTTATCACAAAGGATATTCAGAACACAGTTAACCTACGCGTTTTGTCTCCTTGGAGACTTCCTTAAGGGTTAATCTGTATATTCTCATTCAGAATAGATATCCATTATGTCCCACACTTGATTTCTATGAACTATTGTCTGAAAGTTTTCCTTAGATGCCTTTCTGTTATGGCCTTTTTGATAATGGGCTTCGAACATTCAGCACCTGTTTAAGCAACAAGTATCCAATTACTTATACTTAATAGGGCATAAAGGATTTAGAGAAATTCTTTATCAATCAAAATCCACCTATTTCATCAATGTCTGAATGGCTGCAATTCAGCATGGATTCTGAGTGAGAGCAGGTATGGTGTAAGGTAAGCCTTATGGTGTAGATTATAAAACATTTCCGTATATTTTAAGGTTTTTATTGTTAAATGATTTTATATATGACTTTATAAATTATAAAGTTCAAGTTAATTATTATGATAAATGCCATATATGTTATTGTTCCTAATAAAAGAAAATGTTTATAAAATTGTGTTGGATACGTTTTAAATAGATATCCTTTACCTAATTAAATAATTAAAAATTTGGAACGATTTTTAGAAGAACTATTAGCCAGTTAAGTGGTTAATTAAAAGAGGAGAATAATGCTATCAATTAAGTCAGGTATATGTAGCTATATAAACAACATTATATGTACCAATATGTTTAGAATTTGCAGCCAGACTACAGTTTCTGAAACCATTTAAATTAACTCAATCAACTATCCAATTTATCAAAACCAATTTATAGAACCTCATTAAGACAGTCAGCCATGAATCTACTATACCTGTTGAAGTCTGTGTAATGCCAGATCGAACCTTGAGCACTGCCTTTCTTAACTATAACCGCACTGACTACAACAGCTTAAAACAGAGTTTTATGGGATATCATGATATTTGTCTCAGGCTTTTCGTTGTATAATAATTAGGGTCCGTACTGTTCAGTTATCTCCACAGCAGGGCTGCACAAGCGTTCGCAGCCCTGCTATGCTAAAATACACTCCCCCATAGGCGGCGTCAGGTTGATTGCATGAGCAGCAAAAAGTTGCTATGTGCAATCAACTCGGAATGACCACCATTGTCCGAATGCAGAAATAATCGTGATAAATTCAGAGCTGTCAATCCGGAGAGAAACATTGTATTCTGGTATCCCAAGTTACCATATTTTAGGAATATTTAGGTCAATTAACAGGCTATTTAGAAAAAACACTACACTACATACTTACAAAATGTAGTCGCTGGGCGATTGTCACGATCCGGGTATCTGGACGCCATTTCTTACCCATCAGATGCCTCCTAAGGCTGGCTCAGCGCTCCAGGACCGGATCCCATCTGTTATCCTAATGTTCACATTCCTGCATCCTCTCCTGTCTCTCTGAGACGCTGTCACAGTAACGCCTTATTACATCTGGCATGGCGTCTCCCGCGGCCTCCGCCGCCGTCCCTGAGCTTCTGCATGCAGAGTGTCAGAGTGGCGATTACGTCAGCCGCGGCCTCCGCTGTGTCCGCGTGGTTGGATGTGCACTTGTCAGCCTGGCGTCTCCTGTCTCCAGTGGCCGGCGCCGCCATTACTGTTTTCATTACCACATGGATTACAAACCAAACTTCCCTCCAAGTGTCTGCATGGGCGCAGCCATCTTGGATTCTGTCAGCTGATCATTTCCTCCAATCTGTTGTCAGTATTGTTAATCTGCATAATTGCCTAGCCAATCCCTTCCTTGCTGCAGGTATAAATACACTGTGCCTGAGCAAGGAAGGCGTCAGTGCTTTGGTTGTCAAACCTAGTTCCTGTTTGTCTCTCTCCTGTGATTGTCTTCCAGGTTCCAGCTCCTGTCTCAAGACTTCCACCATAGAGACCCGCACCAGCATTCCACCTGCGGTGTAGCCTGACTCTCCAATCCATTGTGGATTCATCTGTTTCCAGCTACAACATTACCTGCTTCCAGCTCAGCTTCCAGCAGAGTACAGCTTCCCTTAAAGGGCCGGTGTCCTTTCTACACTTTACCACTCTCCACCGGTATTATTATTTCTCCGCTCTCAAGTTCTACATTTCAGTTCATATTTCATCGCTCCCAAGTTCATTTATTATTTAACTGGTTCCAGCCAGTATCCACTCCGTGCTAACAACAGTCTGGTTCCAGCCAGTATCCACAGCAGCTGTTTTACCTTCAGCAACCCAGCTTTTCCTGGAACACCAGCTGGCACAATCCTGGGTTATCTCCATTGCTACAGTCGGGCCTGGTAAGGACTTTCCATCTAGAAGATCATAAGAACTATCTCACACTACCAGTGCCCTGTGGCTCCTGCCATCCTGTAGTACCCAGGAACTGTATTTATTATTTGCTGACTTTTACGTTTTCTTTTACTGCTGCTGTGTTGCGGATTTGTCATAATAAACATCATTGACTTTTATCCAAGTTGTCGTGGTCACGCCTTCGGGCAGTTATTATTCATGTTACTTACATGTCCAGGGGTCTGATACAACCTCCCAGGTTCCGGTACATCTCAGCCCCTACAACTGAGGCTGCCTCCCGTCAGCTCAGGCCCTCAGTTGTGACAGTGATGCTTTTGCACTTCTGCTGGGGGGGGCATGTGTGGCGGGATAGCCCTGTGCTGGGCGTCCCCCCGCATGTCTACTCACATAACTGTAGTAGGGCACACCCTGTGCAGGCTCCACCACATGAGCACACAATGTCATGATGTTACGCGCATGATGTCATCACATCATTCAGAAGAGGCTGGGCCGGCTTCTCCAGTCAGTGCAGCACTTACTGGGGCATCCTACGGCTGCTCCAGTCGACTGCACAGATTGCAGGGTACCTTTCTGGAGTGCCCACAGGACACTCTGGCGACACTGCAGCAGCAGTACTGACTGCCGGGTCCAAGTACACTGCTAGCCAGAAGTAAAGGCTGTGTGGCAGCAAAGGTGATGCCAACAGAGTCATAGTAACATAGTCGGTGAAGTTGAAAAAAGACTAGTAGTCCATCGAGTTCAACCTGAATTATATTGCATTCCCTAATCGATTTAGGTTAAAGGCTATATCCACGTACTGTATATCTTTTTCCTTTAGAAATTTGTCTTAACCCATTTTTAAACGCATTGACTAAGTCTGTCATTTCAACCTTCTCCAGCAGTGTATTCCATATTCGTATTGCCCTTACAGTAAAGAATCCCTTCCTGTGCGGAGTATGAAATTCTCTCCTCAAGCCTTAGCTGGTTCCAGCGCGTTTTGTGTAGAGGTCTCTTAGTAAACAACTCACATGATAGCTCTGCATATTGCCCGTTTATATATTTGTAAATTTTAATCGTATCTCCTCTTAGTCATCTCATTTCTAGTGTAAACATATCTAACCTAGAAAGCCTCTCCTCATAATCCAATGTCTCCAACCCCTTAATCAATTTGGTAGCTCGCATCTGAACCTTTTCAAGTTCTGATATGTCTCTTTTATAGTGTGATGCCCAGAACTGTACACAATACTCAAGATGCGGTCGTACCAATGATTTGTACAGTGGCAGGATTACGCTCTCATCCCTTGTCTCAATTCCTCTTTTAATGCATGCTAAAACCTTATTTGCCTTTATTGCTGCACTTTGACATTGTGTGTTGCTGCTAAATCTACTATCAATGAGCACCCACAAATCCTTTTCTAAGACCGTTTCCCCTATTTTTTCTCCATTTAATTGATAGGTTGTGCTTTGTGCGGCCACACATGTTGCACACACCTAGTCATGGTCTGATTCTATGTCAAACGCAGTGGAGCAATGTTTTTGGTGGTTAATCAGACCCACGAAGATGTTACAGCTTGTGGGAGTGCTGCAGGCATGTTTCGATGATAGTGGTTCTGTACTAAGACAGATTTGTTCACACAGGAAGCCATACTCAGATGGATAATCTGCACCTGTCCATAGGGCTGGTGCAGATTTCAATAGTGGTATGTGTTCAGGTGCACCAAGCGGTGTTTCAGCATCAATGACGCTGAAAATGAGAGACTCCTTGCACATTCAGATGCACAGATGTGCACCCAGGAAGGGCTTTGTAGCAGCATAAAGTCAAGTCAATAAACTAGTTGCAAACTCAGGTACTTAATTACATTGGAGATTCTGTCATGAGGCTGGTGCAAGTTTCGATGGAACGACCAACGGTTTTGTCTAAAGACACAACCAATCGGGATCTTACCTGAGCAGTAAATATAAAAATTCCCCTGAAAGAAGGATGATAGTACACACCAGACTAAATTTATCAAGTGAAAAAAATGCAGATTTTTTGAGAGAAAATTTTATGAAAAAAGTTTTTAAATCGAACATTGCATGTCCAACAAGTACCGAGTTTTCTGTCTTAATATAGGACCTTGATCAAAGTTTCATCAACTCCTGTCTCCCAGGCCCCTGTTAAATACCATGTGCAATTTGCAAAAAGTGTACCAAACCCACCTAGACCGTCCATGTGTTCCGCCTGTGTTAGCCGGACCGCGCCCACGAAGCAGCGGCCAAACGCCGCCATTTTGCCCCCACTCACCCAGCGACTGCCTCTGCCTGTCAATCAGGCAGAGGTGATCGCAGCCCAGCTACGGCCTTCCGGCTGCCTGGCATGCGCCGGCACCAGCGCATGCGCAGTGGGTACCCGTTCGCTGGGCTGCGATAAAAAAAACCATAGTGTCATATATTGGTTTGTGTAGGCGGATGCCAGATTGGAGCCCATTGCGGTTCCTGACTTATGGATGTAATACCGATTATGGTACGCAAAAGGATTGCATTTGAGTACTATTTCAGATACAGTAGTTCTAACAAAAAATCGACGTGGTCCAACCGGTCTGAATCCAAGGTATCGTTTAAGGCTTGACGGCCTTGTTCATGTGGAATAATGGTATAGAGAGACCCAACATCCTTGGTGGCAAGTAGTAGATTATCTAATGGCCAATTGTTATGAACTCACCTGGGTTACTGAGAAACCACAATTGACTGGCGATGTCAATGAACACACAATGATGTTTATTGGGGTGGTCTTCAGGTTTCCAACTGTCGGGATCCCGGCGCACAGTATACTGGTGCCGGAATCCTGACAGCCGGCATACCGACAGTTTTTCTCCCTCATGTGGGTCCATGACCCCCCTGGAGGGAGAATAAATAGCGTGGCATGCATAGCGCGCCACTGTGCCCACAGCGTGTCGAGCGCAGCGAGCCCGCAAGGGGCTCATTTGCGCTCGCCATGCTGTCGGTATGCCGGCGGCGGGTGTGGTATGGTATGCCCGGCCGCCGGCATTCCATACCACACCCGTTTATTGTCGGTAATACAAGAAACGGGTGTGTGGATAAACCAGTGATACAAAATGAAATTTGACAAAACAGTTGGTCACAGGAGCAGTGGCACTTGAAATGCAGATGCTGATAATGTAAGTGAATCACTGAGACGGCAGGTAACTGGTATGAATTATAAGCAAACTAAAGTAAAGAATGAAAGCATAGTGTAAATAAGCTTGTATATGCGGGGATGTCACATGCTGATAAACAGGAGTCTTGACGTGAATAATGAGTAAATAAATATCCAGAAATAATAACAGAAGGATAACCTGAACAGGTTCAGAAGTCCTTTAAGAGTTGCACACTTGTAGCTGATACTGGAGTCCAAAATTATTCAAGAAATATAGGAACCAAACTGGAAGCATGAGAATGGCATCCACAGGACTAACACAGGCATTCAGATCTCAGGCAGAAAACATTAATGACCCAGCACTGAGTGCTGGGCCCAGGGGAATTAAATAGGTAAGGAACCATAGGTTTTCCATGCTGGTAATTGAATCACAATACCTGATACCTGAACACAATTCGAAGACAGAACTGCAGTATCTAGGCAGAATACAAAACTGCAGCACTCAAATAAGCTCCCTGGTGACCCCTAATGGTGGGAAAACCTACTGCTGGGGAACAAACCAAAATATAACAGACAGATAAAACATATATAACAGCAATCAACTGCAGCCAATTTTTGCAAAAAATGAAGTGTGTCAGAAGCTATTGGACTTCTGCACTGCAGGTTGCAAAAAAGAGTTAATGAATATCACAAGTGGCTGTAACAGTGAGTTTCTGGCAAAAATGATTGGCCTACTAGGTGTGTGAGAGCGGGATTTATGGATTTTAGGCAGTTTGTATATGATGGGACACACTGGATGATCTACAGTATGGTCAAATATTCAAATGTGTTTTTGTCTAACCATCTCATGGACAAACCTTTTTGTAGGACCTGACCAACTTTGATTTTGAACTTACTGTAGGTATAGGGTTGGTGCGTTGGCTCACATAGGTGGTGTTATCTGCCAACTGTCTAAGTATTTCTTGGTCATCATCAACCCAATCCTGCACAACCACAGCACCCCTTTTGTCTGCTGGCCTAATAACAATAGATGTACAGTGTTCTGTTTAAGTGCCTTATGTTCAGGTTTAGATAGATTATCGAAATGCTTCGAAAGTCTGGTGGATGTTGTGTTTTGTTCAACTAATCAATCGTATGAATATCTTAATGCTTGGATTTGAGAAGGTGGGATCAAAGGTAAGTTTTCTGAAAGTGGATGAACCAGTGTCTAATGGTGTGGAGAAATGTTCTCAAATCAACTGCAAAAGGTTTATGTTGAAAGGAGGGCACAAAGGAAAGACTCCTTGACAAGAGTCGTTTAGATGCCTCATCCAGATGCATACTTAAGATGTTAAATACGAACTCTGGCCCTTTCTGTGCCCTCTTCACCCGGTACCTCCCCATCCTAGGGTGTGATTCAGACTACCAAAATCATGCAGTCTATAGGTGGCTATTAGGAGACTCTTATTCCCTTAGATCACAGAAACCATATAGACAATGTAGATAAGCATGTTAACCGTTCTTCAATGGTGATACTGGCTCTTCAGCCTTTGCCCCTGACACTATTTTTTCAGATACTCGTCCACCCCAGAGTGTTTTTTTAGGGCAGCAACCCATTCTCTCAGACCAACCACTAAACATGGGACGTGGAGACCACATCCTAGGAAGGGGAGGTACAGGGCGTTTTAATTGCAAAGAAATGCAATATAACACACAAGCAGCTTCTGCTGATTAAAATGATTTGCAGCATGCCTATATTCTGTGTGTGACTGTATTTGCATACAAAATACACAGCTACAGTGTTTTCCGGAGTGTTGCTGTGTTTTTGCAGCGTTTCATAGTGCTGCCGCATGCCACGCTCATTCACAGCTGCTGGTCCCCCGTGTATCGTCAATCGATAGCGGGTGCATGCTTAAGTGCACTCCCGCTATCCTGCACTATGCATTCATCATGGCAACAAAGTATGTGGACACACAGCTCTTTGCCATAACAATTTGTCATGTATTTCAATAACTATTTAAATCACACCCATACGAGGAAAACTACATTTACTACACTTTTTGGCATGACCATTTTTCTGTGGCATGCGCTGGTAGAAAAGCCAGGCCACTTGTTTGCATCTGCCTCCCTAGCAGATATACTGTAGGTAACAATTAGCAGATCTGCAGACTGTTTCTAATAAACTGATGAGTCTTTGAAGTTTGGCAGATCTGTTTTATTGAAAATGATCTGCAAATCATTGAAAAATATCTATAATGTGTGGGCAAGCTATAGTGGGTACACACAATGTGATATTATCCATGAGCGATATCACATAGCATACCTCCCAATTGTCCTAAATCCAGCGGGACAGTCCCATTATTCGGATACTGTCCCACTGTCGCTCCAGGGGGCATGGTAGGAGCAGTTGGGGAGGCTTTGATCACCCGCTGCTCTGCTCTGCAAAGTAGCTAGTGATCTCTGAATAGATGTCGCTCGCATGGCATCTATTCAGTGCTGGGAGGGGAGCAGGGGGCTGCCCAGCTTCTCCGGGAGTGCTGGGCACGCCCCCAAAATGCCGTACCATGGGTCAGAGCCGTGATGCCACGCCCCCTTTTTGGGTCACGTTCGTCTATGCCTCGCGAACATCCAGACCCCACAGATCTAAAAGTTGCCAGGTATGAATAGTGTTTCCCCTCCCAGGCCACTCGCATAGTAGATACACACTAAGCAATATCGCACCGTGATGTAATGCCGCGGTCGACCCGAACATGCAGCATACAATACAATATGACAATAGAGGGTAGATCAAAGGTGACATGTATATACAATAAAAATGAACAGGATAATGAATATATATACATCACTTGCTCCTCTCTTTTGAGGATCACTCTCCAGATGCTGTCAATTCTCGAGCAAATGTCCAAAATCCAAAGAAGGGATCACATATGGCAGAAGAACATACAGGAAAATACACTGTGTAGATTCTCAAAAATTTAATTCTCAAAGTCAGTGTTCAGAAAAAGAGCCCTGGTGTCTTTACTTTCTTTCTGAAGGAGTTTCAACAGGATAGAGTCTCACCATTGATAATATATATTTGTAGCGTACCGTAAACTCGTTTATAAGAGGTTAAGACTATGCACATAAATGTATCTTTATATTCCCCAAAATTTTTTTCAACATCTAAATTCTCATTCGAATAAAATGAAGGTGTACCCAACTCGCATGTCAGCGTGCTGGGATCCACATATTAAAGTATCTTTTGAACGATAATTTCACACGTCACAGGTAAAATGAATTTATTTCAGCCAAGATGAAAAATATATTTCTTTAAAAAGATAATAATCTCTAAAACAGTCCCAGTGAGATGTTTAACACAGATCGGGTATGATTAGAGGTAACCAACAGCAAATATAGGTCCGGACTATAACACGACCCAGGACCTCAACATACCTTTACAGACTTAGAAATAAAGTCTAGTGGACTATGTAGATAAAAGAAGCAAGTGTCCTCAACACCTACGCCGTTTCGACCCTCCTGGGTCTTTTTCAAGGTGTGTGTAAGGACCATTGCACAGGAAGTTACATGCACTCGGGGTAAACCATCAGTACAATTGCACAATCACATATAAAACAATAAATAAAACCTTCTTCAGGGACTAATTCAGACCTGATCACTAGGCTGCGTTTTCGTACAAGCGGGCGATCATGTCTAAACTGTGCATGCACATGCACTGCAATACGCAGGTGCGTCACATGGGTACAAAGCGGATCGCCGCTCAGCTATTGTTTTTTGCGAAACTAGCAGAACTTGCTATTGGTTTTGGCTGTGTGCTCCTCTAGTGTCTGTGAGGCAGCACACGGCAGAGATACAATGTAGCGCCTATGCGCTCCATTGTATCCAATGTTGGGAATTCTGAAGGGCCAATTTTTAAGATTAAAAAGAAATCGTAGCGACAGCATCCATTACTTAGAACAAAAGAAAACCATGAAAACTAAATTTTTGGATAAAGGCTACGATTTGGATATTTTGGAAAAAGCTGAAAAGGAAGTCGATATGATCGACCGTTGGCAACTTTTGTGTAATGCGAACAAAAAGACATCCACCACTTTGGAATGAGCTTCCATATCTGGATTTGGGTCTGATTATAAACAGCAGCAGCATATCATCAAGAAACACTGGCATCTATTACTCAGAGACCCGACATTAAAAAATATTATACCTGAGAAGTCGCAATTTATATACAGGAGAGCTACGAATTTGAAGAATGCCTTGGTCAGGAGTGCGTTACAATACGATTCCACTAATCCAATATGCACTAAAGGTTTCCACCGATGTGGGACCCGTGCAGCATGTAGAACAATTCATTCTTCTACATCAAAAACCACCAACTTTATTGTTAATGGCATCCAATATGAAATCAAAGATTTTATCACTTGCCACACCACAAATGTGGTTTATCTAATTAAGTGCGATTGTGGCCTCTATTATATAGGGAGAACAGGGAGGGCAATAAATGCCCACATATCTGAGCATTTGCGGAACATTAAAAAAGGTGTTACCACTCACACTCTGTCCGACCATTTCCTTAAAAAGCACAATTGTTCAACTGCAAACATAAGTTCTTTTTTGGGAATTACAGCATATTAAACCCAGTTGGAGAGATCGAGACATAGAAATAATCTTGCAAAAACTGAGATGCAGTGCATTTTTACGTTAAACACCTTAATCCCAGATAGCCTGAACTCCGACTTTGAATTAAAATGGTTACTTTAATGTTTTATCTTGTATATATGTTTACTGTGGCATCAGTGTATTGATCTCCCTATTGTGGCATTATTGTATTTACTACCCTTAATGTCAGAAAAATTCATTCTTAAGGTTTAGTGTATTATGTATTATTAATGTTGGTATTCCTTTAATGTATCCATTTAATGAGCGCATGAGCGTCACTTACTTCCGGGAAATGGATCACAAGGTGAAACACAGACACTTCTGGGATACGGAGAGTGTCCATGATTCCACTCCTCTACTGTTTCTTTTTGTGATATTGTGTGCCTAGACTTCGGTGCTTGCACTATAAACGTTATACACACGTCTATGTTCATTGAAGGTTTTATTTATTGTTTTATATATGATTGTGCAATTGTACTGATGGTTTACCCCGAATGCATGTAACTTCCTGTGCAATGGTCCTTACACACACCTTGAAAAAGACCCAGGAGGGTCGAAATGGCGTAGGTGTTGAGGACACTTGCTTCTTTTATCTACATAGTCCACTAGACTTTATTTCTAAGTCTGTAAAGGTATGTTGAGGTCCTGGGTCGTGTTATAGTCCGGACCTATATTTGCTGTTGGTTACCTCTAATCATACCCGATCTGTGTTAAACATCTCACTGGGGCTGTTTTAGAGATTGTTATCTTTTTAAAGAAATATATTTTTCATCTTGGCTGAAATAAATTAATTTTACCTGTGACGTGTGAAATTATCGTTCAAAAGATACTTTAATATGTGGATCCCAGCACGCTGACATGCGAGTTGGGTACACCTTCATTTTATTCGAATGACAATTTAGATGTTGAAAATTTTTTTGGGAAATATAAAGATACCTTTATGTGCATAGTCTTAACCTCTTATAAGTGAGTTTACGGTACGCTACAAATATATATTATCAATGGTGAGACTCTATCCTGTTGAAACTCCTTCAGAAAGAAAGTAAAGACACCAGGGCTCTTTTTCTGAACACTGACTTTGAGAATTTAATTTTTAAGAATACTACACAGTGTATTTCCCTGTATGTTCTTCTCCCATATGTGATCCCTTCTTTGGATTTTGGACATTTGCTCGAGAATTGACAGCATCTGGAGAGTGATCCTCAAAAGAGAGGAGCAAGTGATGTATATATATTCATTATCCTGTTCAATTGTGTTGTATATACAAGTCGCCTTTGATCTACCCTCTATTGTCATATTGTGATGTTTAATTTTTTACCTATTTGGGCATGTAATTGAGTGGGTTAGATTGGGTTGACTGAATTGCGCCCAAATTCACACTTTTTATTATATTATACTTTGCAGCATACAATATATTCGGATTGAGCTGCAAGTACAGCTGACAGCGGGACCCGCGGGAGTAGACATCGGGCATCGCTGGTAGCATATACACTGGGCGATATTGTAAACAATATCACTCAGGGGCGGTACAAAATGAGTGATATTGTTTACAAAATCACCTAGTGCACAGGTTCTCAAACTCGGTCCTCAGGACCCCACACAGTGCATGTTTTGCAGGTCTCCTCACAGAATCACAAGTGAAATAATAAGCTCCACCTGTACACCTTTTAAAATGTGTCAGTGAGTAATTAATACACCTGTGCACCTGCTGGGTTACCTGCAAAACATGCACCGTGTGGGGTCCTGAGGACCGAGTTTGAGAACCTATGACCTAGTGTGTACCCACCATAAGATGGATTGGGGGAACAATATATCTGGGGAAGAAATCACAGGATCTGTGAAACAATAAATTGTGATTTCTAATGTATGGGCCCCTTTAGGTGATAACACATTTCTGCAGTGAAGTTTCCATTCGTAATCCTGTTACTCCTGTGTTGTTTTTTTTGTGTGTTTTTTTTAAATAAGCGCTATGATAGAGAATGGCTTTTTATAAATATTATTGAACAAAAAAATAGATGACAACATTGCAATGTACTGTTGCAAAATGAAACTTGCTATAAAATTCCTTACCTTTGTTTTCTCTAACGTCCTAAGTGGATGCTGGGGACTCCGTCAGGACCATGGGGTTTAGCGGCTCCGCAGGAGACAGGGCACAATAATAAAAGCTTTAGGATCAGGTGGTGTGCACTGGCTCCTCCCCCTATGACCCTCCTCCAAGCCTCAGTTAGATCTTTGTGCCCGGCCGAGAAGGGTGCAATCTAGGTGGCTCTCCTGAGCTGCTTAGAATAAAAGTTTAAGTTAGGTTTTTTATTTTCAGTGAGTCCTGCTGGCAACAGGCTCACTGCTACGAGGGACTTAGGGGAGAGAAGTAAACTCACCTGCGTGCAGGATGGATTTGCTTCTTAGGCTACTGGACACCATTAGCTCCAGAGGGAGTCGGAACACAGGTCTCACCCTGGGGTTCGTCCCGGAGCCGTGCAGCCGACCCCCCTTGCAGATGCCGAAGTTGAAGAGGTCCAGAGGTCCAGAAACAGGCGTCAGAAGACTTTCAGTCTTCATAAGGTAGCGCACAGCACTGCAGCTGTGCGCCATTGTTGTCAGCACACTTCATACCAGCGGTCACTGAGGGTGCAGGGCGCTGGGGGGGGCGCCCTGGGCAGCAATGTATTATACCTTTTTTATGGCTAAAATACATCACATATAGCCCTTGAGGCTATATGGATGTATTTAACCCCTGCCAGATCTCACAAACTCCGGGAGAAGAGCCCGCCGTTTTAGGGGGCGGGGCCTATTCTCCTCAGCACACGGCGCCATTTTCCTGCTCAGCTCTGCTGTGAGGAAGGCTCCCAGGCTCTCCCCTGCACTGCACTACAGAAACAGGGTTAAAACAGAGAGGGGGGGCACTTATTTGGCGATATGATTACATATGTGAAAATGCTATAAGGGAAAACACTTGTATAAGGGGTTGTCCCTGTATAATTATAGCGTTTTTGGTGTGTGCTGGCAAACTCTCCCTCTGTCTCCCCAAAGGGCTAGTGGGGTCCTGTCCTCTATCAGAGCATTCCCTGTGTGTGTGCTGTGTCGGTACGTGTGTGTCGACATGTAGGAGGACGATGTTGGTGAGGAGGCGGAGCAAATTGCCTGTATTGGTGATGTCACTCTCTAGGGAGTCGACACCGGAATGGATGGCTTATTTAGGAATTACGTGATAATGTCAACACGATGCAAGGTCGGTTGACGACATGAGACGGCCGGCAAACAAATTAGTACCTGTCCAGGCGTCTCAGACACCGTCAGGGGCTTGTAAAAACGCCCATTTACCTCAGTTGGTCGACACAGACACGGACACTGACTTCAGTGTCGACGGTGAAGAAACAAACGTATTTTCCTTTAGGGCCACACGTTACATGTTAAGGGCAATGAAGGAGGTGTTACATATTTCTGATACTACAAGTACCACAAATAAGGGTATTATGTAGGGTGGGAATAATCTACTTGTAGTTTTTCCTGAATCAGATAAATTAAAGTGTGTGATGATACGTGGGTTTCCTCCGATAGAAAATTATTGGAGGTATACCCTTTCCCGCCAGAAGTGAGGGCGAGTTGGGAAACACACCTTAGGGTGGATAAGGCGCTCACACGCTTATAAAAACAAGTGGCGTTACCGTCTCCAGATACGGCCGCCCTCAAAGAGCCAGCTGATAGGAAGCTGAAAAATATCCTAAAAAGTATATACACACATACTGCTGTTATACTACGACCAGCAATCGCCTCAGCCTGGATGTGCAGCGCTGGGGGGGCTTGGTCGGATTTCCTGACTGAAAATATTGATACCCTTGACAGGAACAATATTTTATTGACTATAGAGCATTTTAAGGATGCATTTCTATATATGCGAGATGCGCAGAGGGATATTTGCATTCTGGCATCAAGAGTAGATGTGATGTCCATATCTGCCAGACGATGTTTATAGACACGACAGTGGTCAGGTGATGCAGATTCCAGACGGCACATGGAAGTATTGCCGTATAAAGGGGCGGTCCATCGGACCTGGTGGCCATGGCAACAGCTGGAAAATCCACTTTTGTTACCCCAAGTCACATCTCAGCAGAAAAGGACACAGTCTTTTCAGTCTCAGTCCTTTCGTACCCATAAAGGCAGGCGGGCAAAAGGCCAGTCATATCTGCCCAGGGTTAGAGGAAAGGGAAGAAGACTGCAGCAGGCAGCCCATTCCCAGGAACAGAAGTCCTCCACAGCTTCTGCCAAGTCCGCAGCATGACGCTGGGGCCATACAAGCGTACTCAGGTGCGGTGGGGGGTCATCTCAAGAGTTTCAGCACGCAGTGGGCTCACTCGCAAGTGGACTCCTGGATCCTACACGTAGTATCCCAGGTGTACATTGGAAATTCGAGACGTCTTCCCCTCACAAGTTCCTGAAGTCTGCTTTACCAACGTCTCCCTCCGACAGGGAGGCAGTATTGGAAAAAAATTCACAGGCTGTATTCCCAGCAGGTGATAATCAAAGTACCCCTCCTACAACAAGGGAAGGGGTATTATTCCACACTATATTGTGGTACTGAAGCCAAACGGCTCGGTGAGATCTAAAAGATTTGAACAATGACATACAAGGGTTCAAATCAAGATGGAGTCACTCAGAGCAGTGATAGCGAACCAGGACAATATGGTGTCACTGGATATCAGGGACGCTTACCTACATGTCCAAATTTTGCCCTTCTCACCAAGGGTATCTCAGGTTCGTGGTACAGAACTGTCACTATCAGTTCAGACGCTGCCGTTTGGATTGTCCACGGCACCCCGGGTCTTTACCATGGTAACGGCCGAAATGATGATTCTTCCTAAAAGAAATATGGACGCTTTCCTGATAAGGGCAAGGTCCAGAGAACAGTTGGCGGTCGGAGTAGCACTATCTCAAGTAGTTCTACGACAGCACGAGTGGATTCTAAATATTCCAAAATCGCAGTTTTTTCCGACGACACGTCTAATGTTCCTAGGAATGATTCTGGACACAGTCCAGAAAAGGATGTTTTCTCCCGGAGAAGAAGACCAGGGAGTTATCCGAGCTAGTCAGGAACCTCCTAAAACCAGGAAAAGTATCAGTGCATCATTGCACAAGGGTCCTGTGAAAAATGGTGGTTTCTTACAAAGCGATCCCATTCGGTAGATTTCACGCAAGAACCTTTCAGTGGAATCTGCTGGGAAAATGGTCCGGATCGCATCTTCAGATGCATCAGCGGACAACCCTGTCTCCAAGGACAAGGGTGTTTTCTTCTGCGGTGGCTGCAGAGTGCTCATCTATGAAAGGGCCGCAGATTCGACATTCAGGACTGGGTCCTGGTGACCACGGATGCCAGCCTGAGTGGCTGGGGAGCAGTCACACAAGGAAAAAATTTCCAGGGAGTGTGATCAAGTCTGGAGTCTTCTCTCCACATAAATATACTGGAGCTAAGGGCAATTTACAAGGCTCTAAGCTTAGCAAGACCTCTGCTTCAAGGTCAGCCGGTATTGATCCAGTGGGACAACATCACGGCAGTCGCCCACGTAAACAGACAGGGCGGCACATGAAGCAGGAGGGAAATGGCAGAAACTGCAAGGATTCTTCGCTGGGCGAAAAATCATGTGATAACACTCTCAGCAGTGTTAATTCCGGGAGTGGAAAACTGGGAAGCAAACTTCTTCAGCAGGCATAACCTCCAACCGGGAGAGTGGGGACTTCAGCGGGAAGTCTTCCACATGATTGTAAACCGTTGGGAAAAACCAAAGGTGGACATGATGGCGTCCCGCCTGAACAAAAAACTAGACAAATATTGCGCCAGGTCAAGGGACCCTCAGGCAATAGCGGTGGACGCTCTGGTAACACTGTGGGTGTACCAGTCAGGGTATGTGTTCCCTCCTATGCATCTCATACCAAAAGTACTGAGAATCATAAGAAGGAGATGAGTAAGAACGATACCCGTGGTTCCGGATGGGTCTAGAAGGACTTGGTACCCGGAACTTCAAGAGATGCTCACGGAAGAACCGTGGCCTCTACCTTTAAGAAAGGACCTGCTCCAGCAGGGGCCTTGTCTGTTCCAAGACTTACTGCGGCTGCGTTTGACGGCATGGCAGTTGAACGCCGGATCCTGAAAGGGCATTCCAGATGAAGTCATCCCTACCCTGGTCGAAGCCAGGAAGGATGTAACCGCAAAACATTTTCACCGCATTTGGCGAAAATATGTTGCGTGGTGTGAGGCCAAGAAGGTCCCTACAGAGGAATTCCAACTGGGTCGTTTCCTACATTTCCTGAAAACAGGACTGTCTATGGGCCTAAAATTAGGGTCCATTAAGGTTCAAATTTCGACCCTGTCAAATTTCTTCCAGAAAGAACTGGCTTCAGTGCCTGAAGTTCAGACGTTTGTAAAAGGGGTACTGCATATACAGCCTCCTTTTGTGCCCCCAGTGGCACCTTGGGATCTCAATGTTGTTTTGAGTTTCCTAAAGTCACATTGGTGATCCACTCACCACTGTGAAATTAAAATATTTCACATGGAAGGTGAAGATTCTATTAGCCCTGGCTTCAGCCAGGCGTGTGTCAGAATGGGCGGCTTTATCATATAAAAGCCCTTACTTAATTTTTCATTCTGACAGGGCAGAATTGAGGACTCGTCCTCAATTTCTCCTTAAGGTGTTTTCTGTTTTTCACATGAACCAACCTATTGTGGTACCTGCGGCTACTAGGGACTTGGAGGACTCCAAGTTACTTGACGTTGTCAGGGCCCTGAAAATATATGTTTCCAGGACGACTGGAGTCAGAAAATCTGACTCGCTGTTTAGCCTGTATGCACCCAACAAGATGGGTGTTCCTGCTTCTAAGCAGACGATTGCTCGCTGGATTTGTAATACAATTCAGCTTGCACATTCTGTGGCAGGCTTGCCACAGCCAAAATCAGTAAAAGCCCATTCCACAAGGAAGTGGGCTCATCTTGGGCGGCTGCCCGAGGGGTCTCGGCTTTACAACTTTGCCGAGCTGCTACTTGGTCAGGGGCACACCCTGACTGAGGAGGACCTGGAGTTCTCTCATTCGATGCTGCAGAGTCATCCGCACTCTCCCGCCCGTTTGGGAGCTTTGGTATAATCCCCATGGTCCTGACGGAGTCCCCAGCATCCACTTAGGACGTTAGAGAAAATAAGAATTTACTTACCGATAATTCTATTTCTCGTAGTCCGTAGTGGATGCTGGGCGCCCATCCCAAGTGCGGATTGTCTGCAATACTTGTACATAGTTATTGTTACAAAAATCGTGTTATTCTTGTTGTGAGCCATCTTTTCAGAGGCTCCTTCGTTGTTATCATACTGTTAACTGGGTTCAGATCACAGGTTGTACGGTGTGATTGGTGTGGCTGGTATGAGTCTTACCCGGGATTCAATATCCTTCCTTATTATGCACGCTCGTCCGGGCACAGTATCTTAACTGAGGCTTGGAGGAGGGTCATAGGGGGAGGAGCCAGTGCACACCACCTGATCCTAAAGCTTTTATTATTGTGCCCTGTCTCCTGCGGAGCCGCTAAACCCCATGGTCCTGACGGAGTCCCCAGCATCCACTACGGACTACGAGAAATAGAATTATCGGTAAGTAAATTCTTATTTTAATGAAGTAAGCCAGAATTACCTGTGTCTTTTTCATGGATGAAGGTGGGAGACCACATGGTGCAGACTGCACATTCTTTTCCTCTGATCTCAGACGTGTTGTATGACCACTCCACGGTATGTGATATTTCTCTAACGTCCTAAGTGGATGCTGGGGACTCCGTAAGGACCATGGGATTAGCGGCTCCGCAGGAGACTGGGCACAACTATAAAGAAAGCTTTTAGACTACTGGTGTGCACTGGCTCCTCCCACTAAGACCCTCCTCCAGACCTCAGTTAGATTCTTGTGCCCGGCTGAGCTGGATGCACACTAGGGGCTCTCCTGAGCACCTAGAAAGAAAGTATATTTAGGTTTTTTATTTTCAGCGAGATCTGCTGGCAACAGACTCACTGCAGCGAGGGACTAAGGGGAGAAGAAGCGAACCTACCTAACAGGTGGTAGTTTAGGCTTCTTAGGCTACTGGACACCATTAGCTCCAGAGGGATCGACCGCAGGACCCGACCTTGGTGTTCGTTCCTGGAGCCGCGCCGCCGTCCCCCTTACAGAGCCAGAAGCACGAAGAAGGTCCGGAAAATCGGCGGCAGAAGACTTCGGTCTTCACCAAGGTAGCGCACAGCACTGCAGCTGTGCGCCATTGCTCCTCATGTACACCTCACACTTCGGTCACTGATGGGTGCAGGGCGCTGGGGGAGGGGCGCCCTGAGGGCAATAAATAACACCTTGGCTGGCAAAATATACATCATATATAGTCCCAGAGGCTATATAGATGTAAAATTACCCCTGCCAGTATTACAGAAAAAGCGGGAGAAAGTCAGCCGAAAAGGGGGCGGGGCTTCTCCCTCAGCACATTGGCGCCATTTTTCCCTCACAGTTCCGCTGGAAGGAAGCTCCCTGGCTCTCCCCTGCAGTCTAAGAATACTACAGAAGGGTAAAAAAGAGAGGGGGGGGGGCACTAAATTTAGGCGCAGTATAGATATTATATATATGTAATATATATAAAAAAGCAGCTATAGGGAAAACACTCATTGATAGTGGGATCCCAGTGTTATATAGCGCTCTGGTGTGTGCTGGCATACTCTCTCTCTGTCTCCCCAAAGAGCTTTGTGGGGTCCTGTCCTCTGTCAGAGCATTCCCTGTGTGTTTGCGGTGTGTCGGTACGGCTGTGTCGACATGTTTGATGAGGAGGCTTATGTGGAGGCGGAGCAGATGCCTGTAAATGTGATGTCACCCCCTGCGGGGTCGACACCTGAGTGGATGGTGCTGTGGAGGGAATTACGTGATAGTGTCGACTCCTTACATAAAAGGTTTGACGACATACCTAATGTGGGACAGCCGGCTTCTCAGCCTGTGCCTGCCCAGGCGTCTCAAAAACCATCAGGGGCTCTAAAACGCCCGCTACCTCAGATGGTTGACACAGATGTCGACACGGATACTGACTCCAGTGTCGACGACGAAGAGACTAATGTAACTTCCAGTAGGGCCACACGTTACATGATTGAGGCAATGAAAAATGTGTTGCACATTTCTGATGTTACCCCCGGTACCACAAAAAAGGGTATAATGTTTGGAGAGAAAAAACTACCGGTAGCTTTTCCTCCATCTGAAGAGTTAAATGAAGTGTGTGAAGAAGCGTGGGCTTCCCCTGATCAAAAGATGGTAATTTCTAAGAGGTTACTAATGGCGTACCCTTTCCCGCCAGAGGATAGGTCACGCTGGTAAACATCCCGTAGGGTGGATAAAGCGCTCACACGCTTGTCAAGCAAGGTGGCACTACCGTCTCCGGATACGGCCGCCCTAAAGGAATCTGCTGATAGAAAGCAGGAGGCTATCCTGAAGTCTGTATATACACACAGGTATTATACTGAGACCAGCTATTGCTTCAGCATGGATGTGCAGTGCTGCAGCTGCGTGGTCAGATTCCCTGTCAGAAAATATAGATACCCTAGACAGGGACACTATTTTGCTAAACGTAGAGCATATAAAAGACGCACTTTTATACATGAGGGATGCACAGAGGGATATTTGCCGGCTGGCATCCAAAATTAGTGCAATGTCCATTTCTGCCAGGAGAAGGTTATGGACTCGGCAGTGGACAGGTGATGCAGATTCCAAACGACACATGGAAGTTCTGCCTTATAAGGGTGAGGAATTGTTCGGGGATGGTCTCTCGGACCTTGTTTCCACAGCAACAGCTGGGAAGTCTACATTTTTACCCCATGTTCCCTCACAACCAAAGAAAGCACCGTATTATCAGGTACAGTCCTTTCGGCCCAATAGGGGCAAGCGGGTTAAAGGCGCGTCCTTTCTGCCCAGAGGCAGAGGTAGAGGGAAAAAGCTGCAGCATACAGCCAGTTCCCAGGAGCAAAAGTCCTCCCCCGCTTCCTCTAAGTCCACAGCATGACGCTGGGGCTCCACAGGCGGAGCCAGGTACGGTGGGGGCCCGTCTCAAAAATTTCAGCAATCAGTGGGCTCGCTCACGGGTGGATCCCTGGATCCTTCAAGTAGTATCTCAGGGGTACAAACTGGAATTCGAGACGTCTCCCCCCCGCCGTTTCCTCAAATCTGCCTTGCCAACCACTCCCTTAGGCAGGGAGGCAGTGTTACAGGCAATTCAAAAGCTGTATTCACAACAAGTGATAGTAAAGGTGCCCCTACTTCAACAAGGAAGGGGTTACTATTCCACAATGTTTGTGGTACCGAAACCGGACGGTTCGATGAGACCCAGTTTAAATTTGAAATCCTTGAACACATATATAAAAAAATTCAAGTTCAAGATGGAATCGCTCAGGGCGGTTATTGCAAGCCTGGACGAGGGAGATTACATGGTATCGCTGGACATCAAGGATGCTTACCTACATGTCCCCATTTACCATCCTCACCAGGAGTACCTCAGGTTTGTGGTACAAGATTGTCATTACCAATTCCAGACGTTGCCGTTCGGTCTCTCCACGGCTCCGAGGGTCTTTACCAAGGTAATGGCGGAAATGATGATACTCCTTAGAAGGAAGGGAGTTTTAATTATCCTGTACTTGGACGATCTCCTGATAAAGGCGAGGTCCAGAGAGCAGTTGTTGGTAGGGGTAGCACTATCTCGGGAAGTGCTACAACAGCACGGCTGGATTCTAAACATTCCAAAGTCACAGCTGGTCCCTACGACACGCCTGCTGTTCCTAGGGATGGTTCTGGATACAGAACAGAGAAAAGTGTTTCTCCCCGGAGGAAAAGGCCAAGGAGCTGTCATCTCTAGTCAGAGGCCTCTTAAAACCAAAACAGGTGTCGGTGCATCATTGCACGCGGATCCTGGGAAAAATGGTAGCTTCCTACGAAGCGATTCCATTCGGCAGGTTTCATGCAAGAACCTTTCAGTGGGACCTGTTGGACAAGTGGTCCGGATCGCATCTTCAGATGCATCGTCTGATAACACTGTCTCCGAGGACAAGGGTGTCTCTGCTGTGGTGGCTGCAGAGTGCTCATCTTGCCCTAAGTCAGGCAAAACCCCTGCTTCAAAACCAGCCGGTACTGATCCAGTCAGACAACATCACGGCGGTCGCCCATGTAAATCGACAGGGCGGCACGAGAAGCAGGACGGCAATGGCAGAAGCCACAAGGATTCTCCGATGGGCGGAAAATCACGTGTTAGCACTGTCAGCAGTGTTCATTCCGGGAGTGGACAACTGGGAAGCAGACTTCCTCAGCAGGCACGACCTCCACCCGGGGGAGTGGGGACTTCATCCAGAAGTCTTTCAAATGATTGTAAACCAGTGGGAAAAACCACAGGTGGACATGATGGCGTCCCGCCTAAACAAAAAGCTAGAAAAATATTGCGCCAGGTCGAGAGACCCGCAGGCGATAGCTGTGGACGCTCTGGTAACACCGTGGGTGTACCGATCGGTTTATGTGTTCCCTCCTCATCCTCTCATACCAAAGGTACTGAGGATAATAAGGAGAAGAGGAGTAAGAACTATACTCATTGTTCCGGATTGGCCAAGAAGAGCGTGGTATCCGGAACTTCAAGAAATGATGTCAGAGGACCCATGGCCTCTACCGCTCAGACAGGACCTGCTGCAGCAGGGGCCCTTTCTGTTCCAAGACTTACCGCGGCTGCGTTTGACGGCATGGCGGTTGAACACCGGATCCTGAAGGAAAAGGGCATTCCGGAGGAAGTCATTCCTACGCTGATAAAAGCTAGGAAAGAAGTAACCGCAAACCATTATCACCGCATATGGCGAAAATATGTTGCGTGGTGTGGGGCCAGGAAGGCCCCAACGGAAGAATTTCAGCTTGGCCGGTTCCTGCACTTCCTACAGTCAGGGGTGACTATGGGCCTTAAATTGGGTTCTATTAAGGTCCAGATTTCGGCTCTATCGATTTTCTTCCAGAGAGAATTGGCTTCACTACCTGAAGTTCAGACTTTTGTTAAGGGAGTGCTGCATATTCAGCCCCCTTTTGTGCCTCCAGTGGCACCTTGGGATCTCAACGTGGTATTGGATTTCCTAAAGTCACATTGGTTTGAGCCACTGAAAACCGTGGATTTGAAATATCTCACGTGGAAAGTGGTCATGTTGTTGGCCTTGGCTTCGGCCAGGCGTGTCTCAAAATTGGCGGCTTTGTCATGTAAAAGCCCTTATCTGATTTTCCATATGGATAGGGCAGAATTGAGGACTCGTCCCCAGTTTCTCCCCAAAGTGGTATCAGCTTTTCATCTGAACCAACCTATCGTGGTGCCTGCGGCTACAAATGACTTGGAGGCTTCCAAGTTGTTGGATGTAGTCAGGGCCCTAAAAATTCATGTTTCCAGGACAGCTGGAGTCAGGAAGACTGACTCGCTCTTTATCCTGTATGCGCCCAACAAGTTGGGTGCACCTGCTTCTAAGCAGACTATTGCTCGCTGGATCTGTAGTACGATTCAGCTTGCACATTCTGCGGCTGGACTGCCGCATCCTAAATCAGTGAAAGCCCATTCCACGAGGAAAGTGGGCTCTTCTTGGGCGGCTGCCCAAGGGGTCTCGGCTCTTCAACTTTGCCGAGCTGCTACTTGGTCAGGGGCAAACACGTTTGCAAAATTCTACAAATTTGATACCCTGGCTGAGGAGGACCTTGAGTTCTCTCATTCGGTGCTGCAGAGTCATCCGCACTCTCCCGCCCGTTTGGGAGCTTTGGTATAATCCCCATGGTCCTTACGGAGTCCCCAGCATCCACTTAGGACGTTAGAGAAAATAAGAATTTACTCACCGGTAATTCTATTTCTCATAGTCCGTAGTGGATGCTGGGCGCCCATCCCAAGTGCGGATTGTCTGCAATACTTGTATTTAGTTATTGCTTAACTAAAGGGTTATTTTGAGCTATCTGTTGAGAGGCTCAGTTGTTATCATGCTGTTAACTGGGTATTGTATCACGAGTTATACGGTGTGTTTGGTGTGGCTGGTATGAGTCTTACCCGGGATTCAAAATCCTTCCTAATTGTGTCAGCTCTTCCGGGCACAGTATCCTAACTGAGGTCTGGAGGAGGGTCTTAGTGGGAGGAGCCAGTGCACACCAGTAGTCTAAAAGCTTTCTTTATAGTTGTGCCCAGTCTCCTGCGGAGCCGCTAATCCCATGGTCTTTACGGAGTCCCCAGCATCCACTATGGACTATGAGAAATAGAATTACCGGTGAGTAAATTCTTATTTTTTTCCTTTTAATGCTGAGGTAGGAATCACAATTCATCAGTATCCAACTTGGCTACGAATTTCACGCCTGTCAGTTTCTGACTCCCCTTTAGACTGTAATCTCTGATGAGCTAGGTCCTCTTCCCTCATGTGCTTTTCCTTCCCTCCTTTATACCATCATCTACCTCCCACTGCAAAATACTGCACCAAACCTTAGGCTTTAGCCACGAGGCTGCTTATTTGGTTATCGGTACTGCTGCTGCAGCAATGTTTATAATTGTCCATGTTCTGCAATGGTTTGTACTGTAATGCTGGGTACACACTAGACATTATTTTTGAAAATGTGATCGGAACAACACATCGTTCAAATCGTCCAGTGCGTATGCACTGTGTCATTGAGGATGTGCGTTCCCGCATGTCAGCGAAACCCTCTGTTGGACCTGCGGTCGGCATCGCCAGTGAGGGCCCCCACCGCCAGGTATATTCGCCGCCAATTTTCTGTAGTGTGTACCCAGCTTTATCACTTTTTTCTTGTTTTGGTCATACTGTTTCTATCTATGTACTTTGCAAAATGCTGCAGACCTTATGCTGTGCAGTATACAGAAAGAATAAGAAAAATTCTTAAGAAAAAATAAGTCGGATTTATGGCCTTACCTTGATAAATCCTATTGGACTACAAGAAAAGGATTTTTCAAGGTAAGACCATAAATCTGACTTTCTTGTGCGTCCACTAGGGGGCACGGGAGATTCTTATATGCTGAGACATCCTACAGTTCCCTCACGGGTGGGGATACTCCTGGACTACACTAAGGACATTACACCCAAATGTTGTGTCTGCTGACGCAAATTATATCAAAGGCATAGAACCTAAAAAAAGGTTTGAGCAGAAGATCATGTGGCACAAAGATCTTCATCGGAGTTGGGCACTTTTATTGCATTTGATCAGAGGAACATGAGAAAGAAAAAAATACTTGGCATAGTGTAATACTGATTTAATATCCCAAGATTTAAATGAGGTGTAAAACAGCTTGAATGTATAAAATAGGCAATCTTCTTCCACCCAGTGAAAACACCTTATGGTAATGAAATTACGTCTAATTATTCCTCAAACAAATGAGGTCTATACATTTAAATATCTCCAAAAAAGGCAAGCAGGTGATTAAACAGTCTCCTCACACCACATGAAGAACACCTTATGGTAATAAAAATTACCTCTGACTGTCCGCCAAACAAATGAGGTCTATACGTGTTGATATTTCAAATGGCAAACGGTGAGGATCCCGTGTGAACTTTGCTATCCTGTCACTCCATCGAGTGCAATAAAAGTGCCTGATTTTAATGAAGATACCTGTGTCCTGCTTTGCCATTTGAAATATCAACACGTATAGACCTCATTTGTTTGGGGGATGGTCAGAGGTAATTTTATTACCATAAGGTGTTTTCCACATGGTGTGAAGAAATTGCATAATTACCTATGTGTCTTTTGGAGATATTTAAACGTATAGATCTCATTTGTTTGAGGAATAATCAAAGGTAATTTTATTACCATAAGGTGTTCCCACAAGGTGGAAGGAGATTGTCTATTCTATACATCCTAGTTGTTTTTGCCTCATTTAAATTTTGGGGTAAATAACCAGGTAACCTCATAATTTCAACAGGAAGGTGTTTTTCTACATTAATTGGTGGATGGGCATCTTCTCTTTTCCACATACTATAAATTTTGGAATTCTGTTAAATTATATATAAGAAACATACTACGCTATGATTCGTTTACATTTTTCTCTTTGAGGAACAGAAAGAGCAGAAAGGAGCGCCATTCCCTTTGACATCATTCTTTTTTGGCCATCATGTCAATGTTGGGAAGATCCCATCATTAGACCAGTATCTGAAAAATCTCTTGGTGTAATGCCCACTTGCCGGAGTGAAAGTCCTGATGACTCAAAAAGTCTGCCTCCCAGTTGAGTACTCCGGGTATGAGAACTGCTGAGCGTGCTGGTATATGACGTTGTGCCCAGCAAAAGATCCTCAAAGGGGCTGGTAGGAGCGGGTGAAAGAAAGGGGGCATTGCATATTTCTCATCACTTTTGATTGAGTGATGTCACTCTGTCATATCAGTGCTTAATTCAGGGCTGTGTCCTGGTCCTGTCTCCCCTCTCTCCTGTCACCCCTGTCCTGTCCCTATCACCCCTGTGCTGGCCCTGTCTCCTCTCTTTCGTGTCTGTCACACCTGTCCTGTCCTTGTCAGCTCTATCCTGGCCCTGTCTTCCCTCTCTCCTGCCCCTGTCACCCCTGTCCTGGTACTGGTAACACTCACACCTATCCCTTTATTTCTGTCTGTGTCCCCTCTGTCCTGGTTCTTCTCTGGTTACCTATATATTGTACCTGTCTTCTCTGTACTGGCTCAGTCACCCCTCTATCCTGTCCCCTTTGTTCTGTACCGTCCCCGTAACCCCTGTCCTGTCCCCTCAGTCCTGGCCCTTTCACCTATGTCCTGTTCCTGTCACCTCTCTCTTAGTACTTTATCTTGGCCCTGTCCTTTCTGTTCCTCCCGACTATATTGTCCCTTTCATCTCTGTATTGGCCCTGTCACATCTGTCCTGGACTGGTCACCGCTCTCTCCTGTCCCCTCTGTTCTGTACTGTCCCCATCGCCCCTGTCCTCGCCCATAAGTCCTGGTTCTGTCCCTGTCACCTCTCTTGTCCCTGTCACCTCTATCTTGGTTCTCTATCTTGGCCCCACTGTTCTGTCATGGCCTTGTCCTCTCCCTGTCCACTCTGTCCTGGTACTGTCACCCATCTCTCCTCTCCCTTCTGTTCTGCCATGGCCATATCACCCCTGTCCTCTCCCTGTCCCCTTTCTGACCCCTCTGTGCTGGTCCTGTCTCCCCTCTCTCCTGCCCCCTCTGTTGTGCCTTTGCCCTGTCAACCCAGTCCTGTGCCTGTCCTCTCTGTCAGTCTGTCCTGGCCCCACCGTACTGTCTCTGTCATCTCAATATTGGTGCTGTCACACCTGCCCTGGCATTGTCCCTCCTTGTCCTGTCATTTTTATTCTAGCCCAAAATTATATATAGTTTCCCCTTTTTTCTGAGGGATGAGGGCACCAAACTCTTACTTGCCTCTGGGCGACGGGGATGAACTTATACCACTGGGGCATTGTGTGCGGTGCCAGGCCCCCCTGCACCCATTATAACTATGCCTATGTATCGCTTTTCTTATGGAAAGACTATCCAGACCTGCATAACACCAATTTCATATGTACTCTCTAGAAATAGAAGCAGACAGTGGCATAAGTGCCCTATACAGTAACTTGACTAATTTGCATGTGAAGATGAATAAAATATTTGTAGCAGGCAATACAATGTAGATGTTTGTATGCCAAAAATAAATTGATACGAATCCAAAAATTGCCATTTGCTACAGCTTTCAAAAAAGAAAGAAAGCAAGTGAACTTACATGATGTCATATTACAGTTGCCTGTTGTTTTAAGCAGTACCGTTGTGATATTAATATCTAGTTGGGATTTATGTTCTCATCTAGTAGAATGAAAATGAAAAGAAGGTAAGGAATCTGTAATCCAGTGTTCCTAGCATCTAGTCCTTATATCGGCTTTGGCCAGACGGGACCAGTTTGACAGTAATGACATATACAGTAATTTTTCTTTGTTCTGGTTGAATGCTGTTGTCTGGTAATATTTTGCTAGCCTGTGATTCTGGTGAAGTACTTTGCGTGCACAGAGGTCATAACAAGTAAAATTTATACTAATTATGTCCTTTTATCACTTAAACTAAATCTTGTGAGCTCACAAACAATAGCAGAAATTACCTTTCTCTATAACATTAGGTGATCTGGAAAACATAATACAGTGATAGGCCACCATATGCTTCACGACAGCACAAGTAGAAGCATATATAATAATTATAATACTGTACTTCCAGCAGTGCTTTTCTGAACCAGTGAATTCATGAAACAAAGTAAAAAAGCTTACTGTTCTGATGTCATAACATTAAGAAATTATTATAAACCCTAACAATCTGATTATGCTGATGATGTCACAGTGATAAAACAGTTTCAGAAATTAAATTTGCAAAGATGACTAGGTGCCTTCCACTTTTGAAGAGCGTTTTCTGGAAACTTATACACTGTTCAACTTTCCAAATTTTGAAATCATGATAGGTTTACGCCACACTCCAAATCCAAAGAACATGTTGTGCAGCCCTATTAGGAAACATGCAAAAGCCTTTCTCTTTTGGGACAGGCTCGCAAAATATGGACACTCAGAGGCATGTAGTTAGGGCCTGATTTCGCATGAGACACATCTGCAGTGAGGTTGCTGCTGAGGCCCTTGTGCAGTGTGCACATACCGTACTGCGTATGTGCACATAGTGAGATGCAACAGTGTTTTGGGGTCGGCGTTGGGGGAGCGCGGTCCGAACCGCTTGCAGGGCGGACCGTGGTGGCTCCGTGATGTCACACGCAGCCTCTCAGCTGCCTGGTGACTGCTGTCACAGCTAGGCTGCAGAGGCAGGGGTCTACCCTAAACATGCATTTTAGCGGAGAGGGGGGCAGGACCCGGCATGTTAGTGGAATGAGTTGTAGTTGTGGGATTTTTCGCACAACTACAACTCATGCTGAATTAGTCCCTTAGTTATGTACAGTATGAGTGTTTCGATCACAACAATCCAGTTTATTTCTGAAAGTGATGTTACATAAACTTATTTCTATTTTACTGTATATATTATTACAGAATAGTTGTAGGTGGATAATAAGTGGGTAATCATTATGGAACTCAAAGGTTTGGGCTTCCACTGCCAATCACATAATTTAACATTGTTAACCAGTTGGGACTGGTAAGGACAAGAACCTATTGCAGGACATACTGTAACTAAAATGTCATTACAAGGAGAGGTAATAATCATGAGAGACTTCAATCTTCCTGAAGTAAACTGAGAGTTATCTGTTGCTAGTTCCACTAGAAGAAGGGACATTTTAAATTCCCTGTTGGGAATTGGTGAGGGAGCCCACTCGACAAGACGCAATATTAGACTTAATACATGGAGACAGAATATCTGACATAAAAGTGCGTGAAAATCTGGAATCCAGTGATCAAGCAGTGTGGCTCAGCATAAACACAGACGGACTCATCCCATACGAAAACAAAGGTGTTAGATTTTAGGTAGGCTGATTTTGTAGGGATGGGAAAATGTGTAAGCGATTTTTTGGCAGAGTGAAGGAACTTGGAAGCAGTGCAGGAGAGGTGGGAAACATGAAAAAGTGCAATATTAAAGGAGGACCTTTAAATCAAAAGTGTTAGGAAAAACACAAGAAAAAGGAAGCCATTGTGGTTGGCGAAAGAAGTAGCACGTATTATGAAAGCAAAAAAGATTGCTTTTGGGAAATATAAGCAGACACAAAATAATGAAGACAAAGAGATATAATATATCTTGTTAGACAGAATGAGACTAAGAAGGTAATCTTTTTGCAAAGGCAAAAGCCGAGGCGAAAATAGCCCAGTCAGTGGGTAAAGGAGGCAAAACTTTTTTTAGGTATATAAGCGAAAGGAGAAAACAAAAGGCAGAATAATAAAACTAAAGACAGGGACTGGGAGTCTTGTTGAGGGAAACAATGTAATAGCAGATCATCTTAATAATTATTTTTGCTCAGTATTCACTACTGAAAGAGAGGGGAAGGCGCTTCACAGTTAAGTTGCAGGGATATTCAGGAAAATTAACAAGTACATTTACAGAGGAGAAGATCCTAACAGAACTCTAAAGCTGAAAGTGGATACATCTATGGGGCCAGATGGGATACATCCAAGGATACTAAAAGATCTTAGAGGTGCTGGTAGCACCATTAACAGAATTATTCAACCAGTCATTAGCTACAAGAGTAATTCCAGAGGACTGTAAAAGAGCAAACGTCCCACTGCACAAAAGTGAAAGCAAGGAAGAGGCAAACTACAACAGACCAGTGAGTCTTACATCAGTAGTAGGGAAATTGATGGAAACACTCTCAAAAGAAAGAGTTGTAGATTATCTCAAATCCAGCAATTTACAGGATCCCAAACAGCATGAGTTCAGTGGGGGGGGGGGGGGGGGAGATCATGTCAAACAAACCTTATTTACTTTTTTTACTCTGTGACGAAAGTGATGGATTAAGGTGGAGCCATGGATATTGCTTATCTAGACTTTAGTAAGGCTTTTGACACTGTCCCATTTTGCAGACTGCTAAATAAACTGAAAGGATTGGAATTGGATACTGAGATGTTTGAATGGATAAAATCTTGGTCGCAGGATAGAAAACAGAGTTGTAGTAAAGGGAGTGCATTCACATGAGGGAAATGTTACCAGTGGAGTACCCCAGGGTTCTGTACTTGGACCAGTGCTTTTTAATATCTTTATTGGTGACATTGCAAATAGTATTAAAGTGAAAGTATACTTTTTTGCAGATGACACAAAGGTGTGCAACAGGATAGACACACCAGGAGGGATAAAACAAATGATTGTGTATCTAGTTAGATACAGTTTAATGCCAAAAAATGCAAAATCAAGCACTTGGGTCTCAAAAATCCAAAGGCTAAATATAGTATTAATGGCACTATACTGGAAACTACTGAGGAGGAAAGGGATCTAGGAGTCACTATTTCAAGTGACTTAAAGGCAGGTAAGCAATGTAACAAGCCAATGAGGAAGGCTAGTTAGATGCTTGGTTGCATTGGGAGAGGAATCAGCAGCAGAAAGAAAGAAGTAATAATGCCACTGTATAGGTCATTGGTACGGCCTCATCTAGAATACTGTGTTCAGTTCTGGAGGCCATATCTTCAGAAGGATATTAATACATTAGAGACTGTACAAAGAAGAGCAACTAAAATGGTGCATGGCCTACATCACAAAACATATCCAGAAAGACTAAGAAATCTCAATATGTATAGTTTGAGCAGAGAAGGGAAAGGGGGGACATGATAGAAACTTTCAAATATATCAAGGGTTTTAACAAAGTCCAGGAGGGAAACACTCTCCAAATGAAGAGAAGTAATAGGACACGTGGGCATGTACTGAGACTGGAGGGGGGGAGGTTCAGGGGAAATTTTATGAAAAATTATTTCACAGAGAGGGTAGGGAACAAGTGGAATAGCCTCCCATCAGAGGTGGTAGAGGCTAAGACAGTAGAGCATTTTAAACATGCATGGGACATAAGGATATCCTTACAAAGAAATAAGGATCAAATAAGGTTTGAGGTAAAAAAGGGGCAGACTAGATGAGCCAAGTGGTTCTTATCTGCCGTCAAATTCTATGTTTCTGTTTCTATGACTGCTTTTAGAATCCAATCAGCTTATAGAAATCAAACTCTTTATTGTGTAATTATCTGTAAAGGCACTATACTTCTACTTGTAAATCCAATTGGCACAGCATTGCAGAGTATGCAGTGTTATCTATCTTCTGTTAAAGGGGTGGTAGAGTACATTTTGTTATTGTGATTATTAGTCAAGTTCATCACCATTTTCTAAAAAATAAATAACAATTTGCCTGGAGACAAATGTGTTAATAACTTTGGTATGTACATGATTGTCCTCATTCTGTTACTCCCAAGATGGCTAGGTGCTTGTAGGTTCGGGTTGATACATTAAAGAATTTTGTTTAGATTTGAGTTTGTTATTGGGCCTGGCTAGAGTTCAAAGTGTTTAACATGGCTAAGGTTGCTCTCCCTGATTATGCTCACATCTGGCCAATATAGCAACATTTGGGCATTGTTGTATAAACAACTGGCTAGCTGACAGCTGGCTTTGTTGAAGGTTAATAGATTTATGTGTACATTTTTTTCAAACCATTCTCCAGCTGGCATTTCTGGCAGCACTCTGCAGCCAAGCCAAGACGGAATGATTGCACACACCGAATACGCTCTCCCTACTGCTTTCCCCATCTACCTACAGTAGTTCATTCCTGTCACTTCCCACTTTATATTGCCGTCCGAGCCTGGAAGTAGATAAAAAAGCATATTGGGCAATTATTATAAAACCAAACTTTAAAAAAAAAGAGAAAAAAAAAAGTATTTTCCAGCCCTCAACCAATATTAAATATAAAAGTTTATATCTGCATCTATATATCCATCAATAGCAATATCATGTTATCATTAGACTCAAATAGAGACTGTTTGATTACACATTTATACATACGTAAGTACATACATTTTTTATTTGTTATTATTATTATTGCAATTTATTTATAAGGCACCATAAGTGTTTCGCAGCGCCATGCATACAACACACATTAGTACAATACAGGGTATACAGATCTTAACATCACAGAAAACTAAAACAGAGCACAGGTAACAATTAGTATCACAGTCCTCAGTACACAATACAGCTGAGATGCAAGGAAGCAAAGGGGTAATCGGCAGGGACATAACTAGGTGTGTGTGGAGGATCAGACCTGATCTCTAGGCTGCATTTTCGTACAGCGGGCGATTAGGTATAAACTGCTCATGCACCACAATGCGCAGGCACATCGCACGGGTACACAGTGGATTGCCGCTCAGTGATGGGTTTGTGCGAAGAATCCATTTGCACGAGCGTTCGCAAGGAGATTGACAAGGAGAAGCCGTTTGTGGGTGGCAACTGACCGTTTTCTGGGAGTGTTTGGAAAAACGTAGGCGTGTCCAAGCGTTTAAAAAAACACATTTTGTTTACACCAGCATTCTGAATTACAGGCAGTAACCAGATTTAAATCCCATACAGTATCTTAGATTTCAGAGATCTTGGTTACATATATCTGCACAAATGTATGTATAAGCCCCCAAGCCGCGTCAAGGCCTCTCTGTATATATTGGGGGTCCGTAGCGCTATATCTAGGTGCAGGGCGTGGCACCACAAAAATCACAATAAGCCAGACAGCCCAGGGCTGCATACCAGTGAAAAAACTATAAAGTTAATAGATTAGTGTTAAGAAGCCGAATCTATAGAGAAAGTGATACAAAAATGAGATGTAATTAAAATAAGAAATAATGTTAAAGAAATTAGTATGTGATAAATGTTAATAAAGTGTAAGGGTATGCCACACTAAAACCATGCAGCTCAGCCAATCCAGGGGCACCACATCCCACACCTCCACAACCCCAATCTGGGTCTATAATTAACCAGCAAGGAGCCACATGATCATGGCTCCTGCTACAATATATCTAATCTAAGAGCTACCTACTCTGGAGCAACCCCACAATGCCCCATGTGGCATATCAGGACCTGCATCTCCTCCTAATGCAAGGCCCTTTCTGCCTCTCACAACAAGCATATATAGTGGCAGATGCTCAATTAGCTTAGTGATATCATTCAGGTTGTTGAAAGGGAGGGGTTTTTCTAAGCAGGAAAAAAAACATTTTGTTTCCCCCAGCACCCTGAATAATAGCAGTAACCAGATTTAAATCCCATACAATATATTAGAATTCAGAGATCTTGGTTACATATATCTGCACAAATGTATGTATAAGCCCCCAAGCCGAGTCAAGGCCTCTCTGTTTATATTGGGGGTCCCTAGCGCTATATCTAGGTGCAGGGCGTGGCAACCCAAAAATCAGTATAAGTCAGACAGCCATGGGCAGAATACCAGTGAAAAAACTATAATGTTAATAGATTAGTGTTAAGAAGCCAAAGCTATATAGAAAGTGATAGAAAAATGAGATGTAATTAAAATAAGAAATAGTGTTAAAGAATTAAATTATAAAAAATACTTCTACATATTTCTGTCTCAGTTGTGCGACGCTGTCGGTGAAGGTCAGCTGCAATGTGTAAGTATATATATTTCTGACTCATTTGTGCGACACTGTAACCGCCAGTGTGTGATATAAAAAATAATTCTACATTTGTGTGCCGCTGTCTGTGAAGGTCAACCGCAGTGTGTAATAATATATATTTCTGACTCATTTGTGTGACATTGTTGGTGAAGCTAAACCACAATGTGTAAAAATATATATTTCTGACTCATTTGTGCGACACTGTAACTGCTGGTGTGTGATATAAAAAATAATACATATTTCTGACACACTTGTGCGACACTGTAAGCCGGTGTGTGATATAAAAAATAATACATATTTCTGACTCATTTGTGTGCCACTGTCGGTGAAGTTAAACCACAGTATGTAAAAATATATATTTCTCTTACGTCCTAGAGGATGCTGGGGCCCATATTAGTACCGTGGGGTATAGACTGGTCCACCAGGAGCCATGGGCACTTTTAGACTTTGATAGTGTGGGCTGGCTCCTACCTCTATGCCCCTCCTACCAAACTCAGTTTAGAAAATGTGCCCGGTGGAGCCGGTCACAGCTAGGGGACCTCCTAGAGCTTTTCTGGTTTTATTGTTTTTTTTAAGATGTTAGGTACAGGGAGGCTGCTGGCAACAGCCTCCCTGCTTCGTGAGACTTAGCGGGGAGTAATGTCCAACCCTCAGAGGTTAATGGCCACTATCTCCGCTGACAGGACATTAAGCTCCTGAGGGTGATGATCGTTAGTCCCCGAGGTGACCTCTCACTCCTGCAGCTTGCCGCCACCCCCTAACGGAGCCAGAAGATCGTGGTGGTGAGTGTGACACCGGTGACCCGACAAACGGGGAGCCGGGGTGAATGGCGGCAACAGAGTGGGAGCGCAGTACTGACACTGTGCTCCGGAAGGCTCAGCGGTACATCGGGTGCGACGCTGTGAGGGGCGCCCTAGGCCAGCGCAAAAACCCTCAAAACTGTTCATTTCTACTATCAGGGGCGTTCGTTCTGCTGCTAGTTTATAATACCTCAGGCTAGTATAATCCAGTAAAGTGCGGGAAGATGCGCCATGTTTGGGGGCGGAGCTTCTCAGAGCGGACTCAGCAGCTCACCAGCACCATTTTCTTCCTGTAGTTCATCACTTAGAGATGCTGACAGGGAGCGCTGACCCTCCACACGACTCAAGCTATCCTGTGCGGTACCAGGGGGTTGTAGAAGGGGGGGAGGAGACTGTATTTTACTGTGTAATCTGTTAAGGGGACACAGTCAGTGCCAGGCAGTTACTCTGTCACTGCATACTGGGGCACTGTGTGTGCTGGCTCCAATCTCTGTGTTTCTGTGAAGGTACTTGGGGAAAACTGTGTCTGACATTTTCCTGTGTGTGTGTGTATGCAAATTCTCACATAACCATGTCCAGGGACTCTGTGTCTTGTGGGGCAGAATATGTATTTTCTCCAGAGGAATCCGTTCCATGTACTCAGGAATGTAATATTTTGTTTCAGCCTTCAGATTCCGAGCCCCAGTGGGTAGCTTCTATTAAGGGCATGATATCCCAGATTTCCACTAGGATTGCACATTATGAGACTGAATCACAGATTTTAAAACAATCTGTGGAGGTTTTTGTCTGGTTCTGTTCCCACTACCTCAAAATTCCCTGGTGTATCCAAGAAACGTGCGCTTGCTCAGATTATGCAGGTCGACATGGACACCGACTCTGACATGACAGAGGATGATGCATATATGCTGTGTGAGGTTTCCCTGGCAAGAGGGGTGCAACTTATGATTGAGGCCATTAGGGATGTGTTACACATTACTGACAAACCACTGGAACAGGTAGAGGAGGCTTACTTTACAGACAATAAGAAAGTCTCCCTGACCTTCCCAGCGTCTAAGGAATTAAACACCTTATTTGAAAAATCCTGGGAAAATCCATAGAAAAAATTCCAGATCCCAAAGAGGGTTCTTGTGGCTTTTCCTTTCCCTGAGGATGATAGGAAAAAGTGGGAAAACCCACCTAAAGTAGACGCCTCTGTATCTAAAAAGGTGGTTTTACCTGTCCCTGGGTCTACCGCTTTGAAAGAACCGGCTGACTGCAAAATTGAAACTACACTCAAATCCATATACACTGTTTCAGGAGTGGCGTTAATAATAATAATATAATAATAATTTTATTTATATAGCGCTCTTTCTCCCATAGGACTCAAGGCGCTTAACAGATACATAGCATAATATAGTACAGAAAATAATGAAGTACATTTTCATAAAATACAGAAGCATGAAGATACTAAAAGGGACAATTATGGGAATGCTTGAGTAAACAGAAAAGTCTTGAGTCTACTTTTGAAGGATTCTATAGTTGGGGCCTCTCGCACTGTGCGGGGAAGTGAGTTCCATAGAGTCGGAGCCGCATGACTAAAAGCTCGACCCCCAGATGAATTACGGGAGATTCTAGGTACTGCTAAAAGTCCTTCATCTACAGATCGCAGTAATCGAGTGGGGCAGTATGGGGTCAGAAGCTGTTTGAGGTACCTTGGGCCTTGGTCATGTAATGCTTTGAAACTCAGTAAGCCAATCTTGAAGATGATTCGCCATCGTACAGGCAGCCAGTGAAGGGAGTAGAGGATGGGTGTTATGTGGCTAGAACGGGGCTGGTTGGTTAATAGCCTGGCAGCTGTGTTTTGCACCAGCTGTAAGCGTTGCAATTCTTTTGCTGGTAGACCAAGGTAGAGGGCATTACAGTAGTCTAAACGAGATGATACAAATGCATGTATGACTTTTGGCATATCATCTGAGGGAATTAAGTGCTTGATTCTGGCTATGTTCCTCAGGTGAAAGAATGAGGATTTGATTGTGGCTGATATCTGATGTTTAAGTGTCAAGCCACCATCCAGGACAATGCCAAGATTCCGCACACGATCACTGGTCTGTAATTCTGAATCCCCGAGTGTAAGTCCAGTTGGTTGGCTATGCTGCAGTCTTGTCCTTTGATGTTGCGGTCGTATCATAAGGACCTCTGTTTTATCCGGGTTCAGTCGCAGCCAGCTGGCGCTCATCCACTCCTGTAGTTCAGCTAGACAGCCATTAAGGGTTGCTATTGGGTTATCAGTGCCCGGAGCAAAGGACAAGTACAGTTGTGTATCATCTGCATAGCAGTGGTAGACCAGGCCATGGCGCCTGATTATTTCGCCCAATGGGAGCATGTATACTGCAAAAAGCATGGGGGATAGTATAACCTTGTGGGACACCACATGGCAATGACACTGGTGGTGATGAGTATAATCCAGATGATACTCTCTGTGACCTGCCTGTGAGAAATGATTTGAACCATCTTAGGACTGTGCCATCCAGACCACAGAAATGTATCAGTCGCTCAATCAGAAGCCCATGGTCCACGGTATCAAATGCTGCCGAGAGATCCAGAAGGATTAATATTGAACAGTCACCTCTGTCTTTTGCCATCAGAAGATCATTTAACACACACACCAGTGCTGTTTCAGTGCTATGTCTTCTCCTGAATCCTGATTGAAATGGATCATAAATATCATGGGTTGTTAAGGCCCACTATTGCCTGTGCATGTATTTCTAAAGCCATAGTAAAGTGGTCAGGCACATTACTAGAGGACTTAGATTCTATGGATAGAAGTGACATTGATTTGTTTTTACGTAACATACAGGATTCTGCGGGTTTCATGGTGGAGGCCATGAAGGACCTGGGTAATCTGACTGCAAGGACATCGTCCATGGCTGTCTCAGCATGCAGGGGACTCTGGCTACGCCAATGGTCTGCAGACGCGGAATCCAGGAGAAGTGTAGAGAACCTACCCTTCACAGGTCAGGCTCTATTTGGGGAAGCATTGGATGCGTGGATCTCCACGGCAACCGCTGGTAAGTCAACCTTTCTTTCCTCAGCCTCTCAGACAACAAAGAAACCTTTTTCTACGTCCTCTGTGCAGTCCTTTCGGTCTGCCAAAGCTAAAAAGTCCAAGACTCCTACCACTTTCTTCAGAGGTGGGTGAGCAAAATTCAAAATACCGGCACCTGCAGCTTCTCAAGACCAGAAACCTGCCTCTGTGTCCTCAAAATCCTCAGCATGACGGTGGACCTCCTAGCCTGGAGAACGGGCAGGTGGGAGCTAGGCTGAGACGTTTCAGTCACATCTGGGTGTCGTCCGGTCTGGATCCCTGGGTACTGGATATTGTGTCCCAGGTGTACAGACTGGAGTTTCAGGAGCTCCCACCCCACAGGTTCTAAAAATCCGGCCTGTCAGCTTTGCATTCTAGCTGTGACAAATTAATAGTCTGTGAAGAAGAGGATGTACACACTGATGGGGGTGAGGAATCTGATGCTGATTACAACATTGTTCCTATTTAAAGTACTAAAGTCAGTTTGTGTACTGACCATTACCAGCTTGTTTTGTGGGGGTCCAAACAAACCATTCATTTCAGCAACAAATGAGTCCATGTCGCTGAAATTATTGATTTGTTAAACTTTGCATGTCCTGTTTAATGTACAAAATAAGTGTGAGTTGGAGGGCACCAAGGACAATTCCATCTTGCACCTCTTTTATTTGCATCATGTGCTCTTTGGAGCATTTTTTTGGGCATAGTTTATAAAACATATCCTACCACTACAGTGCCACTCCTAGATGTGCAACGTGTTTGTGCTGCCCACTTCTTTCGATTTAGCTTAGTCCTCCAGCTACCTCGGTGCAACCTTTTTGCCTAAACTTGAGAAAAACAATATTGTAGCTGTGAGGTGGTCAAAATTGACTGGAAATGAGTGGAAATGAATGTTATTGAGGTTAATTATACTGCAGGAACAAAAAACACCCCCAAATGCTGTTATTTTAGCTGTTTTTATGATTTAAAAAATAAATTCAGATCCAAAACCAAAACCTTGAAGCGCGGTTTTTGCAAAACCATTACAGATCCAAAACTGAAGCACAAAACCCGAAAAAATGGCCCTGCGCACATCCCTACTGGTGATGTGGCTTTGGATTTGGCTACAGGTCAATTATTTGTTTTAGCTTGTCTCCTCGCCTCTTCTCAGATTGTGTTTTCTAAACTAAAGGTGCATACACATGGAGCGATTGTGACTTTGAGCGATTTTGACTGAGCAATTTACTTTGAACTGGAAGAAGGAGATTTTGACTATCTGTACCAGCGGTTTTGTGCAAGCGATTTTGTCCATGGGCGATTTGGCTATGGTTGATTTTGACTATGTCATACTTTTGCAGCGATATAGTCCAAATTGCCTTGCCTACACAGTCTATTTTTCCTAGCGATATCGAGCCTCTCGCTGTGTTCACATGGAGCGATATGCACTAACTTTCTTAGCGATGTTGACTATATAGTCAAAATCGCTGAGCCATATCGCTCCGTGTGTACACACCTTAAATATTTGAGTTTATTTTTAAACACGTGTTTGCTGTTAAAAGTTTGTAAAAGAAAATCAAAAACAAAGTACTGACATAATTTAAAAAAAGGCATCATTAGACATATTAGTATAAATACAAGGAGTGTCCCAAGTCGCGTGACTAATTAACATAGACTTATGACAGTAAAATATCCAAAAATGTAATGCTACTTATGAAAAAAAAAATAGAAATGAAGAAAGAAAGAATGAAGAAGAGTGGCTTGTGGGGATGCCAAAATGCAAGGTAGGTAAAGAGAAAGGGGAGCAGAGTGTAGAATAACATAGAAGATAGAAACTTGAGCAGTATCAAAGGCAGGACTTTGAAGACACAGACTACACAGAGACCATCTATCCCATATGTAACTTTTGTATTGCACTCATTTCTTACTTTGGCCAGCGTAGACAGTCCCATAACATTTGTACATGGCAAATATTTAATAAGTTAATCAGTATAAAGTCAAAATAGACATAGTCTAGGACAGGAGGGGGAAACATACCATAGGAAAAGTGTGCCTGATATCAGACCAGACTTGAAGCCATAGATCATAAATGCTGGGACAAGCCCAGTACAGGTGCCAAAACTCAGTCAGGAGCATGGACATGGGACAGGTAGCATGGTCCTGATTATGAGAGAGACCTGTGTAGGAGAAAATTTGTTGGAATAAAAGTCATGGAGAGGTATGTTTTATTGAGAACAGAATTTGAGCATACTGGTCGTCTGTTAGAGATCCATTATCTACTTCCCATTTGCACTGGAGAGAGTGGAGAGCATTTGGTATATAGCTAGAATTGAGATCATAGTAAATGAAAGAGACAACTTTGGTAGAATCTATCCTGATGAACATAGTTTTAAGTGGGAATGGGGAGACAAGGAGAGGGAGGCCACCAAAAATTGGCATTCAAATCATGACTGAGCTGAGTGCGAAACGCGTTAGAGAATTGCTGTTCACCCTGCTGAGTGACACCCCACTTTTGGATCTACCCTGCCGGATTGGGAGCTAAGGACAACCAGCGAGACCTCATACACCTGCCGCCTAAGCTGAACCGCAATCAGAGGAGACGCGGCCAGCCAGGTGGAGAGTCTGCTCTGCAAGTGTCCACATACAAGCGGCCCCAACACGCCGAGGGATAGAGACCATCTAGTACCGCTACCACCACGGAGGACAGACGGGGAAAGGGAGAGTAAACACTGCAGCTGTGCACAGCGAGATCTCCCCAGCATGTCTATGTTCACGGATACGGCGGTAAGCGGCTTATAACAGTCAATAAACTGACAGTCTATGGACTATGCCCAGTATATGAACAAGAACTGTGTCTATATGTAAAGGACTGAGTTCCATCATATTTGGAAAAACACCACTTATTGCTGTGGAAATACAAGCTATGTTTCATTCACATTATATTAGTGGAACAAACAATTGTTCTTAACAACAGGTCTGAGCACTGGATGTTTAAACAGAGAAATAGTGTTACAGTTTTTAGAATGAGCTCTTAATGAATATGCATGCATATTGAGTTTTTTAATATATTGTTGTGTGAGATATATAATTTTTGCACTAAAATAAAAACCAGAGAGGTGATTTTAAACGTGTCTTTATTCATATACGCACCTGGGGAGACAGCACAATCAGTCATTTCTTTTTCTTGTGAGCTGAAAGTAGTTCAGTTAAACATAGAAACATAGAATTTGAAGGCAGTAGTCTTCCCTAAACACACATGTACATGCTAGGGTTAATTTTTGTTGGGAGCCGATTACCCTAATGTATATTTTTGTAGTGTGGAGGAACTCGGAGTACCCAGATGAAGTCCACGCAAATACAGGGAGAATATACAAACTCCACACAGGGCCATGGTGTGAATCAAGCTCATGGCCTCAGTGTTGAGGCAGTAATGCTAATCAATACACCATCCGTACTGGCCCTAATTTTTACCTGTCTCTTCTCATTTCTAACTGTTCAGTTTTTAAAAACTATACATTTATTTGTTTAGTATAGTATATTTGATGTTGTGTCACTTAATATGTACAGTTGGAAATTATTTCTTTCCAGCTGATACTGTACATGAAATCAGACATTACAGCAGGGTTTCCCAACCACACTTCTCAAGGCGCACTAACAGTCCAGGTTTTAAGGTTATCCATACTTCAGCACATGTTACTTAATTAGTACCTCCGTTATTTTGTTTTAACCATCTGTGCTCAAGCATAAAACCTGCAAGAAATAAAAGGCATTTTGTTTCCCCCAGCACCCTGAATAACCGTAACCAGATTTAAATCCCACACAATATTAGAATTCAGAGATCTTGGTTACATATATTTGCACAAATATATGAATAAGCTACAAAGCCATGTCAAAGCCTCTCTGTATATTTGAGGTCTTTAGCGCTATATCTAGGTGCAGGGTGTGGCACCCAAAAAAAACAGAATAAGCCAGAAAGCCCAGGGCAGCATACCGGTGAAAAATCTATATTGTTTATAAATTAGTGTTATTAACACTATAGTTTTTTTCATCGGTATGCACAAATATATGTAACCAACGAGATCTCTGAATTCTAATATTGTGTGGGATTTAAATCTGGTTACTGTTATCATTCAGGTTGCTGGGGGAAACAAAATGCCTTTTCTTTCTTGCTTAGAAATAGCCCTCCCTTTCAAGCACCTGAATGATATCGCTAAGCTAATTGAGCACCTGCCACTATATATATACAGTGATCGCGCTGATCCAAAAAAAAAATGGGTCCCAGGGACCCCTCACTTTCAAAAATTGGGGTCCTACCGTTCTTTTTCTGGGTCCCATCGGAATAAAGGTTCTTATTAATCTTAATCTTGTTTGGACATTACAAAAGTTTTGCAAGGTGGGGGGATGGGGTGACAGTGCTGCTGGGCTGTGTAGCATGCAGGACACCCTGCACCAGAGCTGTAAGTAGACATTTTGGTGCCCTAGGCATGAAGTGAATTGGTGTTCCACCTGCGAGATAAGAAAGGGTAGGCAGTGCGCGGCGAAGGCGCGCTGCAAAATTTAAGGGGCGTGGCTTCATGCGGAAGGGGCGTGACTACATAATAGTGCCAATTCACATTACACCACACAGAAGTGCCGCTTATACACATTGCACCAGGTAGAGCACGTTATACACAATGCGTCCGGTAGTGCATGTTATATACATTGCACCAGGTAAAGCAAATATAAACACTGCACAAGGTAGAGCACGTTATACACAATGCGCCAGGTAGAGCACGTTATACACATTGCGCCAGGTAGAACACTTAGACACACTGCACCAGGTAAAGCACATATAAAACATTGCACCAGGTAGAGCACGTTATACACATTGCGCCGGGCAGAGCACGTTATACACATTGCGCCGGGCAGAGCACGTTACACACAATGTGCCGGGCAGAGCACGTTATACACATTGCGCCGGGTAGAGCACGTTATACACATTGCGCCGGGCAGAGCACGTTACACACAATGCGCCGGGCAGAGCACGTTATACACATTGCGCCGGGTAGAGCACGTTATACACATTGCGCCGTGCAGAGCTCGTTACACACAATGCGCCGGGCAGAGCACGTTATACACATTGCGCCGGGTAGAGCACGTTATACACATTGCGCCGTGCAGAGCTCGTTACACACAATGCGCCGGGTAGAGCACGTTATACACATTGCAACAGGTAGAGCACGTTATACACATTGCAGCAGGTAGAGCACATTATATACATTGCGCCGGGCAGAGCACGTTACACACAATGCGCCGGGTAGAGCACGTTATACACATTGCAGCAGGTAGAGCACGTTATACACATTGCAGCGGGTAGAGCACGTTACACACAATGCGCCAGGTAGAGCACGTTATACACATTGCGCCAGGTAGAGCACGTTACACACATTGCACCAGGTGACCACTTAGGGACATTGTAGCCACCATCTTGGACCCCCAGTTGTCGTCCCCAGACACAGTGATCACGGGTGTCAGTGGAGGGGGTGTCAGATGGGTGTGTGTATAATGGGCAGTGTGAACACGTTGTGGGGAGTGTGTATGATTGGCACTGTGTGTGTATGATTGGCACTGTGTGGGTATAATGGGCAATGTGTGGGTATTGGGGGTGTGTATGATGGGCACTGTGTGGTTGGTGGGGTGCATGTGATGGCACTGTGTGGCTATGGAGGGTGTATGGAGGGTGTGGGTATATGGGGGTGGGGCTGGCCAATGTGTGCATTTGTGTTGGTGTATGCTGGGCACTGCCCCCACCCCCAGTGTTTGAATTGTTAGCTGCTGCCATCCCAATTACCCATATGTTTATTACTAACATGAATCCTCCATGCCAGGTGCTGCTTGAAATTCTTCTCTTCAGATCCTTACTGCTGTGGGCGGGATGTAGTAACCTCTTCTACAGCATTAACAGGCTTTCTCTGCGGCCACCCGTCTCCTCCCCGTCCCAGCCCTGCTATTCGCTTTTACCCCCCACCGCCGCGGGCACTCAGGACTCAGCGTTGTAAGTGCCGCGCTGAGCCTTTGAATCCACCGGCGCATGACCCCGCATCCTGAGTGGCCGCGGCGGTGAGGGGGGAGAAGTGAATAGCAGCGGTGGGACGGGGAGGAGACGGGAGGCTGCAGAGAGAGCCTGTTAACGCTGCAATTCGGGCCGCCTTCTGAGTACGGGTGCCGGCGCTGCATACAGGAGTAAAAGGCACCAACAGCTCCTCCTCCCCGTCTACTAGCCCTCCCGGAAGCCCGGCTATTGGAGGGGTTTGAGAGGGAGAGCTCTGTGTATACATGTGATTGGCCGCTGGACCTGGCACCACAGGATTGGCCGCTGGACCTGGCACCACAGGATTGGCCGCTGGACCCAGAGACATCAATGAAGCCACAAGATTGGCAGCGGGACCCGCGGAGAGATCAAAGGAGCTACAGGACGGCCTACAACGGAGCGCGTCCCCAGGGACGCACTCATTTTGTAAAAGAGAGTCCCCGATCCTCATTATGGGGTAAAATACGCGCTATAGCGCGTTTTTGCGATCACTGATATATATATATATATATATATATTATAAATAAAACCTGGACTGTTAGTGTGCCTTGAGGACAGGGGTTGGGAAACGCGTGCATTACAGCAACAGTGTCATCAACGTACTTGGGACCTGACCATGTAAAATAAAATACTGCCGCTTTCTTCTTGGTTTAGGACAAATTCTACTTGCACATATATCTTCTTCATCCACTAGGGGTCACTGGAATACTCTTGGGATATGGACTGGGCGTTAGCAGGATAGGCACAATTTAAATATTTAAATTAGTAACACTCCTCCCTCCTCCATACTCCCATAGTACCCCGGTATTTTTCTGTGCCTCACCAGGATAGAAGCACAAGTGGAGTCCCTCCACACATTTTTCTTTTTTTTTATCTTTTTACTTTGACTTCTAATTACACTCCCTTCCCAGCTTAGAGAAGAAGCTTGGGTTTCTTGGGTCCGGGATTGTGCAAGCTGCAAGGGCGCTCAGAGAGGAGCACCGCCGTAGACCACAAGCAGCTCTGTCACTGAGCTGCAGGAAAGAACTGGACGGAGCTTACAACAGAATCCCCGTCATGGCCTCTCACATCACACTCAGGTAAGGTTGCTGGGGGGATCAGGGCGGTCAGCTCACGCTGCCGCCCCACTGTGTGTGGGGACTGCGCTGATGTTAAGGAGCTGCGCTGCCCACCGCCCGCCGCTTATATGCCCACCACTGGCCGCTCATATCCCCGCTGCCCGGCCGCTGATACAGCCGCCACCACTCCCCAGCTTCCGGCACACGCCGCTCCCCAGCTTCCGGCACATACCGCTCCCGGCACCCGCCACTCCCCAGCTCCCAGCCGCTGATACAGCGCCTGTTGTGCTGCCAGCGATCCCCGGTCAGGGCTCACGCTAGGGGGGAGCAGAGGGGGAAGTCTGCCGCCTCATGCCTTAACTCAGACTGCAGGCAGTGCTCACTGCTGCCGCGGTCTGTCCCCATAGCAGGCAGCGCAGCTGCAGGAGGGGGGGGGGATTATGCCCACAGCAGCAGCAACAGGCTGCATGGGTTAAATAACCCTATATTAATAAAAGGCTGCATTGTTGGAACTTGTAATAGGCTGTTACAAAGGTACGGGTTATACAGGTACCAGGGGCACTTATTTATAACCTGGAATGTTGCTAGGTCATACATAGACTGTAAGCACATGGCTGGAGGCCATTTTAACTATACTTCCTGCTTCTTCTTCTTCCAGGAAGTTGCTGTACTACAACACTCTACCACCGGATGGAGCAGGGGTGTTACTAGGAATTTGGATCAGGTTTCATATAGTCTGGCCACGTGCACTGCACTTCGGCCATATACACACCTTAGTAGCATTTAACTGAGTCGTGGGACTTGTCTGTCTTTGTCTATTTGTGTTGTCTGTGTACATAATGAGTAAGGCATCGGTAAAATCAAAGAAGCAGCTTACCTGCAATGTCTGTAAGAGTGTGTTACCTGACGGATCTACCACATGCACAGTATGTTTTGTAAATACAGCTACAAATACGATTTCTTCTCCTGATCCTCATTGGGCAATGCTGGCGGGTGTAATGTCTGGATAACAATCGGAATTAGCCGCCGCTCGCCAAGAATGGGAGATGGCTAAATCTGAGGCTCGGGTGAGACCGCCAGAGATACCAGAAGGGTCTCGGGACGTGTCTAGGATCTTGCAAAGGTCCAAGTCGAGTTCGGGTCCCAAAGATAGTTATCATTTGTCTTATAATTTACCAGTTTCTGCTATGTTGTTTTCTGACGATTCAATGCCAGACCTCACTTTGCAAGATGAACATGAGGAAGGTGAGGTGGACCAGCAGTCAGATAGTGAGGATATTGACAGCCCGGGCATTGATAATCTCATCAGGGCGGTACGTCAGTCTCTGAATTTTACAGAGACTGAAGAACCTATTTCAAATGATGAGGTGATATTTGCTAAACGACAGATCTCCGGTGTGTTTTCCTTTTTCAGAATCTCTTAATAAGCAGTTAATAGAGGCATGGAAGAATCCGGATAAATGGTTTTCTATACCTCGCCGGTTTCTGTCTAGTTACCCGTTTCCAGAGTTGGTGACATGTAAATGGGAAAATCCGCCAATGGTGGATTCGTCGGTGTCAAAACTTTCTAAAAAGTTAACCATTCCAGTACCAACTGCTACTACGCTTAAAGACCCATCAGAGCGTAAACTAGAAGCTATGCTAAAATCTATGTATACAGCAGCAGGAGTGCTGCTTAGACCTGGTTTGGTTGGAATTTGGGTAAATAAGGCTGTAATTATATGGATAACACAGCTCAGGTCAGCCCTACAAGACGACCACCTTATACTTCTCGCTGATCACATCTGTGAAGCTGCTGAGTACCTATGTACAGCTTCTATGGATGTCTGCCAGGTCAGTTCTCGCCTTTCAGCGTCACTAGTTACTGCACGATGGGCACTCTGGTTGCGTTCTTGGCAGGCAGAGGCCAAACGAGGAATAGAAGCGTTACCTTACGCTGGCAATACGTTTTTTGGTCCTGAATTGGACAAATGGATTTCTGAGGCCACAGGGGAAAGTCTGTTTTCCTACCATTGCCTGCACAGGTACCTAGACAAAAATACTCTGGACCAGCGTTCAAATCCTTTAGACCTCAGCCCTTTTGAGGCCGTGGTAGAGGAACAACCACACATGGTAGACGTGGTAGAGGACGTGGGTTTCAACAAACCACCACCCGTCGTCAGGACGCTAAGACCACCGACAAGCCAGTGGCATAATGGGCTCCCAGCCCATCTCGGCTCTTCAGTGGTGGGGGCACGCCTTCAGACGTTCCATTTGGCATGGTTCCAGACATCCACAGATGGGTGGATTTGCAATTTAGTGTTAAAAGGTTACAAAATAGAGTTCGATTGTCTCCCACCAATGCGCTTTTTTAAAACAGGACTGCCTGTGTCAGAAGGCAAGAAGGCTGTTCTGCAGATCGCGATTCAGTCTCTTCTAGATTCAGCAGTTTTGATTCCGGTCCCAGTTCACCAACAAGGTCAAGGTTATTACTCCAGACTTTTTGTAGTACCGAAGCCGGATGGCTCGGTCAGACCAATATTGAACCTAAAGGGGCTCAATCAGTATGTCACTTACTACAGATTCAAGATGGAATCCCTGCGGTCAGTAATTTTAGGTTTAGAGCCACAGGAATTCATGATTGCGCTGGATCTCAAGGATGCGTACTTACACATTCCAATTTGACCACCGCATCAGAGGTACTTAAGGTTTGCGGTACAGCAAAACCATTATCAATTTCAGGCTCTACCGTTTGGCCTTTCGTCAGCGCCTCGTGTTTTCACCAAAGTGATGTCTCTGATGATAGCTCATCTCAGATCCCTGGGAGTGATAATAGTTCCGTACTTGGACGACCTGCTCATCAAAGCTCCATCTCAACAGATACTCCTCCAACATGCCTTGCTGACATAGAATGTTCTAGTTCAGCACGGTTGGATTGTCAACTTCAAGAAATCGAATCTAAGTACGTCTCAATGCCTTCAGTTTCTAGGAATGATTCTCGATACGGTGAATCAAAGAATTTACCTGCCAGAACAGAAGGTACAGAGTATTCGTCATCTGGTACAGTTAGTGCTCAAGCCACGCTCAGTTTCTGTACATTTGGTCATTCGACTGTTGGGAAAGATGGTAGCGGCTTTCGAAGTGCTCCATTTCAGAAAATTTCACTCACGTCCTTTTCAACTGGATGTTCTCGCGCAGTGGTCAGGCTCGCATCTACAGATTCACCAGATGGTGCAGTTGTCTCCACGGGCCAGAGTATCACTACTCTGGTGGCTCCAAGTACACAATCTCACCGCAGGGAAAAGGTTCGGCGTCTGGAATCGGATAATTCTTACGACGGACGTGAGTCTCAGAGGTTGGGAAGCTGTGATCCAGAATTGTCAGCTTCAGGGTCTCTGGTCAGATCACAAAAGATTGCTGTCTATAAATATCCTAGAACTCAAGGCAATTTACAATGCGCTGCGACAAGCAGTGCACATGCTCCAGTCTCAGACTGTCCAGGTGCAGTCAGACGTGACTGCAGTCGTCGTACATCAACAAACAAGGAGGAACAAGAAGCCGCATGGCCATGCGGGAAGTGGCTCGAATCCTCAATTTGGCCGAGCATCACCAGGTGATATTGTCGGCAGTGTTCATTCCGGGAGTGGACAACTGGGAGGCAGATTATCTCAGCCGTCAGGATTTTCATCCAGGAGAATGGGCATTAAATCCAGAAGCGTTTCACATGTTGGTCCAGAGTTGGAGGTACCCACAGGTGGACCTGATGGCATCTCGCCAAAATCATCAAACACCCCAGTATGTGGCCAGAACACGAGATCCAAAGGCAGTGGCAGTGGATGCTCTCACAATCGTGTGACCGTACAGCCTTGTGTATCTGTTTCCACCATTCCCACGGATTCCTTTGTTGCTAAAGCGGATCAAACGAGAGTCCACCACAGTCATACTAGTGACGCCTCATTGGCCTCGGAGAGCATGGTTCTCGGATCTCCGCGGGCTACTCGCAGACGATCCTTGGCCGCTCCTGCTACGTCCAGACCTGTTACAACAGGGTATGTTCCTTTACCCCGATTTAGCGCGGCTGCGTTTGACGGGGTGGCTGTTGAAACCGCCCTCTTAAGAAGAGAGGGCATTCCGGAATCGGTTATACCAACCATGTTACGTGCTAGGAAGCCAGTTACGGCAGCTCATTGTCACAGAATTTGGCATGCCTATATAGGTTGGTGTGAAGCTCTGAAGTTTCCGACATCATCTTTCAAGTTATCCCGTCTTTTGCTATTTTTACAGACTGGGTTAGATGGAGGACTACGTTTATCTACACTCAAGGTGCAGGTCTCGGCCTTGTCAATTTACTTCCAAAGGTGTTTTGCTCTCTTGCCAACTGTACACACCTTCCTGCAGGGTGTCCTCAGAGTACAACCTCTATTTATACCACCTACAGCGCCATGGGACTTGAATCTGGTTTTAGATTTTGAACCCTTACAACAAGTGGATGTTAAGTTTCTCACTTGGAAAACTGTTTTGCTGCTAGCCTTAGCTTCAGCGAGGCGTGTGTCAGAATTGGGTGCCTTGTCATGCAAGCCACCGAATCTGGTGTTTCATGATGATAGAGCGGAACTTCGGACGAATCCCACTTTCCTACTAAAGGTAGTATCATCGTTTCACATCAATCAACATATCATAGTTCCTGTGTTCTCAGAAAGTGCAGGAACTCCTGCTGCTTTGGATGTGGTACACGCACTACGCGTTTATGTAGCCCGAACGTCTACAGTACGTAAAACAGATACATTGTTTGTTCTCTATGATGCTGTCAAGATGGGTTGGCCAGCGTCCAAGCAGACATTGTCCAGATGGATTAAGCTGACCATACGTCAGGCTTACTTTCATGCTAGGCTACAGCCGCCTACATCAGTTTCAGCTCATTCCACACGTTCTGTGGGAACATCATGGGCAGCAGGTCATGGGGCCTCTACGACGCAGCTTTGCCGTGCGGCTACATGGTCATCAGTGCACACATTTGTGCGCTTTTACAAGTTTGATACGTTTGCGGCATCAGCATTTAGCTTTGGCCGTCTAGTGTTACAGGTGCCAAACAGCTCTCCCTTCCAAGGGGGAAACTTTTGAAACGTCCCAAGAGTACTCCAGTGACCCCTAGTGGATGAAGAAGAAAATAGAATTTTGGTACTTACCAGATAAATCCTTTTCTTTGAATCCACAGGGGGCACTGGGCACCCACCCACAGCAGTTTTACCTGTCTCGTGGTAATTTCAGTGGATCTTATGGTAACACATTCTCACCGACTTGTTCAGATTATATCGATTATAGTGTCAACTGTTAATTGTCAGTTACGTTATGTGTCAACTGCATTGTTGTCAGTTATGTTATAATGTTATATGTAATTCTCCATTGTTCATCTTCTCTATCGCTCCTGTTCGGCTCCGTAAAAAACACTGAGGTACTATGGGAGTATGGAGGAGGGAGGAGAGTTACTAATTTAATTTGTGCCTATCCTGCTAATGCCCCATCCATATCCCAAGAGTACTCCAGTGCCCCCTGTGGATTCAAAGAAAAGGATTTATCTGGTAAGTATCCTATTTTTCATCTCTATGTTCATGTCAACGTCTATCTTGCTATCATCGTTATGTCTTTATCCATTGACCTTACACAGACTAATTATTTTTTTTCCAGCCTCATTTCTTGTATGATGTTCCCTTTTAAATGATTACAATTTGCAACTGTAATTCCTTTGCCTAGAGCACCAATTGTTAAAAGACGTTAACAGATTCATCTTTTGCATTTTGCTTAATGGCCATCATTAGATGTGCTGGTTAATTATTAAAATACCGATGATCTGGATCTTGCTCTTCAGTTTATTTTGAGTCAAAACATCTGAAGTTATTTAAAATGGTAATACATTTTGTCCTTCACAAAGGCACAGTGAAAATGTTATTGTTTCTCTTGGAATTTAAAAATAACCCATATATGGTCTAGTGGGGATTACTGCATACCTTCCCCAGTGGTGAGCAGGTGAAAAATCACTGTGCCCTTTAAAATTAAAAACATAGAATTTTGACAGTAGATAAGAACCACTTGGCCCATTTAGTCTACCCATGTACACACACACACACATACTTATATACTAGGGTTAAGTTTTTGTTAGGAGTCAGTTAACATAACAGTATGTTTTTGGATTGAGGGCAGAAATCAGAGCACCTGGATGAAACCCACACAAGCACAGGGAGAACATACAAACTCCACACAGTTATAGCCATGGTGGGAATCAAACTCAAGACCTTAGTGCTGTGAGACAGTAATGCTAACCTTCACACCATCCGTACTGACAGTTTGATCTCTTTTTGTAGTAGCTACTTTACCTACTGTTGCTATGACCCCTGTTCTAACCTGTTAACTGGACAACTTGGCAACCATCATAGGACCAACCTGATCTCACTTCAACAGCAGTATTCACTTTTGAACATATGTTCCAGAAATGCATACAAGCACAAGATGTAAACTGGGATGCTCTACAAATCATGTACACATGCTGACTGATTTAATTACGTAATGTTTTCTTAAGATCAGTCCTCAAATCACCAATAATAGTCCACTTGTTAAGGATATCCAGAGCCGTAACTAGGTGTGTGCCGAAAGTGCCTTGCCCACAGCGCAACTGCACTGAAGGCGCACCATCTGGCAGCACAACCCCACGTAGGGCCATTTTAGTCAGGTGTAAGTTCCGCTGCGCCGCTGCCTCCGTAAGGGAGGGGAGTGGTGTTAATGGAGAGGGAGTGGAAGTGCTACTGTAGGCGGAAGCTCCGTTAAATGAGTCGCCGCCGCACTGTCTGTGAGACCCGCCGCCGCACTGTCTGTGAGACCCGCCGCCGCACTGCCTGTCAGACCGGCCGCCGCTCTGCTTGTCAGACCCGCCTCCGGCAGCAAGGAGGGAGTGGAAGCGCTACTGCAGGCGACAGCTCTGTTAACTGAGCTGCCGCTGCTCTACCTGTGGGAGCCACCGGCAATGGAGAGGGACTGGGAGCACCTGTACAAGAGTGACTGCGCCTGGCAGGCCTGGATGCCGGATCGGCCACGGAGGTGACTTTAAAAAAATAAATAAAAAAATACACACACACACACTCTCTCACACTCCCTGCCTCAGGTGTAGAGCTTTGTTGCTCTAATATATATATATATATATATATATATATATATATATATGTGTGTATATACACACACACTCACACTCTCACTCACTCTCTCTCTCACACTGCCTGCCTCAGATGTAGAGCTCTGTTGCTGTAATATACACAAACACAGTCACTCACTCACACAACTCTCTCTCTCTAACACTCTCTCTCTCTCACTCCCTGCCTAATGTGTAGAGCTCTGTTGCTGTAATTATCTATCTATCGCATTCCCTGCCTAATGTGTAGAGCTCTGTTGCCTAATGTTTAAAAAGGGACTCTGCTGCTGTAATGTGTATAAGGGGAACTTTACCTGCCTAATGTGTAAAAGGGGGCTCTACCTGCCTAATGTGTAAAAGGGGGCTCTACCTTCCTAATGTGTAAAAGGGGACTCTACCTGCCTAATGTGTAAAAGGGGACTCTACCTGCCTAATGTCTAAAAGGGGACTCTACCTGCCTAATGTGTAAAAGGGGGGCTCTACCTGCCTAATGTGTAATAGGGAACTCTGCCTGCTGTACTGTGTAAAAGGGAGCTATGTAGCCATGCCCCTTCCCCATGAAGCCACGCCCCTATATTTTTGATGCGCGCCTATGTCGTGCATTCGCCCTGTTTTATATTTGGTTGGAGGGGGGGCGCCGATGCTGTTCCTTGCACACAGCGCTAAAATGTCTAGTTACGGCACTGAGGATATCCATGCTTGTGCACGGATTTTATAATCAAACTGACTGAGGTACTAAGTCACCTGTGCTTAAGCATGGATATTTGTAAAACCTGTACTGTTTGCATGTCATGTGTGATCATCTTATTTGCTGGAGCAGGCAAGTGAAAACTCCTTCCTCCTGCGATCCCTGCCAGTGCTCCACAGCTGTGTCTCTTCCCGGGCCAGCTTTAGTGCTCAGGCGCATGATCTTGATACTGTGGCTAGATCTCAAGTGCGCAGCCCGGAGGCGGCAGCAGCCACAGCCAGTGCCAGTCAATGGTGCAATGACACCTGCAGCTGTTGAAATAGTTGCATGTGTCGAAATGGTCCGTGCCACTGACTGTTCTTACATTGCCCCACACATCAGCGCGCTATCTTAGAGATAGCAGTGCCTATAATGACTCACTTGCCACACAGCGCCAGAGTCATACATGGGGGAGAAGCAGTGTCAGTGCACATAACATGCGCTGATACCACTTCACTTACTGAGATATAAAAAAACTAAAATCACAACATTTTTGAGAAATTTAAGAAAAAAAACAAATGTAAACATACCTTGCTTTTCAACGTTCTTGTGTTAAGGCCCTTATTCAGTATGGATCGCATTTGCATAGCTGATTGCAGCAGCTTTGCAAATGTGATCCTTAGTACTGCAAATTCAGTAGGAAGTGTTACACACCCCCTTGCTGCATTTGCAATGGCAGCATTGTGACTGAGTCGCAGTCTGGGATGGTCATCTGCAACGGCAAGCTGAGTAGGCCTTGCAACACAGTCCTTGGACTTACCACTCCCGGAAAATGGGATCAACACGCTCCCATTTCGGGCAAAACTAGCCCTCCCCCCTCCCCCCCCCCCGCACGCCTCTGCCTGTCAGTCAGGCAGTGGCGTTCACAATACAGCGATGCAATTACAGTACCCATTCTGCACATGTACAGAACAAGTCCTTCGCATGCGCAGATTCTTGATTGTCGGGAAACTGTGCTGAGGATTTGTGATCCATACTGAGGGCCTAAGACATATTCTTGTGTTGTTCTAAACATGTCTCAATACATATAAATAGTATGTCAATTGGTTTCTCTTGTATTATGTTAATATTGTGAGTGTCAAATGGTTACTTGTGATATTTATTTAAAAAATACTTATTTTCTCAGAAAATGGGTCATGTTTTTGTTGAGTTCACAGGATGCACGTCTTCCTTCAAAAATTCTTACAAAACCATATGGTGTAAATGCACTTATCAGTATTGCTGCCACCTTCCAAGCTTGCAAATCAACTTATATCATATACCAATGTAAAAAAAAGGCCTGGGACTCGCAGATGGTATATAAGACTATCGACAGTGAAGGAATTGCCAATTTAATATTTTTTTTCCTATTGGCAAAACAGCAGAAGAATGTAATAAAACAAAAAAAGCAGATGCATGCACAGTGAGACTAAAAGATTGACTAATAATAATTGTGTAGTATGAACATTTTCACTACTCTGTACTTTAATATGTTAATAAAGTAAAACATTATGGGGGAGATTCAAATTTTTGAAAAGTCAGTTGGGACTCTGTTTTTTCCTATCTAATAGACCGGAAAAAACAGACACCCAACCAACTTTTCAAACATTTGAATTCCACCCTATATATGCATATACAGTATGTTGTTTTTTTGTGTACATATGTTGTCCTCTTACATCCTTGCTGCAGTCACTTTAAACAGCCCCTGAAGTAACGCCATACCGTGTCGGACTCTATAGCGATGAGCGTCTTATATTGTGTTTTTGTTTTCGCTAAAATGCGTCTTAATTGAAAAGTAATGCAATAGGGCGCACAAGCAGATCCTGCTGATGCTATATATCAGGCATGTCCAAACTGCGGCCCTCCAGCTGTTGAGAAACTACACATCCCAGCATGCCCTGACACAGCTTTAGCATTCTCTGAGAGCAAAACTGTGTCAGGGCAAGCTGGGATATGTAGTTTCACAACAGCTGGAGGGCCGCAGTTTGGACATGCCTGCTATATATGTAGCTGCAGCTGTATATGCATCCAAAATACCACTTTAATTTGCAGGAAAACACTATATCATAGCATTTTGTTTGCAAATACAGTCGCAGTCAGACACAGAATATAGGCATGCTGCATATCATTTTAATCAGCAGAATCTGCATTACTTTGCAACTAAAACACATTTTTTGAAAAAAATGCAAAAAAAGACACCATGTGCTACTGAGTCACACGGCACTCACGCGTTGTGTCACGCAACTTGTAGCGAATGGAACAAAGATGCTAGAGGTACAAACAGAAGATAAACAAACAAACAATGGTCCCAGCATTCTTCATGCTTATCAGTTATTCTGCTACAATGACCAGCAGCCTTAATCCACCGTGCTTTCCTGGCACAGCCAACGTTCACAGTCCCTGGCACTGTAAAACTGCACCCTACTTACTGGCCCTAACAGACATCAGTGCCACCTGCAGTGGGTGTACGGGAGTTTTAAACTCTTCTTGTTCTCAGTAATAAGTTCCTGCTGGATCTGGGCAATCCACAAAACCCAGAGTCCCAAATCTCGACTGCAGCTGTAGAATGTGCAAGTCTTGTTTTCGTCTCCCTTGAAGGGAGCTGATCCCACAGAAATGTGGGCAATTGTCGTGAGACACAAGCCAAATGAGGGCACTTACCAATTCGTATAGTAGAACAGAAGTATTATTAAGGTATCAATATCACCATAAGTTGTCAACATTTTGCCCCCTAAGGGTCATTATCAAGACAATCACTTGAGGGTATCAGTACAGCATGCAGGCAGCAGGTACTTTCCTTGGAAGCAGCAGTGATAGCGCTGTATGGTAATGCAGCAGGAGGCGTTTATTACAAGCAGGCACCTTCTGTTACAGAAGGGATCTAAACTGCATACTAGGACGCAGCATCGGATTAAAGCTTCCACCATGTGGCAACCTGCGCGCGCAAGCCGTCTGTCGCAGGGGATAGGAAATGGATGTCCAATAGATAGAGATCCCTGATCTCTTCCCTCCCCTAAACGCCAGAAACACGCCTCTGTTTTCCCAAATGGAACCCTCCTCTCCCCTCCCCACCCAAAAAGGCATCAGACTGTCAGTCACTGACAGTCTGTTACTAGGTTGCTTGCGACGTCGCAGGACCCATTCACACACATGAATCAGTACTTTGCACATGATAGCGCAATAACAACCCCTCTAAATGACCCCTCCATGTGCTAAAAACCTATCTTAGAGTACTGGTGCTGAGGATGGAGTTAGCATTTCTCCTAAACATTTGCCCTCTTGCTTGGGGCCAGGACACAGACATAGCATATAAGAGTTAGCAAATGGGTATGCGGTTAACATATCGCCCGTCGGGATCCTGGCTCAATACCGACACCGTGATCCCGATGGGGGAACTAAACCTCGCCGGAATACCGGAGAGGTAGGTGATTCCCAGTCTATGGGTGTCCACGACAAGTGCAGCGATTCTGCAAGGGGCTTCGTTGCACTCTCCCCCCTGTCGGCATACTAATTCCCGAGATGCTGATGTCTGTATACTGACATACTGTATACTGACATACTGACATTCAGCATCCTGTGCAGCGGGATCACATTCCGATCCCAATTATTTTCATATTTTATTAACCTACAATTCAATACTATTCATCATGACAGTAATAAAACTATAATACTAATGATTTAAGAATTATCTGGAATTGTTAAGATGCTGTCAGCGTCAGAAGCTGCTTCATACCTCATCATCATTGACTATCGTTGCGCCTCTAAGTGACATGCCAAAAGGGAGTATCTGCGAATTTATCCACATCTAATTGTGTGAATTACAATATCTGAACATGCAGTGGGAAAACAAAGGGCTAATTTAACAATCCTCATTTCTCATTCTGATCATTATGTACCCCAGATCCCTAGGCCATAGGTTAGACTCTTCTCGGGAGACCTATTGTGTTTTCTGTTTCACCAGACAATCTGAACGTGCTGCTGGCAGGTTTCCTCATCACATACAGGCACGCCTGAATAGGGTTGGCCATCGACCATCAATGGTTTTTCCACCAACGGTTGATAATTTTGCCATCATGGGCAGAGATCTGATGGTTCTCTGCCATCGAAGACAGGGAGGCAGTGATAGTTTTTTTTTTCTACTGCATTGTGGATAGCAGCTTAGCATTGTTCGCTGTAACCCACTAAACCCTGCCCCCTTCCCTGATTTGGACTGCCGCCTATCATTCTCGTAGCAGGGATGGCTATTAATGTGTTGAAAACCATCGATGGTTCACAGTTGATGGTTTCATGTCTTCCAGTTTAACCATCGATTGTCATCCCTTCACCTGGCACACTTAGGCCCATGGAATATAAGAGCAGTCAATATAGTAACATGGAACTGGTTCTATAATCTGGCTAGAGGAGGGGGCCTGAATCTGAGATTATATTTTTATGCTGCATATTTAATCTGGGTGTGCTCCGGCACTCTGATCCAGTCTATCGTAGGTATGTCTAACTTAAATTGGATTTATTGCAAACTGTATCTATTTTTTCTATACTGTGGGTCCCTCGACCACATAGGATGCACTCTGTGTTTCAATTTCCAACCATAGCCCCTTACAGCCTTTGCTCTCTTATCTTCACCACTCTTGCGTCAACCTCTCTGGAACAACCCGGTTTTCCCTCCTGTCTGTAACCCCTTTATTGGTGGGTTGCCTTTTTAAAACACACCTCCCAGGGTGTGTCTTTTAAATTAAGAGGAGTGCAGGTGGGGGAGCGCATAGAGGGATCGCCAGTGCCAGCACTGATTCCCGGCTGCCTTGCAGTGCCGGGGAATCAGTATATCATATTAATTACACAGTTAATCCCACCCCCCTGCCAATAGGAGTACGGGGGGGGGGGGGCTTAACACTAATGGTTAATGCTGATTCCCGGGCGCCATGCAATCAGCGCTGGCAGTCCCCAGGGAATTTGGAAGTGACGTAACCTGAAAATCTTCCGTGTGGACCAGCGCCGCCAGTGAAGCTGGCCCCGGAAGATTTCCAGGCATACTGCAAAAGTGGTTAATCATGGGGTATTCCCACCTTGAATAGAGATATCTATAGGATATTGCCTTATTAGGTTCTTTCTCTTACGTCCTAGAGGATGCTGGGGACTCCGTAAGGACCATGGGGTATAGACGGGCTCCGCAGGAGACATGGGCACCTATAAAGAACTTTTAGTATGGGTGTGCACTGGCTCCTCCCTCTATGCCCCTCCTCCAGACCTCAGTTAGATCCTGTGCCCAGAGGAGAAGGGTGCACTGCTGAGAGCTCTCCTGAGTTTTCTGTGGAAAAAAGAATTTTGTTAGGTTTTTTATTTTCAGGGAGCACTGCTGGCAACAGGCTCCCTGCATCTTGGAACTGAGGGGAGAGGAGCAGACCTACTTAAATGATAGGCTCTGCTTCTTAGGCTACTGGATACCATTAGCTCCAGAGGGAGTCGGAACACAGGTCTCACCCTGGGGTTCGTCCCGGAGCCGCGCCGCCGTCCTCCTCACAGAGCCGGAAGATAGAAGCCGGGTGAGTATGAGAAGCAAGAAGACGTCAAAGACGGCAGAAGACTTCAGATCTTCATGAGGTAAAGCGCACAGACACACAGAAAGCACTGATGGGTGCAGGGCGCAGGGGGGGCGCCCTGGGCAGCAATAAACCTCGTTTTTGTGCAAAAAAGGTCACATTAGGCTGCGGGTGCTGCAAATAGATGATCCCCCGCCATTTTATTAAACTTGAAGAGGGACCGAAGCCCGCCGCTGGAGGGGGCGGAGCTTGATCCCTCAGCACTAACCAACGCCATTTTCTCCACAGAGGCTGCAGAGAACACTGGCTCCCCGGACTCTCCTCTGCTGAACACTTCAGAGGGCTGAAAAAGAGGAGGGGGGCACATTGGAGCGCAGTGAGTGGGAAGATTGGCATTATATAAAAATATAAAAGCGCTGTCTGGATTTTCCAGTGTCAGTTTGGTGCTGGGTGTGTGCTGGCATACTCTCTCTCTGTCTCTCCTAAGGGCCTGGTTGGGGATTTGTCCCCTTATAGGTATATCCCTGTGTGTGTGGGGTGTCGGTACGTGCGTGTCGGCATGTCTGAAGCGGAAGGCTTCTCCAAGGAGGAGGTGGAGCAGATGAGTGGTGTGTCCCCGTCGGTAGTGCCGACTCAGGAATGGATGGACATGTGGCATATGTTGAATGCAAGTGTGGCATCTTTACATAAGAGGCTAGATAAAGCTGAATCCAGGGAGGCATCAGGGGGTCAATCCTCAGATTGGACCGACTCACAGGGCCCGTCGGGGTCTCAAAAGCGTCCCTTGTCACTAATTGTGGACACAGATACTGACACGGACTCTGATTCCAGTGTCGACTATGATGAAGCTAGAGTGCACCCTAAGGTGACAGAGTATTCAGTGTATGATTATTGCAATAAGAGATGTGTTGCATATTGCTGATGAACCCTCTGTTCCAAACACGAGGGTACACATGTTTAAGGGAAAGAAACCGATAATAAACTTTCCCCCATCTCATGAACTTAACGAGTTATTTGAAAAAGCTTGGGAGACTCCAGCTAAGAGGCTGCAGATTCCCAAAAAGAATTAATATGGCATACCCTTTCCCTACACAGGACAGGGTACGTTGGGAATCCTCTCCCACTGTGGACAAGGCTTTAACATGCCTGTCCAAGAAAGTGGCGCTGCCGTCTCCAGACACAGCGGCCCTCAAGGACCCTGCGGACCGCAGGCAGGAGACTACATTAAAGTCTGTTTATTCACATACTGGTGCTTTGCTCAGACCGGCAATTGCGTCGGCATGGGTATGTAGCGCAGCTGCAGCGTGGACAGATACTGTCGGTTGACCTTGATACCCTAGATAGGGATGCTATTTTGTTAACTCTAGCCCATATTAAAGACGCAGTCTTGTATATGAGAGACGCTCAAAGGGACATTGGGTTGCTGGGTTCCAGAGCCAATGCCATGGCTATTTCAGCGAGACGATCCTTATGGACCCACCAATGGACGGGTGATGCGGATTCGAAAAAGCATATGGAGGTTTTACCCTATAAGAGTGACGTGTTGTTTGGGGATGGGCTCGCGGACCTGGTTTCCACAGCTACCGTGGGTAAATCTACCTTTTTACCTTTTATTCCCCAGCAGCAAAAGAAAACTCCACAATATCACATGCAGTCCTTTCGGTCGCAAAAGTCCAGAAGAGGTCGGGGATCCTCCTTCCTTGCTAGAGGTAAGGGTAGAGGAAAGAGAACACCTGCTTCGGCTGGTGCCCAGGAACAGAAGTCCTCCCCGGCTTCTACAAAACCCACTGCATGACGCTGGGGCTCCCCTGCGGGAGTCCGCACCAGTGGAGGCACACCTTCGACTCTTCAGCCAGGTCTGGGTCAGGTCAGACGTTAATCCTTGGGCGTTGGAAATAGTTTCCCAAGGCTACAAACTGGAATTCGAAGAGGTGCCCCCACGCCGATTTTTCAAGTCAGCCTTACCAACTTCTACCCCAGAGCGGGATGTAGTGTTAGCTGCAATTCAAACGCTGTGTCAAAAGCAAGTAATTATCAGGGTTCCCCTGAACCAACAGGGAAAAGGGTACTATTCGACCCTCTTTGTGGTCCCGAAGCCGGATGGTTCGGTCAGACCCATTTTAAATCTAAAATCCCTAAACCTGTACTTGAAAAGATTCAAATTCAAGATGGAATCGCTCCGAGCGGTAATAGCCAGCCTGGAGGAGGGGGGATTTTATGGTGTCACTGGACATAAAGGATGCTTACCTTCATGTCCCCATATATCCCGCTCATCAGGAGTACCTGAGATTCGCTGTACAGGATTGTCATTACCAGTTTTAAGACATTGCCATTTGGGCTTCCCACGGCCCCGAGGATTTTCACCAAGATAATGGCGGAAATGATGGTGGTCCTGCGCAAGCAAGGAGTCACAATTAACCCATACTTTGACGATCTCCTGATAAAGGCGAGATCAAAAGAGCAATTGCTGAGAAACGTGTCACTCTCTCTGAGAGTACTCCAGCAACACGGTTGGATTCTCAATCTACCGAAGTCACAGTTGGTTCCAACAACTCGATTAGCGTTCCTAGGTATGATACTGGACACGGAACAAAAGAAGGTTTTTCTCCCGTTGGAAAAAGCCCAGGACCTCCAGAACATGGTCAGAGACCTGCTAAAGCCAAAAAGAGTGTCAGTTCATCAATGCACTCGTGTTCTGGGGAAAATGGTGGCAGCCTACGAGGCCATCCCCTTCAGGAGGTTCCATGCGAGGAAGTTTCAATGGGACCTTCTGGACAAATGGTCCGGGTCCCATCTACAATTACATCAAAAGATAACACTGTCCCCCAGAGCCAGGGTGTCTCTTCTATGGTGGCTGCAAAGTGCTCACCTCCTAGAGGGTCGCAGATTCGGCATTCAGGACTGGGTTCTGGTAACCACGGACGCGAGCCTCCGAGGATGGGGAGCAGTCACCCAAGGAAGAAATTTTAAAGGACTATGGACAAGCCAGGAGTCCTGCCTGCACATCAACGTGTTGGAATTAAGGGCCATATACCACGGCCTTCGACAAGCGGAGAGTCTTCTTCGAAACCTATCGGTGCTGATTCAATCGGACAATGTCACAGCAGTGGCTCATTTGAACCGTCAAGGCGGGACAAGGAGCAGAGTCGCGATGGCAGAAGCCACCAGGATTCTTCGCTGGGCGGAAAATCACGTAAGCGCTCTGTCAGCTGTCTTCATTCCGGGTGTGGAAAACTGGGAGGCAGACTTCCTCAGCAGACACGATCTCCATCCAGGAGAGTGGGGACTTCATCAAGAAGTCTTTGCAGAGATAACGGGTCATTGGGGAGTTCCTCAAATAGACATGATGGCGTCACGCCTTAACAAGAAGCTTTGGAGGTATTGTGCCAGGTCCCGGGACCCTCAGGCAATAGCAGTAGACGCTCTGGTAACGCCATGGGTGTTTCAATCGGTCTACGTGTTTCCTCCTCTTCCTTTCATCACAAAGGTGTTGAGGATCATAAGGCGAAAAAGAGTACAGACAATACTCATTGTTCCAGACTGGCCTCGAAGGGCCTGGTACTCAGATCTTCAGGAGATGCTCACAGAAGATCCTTGACCTCTTCCTCTAAGGGAGGACCTGTTGCAGCAGGGGCCCTGCATGTTTCAAGACTTACTGCGGTTACGTTTGACGGCATGGCGGTTGAGCGCCGGATCCTAGCTGAGAAGGGTATTCTGGAAGAGGTCGTACCTACTCTAATAAAGGCTAGGAAGGAGGTGACGGCAAAAAATGATCACCGTATCTGGCGGAAATACAGGTATTTGTCTTGGTGTGAAACCAAGAATGCTACTACGGAAGATTTCCATTTGGGTCGTTTTCTCCACTTCCTACAGACAGGAGTGGATATGGGCCTAAAATTAGGCTCTGTTAAGGTACAGATTTCGGCTCTGTCGATATTCTTTCAGAAGGAATTGGCTTCTCTTCCAGAAGTCCAGACTTTTGTAAAGGGAGCGCTACACATACAGCCTCCTTTTGTGCCCCCAGTGGCACCATGGGACCTGAACGTGGTGTTGCAGTTCCTAAAATCACACTGGTTTGAGCCCCTTAACACGGTTGAGTTGAAATTTCTCACCTGGAAGGTGGTCATGTTATTGGCCTTGGCATCTGCAAGGCGGGTATCAGAATTAGCGGCCTTGTCTCACAAGAGCCCCTACTTGATTTTTCATGTTGATAGAGCGGAATTGAGGACTCGTCCTCAATTTTTACCTAAGGTGGTTTCTTCATTCCATATAAACCAATCTATTGTGGTGCCTGTGGCTACGAGTGACTTGGAGGATTCAGGTCCCTGGATGTAGTCAGGGCCTTAAAGATTTATGTAGCCAGGACGGCTAGAATTAGGAAAACAGAGGCTCTGTTTGTTCTGTATGCAGCCAACAAGATTGGCGCGCCTGCTTCAAAGCAGACTATTGCTCGCTGGATCTGTAACACGATTCAGCAGGCGTATGTTACGACTAGATTGCCACTACCACATTCAGTAAAGGCCCATTCCACTAGGAAGGTGGGCTCTTCTTGGGCGGCTGCCCGAGGCGTCTCGGCATTACAGCTTTGCCGAGCAGCGACTTGGTCGGGGTCAAACACTTTTGCTAAATTCTACAAGTTTGATACCCTGGCTGATGAGGACCTAGCATTTGCTCAGTCGGTGTTGCAGAGTCATCCACACTCTCTCGCCCGATTGGGAGCTTTGGTATGAACCCCATGGTCCTTACAGAGTCCCCAGCATCCTCTAGGACGTAAGAGAAAATAAGATTTTAAACCTACCGGTAAATCTATTTCTCCTAGTCCGCAGAGGATGCTGGGCGCCCGTCCCAGTGCGGAAAATCTGCAAGACTTGTATATGGTTATTGCTTTCATAAGGGTTATGTTACAGTTGGAATCGGTCTTGGACCGTTGCTGTTGTTTGTTCATACTGCTAACTGGTTATGTGTATTCCAGGTTATATGGTATGATTGGTGTGGGCTGGTATGAATCTTGCCCTGAGATTTACAAAATCCTTTCCTCGTATTGTCCATCTCCTCTGGACACAGTTCTCTAGCTGAGGTCTGGAGGAGGGGCATAGAGGGAGGAGCCAGTGCACACCCATACTAAAAGTTCTTTATAGGTGCCCATGTCTCCTGCGGAGCCCGTCTATACCCCATGGTCCTTACGGAGTCCCCAGCATCCTCTACGGACTAGGAGAAATAGATTTACCGGTAGGTTTAAAATCTTATTTTTTCCTCCTTTGCAGACCCTCAGGAGAGGTATCTCCTTCCTTCCCAGTGCTTCTACCAGTACCTGCAATTGCATAGTTTTTATACCTCAACTAACCCCCACTGGAAGACCTTCACCGAGAACTGCATTCAAATTACTTTACTTCCTCCACTCTCCAGTTAGGGCAGTGGATCTCAAACGCTGTCCTCAAGACCATCAACAGTCCAAGTTTTAGGCATATCCATGGCTCGGCACAGATGAGTCAAATTGACTGCATTGCAAATTAAGTCACCTGTGGCCAAGCATGGATAAACTTAAAACCTGGACCATTGGGGTGACTTGAGGACCACGATACAGAACCTCTGGGCTAGGGGATTTCCACTATCTACCGCCTTGTGCTTCCTCATGATTCTCTTCCCTTTCCCTCCAATGAAGAAACCTGGGAGCATGACATGGGGGAGACCCTGAGGTGGGTTTCTTAGAGCAGGTTTGTTCCAACCTAGTCTGTTCAGCTACTTTGGTCCGACACTGTGAACATTCATTGAAAATATATTAAGGTGGTACATGGTCCCACAGTGCTTACATAAAATTTTCCCTGCCTCCTGGCGGGGATGAGGTCAGAAGGGTACCCTGCTCAAAAATGTTCCCGGTTCCAAAGAGCGCAGCTGCAAAAGACCTAAATGACTACAGGCCGATCGCACTAACATCTGTGGCAATAAAAGTGTTTGAACAGCTGGTGCTGAACCACCTGAGAGAAGCGATGAACACCCACCTAGACCCCTTGCAGTTCGCATACCGAGCGAACAGGAGTGTCGAGGACACGGTTAACTTGGGACTGCACTACATCCTACAGCACCTAGACTGACCGGGCTCTAATGCTAGGGTCCTATTTGTCGACTTCAGTTTGGCATTCAACACAATCATCCCCAGTATCCTGGAAGCCAAACTCCTCTCCTTAGGGGTCCCAGAATCAACATGCTTTTGGATTGTTAACTTCCTGACAGCAAGGAAATTGGTGGTGAAAGCTGGGTCATTCACGTCTAGTGGGCGCACAACCAGCATGGGGGCCCCTCAAGGATGTGTCCTCCCCCCCCCGCTCTTCTCTCTATATACCAACGACTGCACCTCGGCTGAGCGATCAGTAAAAATTATAAAATTTGCAGACGACACCACCATCATCGGCTTAATCAAGGACGAAGACGAATCTGCATGCATAGTGGAATGACTAACGCAGTGGTGTGGCAGGAACAACCTTGACCTAACTCACCTCAAAACAGTTGAGATGGTGCTGGACCTCAGAAGGAAATCCAGTGCCATGCAACCACTCGTAATAGCCGACAGCGTGGTTTCGCGTGTCGACTCCTTCAAATTCCTAGGGTAAAAAAATTCCCGAGACCTCAAAAGGGGACCCAACATAATCACTGTCGTAAAGAAGGCCCAGCAGTGAATGTTCTTTCTGAGGCAACTCGGGAAATTCAACATCCCGCAGAAGCTCCTGCTCATATTCTACACAGCAATCGTAGAATCAGTCCTATGTTCCTTGATCATAGTCTGGTATGGAGCTGCCAATGAAAGTGACAGACGGAGGCTGCAAAGGGTGGTGAGGACAGCTGAAAAGATCGTTGGGGCTGATCTCCCTCCAGTCCAGGAATAATACCAGTCAAGGGTCAGGAAGCAAGCGGAGAAAATTGTGGCAGATATGCAGCTCCCAGGTAACAAACTGTTTGAACCACTTCCATCAGGCAGACACTACAGGTCCATTCCCGCGAAGTCAACCAGATCCATTAAAGGCTTACTCCCACTAGCTGTACACCAGCTGAACAATATATTAAAAGTCTAACATGTCTGATATGTCGAGTCTATTGTACAGTTGCATATGTGCAGTATGAACTCATACGTGTAATGTTTGTAATGTATGCTACGTTATTCCCCCTTTTTATGCTATGTATTCCCCCTTCATGTTGCTGCTTGGCGATGCATTGTACCGCAAAATATTCCTAGTGTACGTGAGTACACCTGGCCAATAAAGCTGATTCTGAGTCTGATATTCTGTTCATGTCATAATTTAACCCATTTGGGCAGCAGTCCCATCGTCTCATCCTACAAGTTACTGATGTTGCCATGCCAGCGTCCCCCACTTACCCCCTTTTACTCAGACAAATACTGTAGATGGGGTTTGTAGACCCACACAAAAACATATTTGGCATATATTAAATGCGTTTATTTAGAAACTTCCTCTACCCGCCTCGCTGACCTCCATCACAGAAGCTATATGGGTCACTTATCAAATGGAATTTATCTCAAGTGTCGTTGACAGTAAATCAGCGCTTTTCTTCTACACTTGGTACTCTTGGTTATCATTTAATAAAGCTCCTCAGCCTTTATCTTTTGGACTTCGCCCTCTGGGCACTATGGGTCATCTTGTGGTTGGATTCCCCCTCCCCCTCTCACCCCTCTTTCCTTTTGTGCCCCCCCCCCCCTCTTACTTTTCTTTGAAAATTTTAATAAAAGTTGCTATATTTAAAAAAAAAAAAAAAAACTTGGGGAATCTGAAAGTTTCCAGACCCTTGGTTTTTCTAGCATAGAGTGGATTACCCTAAAGGTTGGGAACCAGGGATCAATAAAACATCTCGTCTGAGGCTAAAACTGGAATAGCCGGTGGGTGCTCCAGGACATGACACATGTCCTAACTGTACTCTGACTATCCTTGGCCATCCCCATTATGCGTGTCCAGGCTTGGGGATATTCAAATTGAAAGATATGCTAATATATATATATATATATATATATATATATATATTTCTCATGTGTACTGTATACGTGCAATATGAAAATGTATATCATATGTAGAAAAAACAACAACATTCATTCACTTCTAAATGAGCTCCTATATAAGTTTAGGATTCAACGTCACTTAATTGCCACTTCCTAAATGTAGAGGCTTTCTAACCTTCCAGCACAAACTCCACAGCACGTTTTGTTTTGTGAAAGCACACCTACGTAGAGTATTTCTCTGTCTAACGCATAGGTAGGTGCATATCCTTCTCTAAACTGCCTATACGCAGATCCAGATGACAATGTGAAAAATAAAATTCGTAAAATCATCATTTTAAGTTCGTTCTGACTATAACATTATCCTTTAACATTTTATGGAGAATTCAGTTGCTGGCGTTAGGTGCGAATTGCCGTAGTGTTTAAGTGCAAGCAGCAGCCCCCCCTCTCCCCCATCACCTGTCCAGGTGCACAATTCGCACAAAAGTGCTCTCTACCATATGGGGTAGTGAATACATTTGTGCGAGATTCCGCTGCAATAAACGGGGTAATTCAGACCTGGTCGCACGCTGGCTATTTTTTGCACTGCTGCGACCAGGTAATCGCCGCCCACAGGGGAGGGGGGATTTGTTGTGCAGGGCTGCAAACGCTTGTGCAGAGAGCTGCACAAACAAAAAGTTTGTGCAGTCTCTGCACAGCTCAAGACTTACTCACCCGCTGCGATGATCCTTCCTGGAGCTGAAGTCAGGATCCCTCCCTGGAAACTGCCGGGCACGCCTGCGTTTTCCTCGACACTCCTAGAAAACGGCGAGTTGACACCCCCGGACGGCCTCTTCCTGTCATTCTTCATTCGATCACCGCTGCAAACGCTTTCTTCGCTGTTTCCGTTGCTGCCTAGCTACGGCCAGCAACGCGCCTGCGCATTGCGGCCTCCACGCATGCGCTGTTCAGACCCAATTGCACGGCTGCAAAAAACTGCAGCGTGCGATCGGGTCTGAATGACCCTCAAAGTGTGGCAAATGCGGCGCAGATTCGGCCGGGCGAAGGATCTGCCGACAATTGAATGCCCCCTAGATGGTTTTATTATATTATTATTATATTAATAACTAGACTTGAATATATACTTAGGCAGAGGATTTATCCGTTTGTATTGTGTCACAGGAAGGTTCAGGGAGTACACATTTGTCAATTGTTTTACCGCAGAGAAGTTGGGATACACTTTGTTTCACAAAAAAGCTGAGTAAATCACTATCTGTCTCTCAGGGTAGGTTGGTTACATTATGTTGAGCATCTCTTCTGTTCCACAAAAATCTACCATTCCCTAACAAACATTTTCTTCTTTCACTCATGCTCCAAGCATACTTCCCTATCAATCCCACTTATATTATTATACTATTATTTGATCTTGGCTTTTGGGTATTGTCTGTAGTTGATACAGATGCATTGAAATCATATCTACTACTGTTAATAGTGAATGCATTGTCAGTATAACATGTTTCAGCAGTACACAGACTTGAACCTTGTAATGCAGACATTAATCTGCCTCGATTCTCAAATGAATGCTTGTTTATGGAAAGTGATCTTTCCATATTAACCCTGAAGCAGGGGTGGGCAATTATTTAAACTGGATGGCCACTTAAGACTTAAGTGAACATTTGAGGGCTGCACTCAAAATATCTTGTATTTACATTACCCATACCTCACGACTTTTACATCCAGGCAGTTGGGCTTGCTCGCGCGGCAAAGCTGAGTGCGAACTATAAAAGGGCGAGGCCTCAGGTGAAGTAGGCGTGGCCTTGCTGCACTGACACCATGGTGCTGCTTTTGGGTGCGTGCCCAGCACTCCCAGGTCAGCTAGGCAGCCCCTGCTCACCTCCCGACACTGAATACATGCAGTGCATGTGCACACGGCATCTATACAGAGATCACTCACTGCTTTGCAGAGCAGCGGGTGATCAAAGCCCCCCCCCGGGACAATGTTCAGATAAAGAGACCATCCCGCTGAATTTGGGATAGTTGGGAGGTATGCATTAGCTATCGTAAAAAATACATTAAAAGTTTTATAGAGAATCTTTAAGGCATTTGCAATGTAAATCACAAGAACCATAAATTCTCCATTGCAAGCAAAACTACTAGCAGTTTGTGTTCAGCAAATCCACATATTACATTGATTCTCTTATATATAGCTTTTACTTACTTGTACTTTTACTTAGTATAACCTTTTAACACATACAGGTTTCATGGTTTAATTTAGTGCCTAAACATTTTTTATGGGTATCTAAAATTGCTTTTTAAGTCTGAATATTGATCCAAAGGATTAAATATACACTGATTACAGAAATAAACATCAGTGGAGTCCAAGCAGATGGACGGAGTTCTCCCAGCATACATGCAGCTGGAACCAGAGAGTATCTTGGCACGGGACAACATAGTTCTGTTTAGAAGTTAGGCACATTCAGCAAATGCTCAGGGCATAGCAAATCTGGCAGCAAACTTTGTTACAATAACACGCTTATGCAAGATTTTACTTCCAGAACCCTAAGTCACATAAAACATTACTCCGTACCGTCCCAATTTTTATGCTGTCCCGCGTGGTTGGGAAGGTCCCGCTCACTGCTGCTGTACACTGCAGACCAGCAATAAATGCATCCTGTGCACAGGGCCATAAGGACATCCCCAGCATGATGTGATAAGAGGGACATGAGTGGCCACATCCACAGCGTGACATAAAATGGGTGTGGTGCATGACCATACTTTTCTCAAGACCACCTTCCCAAGTATTGGGAAGAATGCATAAAATACAATTTACTGTATAAAACACTAAAGGACATGCACATGCTCACCAAAAATACATATGTATGTTTTATAGAGTTTTGCATATTACGGACTTGTGTCCCCAGAAGCCTAGAGAGGCCAAACAGGGGTGGGCAGAAGAGGAAAAGCATAAACTGAGTACAGTAACTGCTACAATTAGCAATGGATACATCTCTAGATATATGCCTTTTAATTTGACGTATCCTCTTATTGGTCAACTCTATTCAATGATTGTGATCGTCAGCACTAATCTAGCTGTTTCTGATTGGCTGATTATGCCTTGGCTCCTTCCTAAATCATTAGTTTTAGCTGCCATCTATTTACATTATTTCCTTTACATTTCTATTTATACTGCTCATTTCATCCCTTTCAAAGGGATAAACAAAACTATTATGGAGGCGATAGTATTTAATTAAATTTTGTACGGAAAATTTGTTGTTTTTACATTTATTATTAACTCTAAAGACTACGTTCTCTCATGTATGTGACACTTCATTACATTATACAGTAGCTGTATATTGTGTACAAATCTGGTTTTGGGCTTTAGGATTTGTTACTAACACTGCCAAGCTGCATTGCCGTACTATTTTGGGGTGTAAGTAAACATGGTTGTATGTCTGAGTTTGACACATTTGAGATGCATCAGGTTCAATACTGTATAACTGTATATACACTCTGCATGCCTTCTACGTTCATTCTGTTTGCAAATACAAACTATAATATCCATCGGAAATGAAACCACTAAATTGGTATGATTTACCAAATAAGCGGCAAACTCAGTGTGTTTTAAAACCAATTGCAGACACAAAGGGAAGCCAGTGCTTAGGATGCCAGCGGTCAGAATACTGACAGCGGCATCCCGATGCGCAGAATCCCGACACCTGCTAGGTGAGTATTCTAAACCTCCACCCTAACCCTCCCAACATCCTGACCCTAGCCCTCCTTGCTTAGTGCCTAACCCTCCCTCCCCGCAACCTAACCCTTTCCACTTATTGCCTAACCCTTCCACCTTGCAGCCTAACCCTAACGAGCCCGGCATACTTATTCTTGCAGATAGTCGGGATTCCAGCACCAGCTTTGTGATCAATATCGGGATACCGGAATCGGTCTTCTGACTAGTATTGGGGGATTTCGACATTGGTATTCTGACTGCCGACATCCCAAACGGCGGTATGCTGACTGGATCCCAGCACAAATTATCTATATACATACAGATAACATTAACATATTAACAACCCTATACATGGTGTAGAGCAGTGGTTCTCAAACTCTGTCCCTAAACTATTTGTTTTCTCAGACACCTAGAAGGTGCACAAGTGTATGCATTACTCACAAACACATTTTAAAAGAACCACAGGTGAAGCTAATTATTTCACTTGTGATTCTGTGAGGAGACCTGGGAAACATTAACTGTTTGAAGTCCTGAGGAATGAGTTTGAGAACCTATGGTGTAGAGGACGGACTGTCTTGCTAGAGAAACACCCCCAAACCTTGACTTGTCCCCCACCATGTTTCTCAGTGGGTATATGGCATCTTGCATTGTATCTTGTTGTACACTCATTCTGTCAGATTACACCTTGATCAAATCAGCAGCTGACCAGTTGACTTCCTCGGCAAAAACAACCCTTGCTCTCATGTTCTTTTCACTGATGAGGGGCTTCTTATTTGGACGGTGACCCTCTAAGCCACAATTCTTTAGTCAACACTTTATAGTTGAACACGAACATTTACTTTATAGCTTTCCTGCACATTTTGTGCTATTTATCACGTAGACAAGTGGTAAATAGTCATCATCTAATCATTCTGTCCAACCTGGTTGTGGCTTTCCTGGGGCGGCCTTACCACAGTTTTTTGTTGACATGGCCCACATACCTCTGGAGACTATTGCAAACATCTAGTATTTGACACGAGATTCCAAAATCATGTGCTCCAGTTGTCTACTGTTTGTCGCTGCCTCAAAGCACGTGTGACAGCCTCCCTTACATTTGCTTCCTGTCCTTGCCAAACCTTTTGGGAATGCCATAACACAGTCTGATATTAATGTAAACAATGTGCAGTACAGAGGTAACTTAAAAAACAGGCATCAACTCTTGATCCAGTTTTGGATCTGTACTTTAATGTATAAGAAGCAGAGTAGCGCTAGGTCCAAGGAAGTGGACTAGTGAGTGGTGAGACTACATAATATATAATATAATAATTTAATGAAAGGTGAGCAGTGTATGGTGAAATAATAACTATTTAGTAATAATAATAGTAATACTATGTAAAATAACCCTATACTAAGTTACCATGCTTTACGACCGACTGGGAAAGGGATATGGGTATCCAGCTAGGTCCTAAAGATTGGGCCAAGATCTTTCAGGTACCATGTCCTGCTCGGTCAGTTACAGTATTTGGTAGTGGAGATTTAAGTGGTAATTCAGACCTGATCGTTGCAGCAAATTTGTTAGCAGTTGGGCAAAACCATGTGCACTCCAGGTGTGGCAGATATAACATGTGCAGAAAGAGTTAGATATGGGTGGGTTATTTTGTTTCTGTGCAGAGTAAATACTGGCTGCTTTATTTTTACACTGCAATTTAGATTTCAGTTTGAACACACCACACCCAAATCTAACTCTCTCTGCACATGTTATATCTGCCCACCCTGCAGTGTACTTGGTTTTGCCCAACTGCTAACAAATTTGCTGCTGCGATCAGGACTGAATTACCCCCTTAGTCTAAGGTCCTTTGTGGATGATACAGATGCCCATATAGAGTGTTCCCAGTGGTCTCTGCCACGTTCTGGAGATGTGCCTCATCTGTTTGTTCCACGTTCCATATCTGGTGGGAATGTGCTGCGCTACTTTCTTTCTGGAACTTGGTGATTTCTTTATCTAGAGAGATTATTGGTCAGTACGTTGGCTCAGAATAAGATGGTCTTTCCTGTATCATCCTATAAGAAATCACTTCTGAAGCATCTTAACAGTGCTGCTAAGGCTGTAATTCCATTCCATTGGAGATCTCTGACTATTCCAACCATAGCCGAATGGTTTGCCGGACTAGACTTTTATATGGCTATGGACGATCTTACGTTATCTGGATCTTCTAAATAAAGAGAGTTCAGTGCTATCTTGGAACATTGCCGCCTATTTAAAGAATCCTTACTTTTCAGGCTACACTAGCGGAATTTGATAATTCATTTATTGGGGGAGATTCAAATGTTTGAAAAGTCGGTTGGGTGTCTTTTTTTCCCTGTCTATTAGATAGGAAAAAACAGACTCCCAACTGACTTTTCAAACATTTGAATCTCCCCCATTGTGTGGTTTCCCTCTCCCTCCCTTCTCCTCCTCTCCTTCTTATGAGTCTCTTTGTTGATTAACTTTTTCTCTATTTTCAGTTATTTTCACTGTTTACTTGGACTTCTTATTTATGATGTACCTTGTTTTGTTTTCCATTTATGCTATGTCTCATAATGCCAGTTATTTTCATAGCTATCTTATGCCTTATGTTGGTGTTTCGCACCCTTTGTCATTGACTTTGTTGGTCTCAAAAAAAAAAGCTTACTAGCAAACAAAAAAATGACGCTATACTACCAGGAGTGGGAATAAAAAGATATACAACAAATAAATATGGGCCGCAAGAATATGAGCTTTAATGTATAAAAAGCAAGTATGAATAGTTCACTATTAAAGCACTATTAGAAATGTAATCTAGCGTTCCAGTGGGTAGTTGCATGGCTCCTATATAATGATAAGCCATGGTAGGCTTTGGAATGGAGCACTGAGTGGTAATCACTAAGGCTGGCAGTATGAAGGATGTGCAAACGCCACCTTAGGGTAAATTGTGGCATCTATTGGATGGGGGGACCTGTAGGCTCCAAATGTACTGCTCCTGCAGTTGCAGGGTTCCTGTATAGTTATGAGCCACCGTAGGCTTTGGAATGGAGCACTGGGTGGTAATTACACAGGCTGGTAGTGTGAGGGAAGTACAAATGCCCTATGTGCTCAGAGTAAATTGTGTCAGTCTCTAGCTGCAGAAGCCCCACAGTGATATTGGGCTCAGATCCCATCTGGTGAATGAAAGTACTGCTCCTGCAGTATAATTTCAAAGCTCCCATGTAGTAGTTAGTCTATTGGCGATCTTGTTTAAAGTAGATAGCCAATAGTGTACAAGGTACTTAGGATTATTTTTATAGTTGCAAGTGAATAGTTAGAAAGTCGCAGATTAATCATAATCTGGCAAGGGTTATTTAGATGCCATATACTGTATGTGTATTTTATTATATTTTAGATTGAGATATGGGGGGGAGAGATGGGGGGTCATTGTGATATTATCCTTAGGGTACGCCTGTTTGTCTACGGCCATATATATTCTGCTCAGGTGAGTCTTATTAAGGTGATGTTACATTAAATTGGATCAGAAGAAGGTCTTTACCTGACTAAGCGCTTGTATCAAACAAATTGAATTACACAGGAGTTAAAAACTGCAGAAAATGTAAGTATAGCAGACTACTTGTGATCCTATTTATATTTGAAAATGCATCTTGAAATGTCATTACCTTCTGCAACAGAACGCAAGGCAATTTGTTATGTTGAGCAGCTAATTTTTCACTGTTGTTCCACTGGGGCCATAAAAAATCTCATCCAGATTCTGAGTGGTGATACAGCCTTAACTGTTATTCAGATCAGGTATCTCTGTGCTTTATCTCAAGTAACCTGTATGTCAGCAAACCAAATAGATTAACCTAGACAAGCTCTTTCCAGATCTGTAATACCTTTATTATATCATCTGATTGTCACGTATTGGCAACAAAATATATACTGACAGAAGCAGAGGAAATTTACAGATTTACAGATTTCACTTCACAAATCTATCTATAGTTCATAATGCATCGTTTAAGTATTTGTCCAATGCTAATACAGGCAAGTCCTCAGTTTAGATGTTTCTTAATAATTAATGATGCTTTAACATCTGAAATATAAAGAACCAGGCAAAATAAAAATACATTTATTCTGTCTGACTATCCATCCTTCTTAGACTCGTGGGATTTATATACTGTTAACGGGATATAGTTATGTGACCTACGGTCAGGAGACCGCCGGTCACAATACCTCCCCTTACATCCTGCCCCCTCACAATCCCGGCGGTCAGCATGCCGACCAACAGGGACTATTCCCACTGGTGGGTGTCCATGACACCCATAGAGTGGGAGTAGAACTCGTGGCGACCGCAGGTCACGCATACTACCCGGTGGAGGTATGCTGAGCGCCGGTCACACATACCACACCCCTGTTAACTACTTATTGGTTTCATGATTTTCACGAACACACATTAGTTGAGGCTTGACACTAGTTAACACTGCTATGGGAAACCACATAGTTGATATGCTGAATGTTGACAAACAATATTTTTATACGAGGGACTACTCAAAAGAAACAAGAATTAATGATTAATTAATTAATTATTTTTTTTTTGCACATTTTTAAACTTCAGTTACCCTCAAAGTACACTCCGTTTGAATCAACACATTTGTCCAAACGTTTTTTTCCATTGGTCAAAACTTTTTTTGCGACTTATCTTCGTTGATGCCTTTTTGTATCTTTGCTGTTTTTTGTTTTACCTCTTCAATATCAGCAAACTGTTTTCCCGTAAGGTCTCTTTTAATTCGAGGACATAAAATAAGTTGCACGGTGCGAGATTGAGTGATTGCGGTGGGTTAGGCAAAGGTGTCATGTAGATTTTGGTTAAAATTTGCTTAACACTCAGTGCTGTGTGGGCAGGTGTATCGTCATGATGGAAGAACCAGTCACTTGTTCGCCACAAATCGGGATGTTTTTTCCCAAATTCATGACGCAACCTTTTTAAAATTACAAATAAAAATTTTGGTTGATAGTTTTACCCTGGGGTACAAATTCTGAGTGCACAATCGCTCTAACATCAAAGAAACAAATGAGCATTGTTTTCACTAAAAATAGGCGAAAGAGTGAATAAAATTCACTGCTGTCAAGCGCTATCTTCCCCTGCAACGTTAGCAGGGATACTGACTCAAAAGGGAAAGAAAAACATTCACCTAGCAGTGGATGACTATACTATAAGCCGCCCACCCTTTAGAATACAATTCCTGTTTCTTTTGGGTACCCCCATATAAGTCTATTTGGTGTTTCTTTGCGTTCCCTGACTGTAGCATCATGTTTATTAGAATGTTAATTATTTGGTTTACTACTTCCTAAAAATAGTAAACTGATTAGCATAGAGTCACTCTTTAGTACACAACATTTTCACATTACCTGAACATGAGAATGGTCTGTTATGATCACTGGCTTCTGTCATTAAGCCCACTTGTTCTTTATATCATGTGAAATTGCTGATAGACTTCTCTTACTGGTGATGTTACAGGACTGTTATGGAGATTTAAAATATATACTGCTAATGCCGGCTTTACAGTAAATGATTATCGTTCCAACCAGCCAGGTTTGAACGAAAATCTGGTGTTTTGGAGCAAATGATTAGCAGCCATTATCTCTGGAAAATGTCCAAAAATGGATGGTCCAACTAGCAGGATAAATCCCCAATTATTAGGGTGATAATTATTTCAGTGTAAAGTTGGACACTTTCCCTAACTGAACAATTCTAACAGCTAGGCAAACTCTGCTGGGTAGGAGAAACAGAGTGGACATGTGTGCTGTATGTATATGCAAATAGAGCCATTTTACATCTACCAACTTGGATTCAAAACAAAGCTGCCTCCTTACTGTGAGGGGGCTGTAATGCGGGGAGGAGATAACAGCAGTGACCAGAGCAGCAGTGACAGCAGGTCAGGATTTTTTTTTTTTACAGTTTCTCTTGGGAAGTGAAATTCTTCAGGATAACATGAGCAGCAGATATGTATAAAATAAAAGATGTCTCGAATTAACTTTTTGTTGTGTGTTTATGTACTGTATCTATTTTTCTCTAACGTCCTAAGTGGATGCTGGGGACTCCGTAAGGACCATGGGGAATAGCGGCTCCGCAGGAGACTGGGCACATCTAAAGAAAGCTTTAGGACTATCTGGTGTGCACTGGCTCCTCCCCCTATGACCCTCCTCCAAGCCTCAGTTAGATCTTTGTGCCCGAACGAGAAGGGTGCACACTAGGGGCTCTCCTGAGCTTCTTAGTGAACGTTTTAGTTTAGGTTTTTTATTTTCAGTGAGACCTGCTGGCAACAGGCTCACTGCATCGAGGGACTAAGGGGAGAAGAAGCGAACTCACCTGCGTGCAGAGTGGATTGGGCTTCTTAGGCTACTGGACATTAGCTCCAGAGGGACGATCACAGGCCCAGCCTGGATGGGTCCCAGAGCCGCACCGCCGGCCCCCTTACAGAGCCAGAAGGCAGAAGAGGTCCGGAAAATCGGCGGCAGAAGACGTCCTGTCTTCAACAAGGTAGCGCACAGCACTGCAGCTGTGCGCCATTGCTCTCAGCACACTTCACACTCCGGTCACTGAGGGTGCAGGGCGCTGGGGGGGGGCGCCCTGAGACGCAATAAAAAACACCTTGGATGGCAAAAAATGGATCACATATAGCTCCTGGGCTATATGGATGCATTTAACCCCTGCCAGAATACATAGAAAAACGGGAGATAAGGCCGCCGATAAGGGGGCGGAGCATATCTCCTCAGCACACTGGCGCCATTTTCCCTCACAGCTCCGTTGGAGGGAAGCTCCCTGTCTCTCCCCTGCAGTCACTACACTACAGAAAGGGTTAAAAAAGAGAGGGGGGGCACTAATTACGCGCAGTATTAAAGATACAGCAGCTATAAGGGGAAAAACACTTATATAAGGTTATCCCTGTATATATATATAGCGCTCTGGTGTGTGCTGGCAAACTCTCCCTCTGTCTCCCCAAATGGCTAGTGGGGTCCTGTCATCTATCAGAGCATTCCCTGTGTGTGTGCTGTATGTCGGTACGTTTGTGTCGACATTTATGAGGAGAAAAATGATGTGGAGACGGAGCAGATTGCCTGTAATAGTGATGTCACCCCCTAGGGGGTCGACACCTGAGTGGATGAACTGTTGGAAGGAATTACGTGACAGTGTCAGCTCTGTATAAAAGACAGTGGTTGACATGCGACAGCCGGCTACTCAGCTTGTGCCTGTCCAGACGTCTCATAGGCCGTCAGGGGCTCTAAAGCGCCCGTTACCTCAGATGGCAGATATAGACGCCGACACGGATACTGACTCCAGTGTCGACGGTGAAGAGACAAATGTGACTTCCAGTAGGGCCACACGTTACATGAATGAGGCAATGAAAAATGTTTTACACTTTTCTGATAATACGAGTACCACCAAAAAGGGGTATTATGTTCGGTGAGGAAAAACTACCTGTAGTTTTCCTGAATCTGAGAAATTAAATGAGGTGTGTGATGATGCGTGGTTTTCCCCCGATAACAACTGATAATTTCTAAAATGTTATTGGCATTATATCCTTTCCCGCCAGAGGTTAGGGTGCGTTGGGAAACACCCCCTAGGGTGGATAAAGCGCTCACACGCTTGTAAGGGCTCTACCCTCTCCTGAGATGGCCGCCCTTAAGGATCCTGCTGATAGAAAGCAGGAGGGTATCCTAAAATGTATTTACACACATACTGGTGTTATACTGCGACCAGCAATCGCCTCAGCCTGGATGTGCAGTGCTGGGTTGGCGTCGTCGGATTCCCTGACTAAAAATATTGATACCCTAGATAGGGACAGTATATTTTTGCCTATAGAGCATTTAAAAGATGCATTTCTATATATGCGTGATGCACAGCGGAATATTTGCCGACTGGCATCAAGTCTAAGTGCGTTGTCCATTTCTACCAGTAGAAGGTTATGGACACGTCAGTGGTCAGGTGATGCGTATTCCAAACGGCATTTGGAAGTATTGCCTTATTAAAGGGAGGAGTTATTTGGGGTCGGTCTTTCAGACCTGGTGGCCACGGCAACAGCTGGGAAATCCACGTTTGTACCCCAGGTCGCCTCTCAACATGAGAAGACGCCGTATTATCAGGCGCAGTCTTTTCGTGGACAAGCGGGCAAAAGGTTCCTCATTTCTGCCCCGTGACAGAGGGAGAGGAAAAAGGCTGCAGAAATCAGCCAGTTCCCAGGAACAGAAACCCTCTCCCGCCTCTGCCAAGCCCTCAGTATGACGCTGGGGCTTTACAAGCAGAATCAGGCACGGTGGGGGGCCCGTCTCAATGAATTTCAGCGCGCAGTGGGCTCACTCGCAAGTAGACCCCTGGATCCTTCAGGTGATATCTCAGGGGTACAAATTAGAATTCGAGACGTCTCCCCCTCGCCGTTTCCTAAAGTCGGCTTTACCGATGTCTCCTTCTGACAGGGAGACAGTTTTGGAAGCCATTCACAAGCTGTTTTCCCAGCAGGTGATAATCAAGGTACCCCTCCTGCAACAGGGAACGGGGTATTATTCCACACTGTTGTGGTACCGAAGCCGGACGGCTCGGTGAGACCGATTCTAAATCTAAAATCTTTGAACACTTACATACAGAGGTTCAAATTCAAGATTGAGTCACTCAGAGCAGTGATTGCGAACCTGGAAGAAGGGGACTACATGATGTCTCGGGACATCAAGGATGCTTACCTTCATGTCAAAATTTACCCTTCTCATCAAGGGTACCTCAGGTTTATGGTACAGAACTGTCACTATCAGTTCAGACGCTGCCGTATGGATGGTCCACGGCACCCCGGGTCTTTACCAAGGTAATGGCCGAAATGATGATATTCCTTCGAAGGAAGGGAATTTTAGTTATCCCTTACTTGGATGATTCCCTGATAAGGGTAAGATCCAGGGAACAGTTGGAGGTCGGTGTAGCACTATCTCAGGTAGTGTTGCGGCAGCACGATTGGATTCTCAATATTCCAAAATCGCAGCTGGTTCCGACGACTTGTCTTCTGTTCCTAGGGATGATCCTGGACACAGTCCAGAAAAAGGTGTTTCTCCCGGAGGAGAAAGCCAGGGAGTTATCCGAGCTAGTCAGGAACCTCCTAAAACCGAGCCAAGTCTCAGTGCATCAATGCACAAGGGTTCTGGGTAAAATGGTGGCTTCCTACGAAGCAATCCCATTCGGCAGATTCCACGCAAGAGCTTTCCAGTGGGACCTGCTGGACAAATGGTCCGGGTCGCATCTTCAGATGCATCAGCGGATAACCCTGTCACCAAGGACAAGGGTGTCCCTCCTGTGGTGGTTGCAGAGTGCTCATCTTCTAGAGGGCCGCAGATTCGGCATTCAGGACGGGGTCCTGGTGACCACGGATGCCAGCCTGCGAGGCTGGGGAGCAGTCACACAGGGAAGGAATATCCAGGGATTATGGTCAAGCCTGGAGACATCACTTCACATAAATATCCTGAAGCTAAGGGCCATTTACAATGCTCTAAGCTTAGCAAGACCTCTGCTTCAAGGTCAGCCGGTGTTGATCTAGTCGGACAACATCACGGCAGTCACCCACGTAAACAGACAGGGTGGCACAAGAAGCAGGAGGGCAATGGCAGAAGCTGCAAGGATTCTTCGCTGGGCGGAAAATCATGTGATAGCACTGTCAGCAGTATTCATTCCGGGAGTGGACAACTGGGAAGCAGACTTCCTCAGCACGACCTCCACCCGGGAGAGTGGGGACTTCACCCAGAAGTCTTCCACATGATTATAAACCGTTGGGAAAAACTCGACAGGTATTGCGCCAGGTCAAGGGACCCTCAGGCAATAGCTGTAGACGCTCTGGTAACACCGTGGGTGTACCAGTCAGTGTATGTGTTCCCTCCTCTGCCTCTCATACCCAAGGTACTGAGATTGATAAGATGGAGAGGAGTAAGCACTATATTCGTGGCTCCGGATTGGCCAAGAAGGACTTGGTAACCGGAACTTCAAGAGATGCTCACGGAGGATCCGTGGCCTCTACCTCTAAGAAGGGACCTGCTCCAGCAAGGACCCTGTCTGTTCCAAGACTTACCGCGGCTGCGTTTGACGGCATGGCGGTTGAACGCCGGATCCTGAAAGAAAAAAAGGCATTCCGGATGAAGTCATCCCTATCCTGATCAAAGCCAGGAAGGATGTAACCGCAAAACATTATCACCGTATTTGGCGAAAATATGTTGCGTGGTGCGAGGCCAGTAAGGCCCGACGGAGGAAATTCAACTGGGTCGATTCCTACATTTCCTGCAAACAGGAGTGTCTATGGGCCTGAAATTGGGGTCCATTAAGGTTCAAATTTCGGCCCTGTCAATTTTCTTCCAAAAAGAACTAGCTTCAGTCCCTGAAGTTCAGACATTTGTAAAAGGGGTACTGCATATACAGCCTCCTTTTGTGCCTCCAGTGGCACTTTGGGATCTCAATGTAGTTTTTGGGTTCCAAAAGTCACATTGGTTTGAACCACTTAAATCTGTGGAGTTAAAATATCTCACATGGAAAGTGGTCATGCTGTTGGCCCTGGCCTGGGCCAGGCGCGTGTCAGAATTGGCGGCTTTATCCTGTAAAAGCCCTTATCTGATTTTCCATTCGGACAGGGCGGAATTGAGGACTCGTCCTCAGTTTCTCCCTAAGGTGGTTTCAGCGTTTCACCTGAACCAACCTATTGTGGTGCCTGCGGCTACTAGGGACTTGGAGGACTCCAAGTTGCTAGACGTTGTCAGGGCCCTGAAAATATATGTTTCCAGGACGGCTGGAGTCAGGAAAACTGACTCGCTGTTTATCCTGTATGCACCCAACAAGCTGGGTGCTCCTGCTTCTAAGCAGACTATTGCTCGTTGGATTTGTAGTACAATTCAGCTTGCACATTCTGTGGCAGGCCTGCCACAGCCAAAAATCTGTAAATGCCCACTCCACAAGGAAGGTGGGCTCATCTTGGGCGGCTGCCCGAGGGGTCTCGGCTTTACAACTTTGCCGAGCAGCTACTTGGTCAGGAGCAAATACGTTTGTAAAATTCTACAAAATTGATACCCTGGCTGAGGAGGACCTGGAGTTCTCTCATTTGGTGCTGCAGAGTCATCCGCACTCTCCCGCCCGTTTGGGAGCTTTGGTATAATCCCCATGGTCCTTACGGAGTCCCCAGCATCCACTTAGGACGTTAGAGAAAATAAGAATTTACTTACCGATAATTCTATTTCTCGTAGTCCGTAGTGGATGCTGGGCGCCCATCCCAAGTGCGGATTGTCTGCAATACTGGTACATAGTTTTTGTTACCAAAAAATCGGGTTATTGCTGTAGTGAGCCATCTTTTCTAGAGGCTCCTCTGTTATCATGCTGTTAACTGGGTTCAGATCACAAGTTGTACGGTGTGATTGGTGTGGCTGGTATGAGTCTTACCCGGGATTCAAGATCCTTCCTTATTGTGTACGCTCGTCCGGGCACAGTATCCTAACTGAGGCTTGGAGGAGGGTCATAGGGGGAGGAGCCAGTGCACACCAGATAGTCCTAAAGCTTTCTTTAGATGTGCCCAGTCTCCTGCGGAGCCGCTATTCCCCATGGTCCTTACGGAGTCCCCAGCATCCACTACGGACTACGAGAAATAGAATTATCGGTAAGTAAATTCTTTTTTTTTTTCTTAAACTGTGTTTTTTTTGCATATTTGTTCAATGGAAAACAAGAGGTGCCAGGGCAAACTGGCACTTGTGGTTTTTCAAGCCCCAGCAGGCCGTGCCATCCATTTTGGCATCTGTGCCATGATGGGACCTGTAGTTATCCAAGTCAAATAGCTTTTCTCTATTTTTATCTACGCCATTGGGAAACCAGCCTTGGTACCAACTGTTTTGAACCTAGTTGGAGGCAATGTGGGTAGACCCCCATGCTGAATACAAACCCTCTATGGCTCCATGAGCCCAGGCTGGCAATGTCATACTCTTAATACATTGATTGTCTGTCTTCCCCCTGATTTTGCGGTCACCAGCACAGGGCTATAAGCCCTGATTCAAATAAATAAAAAAAAAATATGGGCAAAAATAACTAAATAAATACATTTCTTTGTTTAAAAAAAATATTTGTTAAAAAAAATCAGAAGCAGTGGCGGATTGGGATGGAAAATCAGCTTGGTAAATAAATAGAAAGCAGCCCTAATGGTGGTGTGGTCTGATGAGGTGGTGGGTTCTGTTGTGGTGGGGTGGGATCCCTCCTCATAGGGCCTGATTGTGCGCAATTGCTGCCTTCCTTTCGTCTTTTGCTGTAGTTGTGTCTGAGACCAGGGGCGGACTGAGAACTCAAATTGGTTCTATAAAATTTTGTAAAAGTAGCCTGACATGGGCAGTACAAGAGATATAACATGTTGTGTAGCCATGGAAGCAGCACTGGATGGCAGAGTTGCTGTTCTGCAGAGATGGAAAGGGACAATGGGATGTTTTCCACCTGGGCTAAAGTAATCAGTGGAATACCGCAGTGTTCTGTGCTGGGGCCACTATTGTTGAACATATTTATAAATGATCTAGGAGAAGGCCTAGAAAGCACAGTGTGAATTTTTGCAGATGATACTAAAATATGTAGGGTAATCAAGTCAGATGTGGATGTGCAGTCTCTTCAGAGCGATTTATTTAACTTACAAAATGTAGTATGAGGTTTAATGTGGTAAAAAGTAAAGTTATGCAAACCAAGTTTCCTACCGCTGCAGTGTCTGTCCTGGCTAGCACTGAGGTCTGCTCGCACTGCATCCACACTATTACTCTCTGCTTTACCATCGTTCTCCAGTTCCAGTCTGGTTCTACAGAGACTCTATTCTAATAGTACCTGCCTGATTCCAGTCTGGTTGCCAGTCTGGTTCCAGTCTACAGAGTCTCCATTCTAATAACACCTGCCCAGTTCCAGTCCAGTTAACTCCCTGGTTCTAGTCCCATTACCAATCCCTTTCCAGTCCGGTTACAAATCTATGTGCTGTCTAGTCATCAATCCAGTTCTAGCACAGCTCTCATTCAAGTCCAGCCTGATAATCTGTCCAGTCATCCTGTCTCAAACACTACATGGATGATCAAGCCAGATTCAATTTCAGTCTAATAAAGTTCTTTATCTCTATTTACTGTTCACATCTTTGGGCCAGTCATTGCTAGGGCACCAACTATTCTTCTCAAGTCCACTAACCAGCTGTTCCACTGTCTCTGCTAGTTTCCTAGTTCCATAAGATGGAAGTGTGGGGGAAGCCTCCCTGCTTCCTCCTCACTCCATCAGTACTAGCACCTCCTACACATGCCCACCCAGGCCAAACCCATCCGTCGGGCTTGACACAGTTGTATCAAGAATTTTTTGACTTGGCTGATTAGTTAACATTGTGATAGTGTTGTTTTGAGTTAATTACTCTAGAACCATGTATTTTGTATATATGGTTATTTAATGTATCATTTCTTTTTTTGTGGGAAGGTTGTTGTGTTTGTCTTGACTTAATAATTGTGCAATATCCTTTATGATCACTTTTATTGTCAATAAAATGCCACAGTGAAATTTTTATGAACCAAATATGATTTTTCAAACATTAAAAAAGTTATTTGTACTATGCCAGAGTTTGTTAAACATATTAGCGGATCAGTGAACTTAATAAGTCATAGACATGATTTTTATTTTAGTTATATAACCTTGAAATGCAAGTGGTCTATGTTATGCTTACACTCGGTTCTGTAGGTGTATAGGTGGTGCCTTGTGATGCTCACCCAATTACCCACTGCCCAGCAGTCTTTTAGCCTCCTGCAATGCTAGGCTTCTCATATAGAAGCCGCCTTTCCAGGATGAATTAGGTCCACCCCGTACTCAGATGCCCCCATGTTTTATGTATGGACAAGGTGACTAAAGGAGGCTGGGCAGGGGTAAATGCAGTACGGTGAGACATTCACCAGACACAACCTTACTACAATGCTAAGGCACAGACTGAGGAGTATATAAAGAGGGTACGTGAGTACAATACTGCACAAGTTGGAATATAATCTTAACACAATCAATATGTACATGCAACAATGCACAGGGTGTTATTAGCAATAAGACTGTGCATACAAATGATTTGTAAATGCAACAGTGTACAAGATGTAAAAAGCAACTTAATGAAATATTAATGCAACAATGCACAAGGTGGAGACAATAAAGAAATATAGGCAAAGACAGTGCCTGTGTGGAAATTCCACACCAAAACCTGAATACAAGGCTAGCTGGATCCGATCAGGAAAGCAGTCAGACAGGGTCTCAGAATCACAGGTACTCACAGGCTGACAGTTTCTCACTAAAAGCATTAACTCAGGATTCTGGTAGGACAGGGTACACAGGATCACACTGTGTGCAGTGATAGCTGGCTTGGTAAATGGAACAGACAGCACTAACTGCACAGATTCTAAATTCCACCAAGGAACAGGGACCGGATACAGGTACAAACAGGAAGCTTCAAGCTATAACCGGCCTCAGGTGAGGGGCAATCTGTGTATTAAAGGAATCACGTCCCTATCAGGATGGCTTGAAAGCCAGACTGACTGTGGCTCATTCCTGTTTTGCATGTCAGTTAGGTATTTTATGTTTATAAGTTGTTTCGCAGGCCAGGATTTCCTGTTGCTCTGTTTAAGAGTACTCTTGGTTGCTGCCACTGGGGAGTCTGTGTAATTGCAGCTTGTTCCCATGTGTTCAGCCTCACCTGGCTGCTAATTACATCTTGTCAGTTTGGAGTCATGCAACAGGGCAGCTGCATGAGATTATTAATTAGGCCTCTCTGTTATATGCTGGCTCAGTGCTATTCACAGACGCTGGTGATATTTTTGGGTTTCCAGTCTGCTTGAGTTCTGAGCTTGGTTCCTGCTAGTTCCTGAGCTTCCTGTGTCGATTCCTGTGTCAGTCCCTGTGTCGATTCCTATGTCTGATCCCGTGTCCTGCCGTGAGGCGTTCCTGTCCTGAGGTCCAGTGCCTTTGCCTGTGCCTGGTCAAGTTTCTGGCTTCTTGGTGTCCACCGGTCTGTCGTTTGGGATTCTGCCTGTCCTCCAGTTCTGAGAGTCTGTGTCAGCAGCATTGGGAGTTCCTGTCCGTTTGCCAGTATTCGTACCGGTTCCGTGAGTAGCGGCACTGCCGCGTCCGTCGGCCTAGGCCGCTGTATTCCCTTATTATTTCTGTCACTGGTGTTTTGCAGAGGGTTCTGCTTATGCTGTCACCGCCGGTACACAAAAGTATTGTGTCGGCGTGTGGTCAGCATTTCCTTTGTTGTTCTTTTCCTTTGGCGGCAAGCCGCACATACTTTGGTTTTAGGTTTGTTAGTAGCCCCTGGCCTTGTTGTTTAGTCAGAGGGCCCCTTGTTATCACCCTGTCTCGGTTCACTCTTTGTCTCTCATTAAGACCTGAGGGGGCATCGAAGTTGGGCAGACGTAATCCGCCCTTCAAACACGGCTGCCATGGGCTCAAGCAACCATAGTCTCGCAAGAGTGTACTGGCAGCACGGGCGAGACAACGGAGATAGGGCGCCAGGGGCTATTCCCTTTCCATTCCCCTTTCCCAGCATTACGTCCTGGTGCTCTGGACTCGCTTCATAACATCTCCCTTGTTCTGAGCACCAGGAACCTAACTTTATTACCAGCCCTACCACAAAAAAATAAATAAAAACTTTTTTTTTTTTGGCCCAGTCCAGTGTCTAGTCAAGAATTCAGTTTGCAGAATCCAGTCCGGTGTTTAGAATCCAGTCCTGTCTAAAATTCAGTTTGCAGAATCCAGTCCGGTGTTTAGAATCCAGTCCTGTCTAGAATTCAGTTTGCAGAATCCAGTCCGGTGTTTAGAATCCAGTCCTGTCTAGAATCCTGTGTGCAGAATCCAATCCGGTGATTAAAAATCCAGTCTTGTCTTGTCTAGTGTAAGAATCCTGTCTAGTCTTGTCTGGTCAAAAAAAAAAAGTCTAGTCTTGTCTAGTCTTGTCTTGTCTAGTTTGAAATCCTCCTATGTCTACTATGCAAGCCCTGCAGGCATCTCTCGCAGCCCTGAACTCTGCTTTCAGTGCTTTGAGACCAGAGCGACTAGAAGTTTTGCAGCAATCCCTAAAGCAACTGCAAAACCTTCTGAATAAAATCTTGCTCATCTTGCCAGAAGTCGTTGAGAGTACATCTATCGCTAATGAGACTCTTGTTCACAGTATGGTGACAAGAGAGTACTCTGGTTTAATTGAAGAGAAAAGGTTTAAAAGTTTTCTGCGGCCCAGGCTCTCAGAAGAGGAGCGTCTGCGTCACAGAAACTTAAACTTGTGCCTATATTGTGGGGGTTTAGGCCACTATATCTGCAGACCTGTGAGTTGCGCAAGCCAAAGTGTGGTGACGAGTCTTGCCCTCTGGCCAAGTTGAGTCAGGATACAAGACCTACTCCTGTCTCTACTGTGGCAGAGGTACTTGTCACACAACCCACACTAAAAAGCTCTCTGTCCTATAATTGGGGTCCTTGGGCAAGGGAGCCCCATTATAGATTCAGGAATCAAAAGAGAATGTTTCTCTCCTCTCTTGAGGTTCCTGTTGATGCAGAGTTGAAGCCCCTGGAGTGGTGCCCGATGCCCAGGTTCCTGGAGTGGTGCCCGTTGCCCAGGTTCCTGGAGTGGTGCCCGATGCCCAGGTTCCTGGAGTGGTGCCCGTTGCCCAGGTTCCTGGAGTGGTGCCCGTTGCCCAGGTTCCTGGAGTGGTGCCCGTTGCCCAGGTTCCTGGAGTGGTGCCCGTTGCCCAGGTTCCTGGAGTGGTGCCCGTTGCCCAGGATCTTGGAGCGGTGCCCGATGCTCAGGATCTTGGAGCGGTGCCCGATGCCCAGAGTGCTGGAGCGGTGCCCGATGCCCAGAGTGCTGGAACGGTATCCGATGCCCAGAGCGCTGGAGCAGTACCCGATGCTCTAGCTTATAGAGGGACATCAAATATTATAGCTCAGGTTTCCATACCAGAAGGGGTCTCAGAAGCTGTTACCCCAGGTAGGGACTTGAAGAGCGTAACCCCAGAAAGGGTATCTAAAACCATAGTGCTAGAAGAGAACTCGAGAAGCAAAACCCCAGAAGGGATATTTGAAGTAACATCCCCAAGTGGGGTCTCGAGAGATGCAGCCTCTAAGAAGGGTCTAGAGGTCGCTTCCCCAGGAAAGAACTTAAGAGGCGTAGTATTAGTGGAGGTGCTGAAGGTTATAGCTTCAGCAAAAGTCCCGGAAGTCATAGTCCCGGGAGAAGTTTCGATAATTATCGACTCGGTGGGGGAGGCCGACGGCTCGGTCCCAGTAAAAGAATCCGAGGTGCTGACCCCAGCGGAGTTCCCGGAGGCCACTGCCCCAGCGGGGTTCCCGGAGGCCACTGCCCCAGCGGGGTTCCCGGAGGCCACTGCCCCAGCGGGGTTCCCGGAGGCCACTGCCCCAGCGGGGTTCCCGGAGGCCACTGCCCCGGGTGGGGTACAGAAAGTCACTGCCCCGGGTGGGGTTCAGAAAGTCACTGCCCCGGGTGGGATTCAGAGAGTCTCAGCCTCGAGTAAGGTCAATAGTGACCAGGTCCTAGCAAAGCACTCCAGTCAGTCAGATGGGAAGGAAACAGACCCTGACTCTGTTGATATCTCAACATCCATAATCTTTGATGGGGACTTACCCAATTTCTGGCGCTTTACAAACACTATTACATTATTATGTTGTCTAGACCATTTCTGGGCATCACTTCAGAGAACCTTGTGCTTTATCTGATTTATTCTTTTAGAGGAGAGCCTTTTGAGTGGGCGACCAGCCTAATGAAAGCTGAAGATCCCATTCTTCAGGATCCCCCAGCATTCAGTGATGCAATTATTAAAAGATATGGTTCCAAAGAAATTGGTTCTGGTTCCTCTAAGTCACCCGTCTTGTCTGCTGAGAGTCCACCAAATACTGTAAACTCGGCACAAGAGTCCCAGCCCGTTGTTTTGACTGCAGGATGTGCTTTTCTGACTTCTTCTTCTAATAATAGTACTTTGCCAGAAAGTTCAGCTCCCAAGGGTAAGAAACCTGTCTCTGATTTGAACGCAGCCTTGCTGGGTGGTACCATCAGTTCAGACAATGTTTGGGGAATTACCTTGGTCAGACCTAAAGAGCTTTGTAAAAAGAAGTAGAAAAATAAATAATTTTTGACTCTTGCCTTGATATTGTCCAGTGGCCACCGTTAGGGGGAGGGCACTGTTACAAGCTGTGGTTGCAGCTTGTTTCTGTTTTCGTGTCTGTTAGACCAGTGTGTCAGGTTTTTTTTTGTATCCCTTGTTTTGGATAGTCTGTATTTTGGGGTCCTTTGACCCCTCCTCAAGGGGGGGGGTACTGTTATGAGCCACGGCTGTGGCTCATTCCTGTTTTGCATGTCAGTTAGGTATTTTATGTTTATAAGTTGTTTCGCAGGCCAGGATTTCCCGTTGCTCTGTTTAAGAGTACTCTTGGTTGCTGCCGCTGGTGAGTCTGTGTAATTGCAGCTTGTTCCCATGTGTTCAGCCTCACCTGGCTGCTAATTGCATCTTGTCAGTTTGGAGTCATGCAACAGGGCAGCTGCATGAGATTATTAATTAGGCCTCTCTGTTATATGCTGGCTCAGTGCTATTCACAGACGCTGGTGATATTTCTGGGTTTCCAGTCTGCTTGAGTTCTGAGCTTGGTTCCTGCTAGTTCCTGAGTTTCCTGTGTCGATTCCTGTGTCAGTCCCTGTGTCGATTCCTATGTCTGATCCCGTGTCCTGCCGTGAGGCGTTCCTGTCCTGATGTCCAGTGCCTTTGCCTGTGCCTGGTCAAGTTTCTGGCTTCTTGGTGTCCACCGGTCTGTCGTTTGGGATTCTGCCTGTCCTCCAGTTCTGAGAGTCTGTGTCAGCAGCATTGGGAGTTCCTGTCTGTTTGCCAGTATTCGTACCGGTTCCGTGAGTAGCGGCACTGCCGCGTCCGTCGGCCTAGGCCGCTGTATTCCCTTATTATTTCTGTCACTGGTGTTTTGCAGAGGGTTCTGCTTATGCTGTCACCGCCGGTACACAAAAGTATTGTGTCGGCGTGTGGTCAGCATTTCCTTTGTTGTTCTTTTCCTTTGGCGGCAAGCCGCACATACTTTGGTTTTAGGTTTGTTAGTAGCCCCTGGCCTTGTTGTTTAGTCAGAGGGCCCCTTGTTATCACCCTGTCTCGGTTCACTCATTGTCTCTCATTAAGACCTGAGGGGGCATTGAAGTTGGGCAGACGTAATCCGCCCTTCAAACGCGGCTTCCATGGGCTCAAGCAACCATAGTCTCGCAAGAGTGTACTGACAGCACGGGTGAGACAACGGAGATAGGGCGCCAGGGGCTATTCCTTTTCCATACCCCTTTCCCAGCATTACGTCCTGGTGCTCTGGACTCGCTTCATAACATCTCCCTTGTTCTGAGCACCAGGAACCTAACACAGACACAAGGTAATGGCCTAATTATCTGACAGGTGAGACTGCACAGGCCACACATACAGGAGACAGGCTGCAGTTACACAGACAGGAATGAGCCACAGCGGTGGCTCATGACAGTCTAAGGGTGTAGGTAGGAGTTAAGCTCTTCAAAAAAAAAATAAGTGTTTTACTTTCAGTTACATGAATCTTACATTATTTATGCATTCAAATAGCATGTTCTATCTTGTTTATCATTAAATAGTTTATGAATAGTTTATTACTTGGCTGCTAGCCAAATTATGTAATCATTATTAAGTCCTGGAAAGGAACAACATAACATAAGCATTGTCTATAACCCTAGCCCAGTGCAAACATGTATCTTTGTTTCATTGTCAAAAGAATTTTAATTAAACTTTTCTTTGAAGGGGAAAGTAGATTGCGCAGTATCTACATTTGTAAATCATTCATTTGAGTGTAGCCAATTGACAAGTATGCATTCACATTAAGCACACAAAGGATAAGCTACTTAGGGTAATTCACATACAACAAGACAGTATTTGTAATATGACAGTGTGATAACATCTTATAAATTCTGGCCAGGAAATCAAGACAGGAACCATGATTACTGTTATTAAGGCATTCTAATCCCGGCTTAATAAAAGCTGCATGCAAAATGATTGTTAAGAATTACATAATACCGATGAGAATTAAGAAGACATTTTCATCAGCATTTTACATAGAAAACAGATTTTTACATAGAATAATTTAGTCAGGACATCACAAATGGAATGTAAATGATTGTGTGCTACTGTGCACAGTAGTCCATGTACGGCACAGGTTCAAAAATATCATAATTAAATCTATATATTTATTGCAAATCTATTGTTGGTTTTCTGCACAGGATTATTAATTTAAAAGATGAAAATGAAGCTGAATGTTACTACCAATAAACATATTTATCCACATTTTCTAGTATTACTTCTAGTACTTTTTGGTGCTTTCAAACAAACTTTAGTTATTGCCCATTGTCGAACGTGTTGCACGCAGTGTCTAAAGGGGGGTACTCACGGAGCGATATTCTAAGCAATCTGACTAGATTGCTTAGAATATCAGCATGATCGCTCCGTGTGTAGCCCCCTCAGCGATAGCGATGCGCGGCTCCGCACATTGCTATCGCTGCTGCTAGATTGGCCTGCATGCAGGCCAATCTAGCGGGTCGCTCCCTTCACCCGCTGGGTGAAGTGAGCGGCTCCCCGTCTTCCCCCACACGCTCAGCACACATCGCGCTGTGCTGAGCGGCAGGAGAGGTGTGCTGAGCGGTTCGCTCAGCACACATCTCTCCTGCATCGGCCCGTGGGTACTGGGCTTAAAGGTTTTAACCATTGTGCTTTGCTGGTGTAGCAATGTGGGGCTGATTCAGTGGTGGACACTATATATAGATTTTTATGCAAATGCAAGATTTATTTTTTAATTGGATATGATATAGTGCACATGTACAGCAATAGTGTTGTGGCACTGGGCACAGTGCCAGCCTGATTGGCAGTGGTGGCGGCAATGTGTAGCTTTTGACAAAATGCAGGCATGTCATGAAGGCATTCTGGGGCCAGTGTCTGTGTCTTCTAATGCAAATTAAGTGGCCCCTGCAGCAGAGTCCTGGCGGCCATTCTGAGTAACCTTAAGATGGGCGATACCAACCAGATAGTGATCTGATATTGCGTCTGCATAAGCGGGACTCAGGAGGGAGGTCTACTCTCCTGGGAGTCCGTATGAAATGTGTGAGTTTCACAGACTTTCCAGGAAAGTAGCCATGTATTTCTGTATCTGGATGTCCACAGTGGTGCCAAAGAACCTGTTCAAAAGTGTGCTGGATGCCAGTGGTGGTGGGTTGAATATAGGATTGATGATGAAATATTGATTAGTGCATTTGCAAAATAATAATTACTAAATAAAAATGGCTTGCTTTTGGAACAAGAAATGACGGACTACAGTTAATTAGATGAAAGTGAAAGACACTGATGTAGAGATACATTACATAAGATGATAGTGTAAACCAGTGGTTCTCAACCTCGGTCCTCAAGTACCCCCAACAGTTCAAGTTTTCCAGGTCACCTAGCAGGTGCACAGGTGTATTCATTACTCACTGACATATTTTAAAAGACCCACAGGTGATGCAAATTATTTCACTTGCAATGTTGTGAGGAGACCTGGAAAACATGAACTGTTGGGGGTACTTAAGGACCGCGGTTGAGAACCACTGGTGTAAACGATTGATGACAATGGGTGGAATTCAAATGTTATCCCGTCTGCAGATACTAGATGGCGCCCAAACGGAGCTATTCAATTGTAACTCCGTTCGGGTGTGATGGCTGTCAGCATCTGCATTTCAGCTTGCACCAGCCAGATATACTCTTATAATGATGACAAATTTCTTTACATTTCAGAGTGACCTGTCGTAGCTAGTTGTTGTAATTGGATGTTAATGAATAAGAATAGATTTATTAAGTAATGAATTAGTGTTTGAAAAATTAAAATATGTTTTGTGAAGGAGATTAAAATAAAAATGTTTTGTGTGCTACACAGTATAAATAATAAATAGATAAATGCATAACACAAGTACAGACAATGTGGTACATATCAGTGAAGACATGATAGGATAGAGTCCTGCCCATGGGAGCTTACAGTCTCTGGATGACATGTTATTATGTGGTAAATATGCCGTGAAGGTAATACCACAGTGTAAATTTAAATAGTAATTATAAAAAAAAGTATGTGTAAATACTGTGTAGTAATAATAATGAAAATGAAACTAATTATGTTCTATAAAAACGATTAAAGATTGACTCAATAATAATTAACCTGACTCTAGATCGCTCAATGCTCCTTATCAATAAGCAACTAAATATAATGTTTAGGAGGGGCATTGCAAGGTTTTTAGGGTTACAAAAGATGCTGCTGTAAATAAACATTTTTTTTAAGATTAACGTAATTACAATTAAAGTCTTGAGCCGTAAAATGCCCTTAAACCTTGGGTTCATATACTTTTACACGCATGGGAAACACGCATAATCATTTATAGATTATATTGAACACATATTAGATTTATTTTCTCACTTTCTTATAAATCCTATACTGTTAAATATGGAAATCCTGACTATAGCAATTATGTGACACCACAGTTTTCCGACACCAAATATTAAGTAAAGTTGATAAGTGGAAGCTGCCTTAATTAGTTTTCAGGTGTTACCACTTCCCTGGAAATGACAGTTTTACTCCTCTTACTATGAGGACCTGTTGCATACATGAATATAATAGTGCCTTTTCCCAATGTCAAAGTCTGAAGAGGCTTTTGTTTTGACCTTGTATATATTTTTACAAGGGGATTATAAATTTGGACAACCTATACTCAGAAAGAAGAACTTCAATATGAACTGTTCATTTTGTGCCTTGGCATTCTGATATTATTAGGCTCGATACGTAAATGAATAACTGAATCTAGGCCTACATCACAAAACATACCCAGAAAGACTAAGAAATCTCAATATGTATAGTTTGGAGCAGAGAAGGGAAAGAGGAGACATGATAGAAACTTTCAAATATATCAAGGGTTTTAACAAAGTCCAGGAGGGAAACACTCTCCAAATGAAGAGAAGTAATAGGACACGAGGGCATGCACTGAGACTGGAGGTGGGGGAGGTTCAGGGGAAATTTGAGGAAAAATTACTTCACAGAAAGGGTAGTGGATAAGTGGAATAGCCTCCCATCAGAGGTGGTAGAGGCTAAGACAGTGGAGCAATTTAAACATGCATGGGATAGACATAAGGATATCTTTACAAAGAAATAAGGATCAAACAAGGTCAGAGAAAAAAATAATGTAAAAAAAAAGGGGCAGACTAGATGAGCCAAGTGGTTCTTATCTGCCGTCAAATTCTATGTTTATATGACCTAATTTTTAAGTGAAAGCGTCCAATTAATTTTTTTTTTTTTTTACATTTTCAAATTTTACCTTCATTTGCTAAATCCTTCAGATATTATCTTGAATTGACAGTTAACGGTTACCCCTAAATTCCCCTCTATCAGTCACAGAAAGTATGAGCACTTAATGTTGTTTTATTATGTAGCTATTAAGTACCTAAATACTGTATATCATCATATGACACAAGGCAGCCAATACTCCCAATTTATCCTATCTGCCACTGGTATGCAAAAATGTTCCTTATAGTCTGGAGACTTGAGGGTTCATTTATGAGGCATTGTAGCCATATTTCTGGTAAGAGTGACAGCTTCTGTAGGGATAGTTTGGTTGTTTTTTTTTTTTTCAATTTTTTTTCAATTTATTAGACTTTATAGAGTGGATCTAACACAAACAAAGCAGGGGAACCTTCAACACATGTGGCACTGCATGTATTGGCACAGCAGTTCAGTTAACCTGTGGTAAATTACCACATCTAATGGACTTACCCACTAAATAAGAAAATAATAATAAAGAATACATGTTAAGAGAACATAAGGTATCAAAAACAAGTTTGATCCATTTTACATTGGTGGCTAGGGGAGAAGGTAGATGGAGATTTTTGCAGACTGCAAAAAGTAAGAGAATTGAGAACTAATTAAAAAAAACGCAGTTGAAGCACAAGAAGTAAGATGTCCATGGATGTCAAGTTTTGGAGAAGGTAAAGGCATACTTGCCTACGCTCCCAGAACAGCTCTAGAAAATCAGGAGGCAAGTCTCCCGCTTTTCCTGCCAGCCCCCCACACCCCTCCTAGGACGCCCATAGCAGAGCACAAGTGGGTGGTCCAAGGGGGACTAATTCACATTGAACTGTGCCATTGTAGCTCCGCCCTCAGCTATTAAGTGCCTGTTTTCTTGGCAATGTATAGCATGGTGTGGAGCCACGGTGATGCTATGCCCCCAGACAGCCCACCTTCCTTCCAACCATGCCCCCTATGCGCATACCATGCTGCCCCCTGCTGGAGGAGGGGTCAGCAAAATATTTAAGAATGGGTTAAGGATGTAGTACATTGGATGCTCCATTTTGCACATGTGCCAGATCCTTGGTTGAAATGCTAGTATTTTATTTATTATGGGTATGCCTTAGACAACCTTTATATCTCTTTTTCTATTACTGTCATAATACTATGGAAGTGGTGTATAGCCTCTAGCTTGGCCTTAAAACTGCCTCACTACATCAGTTAACTACAAAATTCCAATACTGACTCCCTCAGGTTTGCTGAAACTTTCTGACAGATACTGCATTGGCTCTATTTCTGGGTATCCAAGCTGCTATAAATGACTACTGCACTGGCTAGTGGCAGCTACAGTATGTGTTTTATGATTTTCTGTAGTGACAATGATCAGTAATAAGTATGGCAATATATTAAGAAACACAATGGGGGAAATTCGGTTGATTATCATGGCTGATCTCCCATCTAAATGGAGATGCTTAGTGGATATACCACAATAGAACTGCGCTCAACCCCTAAGGTGTGTGTGTTTAGCTAATGAATGCACATCAGATGTAATAAAGGATAATGTATGAACAGACCCAAATATGAGTTTGCACTTGGATATAGAAATCACAAAAATAACAATATGATGCAAATTAATTGTTGTGAGCCACTGTATTTATTGTATACTGGCCAATCTAAAGGTGTGCAGTTAATGCCCAGGGTGGGCGATATGTTCTCTTATAAAGTTCATGCAGGTTATAATACAGACTGCGGCGTCCCGCACATCTGCTGTTGAAAAGTCTTTAGGAAAAAAATAATAACAAATGCTGGTGTTGGAAAAAAAATCTTTAAAACCTTCACGATGCCCATAGCTTACGGTGGTGGCATAAGTAGTGTAAAAAAGGGGTCTCTGGACTGGTTTCCCCTCTCTGCCCCTGCTGCCCGTGGTGCGTCCTTGTTCAGACGCCCCCCGGGTGCAGGTCGGTCAGAGAGGAGGACCTGTCTAACGGTGGGAAAAGGATTTAGATGCCGCTCTGCAGAGCGGCTAGCTGCGCCTCTCCCACCGCTTTCAGAGAACTCACCTGTCGCCCGCTCCAGCCGCACGCCGCGCTCTGTCACTGGCTTCCTCCGCTGTCTGGTATCCTAGCAGCGCTGCTGGCTTCCGGGTTGGTCTGGTCACAAGACCGGGTCTTTTCGACGTGGGAAAGTCTTCCTGATGAAGTCTTTGAATCTGTAGTGGTTCTTTGTAGTTCCTCCAATGCGTTTCAACCTTTCGGTCTTCCTCTGGGAGTCCCAGAGGAAGACCGAAAGGTTGAAACACGTTGGGGGAACTACAAAGAAAGAACCACTACAGATTGTCTCCATCTCAATACAAATCGCGATATCGATCACAGCGTCTGCTGCTGCAGGGAGTTCTATTCGTCAGAGCTCCCTGCCAAGAATACTGTATACACGGGAGCTATTGCGCATGCTCAAATAAACAGCAGCTCCCTCTCTGTTATGCATGATGACCTGATATACACAGGGACTAGACGACCACCAGTCTCCTCTCAGCCTGGGGTACAGTGTATGTGTGTGTGTTGATATGTATGTACAGAGTGTGTGTGGTGTGTTATGTATGTATATGTGTGTGTCATACTGTATATAGATTTCTTGTATATACACACACATGCATATATACATAGTGTGTGTGTGTATATCCAATCCATTTACTGGGCACTCTTTATTTGTGCATGTTATATACGTGTGTGTGTGTGTGTGTGTGTGTGTGTGTGTGTGTGTGTGTGTGTGTGTATGTATGTATGTATGTATGTGTATATATATGTATATATATATATATATATATATATATGCGGATCCAGGGGGGGGCACTCGGGCCCGTGCCCCCCCTGTCGTTTCTGACTTCTTCTTTTTTTCAAAAGTAGAACAGCAGCAGCACTACTGCTATTTCCGTCAGTCAGATTTGATAAAAGAGCCGGCAGGCACTATCAGTAAGTCTGTGTGGTAACCAATGGGGAGCTCACACCGCAACCTACCTCCCCCACTGCCAGCCGGCCAGAGTCCAGCCCAGGCTCGGGGTTCAAATGCCAGCATCGAGTAAGACTGTTACTTATGACGACGCAGAAGGCTTCATTAGCCCTTACTGCACCGCACAATTTCCCAGCACTTCCTCCTCCACTTCCTTTACCACCATGCTAGGTGCAGTCAAACTCAGCCTCAGCTTTGAGAAGGCGGCCCGTGTGATTGTTCCAGGGCTGTCTTGCAGATGTCTTATGCTGCTTGTTGGAGATCTAGCTGGCTGCTTCTGCTAATCAAAGATGAGCAGTTTGTGTCCTGCAGTCTGAGTCTCAGTGCAGTGCCCAAAACAAGGTATGCTGCACCTGCCACCACCAACTAAAAACTATAATAATTATATTGTGCTGGGGTACCTTCCAGGCTCCCATAACTAATGGAACCGGTGACCAACATTTCAAGGCCCAATCAGTCTTTTCATCAGGTCGAAACATTGGCAATAAATAAGGATGTGCTCCTACAGCCAATCATTACCTGATGGTGTATTCTGTGAGGCCACACCCCCTGTGATACCACACCCCTAGCATGGTGCCCCCCTTTAATATTTTTCTGGATCCGCCCATGTGTGTGTGTGTGTGTGTGTGTGTGTGTGTGTGTGTGTGTATATATATATATATATATATATATATATATATATATATACAGTCCATGAGGCAGCACTCACATATGTAAATAACAGCCCTGGTGCCTTCCGATGGTGCCTGCCGGTCAGGAGCCCAAATATAGCAATTGTTGTCGGCGGCACTCGGGTAATGAAACGTTTTTTCACTACCTGAGTGCCGCAGACTTCTTGCTATATATGTGTTATATATATATATATATATATATATATAATATGTTTAAAATACGGAAACCTCCCCCCCCCCCCTCCCCCCCCAAGTAAATCCTGCGCTTGCCCCTGTTTTGGACTATAGTTTACTCTGCATTGCTGCTTAGCAACAGGAAATTAGCACTTTGCTGTACACTAGTCACCAGGGAATGGACTTTGTATTGTACATTGGACCCTTGTCAGGCAATGGGCTATGTTTTGAATCCTAGCAAGCAGCTAGTTTCCATGTAATAGTGTATATTAAACACCAGAGAATTAGGTCTGCACAGAGTTACTGAGCTGGAATGTACATTGTATAGAGTCAATGTTACATTATAATGAGTGGCAGTCATTTCTGGTATAATGAAGAGTACATGTGGGAATGTTAAATGGGGAGCACTTGCGGCGTGAAGGGGATTGCAGTGAATTATACTTACTCTGTTTTGTGTGCCAAAACATCCTGTCTCTTCACAAAGAGCTGGAATGATATAACCCAAATGTACTGTAGATTGAATGGCATATCATATTGTATAGAGTTGTGTTACAGTTAAGCCTTAAGAATCAATGTGTGCAACACACTAATGACTCAATTACGCAAAATGTTATCTTATATTTCAGAGGCTTGTTTAATTTACTCATGTAATGATTGGATTAACTATGATTTAACTATGTTTTCTTTGGCTTAGTTTGTATATCTTTTGTCTCAGACCTGGGATCTCCTGAATATATAAATTGTCTCCATGTGATAGGATTCAACCATGAAGAACATATACTGTATGGTCTTCAATTTTCAATGTAATTGAAAAATAATATTGTTTTGCAAATACTTTAGAATAGATGCATAGATACTGTATGTGTATTCAGTGTTTATATATGTTAATAATACAAAGGCCTGATCTTCATGTTAGCAAAGAGACCAAAGGGCTTGATTCAGAGCCGCTCGCAGTGCCACTGTTCATGTAATTGAGGGATTACCTGAAATCTCCTAAAACACATACGTTACGCAGAGTGCAGTCACACAGGTGCTGATGTGATCTATTCAGTCACTATCAGAAATGTGATGGCCGGTGACTGGGAGGTGGCTGCTATTGCACACACAGATAGACCATTCAGTGGGAGTTATATGGAAGTGTTGTAGACATACGCATTGGAGGCCATGGTCAGACGGAGAAACTACATCTCCCATAGGGCTGGTGCAATTTTCGATGGTGGCATGTAAGGGCACACCCATCGGTATTGCAGAGTGCATTGGGCACTAAAGACTGACAAAGGAGGTGCAAACTTGAGACCAAGGGGTTAATTCAATCAGCTGTTAGTTTTGTGCTGTGACGTCATAAATTAATAATCATCAGACATTGCGATAGATTTTAGTAAATAATGACAGACCCGCTTAAGCTTTTCAATTTGAAATGTTATGTCACACTTCTCAGGTTAACTAATCTTATGTGCAACCTGTGTAAAGAGCATTTTGTAGTTGATGAATTTAACAACCACAAATCTGTGTATACCTGTTAGTCATGAATCCCGCTTTACTGTAGATACTGTCTGGGATACATTTTTGGCATCTGGTTGATGATATTGCTCCAATCTTTTTCTGATATTTATGATAAATATCTTTTCCCAACCCTTCACTTTCAATTCCTCCAAGTAAAGGGGTTCATATAGTGTTACACTCAAACCTTGAAGCTCAGATGCCTTACATCCTATAAAAGTAAATGTATGTTTTCTGAAGGTTGTCAGGGAGTGATCTCCCTTCTTTATCACTCTGACCTGCACCCCATGGATAGGCCCCCAGAAGGTTTGGAGGTAACCTGGGAAGGAGTCTTGCATAAATCTCTTGCTCAGGAGTAGTGGTCACTCATCAAACAAAGAATTGCAAAGTGGTCTATTAATGTGTTTTTCAGGTTTACTCAAGACTACACTTTGTACTTTTTAAATTGAACCAGATGTATCCAAGCTCTTCAACGTTTTCTTGGCAACAAGGTGGTCATGCTGGTAATTATTTTCATGTATCTCATAGTATCTATTTTCTGCAGGAGAACGTCGGGCGTCCTTGGTAGTCACCGTACCTACTTGAACCCCTTATTATGCTTCTGGGCTACCCAGTTAAGACATTTAGCTGTCCCCTTGACAAACTTGTAGAACACGTTTGTACTACGACCTGCTCCCAAGTAGCTAGAGACTGGTAGAAGCCAGTACCGCCCAACTATGATGGTATTCTTGGCTGTGTCTGGCATGACAATGATGGACAATATTACCAGCTTGCTTCACACTAAAGTTTAATTTGGTTCTCCCTCCACAGCTCCATTCCCTGGAACTTCTTAATGTTATTGACAATGTGTATTTCCTTTTAGTACTGTACGTATTGGGATTCTGTTTTCAGGCCTTCAGTTACTTGTATTATAATCTTAAGCTTTTACACACCATACGCAATAATACAAAATAATTGACATCCACCAGCATTATTTTATGCTATTCTTTTTCCCATACAATGTTTTTCTTTTCTGTTATTACCCTGACATCTTAACTGCATCTCCTGTGGCTTTTGCTGATATGTATTTAGTTTGTATTGTTCTTGGCTAATTGTTAGGCCATTTCTGTACTGTATGCTTTTTCTTTTGTTTGGGGTTATAAAGACATTTAAAAAAATACAAATACTTATTTTATGCCTACGAACCTACACAGTTGCTACACCTCCAAACATTTAACAATTAACTGGGGGGATATTTAAACACCACAATTGTACAAACACTAAAGCACATTTAAGCACTGCAATCAACACACATAAATTATACACTGCTTTCATTTATAAGATTACAATGTTGAATTGATTAGATATTTTCTAACAAAAAACCCCACAAAAAATAGTATCCGTTATCAAAAAATAATTTAAAAAAATCTATAAACCACAGTAATATGCAGGTTCAACATTCTAAAGCTGGGTACACATTAGATGATGTGTACCCAGCACAATATCAGCAGCGACGGGACTCGGTGGAGGTGCGGGCATTGAAAACTGCATACACACTTGCCAATGCCGGCAACAGTGGGCGGTGCCATGCTGCCAGTCCATCGAGCAATGTCACGCGGGAGCACGCATCATCAGCAATATAGTGTGTACACACTGGACGATTTTGATGAAGTGTCATTTCGAGCCGTCAGAATTGGCCACACCATTAACAAAAATCATTTAATGTCTACCCAGCTTATCTCATCCCTCTGCTTGATAAGGAAAAAGCCTAAAAAAGCAATGTCTTTATATAGCCTTTCTTTCACTCTGCAAAACTTATAAATAAATTTTTACTGTTTAGGAGGTGTTTCCCTGCAATATATTCTGACATTTGTAGATTGAAAGCACTATTACAAAGTTATTGCCTGCTTGGGGGCGATACAAACTAAAACACGCACAATTTAGCTAATATTAACCTATGATTTTTTTATCATTGATTTCTAATTGGCAAGTGTTTAACGCGTCAGTGACTGTGTCTAATTGAATCTGCCTCAAAAGGTTTAGAAGTTCACACGCGTGTTAGTTTACAGTCTAGAAGGGCAGGGCAGTGGTGAGACGATAGGACTCAAAGGATATGGTACTCTAGCTGGTAGAACATGCGGAAACAGTAGTATCAGGAGGAGAAGGTTGAACTGAAGTTTGTGTGAGAGTCAGGTTGAGAGAGTCCCCTATAAGAGAACTATTTTAGAGGGATAGAGCCAGTCCATATTGGCAGACTGAGGGAATCCAATTCAGTTAGCGGTGATGTGCCATTCAATATCTCACAATATTCAGCTGTACACATATTTGTCAAGTAAGCTTTGCCAGGCATCACTGCTTTTCCTGTGCACTCTTTTGAGTATTTTATTAACACCCTTATTTTTGTAGAACTTTCTAACCCATAGCTTCTGCTTCTTTCTTAACACATATTAACACTTTAGTATCTCAATGGTGTGCTGACCTAGGGTGGTCGGGCCTGAGCCGACTTTGTGGGGTCCAAGCCCTGGACTTATGCTTAGTTAGGGACCTCCAGTAATAGAGCAGCCGTGAAGTGGCCTGGAGGCTTATCATATCTTTCTCTTACGTCCTAGAGGATGCTGGGGACTCCAAAAGGACCATGGGGTATAGACGGGATCCGCAGGAGCTTGGGCACACTTAAAAGACTTAATCTTGGTGTGAACTGGCTCCTCCCTCTATGCCCCTCCTCCAGACCCCAGTTAGACTTTGTGCCCAGGAGTGACTGGATGCACACTAGGGGAGCTCTCCTGAGTTTCTCTAGAAAAGACTTTATGTTAGGTTTTTTATTTTCAGGGAGACCTGCTGGCTACAGGCTCCCTGCAGTGTGGGAGTGAGGGGAGAGGAGCAGACCTACTTCTTCTTAGTTAAGGGCTCTGCTTCTCGGCTACTGGACACCATTAGCTCCAGAGGGTTCGATCACTTGGTGCGCCTAGCTGCTTGTTCCCGGAGCCGCGCCGTTACCCCCTCACAGAAAGAAGTCGGGTGAGTATGAGAAGATCAGAAGACTTCAGGACGGCAGAAGAGTTCAGTAACGGAAGGTACAGCACAGCGGTAACGCTGTGCTCCATGCTCCCACACACATCACCAACGGTATTTACTGGGTGCAGGGCGCTGGGGGGGGCGCCCTGGGCAGCATGTTACTGGAGTTGCTGGCAGAGAGCTTTTCGGTGCTTCGACACCGTTTCCAGAAACCCCCGCCGGCATTTTTCATTTTTAAATTTGGCGGGCCGAAGCGCGCCGGGAAGGGGGCGGAGCTTCGTCCCGCGGCTCACAGGCGCCATCTTCTCCTTCAACACGCGGCTGAAGGGAGACGCTGCCGGGACCTCCACATTCCTCAGACAAGTAACGGGGAGATATTCAGAAAGGGGGGGGGCCGCAGTGTGGTGCTTATTATCATTACAAAGCAGCACTGGGTACATATATCTTTTCTTGGGATATATGGGCGCTGGGGTGTGAGCTGGCATACTCCCTCTGTGTCCTCTCTCTGGGCTTCATTGTGGGCCTGTCACCTAGCTGGGACGTTCTGTGTGTTGTTGTGTGTCAGTACTACGTGTCGGCATTTCTGAGGCTGAATGTTATTCACCAGAGGAGGTTATTGGGGGAGCGGATGCGGGGCTAGATTTGGGACTATCGACGCAGCCGACACCTGATTTACTCGCATTGCTCAGTACGATAAATTCGAATGTTGCTTCTTTATCAAAGAGGTTAGATAAGTCTGAGTCACAGACGCAGGTGTGGAAAAAGTCCATGGAAGAGGCTTTGTCTCAGGTTCAGACCCCATCCGGGTCGCAAAAGCGGCCATTTACTCAGGTGGTAGATTCTGATACCGACACGGACTCTGATTCCGAGGTCGATTTCACTGAGGCTGCTTTACATCCACGGTTAGTTAAGAGTATTCAGTACATGATTGTGGCTATAAAAGATGTTTTACACATTTCTGATGAACCTGAGGTACAGGAAACAAGGATTTGTTCAAGGGAAAAAAACCTGAGGTGAAGTTTTCCCCCCCTCATGAAATGAATACTCTTTGTGAAAAGGCTTGGGAGTCGCCGGATAAGAGGTGGCAGATTCCCAAGATAATTTACAATGGGGTATCCTTTCCCTTCTGATGACAGGGAAAAATGGGAGGTGTCTCCAAATGTTGACAAAGCTCTATCTCGTTTGTCTAAAAAAGTGTCACTTCCGTCCCCTGACACGGCAGCTCTCAAGGATCCGGCGGATCGTAAGCTGGAGACGTCTTTGAAGTCCATTTTCGCTAATTCGGGTGTATTGCTCAGACCTGCTGTGGCGTCGGTATGGGTGAGTAGTGCTATTGCTAAATGGGCTGAGAATTTAGCTAATGATATGGATACCCCTTGATAAAGATAATGTCCTTTTGACTCTCGGTTATATCAAGGACGCTGCAGATTACCTGAAGGATGCGGCGAGGGACGTCTGTCTCTTGGGTTCAAGAACCAATGCCATGTCGATATCAGCCAGGAGGGCGTTGTGGATCCATCAATGGAACGCTGATGCCGACTCCAAGAGGGCTATGGAAGCGTTACCCTTCAAAGGTACTGTCTTGTTTGGGGACGGCTTGGCTGACCTGGTCTCGACCGCGACTACGGGTAAGTCCTCTTTTCTTCCTTATGTTCCCACACAACAGAAAAAGGCACCACATCAGCAAACGCAGTCCTTTCGTCACAATAAATACAGGCGTGGAAAAGGTTCGTCCTTCCTCGCTTCCAAAGGTAGAGGAAGGGGAAGGAAACCTCCTGCAGGCTCAGGCGCCCAGGACCAAAAGTCCTCCCCTGCTGCTACCAAGTCCACCGCATGACGCTGGGGCTTCCCTGGGGGAGTCCGGACCGGTGGGGGGCCGTCTACGAATATTCAGTCAGGTCTGGATTCAATCAGACCTGGATCCTTGGGTCCTAGAGATTGTGTCTCAGGGATACAAACTGGAGTTTCAAGAGATACCCCCTCATCGGTTCTTCATTTCGGCATTACCAGTAGCTCTTCCGGACAGGGAGGTGGTGCTGGCAGCGATTCAAAAATTGTGTCTACAGAGGGTCATTGTTCCCGTTCCCTCGTCCCAACGGGGGGAGGGGTTCTACTCGAGCCTCTTTGTTGTGCCGAAACCGGACGGTTCGGTCAGACCAATTCTAAATCTAAAATACCTCAATCCATACTTGAAAGTTTTCAAGTTCAAGATGGAATCCCTTCGAGCGGTAATTGCCAGCCTGGAAGGGGGGGATTTTATGGCGTCAGTCGACATAAAGGATGCCTACTTACATGTCCCGATATATCCTTCGCATCAGGCCTTCCTCAGGTTTGCGATACAGGATTCTCATGACCAATTTTAGACGTTGCCGTTTGGGCTCTCCACGGCTCCGAGGATTTTCACCAAAGTCATGGCGGAAATGATGGTTCTCCTTCGCAAACAAGGGGTTACAATTATCCCGTACTTGGACGATCTCCTGATAAAGGCGAGGTCCAAGGAACGGTTGCTGAGAAGTGTAGATTTGTCACGGTCGGTTCTGCGACAGCACGGTTGGGTACTCAATTTGCCAAAATCTCCGTTGATTCCGACCACTCGGCTGCCTTTTCTGGGCATGATTCTGGATACGGATTTACAGAAAGTATTTCTTCCAGAAGAAAAGGCTCTGGAACTGCAGGCGATGGTCAGGGAACTTCTGAGGCCGACGAGTGTGTCAATCCATCACTGTACTCGGGTTCTGGTGAAGATGGTTGCGGCGTACGAAGCCATTCCATTTGGCAGGTTTCATGCCGGGGTGTTTCAGTGGGACTTGCTGAGCAAATGGTCCGGGTCGCACCTGCACATGCACTGGAAGATAAGTCTATCTTCCAGAGCCAGAATTTCTCTCCTGTGGTGGCTACAAGATCATCACCTCCTAGGGGGACGCCGGTTCGGTTTCCAGGATTGGGTGCTTCTAACAACAGATGCAAGTCTCCGGGGCTGGGGCGCAGTCACCCAAGGAAGAAAATTCCAGGGGAAATGGTCGCTCCAGGAAGTCTGTCTCCACATAAATGTTCTCCAGTTAAGAGCCATTTACAACAGCCTGCTGCAAGCAAGAAGCCTTCTTCAGGGTCGACCTGTCCTGGTACAGTCAGACAACATCACAGCGTTGTTGCATATAAACCGTCAAGGCGGAACAAGGAGCAGAGCGGCAATGGCGGAGGCCACAAGAATCCTTTGCTGGGTGGAACAACACGTGAGCGCCCTGTCAGCAGTCTTCCTACCGGGAGTGGACAACTGGGAAGCAGATTTCCTCAGCAGACACGATCTCCATCCGGGAGAGTGGGCTCTTCACCAAGAGGTATTTGCAGAGGTGACAAAACATTGGGGAATTCCGTTGATCGACATGATGGCGTCTCGTCTCAACGAGAAGCTCCCGAGGTATTGTTCCATGTCAAGGGACCCCCAAGCCAGTTCAGTGGACGCCCTGGTGTGTCCGTGGGTTTTCCAGTCGGTGTATGTGTTCCCTCCACTTCCTCTCATTCCAAAGGTACTGGGGATCATTCGACGAGCAAGGGTTCAGGCGATTCTCGTCGTTCCAGATTGGCCAAGAAGGGCCTGGTACCCGGATCTTCAGGAATTACTGGTGAAAGATCCTTGGCCGCTTCCTCTAAGAGAGGACCTGTTGTTGCAGGGTCCATGCGTGTTTCCAGACTTATCGCGGCTGCGTTTGACGGCATGGAGGTTGAGCGCCAGATCTTAGCTCGTAAGGGTATTCCAAGGGAGGTCATTCCAACTCTCATTAAGGCTAGGAAGGAGGTTACGGCGAAGCATTATCACCGTATTTGGAGAAAGTATGTTTCCTGGTGTGAGTCTAAAATGGCTCCTGCGGAAGATTTTCACTTGGGTCGCTTTCTCCACTTTTTATAGGCGGGAGTAGATGCAGGCCTGAAATTGGGTTCCATCAAAGTGCAGATTTCGGCTTTGTCTATTTTCTTTCAAAAAGAGTTAGCTGTCCTCCCAGAGGTTCAGACTTTTGTGAAAGGAGTAATGCATATCAATCCTCCGTTTGTGCCTCCTGTAGCTCCATGGGACCTTGATGTAGTCTTACGGTTTCTCATGTCTTCCTGGTTTGAACCTTTGCATAAGGTTGAGTTGAAATTTCTCACTTGGAAGGTAGTTATGCTATTGGCACTGGCGTCTGCCAGGTGGGTGTCAGAGTTGGCGGCCTTATCTCATAAGAGCCCGTACTTGATTTTTCATTCGGATAGGGCGGAATTGAGGACTCGTCAACAATTTCTGCCGAAGGTGGTTTCTTCATTTCACATTAACCAACCTATTGTGGTCCCGGTGGCTACGGAAGCTGTGGCGATTCCAAAATCTCTGGATGTTGTAAGAGCGTTGAAGATCTACAGTACGTCACTAGGACAGCTGTTGCTAGGAAAACTGAGGCGCTGTTTGTCTTGTATGCTTCCAACAAAATTGGTCATCCTGCTTCAAAACAGACTATTATAGAAACATAGAATTTGACGGCAGATAAGAACCACTTGGCCCATCTAGTCTGCCCCTTTTTTTATCCTTTAGGTAATCTCAACCCTTTTTGAACCTTAATTCTTTGTAAGGATATTCATATGCCTATCCCAAGCATGTTTAAATTGCTCTACAGTCTTAGCCTCTACCACCTCTGATGGGAGACTATTCCACTTATCCACTACCCTTTCTGTGAAGTAATTTTTCCTTAAATTTCCCATGAACCTCCCCCCCTCCAGTTTCAGTGTATGTCCTCGAGTTCTAATATTTCTCTTCCTTTGAAGAATGTTTCCCTCCTGAACTTTGTTAAGACCCTTGATATCTTTGAAAGTTTCTATCATGTCCCCCTTCTCTCCTCCAAACTATACATGTTAAGATCTTTTAGCCTTTCCGGGTACGTTTTGTGATGTAGGCCATGCACCATTTTAGTTGCCCTTCTTTGTACACTCTCTAATGTATTTATATCCTTCTGGAGATATGGTCTCCAGAACTGGACACAGTATTCCAGATGGGGCCGCACCAATGACCTATACAGTGGCATTATCACTTCTTTTTTCCTACTACTGATTCCAGTCCCTATGCAACCAAGCATCTGACTTGCCTTTCTCATTGCTTTGTTGCATTGCTTTCCTGCCTTCAAGTCACTTGAAATAGTGACTCCTAAATCCCTTTCCTCCTCAGTAGTTTCCATTATAGTACCCTTGATACTATATTTAGCCTTTGGGTTTTTGAGACCCAAGTGCATGATTTAGCATTTTTTAGCATTAAACTGTAGTTGCCACGTTCTTGACCATTTCTCAAGCCTACCTAGGTCATCAATCATTTGTTTTACCCCTCCCGGTGTGTCTACCCTGTTGCATATCTTTGTATCATCTGCAAAAAGGCATACCTTCCCTTCAATACCATCTGCAATGTCACCAACAAAGATATTAAAGAGAACTGGACCAAGTACAGATCCCTGGGGTACTCCACTGGTAACATTTCCCTCCATAGATTGCACTCTATTAACTACAACTGTCTGTTTCCTATCCTGCAACCAGGTTCTTATCCATTTAACGGTTTTATAATCCACCCCCATGCTTTCAAGTTTATTTAGCAGTCTGCGATGTGGGACAGTGTCAAATGCCTTACTAAAGTCTATATATGCTACATCTGCAGCTCCCCCTTGATCTATTATTTTTGTCACAGAGTCAAAAAAGTCAATAAGATTTGTTTGGAATGATCTACCACCAGTAAATCCATGCTGTTTTGGATCCTGTAAGTGGTTTGATTTAAGATATTCCACAACTCTTTCTTTTAATAGTTTTTCCATTACTTTCCCCACTACTGATGTAAGGCTTACTGGTCTGTAGTTACTTGCTTCTTCCTTCCACTTTTGTGCAGTGGAACTACATTTGCTCTTTTCCAGTCCTCTGGAATGGCACCTGTATTTAGTGACTGGATAAATAATTCTGTTAACGGAGTAACCAGCACATCTTTTAGCTCTTTGAGTATCCTTGGGTGTATCCCATCTGGTCCCATTGATTTATCCACTTTTAGTTGTGAAAGTTCTGTTAGGACCTTCTCCTTTTTAAATGTACTTTCAACTACCTTATTTTTATGAATGTCCTTGCAACTTAACTGTGGCCCCATCCCTTCTTCTGTAGTAAATACTGAGCAAAAATAATTATTTAGGTGATCTGCTATTGCCTTGTCACCCTCCACCAAATGCTCACTCTCTGTCTTAAGTCTTATTATTCCTCCATTTGATTTACTCCTTTCACTTATATAATTAAAAAAAGTTTTGCCCCCTTTATCTACTGACTGGGCCATTTTTTCCTCAGCTTCTGCCTTTGCACGTCTGATCACTTTCTTAGCATCCTTCCGTCTGTCAAGATACACCTCTTTGTCATTATTATTTTGAGTCTGTTTGTATTTCCTAAAAGCCATCTTTTTTGCTTTCACACTAGTTGATACTTCTTTTGTGAACCACACTGGCTTCCTTTTCCTGGTGCTTTTCCTAACCCTTTTGATACAAAGATCAGTTGCACGCTGGATTTGTAGTACGATTCAGCAGGCTCATTCTTCGGCCGGACTACCGGTGCAGAAGTCCGTAAAAGCCCATTCTACCAGGAAAGTGGGCTCATCTTGGGCGGCTGCCCGAGGCGTCTCGGCGTTACAGCTTTGCCGAGCAGCTACTTGGTCGGGTTCAAACACTTTTGCTAAATTCTATAAGTTTGATACCCTGGCCGATGAGGACCTTGCGTTTGCTCAGTCGGTGCTGCAGAGTCGTCCGTACTCTCCCGCCCGTTCTGGAGCTTTGGTATAATCCCCATGGTCATTTTGGAGTCCCCAGCATCCTCTAGGACGTAAGAGAAAATAGGATTTTGGTACTTACCGGTAAATCCTTTTCTCCTAGTCCGTAGAGGACGCTGGGCGCCCGTCCCAGTGCGGACTATTACTTGCAGTGTTTTCTTGCTGGTTAAATTAGTTTATACACGGGTTGTGTATTTCTTGTTTCAGCTTCTTGCTGGTGTTAATTCATACTGTTATTTGGTTTAAAGTTACTCCGGTTGTACGGTATGTTTGTGGTGTGGGCTGGTATGTTTGTAGCCCTTAGTTTAAACAAAAATCTTTTCCTCGAAATGTCCGTCTCTCCTGGGCATAGTTCCTGTAACTGGGGTCTGGAGGAGGGGCATAGAGGGAGGAGCGAGTTCACACCCAGATTAAGTCTTTTAAGTGTGCCCAAGCTCCTGCGGATCCCGTCTATACCCCATGGTCCTTTTGGAGTCCCCAGCATCCTCTACGGACTAGGAGAAAAGGATTTACCGGTAAGTACCAAAATCCTATTTTTGCAAAACATATGTAACGAAGAGCTCTACATTTTCTGTTATTACATAGTATATAGTTCTTCTTACTAACAGCCAGCAGAGTGCGTGGGAAAAATCCCTTTTGTTTCACTTCTAAGTGGTGCCTGGAAAATGTAGTGATTTTGCTGGCTGTGATGTGCATGTATGCAGGTTTGATACTCACAAATTTGGTGTTCCAGGGCACAGAAGAAAGGGGCATTAGGAAAGTAGATAAATGAGAATGTGGTTGCAATCGTTGGAGGTCAATGGTGGGTGGGAAATTTTGTCAGAGAAAGGAACTTGAACAGATAATGGGGATATTTATCTCATCTGAAAATGACTTAACTTCTTATATTTCAGAAAATCATGAAACTTTTGTAAAAAAATTATCACTTGGAATTTTACACAATTATCTCTAAATTTCTTAAATTAGCTGTTAAAAATTGTATAACTAAATGTCTTGTATATACAGTATGTCACTTTTGTTTTTGTTTTTTCTATGTGTGTCTTGTAATACATGACAGAGCGATAAATGCTGGTTGGTTGTTCCTGGGTACTTACTGCATTTCAGTATCTGCAATAGGCTAGCAAATTCAAGAATGATTTGAATTGATCCTTATATTTAAGGCTTAAAATGTAAATTTGCATACTCAAAGCTATAAACCCCTTATTGTCCTAATAGTACCTTTATAAAAACAGCAGTAGTTTGTGTTTGGAATGTATTAAGTGTTTTCTACAGCTGTATGTTCTGTACCCTGTACCCAAGCAGTTGCTCATTTTAATTTGTATTTATTTATTTGTATATCTTGAACGAAACAGTAAATCACTGAAGATGATTATTTTCTTTTTAGTGCTCCAGTGTTTAATGCTAGGATAAACCAGGCAATTACCAATGAGTTGTGTTGTACCGAATTATATCCTTCTAGTCTGCATGTATTGTTTAAAGAAAGGAACTATCAGTCTTCAGTTCATTGTAATTCAGGCTGCATCTCTCAACAGTGGAAGAACTAATGAAAATGTAAGGACTGCACAGTCTTATTTTACTGTTAAATATTTGCAATGCTCAGTGCATTATTTTGCCAAATTTTCTCCATGCTTTCCGGAAGATTAACATCTGTGATTGTGACAATTAGATTCTTCAACCTGTCCAAAGAAAATAAGGTAAACATTTAAAGAAAACAAAAGTTCACTGTAGATATATTCCCAAAACAGCTATTATGCATACTGAAGCTGTACGTTTAATCTAGTGCTATATGCTGGTAGCTGCAGTTTCTGAAACACATTGGTTGTCACTGCATAGAAATGCTACAGTATTGTTGTAAGCATGCAGTATATAGTACATACAGTATTTCAGTGGATTTTATGGTGGGTGTTGTTACACGGTCGAATCACATTATTTTGACCACTCCCTACATTTGACATAGGCAGCATGTAGCCCATGAAGTGCGTCACGTGTCGTGCGCTGGCTTAGTGGGTATATAAGGTGTGCAATAGGCCGTCTGCACACACATCACTTGTTGTCATGGGTAAAAGGGGATATTTATCAGAGTTGTAAAAAGGGATGATTATCTGTTTTCGGCCAAAGGTGGCAGTATCTCTGAAACAGCGCAGTTTGTGAACTGTGTGAGTGCTGCTGTGGTGAAGGTGTGTCGTGACTGAGCAAATGGCACCATTGCGAATAACATACGTGGAAACTGCAGAGCACCACGTGCCATTGATGTGAGAGGTGAACGTCTGCGTTGAAGGTGCGTGAGGGCCGACGGACATTTTTGTCTTTTTAACTTTGCTGCAGTCACACCAGACAGTCACTGTTTGCAGGTCAACATAGTGATTTATATGATGTTGTAAAGTACTATAAGGGGGAAAGAAAATGTGTCCGCTGGAGATATTCCCCTAGTAATTTAGGGTGTGGCACGCGATGAATATTGGTCCTCAGAGGGGACGGATTATGGGTCTAAGAAACCAGTTTAAAAAATTTTATATAGAATTTTCAAACATGACCTTCATATCTTAATGGTGAGGGCTAGTTCTTGTTCGGTAAATTTTTCACTTAATTTCTTGAAGTCTTTGGTTTGAATTGAGGCAGATGGTTCTTTGTACGGAACTGCTTGTTAACATTTACGTTTGTGCATGCTGTACTGAGCTGTACAGTTTATCATATACTGTACAGTAGGCTAATTTTTTAAACTATGCTGTGACACATTCGGGCTTGTATGATTTTCCAGTACGATTGTTTTTTTTGTTTTTTTTACTCAGTACATTTTTATTGAAAAAAATATTGCGGTACAGGTTATATGAGATGTGAAACATAGACTTCAAAATGTACAGCAAATACTATAACTTGGGGAAGGTAAGGAAGAATAACATAAGGGGTAGATAAAAAGTAATATAGACGATGTATGCAATATAACAACATAAGCATAATTACACACCCCTGTCGGCCAACCGATCTCTGACTATTTTATTTTTTAAGGGGCAATCATTTACAAGGCATGGTTTAGCCTGGTGTTTACCCCATTAATAAAAGTCAGAGATCGGCAGGCATCCCGCTGCTTATAGAGCGACAAAAGAATAGCTGATGACAATATACCCAAATATGAAATTTAAGAGGAGGTTAATGCAGGAAGCTTGGATGGCGGGGTAAAATGGGAAGCATAATAGTTAGATCATAGGCTCCACTTAAGGGAGAATAGGTAGATGTGAAATATTTAAATTCGAGAGTCTCCATTTCAAAGCTGCATTGAATATTATAATTTTTGACAAGAGGAGAGGGGAGTCAGAACGTTTCCAATATTGGGCCGTGACCACTCTCGTAGCTATAAAGATGTGGCCAATTACATATTTGGTATGTGGTTGAACTGATGGAGGAAAATAATGCAAGAGTACAATTTCAGGAAGGTGGTGGGGCGTTTCTTAAGTAACCTGGGTTAAAAACTTCCACCAACAGTGGCTGACTTAATGAACACACGCTATAAAAATATGAAGTAGAGTACCCTCCTATCTGCAGTATCTCTAGCAATATTTTGAGGACTCTGGACATATTTTATGTAGTTAAGCTGGAGTATGGTATAAACCTTGAACCAGTTTAAACATAATTTCAGAATGGTTAAGGCATTTGGACATCCTGAACATATTTATAAACAATGCAATCCAGTCGTCATCTGTCAGGGAAATTTAGAGGTCCACTTCCCATAGAGGGCAAAAGAGTCAAATTTGGAGGTTATATATGGGGGGTGGTAGGGAGGGGGGGGATGCCCAATGCCTTATTTGTAGATATTTCTAAAACGTGCTAGTGGGAATGGAATATTGTTCTTGAAGTTGATGGAACAATTTAAGGTGTTGATTGTCATACAAATATCTAATATAAAAATACCTTGATCTTGCCAAGTCCATATGGGCAGGTTGGGAATTAGCTTTGAAACTGCTAACATGGAAATATTAGAGGGGGGAAGTAAGAACTCCCCAAATAATCTAATTATTATTGAGTCAGATACACTCTTTAATCTTAAAGAAGAAGGTGGTTTAGTAGATGACTTAGACCATAGGAGATCTTGTATGGGGGAAAAAGCTTGCACATGAAACTTTCTATGTCTACCAATAGCTTATTAGGGGAAGGGGAAAACCAATCCCTCATCTGATCTAGAAGACAGTCTTGTTGGTACATTTTGAGGATGAGAGCCACAAGGACTCCTTTACTTTCCGATCTAAACATATGAGCTTTATGCACACAAGATCTTCTTGTGTACCAAACCAAAGGATGAAGTGACAGTATAGTATTTAGTTTAAAGACTTATAGGAATTATATAAGGTATAGCATGAAATAGATGTAAGTTTCTTGGAAGCAGCATAATTTTAACAGAGGATAAATGGCCTAGCCAGGAGATTTCGTTGTTAACCCAGTTTTTTTTTCTTGTGTGAGAATGTAAGGTCTATTATATCAGAAATGTTGTTGCTTACTACAGTGCTTCAGTTACTCATTCATGTTTAACAGTGCATTATTCATGCATACAGGCAGACAACTCTGACTTGAGGCCAAAGTTTTGCGCTAGTTCTGTTATTTCAGAAATTACCTCTCAAACTATTGTTGAATGATATTAATTACCTTAAATTTCCGAAAAAGATGGAACAGGGTATATTAATTAATCTCCTAAATTAACACTTGCCATATTTTAATATATATTTTGACGAGTATGTTGTTTGTTTATGTTGGGGCTAATACTGAGTAGAGAGCAAAGCAAAATAAGCAAGTAACTGCACCGTGCTGCAATGCAAGGGGAGCAAATTAATTATTTTATTTTTTGGCATGTACGGTAAATATTGTCTGCTTTTGCATGTAGCCCACAAATGCTGGGCTGCTTTAATTTTACACTATTATTTAGATTTGAGTTAAGACAAGCTCCTCTCAACTCTAAATCTCTGTGCACATTTTAAATCTCCCCACCTGCATCACAACATCTGCAACAAAGGTACTGATTTTATTGCATCAATATTTTCAATTGCATTTCCGATGAGCTGAGAAAATCTAGTGTTACATGCTCTGAAACACATTAAAACAGTACCTGAATAGTTTTGTGGCTGTAATGCAATCATTTTGAAAAAAAAAATCTTGATCACATGTCTGAACTGCATTGGAATTTGTATGATAGGAATGTGGAAAAACCAATAAATCTAATCTAACCTTATTAATTAGTATAACAATTGTATTAAATGAGCGCTAATATATGTGTGTGTGTGTGTGTGTGTGTGTGTGTGTGTGTGTGTGTGTATAAGCACGGTTTATACAGATAATGGGTGGTGTGTGTAGTGTAAATTAAAATATTCTCATGCAATACAGTATGATAAATGTTAGTCTGTTTAGACTTCTTATGGGGAGCAGTTGGATTGGTTTCCTCCTGGTAAGCACTGACTGGGTTCCAGTGGTCTAGGAGAATGTCCGATGGTATGGGAACAAGGTCCATTAGGTGTACTAATTAACTGTCCATTAACTGCCTACTGATCTTGGCTGGCAGGCTGTCTGTCCTTCTTCTCCGCAGCATTGTGCTGCAAGCATCTGGCCAGTGGCGCCTTTTGATGATGTCACTCCCGCTCCGTCCTGGATTCTTTGTTCCCTCCAGTCTTCCACAAAATCGTTGTTAATTAGGAGTCTATGACCTTTATATTTATAGATGCCAATTAACTTTTTTTTTTTTTAGTAGGACCATATAAAACAACATTTGTAGATCTCTAAATAACAGTGTAAGTGATACAAGTTAGTAGCGGATTTACCGCTAGGCAACCAAAGTGGCCAAGTCATGGCGGACTGCAAGCTCCGTCGAAAATGGCTGAGCATTGAGCCTCCTGAATACTCCCGACAGACTATCAATGATTAGACAGGTGCCGGGTGTCGTCACCAGCGATCACATGCTTTGTCTCATTCAGTTTATTGTCCTCTTTGTGCGACTCTTCATGATGGGATGCGTGCCAGTGAAGAGGATGAGGAGATACATGCTTCTGCGCTCCCTATGCGTGTCTGCAATGTTTATTTTCAGTAACCTAGTACACTAGGGACCAGGGGGGAGTGGCACACACTGACCTGGGTGGGGGGCATAGGTGTGCGGCAGCATGCATTGATCAGGGGTGCATGGCAGCATACACTAATCGGGCGGGCATAGGTGCACAGTGGCATACACTGACTGTGGGGGTTGCATGTTGTCCATTTCTACTGTCAAGGAAAAAGCAACATTGGGCATAGGTGAGCAGCAGCATACACTGACTGTGGTGGGGGGATGACGTGGTTTACTGTGGCTTACATTGACTGAGGGGGCATGGATGTATGACAGCATACACTGTCCTTTTGTCAAGGAAAAAAAGTGGCAGTACATCAAAGACTTATTTGTATCTGCAAATACTTTTTTTTTTTTTCAGGTTTCATTTTATGTTTTCTATTTAGCAGTACATGCCTTTGAAAAAATATATATAATTCCTCCAATATAGAGATTATGATATGATCTATTTAAATTACAATTACTAGGTGAAGGTCATTTGAAAATTGCAAAGTAGTCATATAGAGATTAGTAAATGATTTCTGCAGATTTGTGGCACTTTTGTTTGTAGAAAGAAAAATATCTACAGATACTTCATAATATCACAAGATGCAGAAGGTGGTAAATACTACAGTATCTCACTAATACTTCCCATCAGTAATTTTTTATATGGCTAACCCCTATAATATTGTTTTGTTTTAAACAGGATGTAGTTATGTGACCGGCGGTCAGGAAAATAGCCCCACAATGTCATTGGCCACCTTAAGGCATATCTTGTGTTTTTATGTTGCACCATTAAAATGGGCATTACAGGCTCATCAGCACTTGGCTTATTAATTTCCAGCCCCAACCCAACATTGGATGGCTTCATGTCGGCTGCAGTAGTGGATTTACTGTTAGGCACCCAAGGCAGCCGCTTAGGAGTACACTGCGGCATACATTGACTGCTGGGGAAATGGACAAAAATATAGCGCTATGGATTATTTGAGGGGGTCTGGGACTCCAGGTCGCCAACAAAAAGGTCGACACACCTTAGGTCGACGCCAATTGGTCGACAAACCTTAGGTCAACATGTACAAAAGGTCGACATGGAAAAAGGTCGACAGGAACAAGTTCGACATGGAAAAAGGTCGACATGAGTTTTTAAATTTTTTTTGGTGTTGTTTTCTTCGTAGAGTGACCGGGAACCCCAAAGAGTGCACCGCGTCCCCTCGCATGGCTCGCTTCGCTCGCCATGCTTCGGGCATGGTGCCTTCACTTCGCTCGGCACAGATTACCGTTCCAATCGTAGTCCACGTGGATCGTTAAGTATGAAAAAGTTCCAAAAAGAAAAGAATTGTCAAAAACTCATGTCGACCTTGTTCCATGTCGACCTTGTTCCTGTTGACCTTTTGTCCATGTCGACATTAGGTGTGTCGACCAATTGACGTCGACCTAAGGTGTGTCGACCTTTTTGTTGTCGACCTGGAGTCCGGATACCATTTGAGGAAAAGGGGCCCCAAATCAGTGTTCTGCTCAGGGCCCCATAAGGTCTAAATTTGCCTCTGATACAAGTAATTGCAAAATTGCATAATTATTTCTAAAATGGACTGCGAGATTGCTGAAGATACACAATATAAGATATCTGTAGAAAGGTGTCCCATTATAGGTGCTTGCGATGCTTCCATTTAAAGTTCTAATATGCTATTATGCAAATGATTAAAACACAGCAGGAAACAAATGGAAAATACAATTGCAATCAGTGTTTCTCATCATCCTATTAATCAGGCATTACTTAGCTTATATGAAATTGATTTTCAGGGATATTTGGCTTTAGTATGTTTGCAGAATGTTCGTGTTAGGATCAGCCCTGACTCTATATTAGATCAAGATTTAGACTTAACTCTTAGGGCTGCACTCAGGTATACCAAAACACTAAATGGTCCTTAGGGCCAATGTTTCAGTAGTAGTTTTATTTCCCCGATTAAAGTATAAAGATACTAAAACATAGAATCACCAAAAATATAAGCTTTTTTTTATATTCGAGTGCAGCCCTCCTACTTATTTACAAAAGTATGCCTCCATTCGAAAGGCAAAACGGTAAAATTACTATTTCTTGTGGGTGCTAGAAATCAATCTATCTACCTTTTCTTGATATCTATAGAGAAAGCTTTGTGAGTGGAGTTTGTATTTCCCCCAGTATTAGAATATTAGGATGGGCTTCCTCTGGTTTCATCCCACAGTCCAAGAACAAACTGATACCTACCTCACAACAGTCAGACATGAAAATCGAGACAAAATAATCCCACCACAGTTCACACAAATAGACACAGTTTTGTGTTGCATGCAGTAGCTTTTTTGGTCTGCAATGCGATTTGTCCTGCCAAAATCAAAACAGTTGGGACTAGACTGGTATAGTGTGGAACTGGGACATGAAGAGCCCCCTTGGCATATCTCTGATGTGCTATGCTCATGGGCCCCAGATTTCATGGGGTCGGCACACTGCACACCCCTGTACACAAATAAGTAACATTTCCCAGTGATTAGCACATCTGAAGTAGAGAAGTAAGTGCATGTGTCATGTTCCTGGAGACTAGCGCATGTGCAGTAGACTCTGTCACAAAGCCAGTGCACTGCCAGAAGTGAGGGTGCCCATACAGAGGGTGCAGACGAGCCCTTGCCTCTCTAAAGCCATCCCTGAAGAGCCCACCAAGAAAATGTAATGTTATGGGCCCATAGAAGTGCTGTACTGCTAAAGAAATGTTAGCAACCAGAGGCGGTTTGATTAGTTAATAGAGTTGGTTACTACTTTTTTTTCTTTGCAGATTCCCGGACAGGAGGACTGACCGGGGGCATGGCTAAAACTGTTGTATGCCCCTTTGGCATCAGAAACCTCACATGTCAGTAAAAAGTATATATGGCATCAGAACGCTCTCATTGTCCCTTTGTATGAGACATGCCTGTGAAGAAGTCTAAATGACATCTTGCAAGGGTCAGGATGAAATATGTTGACAACTTCATATTTGACCAGCTGATGACCTTTCTGGGACAGATGATGAGAGATAAACCCTGTCTTTTCAATTGATTGTATGTGTGTTTTTGGGGGATTGGGTATATGTGAATACCGACGGCGGGATCCCGGCTATTGGATGGCCAGCGTGGGGGCTAGCACAACAAAGCCACTTGCGGAATCGCTGTGCTCACCACAGGTTCTATTCCCACTCTCTGGGTTTTGTGGACACCCACGAGTGGGAATAGTCCCTGCTGGTCAGCATGCCGACCGGCATGATTTTCAGATACCGCGATCCCGGGGTCGGTATTGTGAGACCACCGGTCACATAAATGCATCCCGTTTTGGGGATGTATTAAATGAGAATTTGTTAAAATGCTACTGTGGTCCCCTATAATGTGTTTTTTTTTTTTTTAATGAGACCGTTCCTACTTTGAATTATTTCCCCCGAAGGAAGATAGATGTACAGAACTGGAAGCTTCTACTATCTACTGGTTTAGATAAGCACATATCATTTATTTTGGTACAGGGACAATCACTTTTAAGTTTACCCAATATTATTAATATTGAATGGTTTGAATTGTTATGTATGTCGTTGTTATATTTTCTACAGATATATACATAACCCCCAACTATCCTCTGCTGAGAACTGCCCAGCAGCTCCTGGATTACTCAACAAGCCCCCAGCATGACGAGAAACAGGGGTGTGACACGTGGTGTAGCCTCAATCACTTTTAAGTTTACCCAATATTATTAATATTGAATGGTTTGAATTGTTATGTATGTCGTTGTTATATTTTCTACAGATATATACATAACCCCCAACTATCCTCTGCTGAGAACTGCCCAGCAGCTCCTGGATTACTCAACACGCCCCCAGCATGACGAGAAACAGGGGTGTGACACGTGGCGTAGCCTCAAAAATTTTAGTCCATGAGGCGTGGTCTTGTGAGTGCAAAGTCAAAGCCCCTTTTTGTGTGCGCGAGTAGTCCCTGGATGGGCATCAAAAATTTTAGGATGCATATAGAGGAGCTTACAGTCTATTTTCCTTGTCTCCTGGACACACACAGAAAACTATTAGCCTATAAGCCTACCTAATGTTCTATTAGTGCCTCACATCATCATACTTGCTAGGATTCAATCAGCCTGTATCTCATACAGCTATTTTCAATGCTCTTTCCCTTCTGATCAAACAATTTTAAAGAAAGGTGCTTTTAAATTCACTTTGAACATATCTAACCTTGCTTATTCTTGCCTCCTAAAGTACCCACAAGTCTGAATCCGATATTACCATAAATTATAATAGCTGAATTGCAAAGCAGTTTTTCTAGCTGAACATCTAATCCAAAAATTTGTTGAATTATCATATGGACGCAAGAGTATAAATCTGTTATTTCTAAATCAAATTCAATATCGTAATAGCAGTTTTAGAAATCTTCATGAAATCCATTTGCAATGTACTCACATTTTGTGTGACTTCGATATTTATTCATTCCGTCCATCACACGGAAGTAACATTTCTACAGTAGATAATTGCATCCCATAAACCTAGTTTGTAATGTTTTTTTCAGTGCAAGCCCATCATAAATTGTCTTGTTAAGAATTTTGTTTGTAAATACATTTATACATTATTACTTGAACACCATTCATAGAAACACAGATTTTAATGGCAGATAAGAACCACTTGCCCCATCTAGTCTGCCCCTTTCATGTCACACATGCGGTCTGGGCAGTGCTATGCATTAAGAAACTACTTTGAACAGTCAGGTTAATTGCCCTTCTATCCTGTTTACATACTTCAGACAAAATAGTCTAAGACAACAGAAAGTAAAGGAAACAAATTATGTTTGTTGTCATGGAAAAGGTTTCTGTCAGATGAAGCTTTAAAACATCGCCATCCGACCTTTACGATTACAGATTTTTTCAGATGTGCAGCAATGGAAAACCTTAAATAAAGGGCAGAGGTATGCGCAGAAACGCTGTCAATATAACAAACAATTCTGAGTATGTGGGAGGATTCCTATCAGCATGTAACAGGCACTTCACTGCTGTTGCTAGGAAACCCTTTTCCATTGCATACCTGAAGCATTGCTGTCCTGGTCATTTAGCTGCAGCATTGATGAAAACACAGATTGAACATAACCAAAGTAGACAGGTTGAATATACTTATCACTTGCACATTCTGCAAGTGATTTCCTACGCGCATATAGTGAAACTAATGAAAACAGATGAAAATATTGAGGTTGAGGAAGATTGCAAAGTAAACGTCATATTTTATATTGATATTTGGATTTTATCATGGACATTGTATTGACTTTAACTCCCAATGTATGTCCATGAATGTTGTCTAACAAAAATATTTGCATACATGGATTGTTCACAGAAGAAGTATATAATGTTAATGGTAAGCTTGGCGAGGGAGTCAATCAGTTTACAGGCTGTTGGGATCCTGGCGGTCAGGATACCGATGCCGGAATCCCGACACTCGGCACAGATTCCCCATTTGGGTGGTGGTCCACGCCACCACCAGAGAGGAAATAAATGACCAGTTCTGCAGCATGGTGAGCACAGCTAGCCCTCAAGGGGACACGCTGCGCTTGCCATCAATATTCTGACTGTCGGGATCCTGGCGTCGGTCTCCTGGCCGCCGGGATCCTGACAACCGTGAGATCATATTGAATCCGCTTGTGATTTTTCCTATGATCCTCACAACTTTATAGTGATCATTTTTAACGTCATTACACTTGCAGTGGAAACATCAAAACATTATTTTTTTTTTAAATCAAGAAAACTGTTTTCGTGATCCATAAACGACTATGTTTCTTAGTGACTAAGTGTTTTACATAAAAAAAATCATGCTACAAGACTGTTTTTTTTTTTTTTTTTGTATTTTACTATAGAAAAAAATTATATCAATTTCAAGTAAAATGGCATACCTTCCAAATTTTGGTGATAGGAAACTGGCAGAGAATTGGGTGCTGCCTTGAGTGGAAGGTGTAGTCTCAAGTAGAGGGGGCAGGGGCCTTACAACACAACCATGTTTTTGGCATTTTCAGGGCGTGCCCAGTGTTCACTGAGCAGCTGGGCAGCCTCTGGCTCACCTCCCTTCACAGTTTGAATGTTGTGCACATGCCCACAGCATCTATTTATTGATCACTCACTGCTTTACAGAGCAGGGCTGGAATTGGGAAATTTGGGAGGTATGAAAATGGGGACTCGTAGATGAGGAAGAAAGTAATGGTCAATGTTACCCTATTAATCACTAGTACAATGCTGTGTAAAAATAAATTAGTGATCATGGTCATCTTCATTCAAAAGTACAATATATCTTTATGGCTGTGTAGCCTAAAACCCAGTTTCCTTCCCCTTACACTGTCAACCTTTCCTTTTGAGTATTCACTCCAGAACTATTACACTGGTTATGCATTGAAGATATGAGTCCCAGCATGGTGCAGGCTCTTTCTTTTTTTTTTTTTTTTTTTTAAACATTACTTTTTATTAAACATTTTTCACACATAAAGGGGATACAAAAAAAGAGATAGGGAAAACAAATAATATAAAAACAGACATTAGGGGAGCCAGATACACTTCACACAACACATTTAATGCCCTGTTGACCTTTAAATATAAGAAAAAGTTGACATATTAGAATGAAAATCATTAGATCTCCTACGGAGGTGAATGCAGTACAGACAGATCAAGCGGAGAACTATAAATAGTGGAGTGGACCATTCATTCTCTATGAAGATTCCAGCTATACCACTTCATAAAAAGAGAGGATGGGGAGGAAGAGTATTTAGCACTAGCAGTTTCAAACATATAATGGTTGTGTACTTTATTCTGAATAACAAGCAAAGAGGGAAGCATCTCCGATTTCCAAAGCTGAGCAATCGCCACTTTAGTGGCAACCAAGATATGTCCCATAACATATTGATCTCCAGCTGACAGGTGGCCGACATACAAATGAAACAGTGCTGTAGCTGGATCAACCAGAACAGACACTCGAAGCACATTACTTATCATTTGAAACACCTCCCTCCACAGCGAACGTAACCGTGTGCAAGCCCAGAAAACATGATAAATACCGCCTATCCCCCACATTTCCTCCAACAGTAAGGTGACATGGAGGGCCAAATGTGATGTTGCTTCTCCGGAGTAAAATATGCTCTCTGTATCAATTTAAAGAACATTTCGGAATGACTAATACATTTGAAAAGTTTGAAACAGGAACCAAAGATTGAGTCCCACTCTGCATCAGTAAAGGGTCTGGCTAAATCCCCCTCCCACTTAATCTGAGACTTTAGTTTACCAGGCCTACCATCATGGGTTTGAAATTGATACCACCAGGAAATACCCCCTTTATGAGAGGGTGAATCCAATTTAGCTTTAGTAAAGGCCGGGAACACTGGTTTGCTGTGGGATTTAAACAAGAAAGTTTGAAGCCAACTCCTAAGTTGTAAAAACTTTCCAAAATATTACTTCGGAATATCATATTGATCCTGTAGCTGCAAAAAAGATAATAAACTATCCCCAGCAAATAAATCTCCTAAAGTTGTTAGCCCTCTACCAATCCAAGTGTCCAATGCCAAGTTCTGAACAAATAACATCAGACCATGCAGTGATAGAAATAGGGACAGTAAAGTAGCCTCCTCACAGTTTAAAATAAGTTTATGCCACACTACTACGGTGTGCTTGATTGATTTACAAGGGCCCACCCATTTACTGGTAGTGGAAGTCGGCATCCATAGCAGATCAGGGAGAGTTACCGGATGACAGCTACTTCTTTCTAAAGTAACCCACGGTTTAGGGGATTCCAAATCAAACCAATCTCTAGCCTGGTTAATCAAACAGGAGATATTATACTTCTCGATATCAGGAAAAGCGACTTCCCCTGCAGATTAAGGCAAAACTAAAACACTTTTTGCAATTTTAGGTTTAGATCCCTTTCAAATATATTTAATAAATATATGATTATATTTACTATATAAAGTTTTAGGAAGAAGCCTAGGAATGGTGCAAAACAAATACATGAGTTTTGGCAAAAGAACCATCTTGGCAGCCGCTATCCTACCCAACCAAGAAACCTCCTGTAGCATCCCGTCTCCAGTCAGCCCCTCAAACGCCCGCAACAGAGGACCATAATTACAATCAATGATATTGTCCTCATTTGCCAAATTAATCCCAAGGTATTTCAAGTAACGCCCCTGCCAGGCATATTTATATGTATGTTTGAGATGGTCTAAAGTGTCAGCTGGGATATTAAAGGAAAGCGCTTCCATTTTAATCTATAGTACGAAATAATAATCCTGCAGTACCCTATGAAGTTCTGGCAAGGAAGACTCGGGTCTTGTAAACTTAGCAAAATATCATGAGCGGACAAACTAATTTTGTGAGAGTGACCCCTTATCGTAGGACCCTTAATTAATACCTGTGAACGAATACGTTCAGCCAAGGGTTTGATGGCCAATGCAAAAATAAGAGGGGACAACGGGCACCCCTGTCGAGTGCAATTAGTGACAAGAAATCCCAAGGAAAGGCAACCATTCACAAATACCTTGGCAGATGGATTGGAATAAAGCGCTAGGATAGAATCCAATATCGGTCCAGCGAAGCCAAATGTTTCCAGTGTTGCTCTCAAGAACCCCAATGCAACCTATCAAACACCTTTTCGGCATCAAGCGACAATACTAAAAGGGGCTCCCCTTTAGATACGCAATGCTCTGTAACAATGATCACTCTTCTCGTGTTGTCTGTGGCCTGCCTGTTCAGCACAAATCCCACCTGGTCAGGTTTAATAAGGGAGGGGTGAAAGACGATTAGCTATTAATTTAGCAAATATTTTTACATCAGAATTTAGGAGAGCTATCGGCCTATAATTTTGAACTGATGATTGGCTCTTTCTTGGCTTAGGAATAGCAATAATTTGTGTTTCCATCATTTCTGGTGGGATTTGTTTTGACCCAGAAGCATCTGTAAACACTAATAAAAGGATCAGGGCCAGCTTATCTTTAAATGTTTTGTAAAAAGTAGATGGATAGCCATCCGGGCCCAGCACTTTGTCATTTGTCAAAAACCCGTTCCAGCTCCTCGAGTGTCCAAGGAGTATTAAGAGCTGAACAGACCTCTGGTGCCAACGAGGGAAGACCAAGTTTACTCAAAATGGCCCTTACGTCCACCATAAGAGGTTGGCAGGTGGGAACATCATCCTTTATATTATAAAGTTTGGAGTAATAAGAGGCAAAAACATTTGCTATTCCAGTAGGATCAAAAACCTTCACTCCTGTGTCGGAATGGACATAGTGGATCCTTTCACGTGCTCTCTTACCTCTCAATTTTCTTGTAAGCAATCTGCTGTCCCGGTTACCATACACATAAAATTTTTGGTTAAGTCTAGTAAGGTTACGTTGAACCTCAGCCAAATAAAAAACATTCACTGTGTCCCTAGCTGCACACAAAGATTTAAAGAGAGATTTATCATGCGGATTAGACTTGTGCGCAGTTTCCAATCTGGAAACTTCTGTTTCAGCTTGTTCAAATTAGCTGCTATCTGTATTGCAGAACCAAGAACCACAACTTTAAGAGCACACCAAAAATTTAAAATGGTTGCTTCCTCGGGAGAATTGACACACAAATAACAGTCAAGGGAAGACTGGCCTGTTTGGACTCCAACTGGCTGAGACTCTGTTGTCCCAGATGCCAAGGACCAGGGGATGTCTTCATATTCCCTATATCCCATACTATAAACAGTGGTGAGTGATCTGACCAAGTCATGGGGAGGATAGTAATTTTACTAATAGACGACAAGGTCCACCTATCGGATAATGCAAGATCAATCCTAGAATACGTGCCATGAACATGGGAATAGAATGTAAAATCCTTTTCGGACAGATGTTTCATATGCCCTACATCGAACAGGTCATATTCTGCTAACAAAAGGCGGAAACCCGCCGCCGAATCAAGGGGCTGACTGGAGAGCGGAGTTCTTTTATGCAATTTATCTGTCTGAGGGTCCAGGACCATATTAAAATCACCCATTATTAATAGAGCACCTTTACGAAATTGTTGAATCTTAGAGCATAATTTCTTGCAAAAAGGTAATTGCCTGGTATTAGGGGCATAACCAACTACGAAAGTGGTCTCAAGAAGCCCAATCAAGATCTCCCCTCTGGGTCGGAATACTGGGAGCAGAGAATAAATGAACAGTGTTGTGAAAATAAAATTGCCACCCCCGCTTTCTTCGCAGGGCTATTGGCCGTATAACAATGAGGATATCTCGTGTTACTAAACTGAGGCGGGGCCGAATGTTTGAAATGGGTCTCTTGAACTGCCACTATCTGTGCTTTATGTTTATGAAAATAGTTAAGAGCTAATCTCCGTTTATGGGGGGAATTAAGCCCCTTTGCATTTATCGATATAACATTCATTCATATAACAACCATCATCTTTGGTGAAAACCTGAGTATTACGGTCAACAACTGAGCCTACATAATAGAAGTCAACTATCTGGCAAAAAATAAATAAAAAGAAACAATAGGAATGAAAGAAGAAGTAGGTACAACAAAGAAGAAAAGAGATAGGAACAGAAATAACCCCAGTTGGGGGCACAGGTGTACGCCGTACCATGGCGACCCTAACAAAGAAGTGTGGGGGGGGGGTAATCACCCCACCCTCGCCCGACAGTATCAAAATGAAGAGGAGATCCTCAGTGGGTAAGGACCGCTGCCTCGAATCACCATCAATATCATTAACTAAAGCCTTCGGTATGAGGAGAACAGTATACTGTATATATATTAAAGAAAAATTAAGCAAGACAGGCATCTGGGACATCTAGAATAACAGACGTAAAAAGCACACAAACATAGCTACGTCAAACAGCCTTTAAAAAAAGAAAAAAACAAATTTAACATTGAGGATCTCTCTCAGCAGAAAAACTGTAGATAACATGGCAATTTATACTCCTCGATAATGAGTATAAAGCCCTTTATAAAAACAAGTATATTATGCACAGAAGAAAACAATCCTGGAAGAACAAAGAAGTAGAGCATATAAACAAACATGAATTACACATTCTTGACACTTATGACGGAACTCCTGCCTTAGCCCAGTCCCGCTGCAGACCACGGGCAGGACATGTAGTAGAGGATTCCGGAAAGTTCCACTTGTGTAAAAGGTATTTGCCCTCTTCCAGGTCTCCAATCACCAAAGTGAACCCGTCACGCGTGACTAGCAGCTTTGTAGGGAGTCCCCATCTATACGGGATATTGTGCCTGCGGAGATCCGATGTAATAGGGTAGAAAGAGAGGTTTTTTTTAACAAGGTCGCCTGGGATAGATCGCCATAGATCTGAATGGGGCCCAAAATCTCCTAGGCATCATCCACTGATCTGGCAGCTTTGAGGATCGCCTCTTTACCGTGAAAGAAATGTATGCGTAACAAAACATCCCTCAGAACGCCCACCGGCGCATTCCTAGGTTTAGGGAGTCTATGAATACGGTCTATCAAGAGATCTAGCAGTCTAGTAGACGGCAAAAGTTTCCAGAAGAGTTCCATTGCAAAGTCCATTCAAGCTATTATTCGAGACAGTCTCAGGCACCCTGCGTAATTTTAAGTTATTACGTTTAGATCTGTCCTCCAAATCTGCAACCTTATCTTTAAGGGCCACCACTTCTGCTTGTAGTGACTCATGGGATGTGATCAATTCGTTGTGTGAGCTAACAACCTTTCCCATTTTAGTTTCCAAAAGTAGTCTATAGACCTTTGACACATTTGGAGAGTAGCCCGGAATTCTGCTGCAACCTCTTCCTTAAATTGTGACAGTAAAAGTTTCATAGTTTTTACTGTAAGGGCATCCTTATCCTTCATAGGCTCCAAAGTGGTGTCATTGGGGAGGGGGTATGAGGGGCCGCTGTCAGTAGCAACAGCGAGTAAGTCTTTCTTAGAAGTAGCCGTACCACCAGTTTTACCATGCGAAGCCTGTGGAGAAGGTTTAAAGAAGGCCACCTGCGATAACGGTTTAGTAACTTTAAATTTCTTAGGAGGCCTAACGAGGATATATGGCGTGAGCAAACACAAAAACAGAGGGGGGAAAAAACAAGGGCTTCCAGTCACATGCACAGTATTGCACTCGAAGAGCAATTAGAATGTCATCACACAGATAGTTTGAGTCGGGTCGGGTGGTGACATTAAGGTATCATATTAATGCAATGCTATCACTTGGTGAACTCTCTGATGGAATCTCATTAGCCAGACGTGTCCTAACAACTTCTGCCACTTCCTTCCAATGTAACAAAGTAGCATAGTGTAAAGGGCTTATAGACTGATAAAAGAATGTAGCCCCTTAATGTAGAAATCACACTATGACTGTCAAAGCAGTAATTCTGCTTTTGGAGGAGCAGTCCCAATATTTAATGTGGCAAGTAATAAAGGTAATGCTGTGTTCCACAGGGCTAACAGGGCACCAGAGCAGCCTACAACAGGGTACAGAAGCCTACTGGGTCCTGGGGGGAAGGAGAAGATGGCCACCATGCTCCACTCCTGGCTATACAATAAATCCCTCCACTGCCCTACAGCTCTCCTTACTATTTCCTGCTGCTTGCAGGAGAGGCCCGTGACACCCGCTCTCAGCACCTCAGCTCCAGTCTGTACCACCTGCCACCGTCCGCTGTAAATCCGCTTGGCGTCTACACGGCACTTTCAGATCCCGTTGCCGGCCAAGTCCCTGGACTCGGAGGGCCGACCAGACAGCTGCACTCCAGACCTCCCGCCCTGCCTGAAGACTGCGTGTGGCAGCAGGTGAAAGGTTAGAAAGTGCAGGCAAAGGAGACACAAAGCTCTGTGCCTCAGGAGCTTATGCGGGACACGTCTATCCTCTATGGCTGCCAAGCAGGCTCTTTCATGATACTAAATGCCGTATGAGCTCTGCTGCCTGATCTATCTTTTTATAGAAGCTATTCCTCTCTTTATTGTGCCCTTCTGTGTGTCTGGATAGTTTACTCTTTACCTTGTCTCTCCTCTTTCCCAATGTGTTACTTGCCTCATATATATTTACATTTTCCCAATGTCATTTGTCTCCTTTCCCCCATTTATTGCCTAATACAGAGGTTCCCAAACGCGGTTCTCAAGGCACCCCGATAGTCCAGGATTTAGGTATATCCATGGCTCAGCACAGATGGTTAAATCAAATTGACTGAGGTGCTAATTAACACACCTGTAACCAAGCATGGATACATTTAAAACCTGGACCGTTGGGGTGCCTCGAGGACCGCGTTTGGGAACCTCTGGCCTAATATCTTGCCTCATGCCTGACTTTTGCCTCTTACAGTATCTGCTTTTTTTTAATCTCCCATATTGTGCTGTGCTCATGTCTCCACTTTACCTCTTGTGTCATCTACCCCTTTGTCTTAAGCTGGGTATACACGGAAAGACCTAAAGATTGAAAGACCAAAAGATAGAATCTTTCACTGTCAGCTCCCTGCCCCTGACTCAACGTTCTAGAGTATACACATGGAAAGATCCAGCCAAATCTTTCAATCTTTCAAAGATCTTGCCTAGATGTAAATATTTTAAATATTTTCTTAGTGGCTAGATGACATCATCTACCCAAAATCATTAATCGTTCATACACATTACGTAGACAGTGAATGATCATGAACGATCTAGCCAAAATTTACCTTGCTGCACAGTCTATCAACAATTTTGTTGTTTACCCGCGGGATCGCGACTAGTGAATAATCTAGCCTGTACACACGGAACAATATTATCGTTCAACGACCTATCCATTAATATTGATAACAGATTCCATCAGTTTCTAAAGTATACACTACCAGAGTTGGACTTGTACATATGTTTTAAATGCACATATATAAAAGTGTACTCCAATCATTAGTCTAATTAATCCTTATGGATTGTTGTTACATTTGTTTATACAATAAACAATGTGAATACTGTACACTTATACAGGGGCGTATCTACCCCTTGGCCAGGATGGCATTTGCCAGGGCCGCTGGCAGAAGAGGGGCGCCGCCTGGAGGTGCCACCCGCAGCCATGAGGTAGACTTACATAGACCAGGTGTAATTAGCGCCGATGTACGGCACCGCACTTCAGTGTAGTAGCTCTAAGTAAAACTACAGCTCCCAGAATCCCTTGCTGCCGGGAGCTCCTGGCAGCAAGGTCTGCTGGTAGCTGTAGTTTTAGAGCTGCTTCACTGAAGTGCAGTGCCGGACATCGGCACTAATTACACAGAGTGACTGCTGTGCTGCATGTCTCTGGTACGGGCGAACAGGTAACTGCCTGGTCTTTGTATTTGGAAGACTTACCTCTTGGCCACGGGTGGCACCTAAGGATAGAGATAGAGGCCACCACCACTGGCACTAGAATTTAGAAATATAGGTGGGTGGAGATATATATATATATATATATATATATATATATATATATATATACACACACCTCGGTGGGTGCGGCACTCTTCTGGACTGCAATAAATCGGCATCGGATGAACAGGTAACTGCTTGGTCTATGCAAGTCTACCTCTTGGCCACGGGTGGCACCCAAGGATAGAGATAGAGGCCACCACCACTGGCACTGGAATTTAGAAATATAGGTGGGTGGATATATATATTTATATATATATATATATATATATATATATACACACCTCGGTGGGTGCGGCACTCTTCTGGACTGCAATAAATCGGCATCGGATGAACAGGTAACTGCCTGGTCTATGTAAGTCTACCTCTTGGCCACGGGTGGCACCCAAGGATAGAGTTAGAGGCCACCACCACTGGCACTGGAATTTAGAAATATAGGTGGGTGGATAGATATATATGTATATATATATATATATATATATACTCCTCGGTGGGTGCGGCACTCCTGGACTGCAATAAATCACTATGATGCCGCATTAAGCAGCGTTTCAGTTCATTTATTATTGAACTGACATAATTTGTTGTATATTCATAATTTATTATCGAACTACCTGATGACAGTTTGATAATAAATGAACTGAAATGTTGCCTAATACAGCATCATAATGATTTAGGAGTGCCGCAACCCCCCACCCGCGAGGAGTAGATGTACTATTTTGCTGTGCGGGCATCCGGCATACAAAGTCTGGAGTCGGGAGAGCCGGACCACATGCGTAACGAGATATATGGGATCAGTATGGATGACTGCCGGACGGGATGCCCCGCCTGTCAGCAGCCTAACCCTAACCTCCCAGCCACCGCAGCCTGTCCCTAGGAGTTGGCTAAACCTAACCTCCCCACCCCCGGCACTATCCCGCCGTTGTACTACTTACAACGGTTGGGATCCCGGCTGTCAAAGTTCCGGCGTCGGTCTCCTAACCCAATCTGGATTCCGATTTCGGCATTCTGATGAGTGTCGGGATCCCGGCATCGGTATTTCGACTACCATGATACCGACAGCCTGGATCTTAGCCACATACCACATATGTAATATATATGCCGGGGATCCGGTACGCTGAGTGTATCTGGGGCTGTGCACCACCTGGGAATCAGCATAATGCTGGGTACACACCTATAGCTATATCTGCAAAGCAATTCATCTGCAGATATACAGTATCTGTAGACTGGTCAGGCAGTGTGTTCTACATACACACTGCCCAATCCGTCGTGACTAATATCATATCTGGGCTGGCATTTACATGTGCCGGCCCAGTTTTGCTGTCACTCACCACACCAGCTTGTTCAGCAAGTGTACGGCTGGTCGGCTGACTGCCCGTACACACAGAACAATTCAGCAATATATCTGTAAATATTTTGCTCATTGGCTGTGCTGCACAGCCGAAATGATATGTCTGTGAACTAAGTCGTTCACAGACATAGAGTATCGCTGGTGCACACTGGCCGACGCACCTGCTATATATTGGCGTTCAGTTGAACAGCTGATACAGTATATAGGCCAGTGTGCACCAACATAAGGCTTCACATATTCCTTGTAAGCCCACCACCAGACTCCTATGAAACTAGCCATTACTTTATATTTATATATGGACTTAACATGTATAAGGGGTATTACTGTGTCGCGTAACATGTATAAGGGGTACTACTGTGTGGCGTAACGTGTATAAGGGGTACTACTGTGTGGCGTAACGTGAATGACTGACCCTACTGTGCGGTGTAATGTGAGAAAGGGGCACTACCATGTGTTATAATTTGAATTGTGGGTACTGTTGTGTTGCCGTGCGCTTTTTCAGCCTTCCCAATTTTAAATATGGGGGGGGGGGCAGTCCCTTACTTTGCATGGGCCACTCCGACCCCAAGATACACCCCTGCACATATACATATGTTTATTTTAAGTGATCGCCTAGTATACAGCAGCAAGATTATCAAATAGAAGTCTCATAAGCATATGATATATTTATCTTTTTCATTATTATTCTAGTGTATTTGTTAAAATAGGTAAATAAATAAGTTAGTATTTAGTAGACCAATTCAAAACTATTTCCATAATCACTACAAGATGATATTTGTTGTGTAATATATTTGTAGATGCAGCAGGGATCTCAACCACGCGGTCAATTAGTTTCTGCTGCATGAACACACACAGTACAAAAGGTTAGATACACCTCCTTCAATCACAGAGCTCCAAAGCCTTTTTGAGGCTATTGGGTTCTAAGCTTTAACAATGTTTCAGCCCCACATACTGTAACTTCTATTATTTCTACACCAATCACTGACAAGTCTGTTGGATCACTATTATGTGGGAAGTGACTTCCCAGGCAAGCTGTGGGTTTGAAGATTTCTTAAAATAGTATAGATGTGATTTCTTAACCTCATTTAGAGAGTGGGTTTATTTTTTTAATTTATTTTTTTTCTAATGAGACATTTATTTTTTTGGTTAGAACATACTGGATTTTATCTTAAAGATAGTTTTTAAATACGGCTAGTACTAGATGCTGTGGGGCACATGCAGGGGCACCACCACAGTTCCAGGACCAAATCAAATAATTTATAGTTACTGGATATACAATACCAGTGCTGGCAGATGCCAATTATGAAATATGTGGACAAGCAGAAGTACAACCCTGTATGACTGAACCTAAGAGAGACCGGTAAACACAATTTGCTTATTCTAAAGGTCCATACACACTTGCCGATAAAATGAGCAACGTCGCTCATTTTCCCCCTCCCAGAGCGACGTCGCTCATTTTATCGGCAAGTGTGTATGCAGCCAGCAACGACCGATGCGCGGCCCCGCGGGTTGGCAATGATCGTCGCTGTCGGCAGTGCATGCATGCAGGATCTGGACTGTCGTCCAGGACCTGCATGCACGGCTGGCGGAGTCGTGACATCACTGAGCGATATGAGCGGTCATATCACTCAGTGTGTACAGTCGGCCGCCGACCGGCCGGTCCGGTCCGGGAAACGTTAGACGACGTTGCTCACAGAGCGACATTGTCTAATGTGTATGGACTTTAAGGGTTTCATTGAAGAAAATGCAGATACTTTAGGGCACCATGATTCCAAAAGTTGTAATCATGCTATCTGCTGGACTATAGGCAATATCACATTTCTCTATCGTCCTAAGTGGATGCTGGGGTTCCTGAAAGGACCATGGGGAATAGCGGCTCCGCAGGAGACAGGGCACAAAAAAGTAAAGCTTTACTAGGTCAGGTGGTGTGCACTGGCTCCTCCCCCTATGACCCTCCTCCAGACTCCAGTTAGATTTTGTGCCCGAACGAGAAGGGTGCAATCTAGGTGGCTCTCCTAAAGAGCTGCTTAGAGAAAGTTTAGTTTAGGTTTTTTTCTTTACAGTGAGTCCTGCTGGCAACAGGATCACTGCAACGTGGGACTTAGGGGGAAAGTAGTAAACTCACCTGCATGCAGAGTGGATTTGCTGCTTGGCTACTGGACACCATTAGCTCCAGAGGGATCGAACACAGGCCCAGCCGTGGAGTCCGGTCCCGGAGCCGCGCCGCCGACCCCCTTGCAGATGCTGAAGCATGAAGAGGTCCGGAAACCGGCGGCTGAAGACTCCTCAGTCTTCATAAGGTAGCGCACAGCACTGCAGCTGTGCGCCATTTTCCTCTCAGCACACTTCACTGGGCAGTCACTGAGGGTGCAGAGCGCTGGGGGGGGGCGCTCTGAGAGGCAAATATAAACCTTATACAAGGCTAAAAATACCTCACATATAGCCCATAGGGGCTATATGGAGATATTTAACCCCTGCCTGACTGGAAAAATAGCGGGAGAAGAACCCGCCGAAAAAGGGGCGGGGCCTATCTCCTCAGCACACGACGCCATTTTCTGTCACAGCTCCGCTGGTCAGAACGGCTCCCAGGTCTCTCCCCTGCACTGCACTACAGAAACAGGGTAAAACAGAGAGGGGGGGCACATTAATGGCTATATATATATATATTAAAGCAGCTATAAGGGAGCACTTAATATAAGGATATCCCTTGTATATATAGCGCTTTGTGGTGTGTGCTGGCAGACTCTCCCTCTGTCTCCCCAAAAGGGCTAGTGGGTCCTGTCTTCATTAGAGCATTCCCTGTGAGTTTGCGGTGTGTGTCGGTACGTGGTGTCGACATGTATGAGGACGATATTGGTGTGGAGGCGGAGCAATTGCCAAATATGCAGATGTCACCCCCCAGGGGGTCGACACCAGAATGGATGCTTTTATTTGTGGAATTACGTGATGGTTTATCTTCCCTTAAACAGTCAGTTGAGGACATGAGGCGGCCGGACAATCAATTAATGCCTGTCCAGGCGCCTCAAACACCGTCAGGGGCTGTAAAACGCCCTTTGCCTCAGTCGGTCGACACAGACCCAGACACGGGCACTGATTCCAGTGACGACGGTAGAAATTCAAACGTATTTTCCAGTAGGGTCACACGTTATATGATTTTGGCAATGAAGGAGACGTTACATTTAGCTGATACTACAGATACCGTAAAACAGGGTATTATGTATGGTGTGAAAAAACTACAAACAGTTTTTCCTGAATCAGAAGAATTAAATGACGTGTGTGATGAAGCGTGGGTTGCTCCTGATAAAAAGTTGATAATTTCAAAAAAGTTATTGGCATTATACCCTTTCCCGCCAGAGGTTAGGGCGCGCTGGGAAACACCCCCTAAGGTGGACAAGGCGCTCACACGCTTATCCAAACAAGTGGCGTTACCCTCTCCTGAGACGGCCGCACTTAAGGATCCATCAGATAGAAAGATGGAAGTTATTCAAAAGAATATATACACACATGCAGGTGTTATACTACGACCAGCTATAGCAACTGCCTGGATGTGCAGTGCTGGAGTAGTTTGGTCAGAATCCCTGATTGAAAATATTGATACCCTAGATAGGGACAATGTTTTACTGTCGTTAGAACAAATAAAGGATGCATTTATCTATATGCGTGATGCACAGAGGGATATTTGCACACTGGCATCTCGGGTGAGTGCTATGTCCATTTCAGCCAGAAGAGCCTTATGGACACGACAGTGGACAGGCGATGCGGATTCAAAACGTCACATGGAGGTTTTGCCGTATAAAGGGGAGGAGTTATTTGGAGTTGGTCTATCAGACTTGGTGGCCACGGCTACTGCCGGGAAATCCACTTTTTTACCTCAAGTCACTCCCCAACAGAGAAAGGCACCGACCTTTCAACCGCAGCCTTTTCGCTCCTACAAAAATAAGAGAGCAAAGGGCTTGTCGTACCTGCCACGAGGCAGAGGAAGAGGGAAGAGACACCAACAGGCAGCTCCTTCCCAGGAACAGAAGCCCTCCCCGGCTCCTGCAAAAACCTCAGCATGACGCTGGGGCCTCTCAAGCGGACTCGGGGACAGTGGGGGGCCGTCTCAAAAATTACAGCGCGCAGTGGGCTCACTCGCAGGTAGACCCCTGGATCCTGCAGATAATATCTCAGGGGTACAGGTTGGAATTAGAGACGGATCCTCCTCATCGTTTCCTGAAGTCTGCCTTACCAACCGTCTCTTCCGAAAGGGAGAGGGTGTTGGAAGCCATTCACAAGCTGTACGCTCAGCAGGTGATAGTCAAAGTACCCCTATTACAACAAGGAAAGGGGTATTATTCCACTCTATTTGTGGTACCGAAGCCGGATGGCTCGGTAAGGCCTATTCTAAATCTGAAGTCCTTGAACTTCTACATAAAAAAGTTCAAGTTCAAGATGGAGTCACTCAGAGCAGTGATAGCGAACCTGGAAGAAGGGGACTTTATGGTATCCTTGGACATCAAGGATGCGTATCTACACGTTCCGATTTACCCCGCACACCAGGGGTACCTCAGGTTCATTGTTCAAAACTGTCACTATCAGTTTCAGACGCTGCCGTTCGGATTGTCCACGGCGCCTCGGGTCTTTACCAAGGTAATGGCCGAGATGATGATTCTTCTTCGAAGAAAAGGCGTATTAGTTATCCCATACTTGGACGATCTCCTAATAAGGGCAAGGTCCAGAGAACAGCTGGAGACAGCTTTAGCACTATCTCAAGAGGTGCTAAGACAACACGGGTGGATTCTGAATATTCCAAAATCCCATTTAATCCCGACAACTCGTCTGCTGTTCCTAGGAATGATTCTGGACACGGTTCAGAAAAAGGTTTTCCTTCCAGAGGAAAAAGCCAAGGAGTTATCCGATCTGGTCAGGAACCTCCTAAAACCAGGAAAAGTGTCAGTACATCAATGCACAAGAGTCCTGGGAAAAATGGTGGCTTCTTACGAAGCAATTCCATTCGGCAGATTCCATGCAAGAATATTCCAAAGGGATCTGTTGGACAAATGGTCAGGGCCGCATCTGCAGATGCACCTGCGAATAACCCTGTCACCAAAGACAAGGGTGTCACTTCTGTGGTGGTTGCAGAAGGCTCACCTATTAGAAGGCCGCAGATTCGGCATTCAGGATTGGATCCTGGTGACCACGGACGCCAGCCTGAGAGGCTGGGGAGCAGTCACACAAGGAAGAAACTTCCAGGGAGTATGGACGAGTCTGGAAAAGTCTCTTCACATAAACATTCTGGAACTAAGAGCAATCTACAATGCTCTAAGCCAGGCGGAACTTCTCCTGCAAGGAAAGCCGGTGTTGATTCAGTCGGACAACATCACGGCGGTCGCCCATGTAAACAGGCAGGGCGGCACAAGAAGCAGGAGTGCAATGGCAGAAGCTGCCAAGATTCTTCGCTGGGCGGAGAATCACGTGATAGCACTGTCAGCAGTGTTCATCCCGGGCGTGGACAACTGGGAAGCAGACTTCCTCAGCAGACACGATCTTCATCCGGGAGAGTGGGGTCTACATCCAGAAGTCTTCAACATGTTAATAGACCGTTGGGAAAGACCAATTGTAGACATGATGGCGTCTCGCCTCAACAAAAAACTGGACAAATATTGCGCCAGGTCAAGAGATCCACAGGCAATAGCTGTGGACGCACTGGTAACTCCTTGGGTGTACCAGTCAGTGTATGTGTTTCCTCCTCTGCCGCTCATACCAAAGGTATTGAAGATCATACGGCAAAGAAGAGTAAGAACAATACTAGTGGTTCCGGATTGGCCGAGAAGGACTTGGTATCCGGAACTTCAAGAGATGCTCACGGACGAACCGTGGCCTCTACCTCTGAGAAGGGACCTGCTACAGCAGGGTCCCTGTCTTTTTCAAGACTTACCGCGGCTGCGTTTGACGGCATGGCGGTTGAACGCCAGATCCTAAAAGGGAAAGGCATTCCAGAAGAAGTCATTCCTACCTTGATTAAGGCACGGAAGGAAGTCACCGTGAAACATTATCACCGCATTTGGCGAAAATATGTAGCGTGGTGCGAGGATCGGAGGGTTCCGACGGAGGAATTCCAACTGGGTCGTTTCCTACATTTCCTGCAATCAGGATTATCTATGGGTCTCAAATTGGGATCCATTAAGGTTCAAATTTCGGCCCTGTCAATATTCTTCCAAAAAGAATTGGCCTCTGTCCCTGAGGTCCAGACTTTTGTCAAGGGAGTACTGCATATACAGCCTCCTGTGGTGCCTCCGGTGGCACCGTGGGATCTAAATGTAGTTTTAGATTTCCTCAAATCCCATTGGTTTGAACCATTGAAAAAGGTGGATTTGAAATATCTCACATTGAAAGTGACTATGTTACTAGCCCTGGCCTCTGCCAGGAGAGTATCTGAATTGGCGGCTTTATCTTATAAAAGTCCTTATCTAATCTTCCCTTCGGATAGGGCAGAACTGCGGACTCGTCCGCATTTTCTCCCTAAAGTGGTATCAGCATTTCATCTGAACCAACCTATTGTGGTGCCTGCGGCCACTAGCGACTTGGAGGACTCCAAGTTGTTGGACGTTGTCAGAGCCTTAAAAATATACATTGCAAGGACGGCTGGAGTCAGAAAATCTGACTCGCTGTTTATATTGTATGCACCCAACAAGTTGGGCGCACCTGCTTCTAAGCAGTCGATTGCTCGTTGGATTTGTAACACAATTCAACTTGCACATTCTGTGGCAGGCCTGCCACAGCCTAAAACTGTAAAAGCCCACTCCACAAGGAAGGTGGGCTCATCTTGGGCGGCTGCCCGAGGGGTCTCGGCATTACAACTCTGCCGAGCAGCTACGTGGTCGGGGGAGAACACGTTTGTAAAATTTTACAAATTTGATACCCTGGCAAAGGAGGACCTGGAGTTCTCTCATTCGGTGCTGCAGAGTCATCCGCACTCTCCCGCCCGTTTGGGAGCTTTGGTATAATCCCCATGGTCCTTTCAGGAACCCCAGCATCCACTTAGGACGATAGAGAAAATAAGAATTTACTTACCGATAATTCTATTTCTCGGAGTCCGTAGTGGATGCTGGGCGCCCATCCCAAGTGCGGATTATCTGCAATACTTGTACATAGTTATTGTTAACTAATTCGGGTTATTGTTAAGGAGCCATCTTTAAGAGGCCCTTTCTGTTGTCATACTGTTAACTGGGTTTAGATCACAAGTTGTACGGTGTGATTGGTGTGGCTGGTATGAGTCTTACCCGGGATTCAAAATGCCTCCCTTATTGTGTATGCTCGTCCGGGCACAGTACCTAACTGGAGTCTGGAGGAGGGTCATAGGGGGAGGAGCCAGTGCACACCACCTGACCTAGTAAAGCTTTACTTTTTTGTGCCCTGTCTCCTGCGGAGCCGCTATTCCCCATGGTCCTTTCAGGAACCCCAGCATCCACTACGGACTCCGAGAAATAGAATTATCGGTAAGTAAATTCTTATTATTCTCAACATTGAATTGCAACCTCATGTATCATGCAACAATTATTATATTTCAACAGAAAAGTGTAAACTAGCAATAAATTCTTTATTAGAAACAAAGAATTTGACAGCAGATAAGAAACACTTGGCCCATTTAATCTACCATAAAAACAGGTACACACACACCCAGGTGTGGTACAATAGGTAGATCAGGGGTATTCCATGAAAACGTGAACCTGACCATTGTTCAAGGTTCAATTTTTTATTATTTTGTTAGTAAATACCTCTAATTTAATAATCCCTTAAAGGAAAATAATTTTGCAGCACCATTTATTATCTTGGTAGAAATTTGTATTGTGGTAGTTGGTCACTGAAGAAATTTTCTTTCCAAAGTTGCCACCATTACATACTCTATGCATCAGCTGTTTATGTTCTGCAAGTTCTTAGTGAGTCTGGATGCTATTTAAAGTGGTTACTTCAAGATTCAACCGAGAATTTCTTTTGAAAAGGTAAGTTTATGTATAGTCAGGGATATTTTTCTGCCAGAACGCAGCGGAATGTCGTCCCTGAAGTTAATTTGAAAAATGACGTAATCAGGAACGGCATTCCGGTACCTCCTGCGAGCGGGCCTCCGCCGACTGCAAAGTTCTTTTTTCTATTAGTAATAAATACCTCCGTCTGTGGATTCTGGCAGGGGGGGGGGGGGGGTTGGTAGGCGGGGAGACAAGTGGCAGCGGAGGATGATTGCTAGTGATTATGCCATGTAGCAGCAAGAGCTGTTTGGCCACAGTTTCTTCTTCAGTACTGGCTCCTTCTCACAGTGTGCAGCAGAAGCCAGGCTGCTGCAGGTCCTGATCCTTCTCCACAACGTCAACAAGGCTGTGCTGTGACTGGGACTCCGCGACCACTCTTGTGCACTATTCACTGCCCTGGAGAGGCGGTGCACTTCCCTTCTCTACTCCTACTGCCAGCAGCAGCATTAAAATCTTCCCTCCCACCGCTGAGTCTGCCAGGTATGATAGGCTGACAGGGAGAAGCTGCAGCCACAGGTCCCTTGCAACCCCCCTCCTGCTATGTGATCAGCTGCTCACTCTCTGGCCAGAGGATAAGCTGACACCACAGATAACAGGCTCCCAGTGCTTGGCTGTCCCGCAGCCGTGCTGCCCCAAGTCACCCTACTCCTCCTGGCTGCAGAGGTAAGTGGTGGAGGAGGGCATCTTCCTTTATGTGGATTCCCTGGGGACCCAGCAGGGGTGCTGCGGACTTGGGCACTCTACATTACCCCCCCCCCCACCCCACCTTACACACCATTCACAGCATGCATGCCCCATCAGGCAGCTTCTGGAGTCCTGTGTGAAGAAGGTGCAAACAGACCATGGCAAAGATTCCCCTACCTTCACCTTTACCCTCCCTCATGAGTGGCACTTGTCTCCTGACCCCTTTGATGTCCTCTACCAGTTGTTCTATCTGGCACTGCTGTACTGCGGGCATTGTGTATCTGGCACTACTGAGAACATTGTGTAAGTGGCCCTAATGTGGGCATTGTGTAACTGGCCCTAATGTGGGCATTGTGTAACTGGCCCTACTGGGGGCATTATGTGTAATGCCCTGCTGGGGGCATTATGTGTAACTGACCCTACTGGGGGCATTATGTGTATATATATATATATATATCCCTACTTGGGGGTATTGTGTAACTGGCCCTACTGGAGGCATGTGTATCTGGCCATGTTGGGGGCATTATGTGTAACTGGCCTTACTGGGGGCATTATGTGTATCTGGCACTACTGGGGCATTGTGTAACTGGTCCTACTGGGTGTATTATGTGTATATATAGCCCTACTTGGTGGTATTGTGTAACTGGCCCTACTGGGGGCATTATGTGTAACTGGCCCTACTGGGGGCATTATGTGTAACTGGCCCTACTGGGGGCATTATGTGTAAATGGCCCTACTGGGGGCATTATGTGTAAATGGCCCTACTGGGGGCATTATGTGTAAATGGCACTGCTGGGGGCAGTATGTGTAAATGGCACTACTGGGGGCAGTATGTGTATATATGGCACTACTGGGGGCAGTATGTGTATATATGGCACTACTGGGGCAGTATGTGTATATATGTTCTTACTGGGGGCAATATGTGTGTATATATGGCCCTACTGGGAGCAGTATTTGTATGGCACTACTGGGGGCAGTATGTGTACATATGGCACTACTGGGGGTACTATGTGTTAAAAAAAGTTTACGCACCAATTGATGCCCCGCCCCTTTGGTTGCTCCACCCCTAGCACCACCAACCTAAGCCCCCACCCACAGTACCTGAACCTATTTTCCTACAAAAATAGCACTGTGTATAGTATTTACCTTGAAAAAGAGAGTGCTTTAATTGTCCTGCCCGTGACAAAAAACAATCAAAAGTTTTTGTAGTGGCAAAATGAACACCAAGTTTTAAACCAACAGTTTTAGAACCTCCATAGGCTAAATTTATTGACATGAAAGAGGTTTGCCTTTGACTAGTGTACGCCCAGTTACCTCCCTGAAATGCTGAACACTTCGCAAATAAATCCTTTTTACATACACAATCGCTGCACATGTGTAGTGGCAAAAAAATCGTACCCCTGCATCCAACATCGACATTGTGTGCACTTCTGAATCAGGCACATAGGGCCGGATGTAATGTCACCCGAGTTTGGCGGCCGTGCAGGATGCTGGTCGAACTCTGACTCTGCAAAACCATGCCTTGGAAGTGATTGCCCCTGTAAAAAAAAGTCTGAGTTTGTCCGGCATGGCCGCCGAACCCCGGCCTCATTACATCCAGCCCATAGTCTGTATTTGGAGGAAGAAAACAGTGCCAGATTTTGTAGTGCCATTACATATTTATTTTTGTGGTAAAACACCCATTTTTATAGATATATGCATTGATTTGTGGGCCAACTTTGTGTGAGGTGCAAAAACACTCCCTATAGCATCCTCATTTTTACAGTAATTTACAATGTACTGCAAATAAACTGTGCAGTGGTTCTTGAGAAAGGGGGAAAGTTTATGTTTGAGTAAAGCGGTGGGCCCTAAAGTGGTAATATACGGAAAAATAAAATGTATACTTTATATTTTGTTTCCACCATCCACTCTTCCAGCCAGACTCAATCTCACAGAAGTGAGCTCAGCTATTTTTCCAGGTGCAAATTCAAACATCGAGTTTCAGTATGTGAGGGCACTTAACAGAAGATTACACTTATTTGCACAAATAAATGAACTTTTAAAGAAATTTTTATTTTGGGGGCGTTTTGTAAGGCTATGTGTATTTGTTTTTACAGAAGAACAAAAACTATTTGGTATAGTTTGAGTAAACTCTCAGAATTTAACAGGTAATACAGTAAGTCATTTTTGTAGAGTTTATTGTAATAGTTTCTTCTGACTTGGCACAAGTACATTGCATTATATGTTAGTGCCTACGTTCGGTATTGCAAATAGTCAAGGAAATGAAAATGTAGTCTCCAGAGGTCTCATAGATGGATTTTTCTGTGGTTTTGAGATAGATTTATTGGACTGTGAATGTGTTGCTACATTACTGTACTATACTGAGTAACAACATTTTATATATGTGGTCCCTCAGATGGTATCTATTAAACTGCAAACTTTCTTAAATATTATTCCTTGGTCTTTCTATGCTTTAACTTGCTAAAACTTCTTCTGTCACTGTAAAACATAAAGGCTGAATAGAGTCATCTTCAACTCCAGGAGGTTCTCTAATCAGCATTTGGCTGTATAAGCATTTGAGACTCTGTATATATGTAAATATCAAAATTAGCCCTGCTACTGTAAGTCAAATAAACATAAATTGACTTCAAAGTTAAATATTTCTAGTTTTAAATTTAAAGTTCTATGCATATACAAAAGTAGTTATTCAAATATATTCGCTTGTATTCTTAACTGGTACAAAAATCACAAATATGTGTTAAAAAAATACCTTGAGAGCTGCACACATACAGTAGCAGAAATTGTGCCATCGTGATACACAGACTGGTAGTTGGTCAGATCAATTTATTTACAGGTGCATGTAAGGGAGGATTTAATCTAGACTTTTTTTTCCCCCAGCACACCATAAAGAACCAGTAAAATAGACGTCCTACATGATAGTAGTAATGCAGAGATCTCAGTTACATACATTTGCAAACCTGGAAAGCCACGACAAGGTGTCTCTGCTCTAGTGGTCCTATTACATGATAATAGCAGCTACTTTGGGTCATACATTTATGTATTTAGAAATGTAGAGCCAGTGTACCTGGAGGCACCCCAAGATCTTTTTACAATTTAGGTGATTTTGTCCAGCTTTCAATTGAACAGGTAAGAAATGGATTCGCAAACACATTGTACACATTGTAACCGATTATTATACAATCTAATTTAATATACATGTTTTTATTGCAAATAACATTTCTGCTTGAAAAACATCAATACAGATTTTCCTCTCTGGCGTGAAATATCTTTTCATTCTTAGGGCTGTATCCAATTAGCTGCAGTAATTTATCACAGCTAATGGATTTGCTGGGGGTTATCAAATTAGCCTTGATAACTGGCACTTACCTGATAACAAGCTCATAATCCCCGATAACCAGCCTTGTAAATAATTGTTGCTTTACAAATGGTTTTACCGTTTAAATGATTGCCGCTTTAAAACAACAGGAATTTTTGCCCGAATTCCCGCACCTCCGGCAATGCGGACTAGAGATGTGCACTTGAAATTTTTCGGGTTTTGTGTTTTGGTTTTGGGTTCGTTTCCGCGGCCGTGTTTTGGGTTCGACCGCGTTTTGGCAAAACCTCACCGAATTTTTTTTGTCGGATTCGGGTGTGTTTTGGATTCGGGTGTTTTTTTTTAAAAAACACTAAAAAACTGCTTAAATCATAGAATTTGGGGGTCATTTTGATCCCAAAGTATTATTAACCTCAAAAACCATAATTTCCACTCATTTTCAGTCTATTCTGAATACCTCACACCTCACAATATTATTTTTAGTCCTAAAATTTGCACCTAGGTCGCTGGATGACTAAGCTAAGCGACCCTAGTGGCCGACACAAACACCGTGCCCATCTAGGAGTGGCACTGCAGTGTCACGCAGGATGGCCCTTCCAAAAAACCCTCCCCAAACAGCACATGACGCAAAGAAAAAAAGAGGCGCAATGAGGTAGCTGTGTGAGTAAGATAAGCGACCCTAGTGGCCGACACAAACACCGGGCCCATCTAGGAGTGGCACTGCAGTGTCACGCAGGATGGCCCTTCCAAAAAACCCTCCCCAAACAGCACATGACGCAAAGAAAAAAAGAGGCGCAATGAGGTAGCTGTGTGAGTAAGATAAGCGACCCTAGTGGCCGACACAAACACCGGGCCCATCTAGGAGTGGCACTGCAGTGTCACGCAGGATGTCCCTTCCAAAAAACCCTCCCCAAACAGCACATGACGCAAAGAAAAAAAGAGGCGCAATGAGGTAGCTGTGTGAGTAAGATAAGCGACCCTAGTGGCCGACACAAACACCGGGCCCATCTAGGAGTGGCACTGCAGTGTCACGCAGGATGGCCCTTCCAAAAAACCCTCCCCAAACAGCACATGACGCAAAGAAAAAAAGAGGCGCAATGAGGTAGCTGTGTGAGTAAGATAAGCGACCCTAGTGGCCGACACAAACACCGGGCCCATCTAGGAGTGGCACTGCAGTGTCACGCAGGATGGCCCTTCCAAAAAACCCTCCCCAAACAGCACATGACGCAAAGAAAAAAAGGCGCAATGAGGTAGCTGTGTGAGTAAGATAAGCGACCCTTGTGGCCGACACAAACACCGGGCCCATCTAGGAGTGGCACTGCAGTGTCACGCAAGATGGCCCTTCCAAAAAACCCTCCCCAAACGGCACATGACGCAAAGAAAAAAAGAGGCGCAATGAGGTAGCTGTGTGAGTAAGATAAGCGACCCTAGTGGCCGACACAAACACCGGGCCCATCTAGGAGTGGCACTGCAGTGTCACGCAGGATGGCCCTTCCAAAAAACCCTCCCCAAACAGCACATGACGCAAAGAAAAAAAGAGGCGCAATGAGGTAGCTGTGTGAGTAAGATAAGCGACCCTAGTGGCCGACACAAACACCGGGCCCATCTAGGAGTGGCACTGCAGTGTCACGCAGGATGGCCCTTCCAAAAAACCCTCCCCAAACAGCACATGACGCAAAGAAAAAAAAGTGGCGCAATGAGGTAGCTGTGTGAGTAAGATAAGCGACCCTAGTGGCCGACACAAACACCGGGCCCATCTAGGAGTGGCACTGCAGTGTCACGCAGGCTGGCCCTTCCAAAAAACCCTCCCCAAACAGCACATGACGCAAAGAAAAAAAGAGGCGCAATGAGGTAGCTGTGTGAGTAAGATAAGCGACCCTAGTGGCCGACACAAACACCGTGCCCATCTAGGAGTGGCACTGCAGTGTCACGCAGGATGGCCCTTCCAAAAAACCCTCCCCAAACAGCACATGACGCAAAGAAAAAAAGAGGCGCAATGAGGTAGCTGTGTGAGTAAGATAAGCGACCCTAGTGGCCGACACAAACACCGGGCCCATCTAGGAGTGGCACTGCAGTGTCACGCAGGATGGCCCTTCCAAAAAACATTCCACAAACAGCACATGACGCAAAGAAAAATTAAAGAAAAAAGAGGTGCAAGATGGAATTGTCCTTGGGCCCTCCCACCCACCCTTATGTTGTATAAACAGGACATGCACACTTTAACCAACCCATCATTTCAGTGACAGGGTCTGCCACACGACTGTGACTGAAATGACGGGTTGGTTTGGACCCCCACCAAAAAAGAAGCAATTAATCTCTCCTTGCACAAACTGGCTCTACAGAGGCAAGATGTCCACCTCATCATCATCCTCCGATATATCACCGTGTACATCCCCCTCCTCACAGATTATCAATTCGTCCCCACTGGAATCCACCATCTCAGCTCCCTGTGTACTTTGTGGAGGCAATTGCTGCTGGTCAATGTCTCCACGGAGGAATTGATTATAATTCATTTTAATGAACATCATCTTCTCCACATTTTCTGGATGTAACCTCGTACGCCGATTGCTGACAAGGTGAGCGGCGGCACTAAACACTCTTTCGGAGTACACACTTGTGGGAGGGCAACTTAGGTAGAATAAAGCCAGTTTGTGCAAGGGCCTCCAAATTGCCTCTTTTTCCTGCCAGTATAAGTACGGACTGTGTGACGTGCCTACTTGGATGCGGTCACTCATATAATCCTCCACCATTCTTTCAATGGTGAGAGAATCATATGCAGTGACAGTAGACGACATGTCCGTAATCGTTGTCAGGTCCTTCAGTCCGGACCAGATGTCAGCATCAGCAGTCGCTCCAGACTGCCCTGCATCACCGCCAGCGGGTGGGCTCGGAATTCTTAGCCTTTTCCTCGCACCCCCAGTTGCGGGAGAATGTGAAGGAGGAGATGTTGACAGGTCGCGTTCCGCTTGACTTGACAATTTTCTCACCAGCAGGTCTTTCAACCCCAGCAGACTTGTGTCTGCCGGAAAGAGAGATCCAAGGTAGGCTTTAAATCTAGGATCGAGCACGGTGGCCAAAATGTAGTGCTCTGATTTCAACAGATTGACCACCCGTGAATCCTTGTTAAGCGAATTAAGGGCTCCATCCACAAGTCCCACATGCCTAGCGGAATCGCTCCGTGTTAGCTCCTCCTTCAATGTCTCCAGCTTCTTCTGCAAAAGCCTGATGAGGGGAATGACCTGACTCAGGCTGGCAGTGTCTGAACTGACTTCAAGTGTGGCAAGTTCAAAGGGCATCAGAACCTTGCACAACGTTGAAATCATTCTCCACTGCGCTTGAGACAGGTGCATTCCACCTCCTATATCGTGCTCAATTGTATAGGCTTGAATGGCCTTTTGCTGCTCCTCCAACCTCTGAAGCATATAGAGGGTTGAATTCCACCTCGTTACCACTTCTTGCTTCAGATGATGGCAGGGCAGGTTCAGTAGTTTTTGGTGGTGCTCCAGTCTTCTGTACGTGGTGCCTGTACGCCGAAAGTGTCCCGCAATTCTTCTGGCCACCGACAGCATCTCTTGCACTCCCCTGTCGTTTTTTTAAAAATTCTGCACCACCAAATTCAAGGTATGTGCAAAACATGGGACGTGCTGGAATTTGCCCATATTTAATGCACACACAATATTGCTGGCGTTGTCCGATGCCACAAATCCACAGGAGAGTCCAATTGGGGTAAGCCATTCCGCGATGATCTTCCTCAGTTGCCGTAAGAGGTTTTCAGCTGTGTGCGTATTCTGGAAAGCGGTGATACAAAGCGTAGCCTGCCTAGGAAAGAGTTGGCGTTTGCGAGATGCTGCTACTGGTGCCGCCGCTGCTGTTCTTGCGGCGGGAGTCCATACATCTACCCAGTGGGCTGTCACAGTCATATAGTCCTGACCCTGCCCTGCTCCACTTGTCCACATGTCCGTGGTTAAGTGGACATTGGGTACAACTGCATTTTTTAGGACACTGGTGAGTCTTTTTCTGACGTCCGTGTACATTCTCGGTATCGCCTGCCTAGAGAAGTGGAACCTAGATGGTATTTGGTAACGGGGGCACACTGCCTCAATAAATTGTCTAGTTCCCTGTGAACTAACGGCGGATACCGGACGCACGTCTAACACCAACATAGTTGTCAAGGCCTCAGTTATCCGCTTTGCAGCAGGATGACTGCTGTGATATTTCATCTTCCTCGCAAAGGACTGTTGAACAGTCAATTGCTTACTGGAAGTAGTACAAGTGGGCTTACGACTTCCCCTCTGGGATGACGATCGACTCCCAGCAGCAACAACAGCAGCGCCAGCAGCAGTAGGCATTACACTCAAGGATGCATCGGAGGAATCCCAGGCAGGAGAGGACTCGTCAGAATTGCCAGTGACATGGCCTGCAGGACTATTGGCATTCCTGGGTAAGGAGGAAATTGACACTGAGGGAGTTGGTGGGGTGGTTTGCGTGAGCTTGGTTACAAGAGGAAGGGATTTACTGGTCAGTGGACTGCTTCCGCTGTCACCCAAAGTTTTTGAACTTGTCACTGACTTATTATGAATGCGCTGCAGGTGACGTATAAGGGAGGATGTTCCGAGGTGGTTAACGTCCTTACCCCTACTTATTACAGCTTGACAAAGGCAACACACGGCTTGACAAATGTTGTCCGCATTTCTGGTGAAATACTTCCACACCGAAGAGCTGATTTTTTTTTGTATTTTGACCAGGCATGTCAATGGCCCTATTCCTCCCACGGACAACAGGTGTCTCCCCGGGTGCCTGACTTAAACAAACCACCTCACCATCAGAATCCTCCTGGTCAATTTCCTCCCCAGCGCCAGCAACACCCATATCCTCCTCATCCTGGTGTACTTCAACACTGACATCTTCAATCTGACTATCAGGAACTGGACTGCGGGTGCTCCTTCCAGCACTTGCAGGGGGCGTGCAAATGGTGGAAGGCGCATGCTCTTCACGTCCAGTGTTGGGAAGGTCAGGCATCGCAACCGACACAATTGGACTCTCCTTGTGGATTTGGGATTTCGAAGAACGCACAGTTCTTTGCGGTGCTTTTGCCAGCTTGAGTCTTTTCAGTTTTCTAGCGAGAGGCTGAGTGCTTCCATCCTCATGTGACGCTGAACCACTAGCCATGAACATAGGCCAGGGCCTCAGCCGTTCCTTGCCACTCCGTGTGGTAAATGGCATATTGGCAAGTTTACGCTTCTCCTCCGACAATTTTATTTTAGGTTTTGGAGTCCTTTTTTTACTGATATTTGGTGTTTTGGATTTGACATGCTCTGTACTATGACATTGGGCATCGGCCTTGGCAGACGACGTTGCTGGCATTTCATCGTCTCGGCCATGACTAGTGGCAGCAGCTTCAGCACGAGGTGGAAGTGGATCTTGATCTTTCCCTAATTTTGGAACCTCAACATTTTTGTTCTCCATATTTTAATAGGCACAACTAAAAGGCACCTCAGGTAAACAATGGAGGTGGATGGATACTAGTATACTTATGGATGGACTGCCGAGTGCCGACACAGAGGTAGCTACAGCCGTGGACTAACGTACTGTGTCTGCTGCTAATATTGACTGGATGATTGATAATGAGATGAAATCAATATATATATGTATGTATATATAATATCACTAGTACTGCAGCCGGACAGGTAGATAATATATTTATTAGGTAATGATGACTGATGACGGACCTGCTGGACACTGTCAGCTCAGCAGCACCGCAGACTGCTACAGTAAGCTACTATACTATAGTAGTATGTACAAAGAAGAAAGAAAAAAAAAAAACCACGGGTAGGTGGTATACAATTATGGATGGACTGCTGAGTGCCGACACAGAGGTAGCTACAGCCGTGGACTACCGTACTGTGTCTGCTGCTAATATAGACTGGATGATAATGAGATGAAATCAATATATATATATGTATGTATATATAATATCACTAGTACTGCAGCCGGACAGGTAGATAATATATTTATTAGGTAATGATGACTGATGACGGACCTGCTGGACACTGTCAGCTCAGCAGCACCGCAGACTGCTACAGTAAGCTACTATACTATAGTAGTATGTACAAAGAAGAAAGAAAAAAAAAACCACGGGTAGGTGGTATACAATTATGGATGGACTGCCGAGTGCCGACACAGAGGTAGCTACAGCCGTGGACTAACGTACTGTGTCTGCTGCTAATATAGACTGGATGATTGATAATGAGATGAAATCAATATATATATGTATGTATATATAATATCACTAGTACTGCAGCCGGACAGGTAGATAATATATTTATTAGGTAATGATGACTGATGACGGACCTGCTGGACACTGTCAGCTCAGCAGCACCGCAGACTGCTACAGTAAGCTACTATACTATAGTAGTATGTACAAAGAAGAAAGAAAAACAAACAAACACGGGTAGGTGGTATACAATTATGGATGGACTGCCGAGTGCCGACACAGAGGTAGCTACAGCCGTGGACTAACATACTGTGTCTGCTGCTAATATAGACTGGATGATTGATAATGAGATGAAATCAATATATATATGTATGTATATATAATATCACTAGTACTGCAGCCGGACAGGTAGATAATATATTTATTAGGTAATGATGACTGATGACGGACCTGCTGGACACTGTCAGCTCAGCAGCACCGCAGACTGCTACAGTAAGCTACTATACTATAGTAGTATGTACAAAGAAGGAAAAAAAAAAAAAAAAACACGGGTAGGTGGTATACAATTATGGATGGACTGCCGAGTGCCGACACAGAGGTAGCTACAGCCGTGGACTAACGTACTGTGTCTGCTGCTAATATAGACTGGATGATTGATAATGAGATGAAATCAATATATATATGTATGTATATATAATATCACTAGTACTGCAGCCGGACAGGTAGATAATATATTTATTAGGTAATGATGACTGATGACGGACCTGCTGGACACTGTCAGCTCAGCAGCACCGCAGACTGCTACAGTAAGCTACTATACTATAGTAGTATGTACAAAGAAGAAAGAAAAAAAAAACCCACGGGTAGGTGGTATACAATTATGGATGGACTGCCGAGTGCCGACACAGAGGTAGCTACAGCCGTGGACTAACGTACTGTGTCTGCTGCTAATATAGACTGGATGATTGATAATGAGATGAAATCAATATATATATGTATGTATATATAATATCACTAGTACTGCAGCCGGACAGGTAGATAATATATTTATTAGGTAATGATGACTGATGACGGACCTGCTGGACACTGTCAGCTCAGCAGCACCGCAGACTGCTACAGTAAGCTACTATACTATAGTAGTATGTACAAAGAAGAAAGAAAAAAAAAAAACCACGGGTAGGTGGTATACAATTATGGATGGACTGCTGAGTGCCGACACAGAGGTAGCTACAGCCGTGGACTACCGTACTGTGTCTGCTGCTAATATAGACTGGATGATAATGAGATGAAATCAATATATATATATGTATGTATATATAATATCACTAGTACTGCAGCCGGACAGGTAGATAATATATTTATTAGGTAATGATGACTGATGACGGACCTGCTGGACACTGTCAGCTCAGCAGCACCGCAGACTGCTACAGTAAGCTACTATACTATAGTAGTATGTACAAAGAAGAAAGAAAAAAAAAACCCACGGGTAGGTGGTATACAATTATGGATGGACTGCCGAGTGCCGACACAGAGGTAGCTACAGCCGTGGACTAACGTACTGTGTCTGCTGCTAATATAGACTGGATGATTGATAATGAGATGAAATCAATATATATATGTATGTATATATAATATCACTAGTACTGCAGCCGGACAGGTAGATAATATATTTATTAGGTAATGATGACTGATGACGGACCTGCTGGACACTGTCAGCTCAGCAGCACCGCAGACTGCTACAGTAAGCTACTATACTCTATAGTAGTATGTACAAAGAAGAAAGAAAAAAAAAAAACCACGGGTAGGTGGTATACAATTATGGATGGACTGCCGAGTGCCGACACAGAGGTAGCTACAGCCGTGGACTAACGTACTGTGTCTGCTGCTAATATAGAGTCTAGACTGGATGATAAATTATTGATAATGAGATGAAATCAATATAATATCACTAGTACTGCAGCCGGACAGGTACTATATATATTTATTATGTAATGACTGATGACGGACCTGCTGGACACTGTCAGGTCAGCACAGCACCGCAGACTGCTACAGTAAGCTACTATAGTAGTATGTATAAAGAAGAATGAAAAAAAAAAAAACCACGGGTAGGTGGTATACAATATTATATATATATATATATATTATATACAATTATATATATATATATATATATATATATATTAAACTGGTGGTGATTGATTATTAAACTGGTGGTCACTTCAGGTCACGTTGCAACTTGCAACTAGTACTCCGAGGCCTAAGCAGACAATCACAAAATATATTATTATACTGGTGGTCAGTGTGGTCACAACAATGGCAGTGTGGCACTGACTCTGGCAGCAAAAGTGTGCACTGTACGTTATATGTACTCCTGAGTCCTGCTCTCAGACTCTAACTGCTCCCCACTGTCAGTGTCTCCCCCACAAGTCAGATAATACACTTACAGTCACACTATCTAATCTATAAATATCACTTCAGCAAGTAGTATAGTAGTATACAGTATAGTAGTACTCCTCCTAATAATGCTCCCCAAAATACTGTGTCTCTCTCTTCTCTAAACGGAGAGGACGCCAGCCACGTCCTCTCCCTATGACTCTCAATGCACGTGTGAAAATGGCGGCGACGCGCGGCTCCTTATATAGAATCCGAGTCTCGCGAGAATCCGACAGCGTGATGATGACGTTCGGGCGCGCTCGGGTTAGCCGAGCAAGGCGGGAAGATCCGAGTCGCTCGGACCCGTGTAAAAAAACATGAAGTTCGGGCGGGTTCGGTTTCCGAGGAACCGAACCCGCTCATCTCTAATGCGGACCCTATTACATTTATCCCTTGGAGTGAAAACATGAGGTTCAAGAGATAAAAAGATTGGGGGCATAAAATTGAATAGAGTAGAAAACAAGAAAGGGATAAAGTAGAAAGGAAAAAAAAAAAGAATATGGGCAATTATTTCAGCTGGGGGGCCACTTAACACTTCCAGTGAATATTCGAGGGCTGCCCACACAAAATTTCTTGTATATACAATATCCGTATAGCAGCTCCTATCCCCTCTCTCCCCTGGACGCATATAGCAGCTTCTATCACACCCTCTCCCCTGGACCCCGTATAGCAGCTACCATCCCCCTTCTCCCCTGGACCCATATAGCAGCTTCCATCTCCCCTGGACCCATATAGCAGCTCCTATTCACTCCTCTCCCCTAAACCCATAGAGTAGTTTTTAAATGCCCCCCAACACAAACACAGATACTACCTTCTCCTCCCTCCGCCCCCCACCTTCAGGCTCAGTTACCAGCTTTTAACCACTGACTCCCTCCCTCCCTGGACATAGATAGCAGCTTTCTCCCCATACTCAGCACCACTGCTCCCCTCGGCAGGCAGTGCCTGCTGCCAGCCGCCAGCTTTGGATGTACCAAATTTTAGATATTTTCAGATTTGCTGCCGAGATCCACGCTCTTGCTTTTGGCTCTGCCCCCATGCCGCCCAGTGCCTGACATCAGAGAAGAAATCCCGGCCAGCTGCCCCTGTGGAGCTGCTATAGTGCAATGACAAGCAGCTCAGCCAGTTGGGCTACTTGTCATTGTGCACTGGTGTGGGCAGCGGGCCACGCAGGATCGGTTCGCGGGCCGCATCCATCCCACGGGCCGCATGTTGCCCACCCCTACTATAGAAGAACCAATTTAGGTATTCTATGCTAATATACAATGACATACAGTATACAATAGACATGAATAAGAGGATTGAGTGTAAAATAGGTGATCATGGATGCAGGCAGCACATATGACTTAAATAGTATACATCTTTTAGGGGTCTGGGACTCAGGGTTGACAACAAAAAGGTCGACACACCTTAGGTCGACATGGACAAAATGTCGACATGGGCAAAAGGTCGACATGAACATGGTCGACATGGAAAAAGGTCGACATGAGTTTTTAATGTTTTTTTGTGTCATTTTTTTCGTAGAGTGACTGGGAACCCCAATTAGTGCACTGCGTCCCCTCGCATGGCTCGCTTCGCTCGCCATGCTTCGGGCATGGTGCCTTCGCTCCGCTTCGCTCGGCACAGATTACCGTTCCAATCGTAGTCCACGTGGATCGTTAAGTATGAAAAAGTTCCAAAAAAGAAAAAAATTATGAAAAACTCATGTCGACCTTTTTCCATGGCGACCTTGTTCCTGTCGACCTTTTGTCCATGTCGACCTTTTGTCCATGTCGACCAATTGGTGTCGACCTAAGGTGTGTTGACCTTTTTGTTGTCGACCTGGAGTCTGGATACCATCTTTTAGTATATCCCATCTTTTAGCATATCCCAGTTGTACAGAGCTACAGAATATGTTGGCTCTTTATAAATACATTTTAATAATTAAAATAGCAAAGTGATTTAGTTTAATAGCAAAGTTTATAGTTTAAAATAGTAATAAAGTAGCACTAAAATAAATAGTAATCAAAGTAAAGAATGTATATGCAATAATTAGGATGGAAGAAAGATAAGAAAATATACTGATAAATATATTGTTATTGATGAACCAAAACGATACATAAAAACAATATAAAAAATACAACTTAAAGAATAAATATTTTGCAAATGTAAAGTAAATAATAAAGTAAGTGCATATAGAGATCAAGCTGTGAGATGTGCAGGAGTAAAGGTGCCCATACACTACTGCGATTATGTCCGATTTCATCCTATTACGACATTTCGGGCCGATAAATCGTCTAAAAGCAGGCAAATCTCATGTGCTTTACTTCCGATCCAATGTGCGGTCCCGTGAGCATCGGATCGGAGCACCTAGTTCGGAAGTACTGCACTAAAGATATCTTGGATCCCGTAGGAATGGCTGGGTTCGCATACAATACATTGTATGCAAAAGGGCCGCATATGATGTATCGTATGCGATCCTGCTGCCGGGTGGTTTAAGGGAAATCTTATGCGACTTTTCCCTCGGTTTAGTCCCATAAGTGTATGGGCACCTTAAGATAAACTAAGGATGAGCGGGTTCGGTTCCCTGAGAATTGAACCCCCCCAAACTTCACACTCCGAGTCCGGATCTGAGTCCGGCTCGGGTTTTCCCGGAAACTGGAACGAGGCAAAACATCATCCTGCTGTCGGATTCTCGCGGGTTTTGGATTCAATATAAGGAGCCGCGTGTCGCCGCCATCTTCACTCCAGTCCTGGAGAGTGTAGCAAGAGGACATGTCTCCTCAGTGTCTGTGCGGGAAAGTGGTGTGGTGTGAGGGGTGGCGACCTGCTCTTATGTGTCCTTCATGTGCTATCTTGTGCTGCATCAGTCCAGTGGTGGTGTCTTGTGCTGCATCAGTCCAGTAGTGGTGTCTTGTGCTGCATCAGTCCAGTCACAGTGGTGGTGTCCTGTGTTGCCATAAGTCCAGGGGTGCTTCCGTATAAGTCCAGGGGTACTGCCATATAAGTCCAGCCCAGTGGTGCAGCTGTATAAGTCCAGGGGTACTGCCGGATAACTACAGTCCAGTGGTGCAGCCGTATAAGTCCAGGGGTAGTGCCATATAAGTCCAATCCAGTGGTGCAGCCGTATAAGTCCAAGGGTACTGCCGTATAAGTCCAAGGGTACTGCCGTATAAGTCCAGTCCAGGGGTATTGCCATATAAGTCCAGGGGTACTGCCGTATAAGTCTAGTCCAGTGGTGCAGCCGTATAAGTCCATTGGTACTGCCGTATAAGTCCAATCCAGTGGTGCTGCCGTATAAGTCCAGGGGTACTGCCGTATAAGTCCAGTCCAGTGGTGCAGCCATAAAAGTTCAGGGATACTGCCGTGTAAGTCCAGTGGTACTGCCGTATAAGTCCAGTGGTACTGCCGTATAAGTACGTGGGTACTGGCATATAAATCCAGTACAGTGGTTCTGCCGTATAAGTCAAGGGGTACTGCCATATAAGTCCAGTCCAGTGGTGCAACCATATAAGTTCAGGGTTACTGCCGTATACGTCCAGTCCAGGGGTACTGCCGTATAAGTCCAGTCCAGTTGTGCAGCCGTATAAGTTCAGGGGTACTGCCGTATAGGTCCGCCAATATTGTGCATGCATTACATCTGGGCAAATTCCAGCACGTCCCATGTTTTGCACATACAATTAATTTGGTGGTGCAGATTTTTTTTAAAAATTACAGGGGCGTGCAGGACATGCTGTCGATGGCCTGAAAAAAATGCGGGCCACTTTAGACATTCAGCCACTCGATGGGCCAGGTGTTTGTGCCGCACACTTGTGTCGCTTAGCAAAGTCATCAAGCTACCTTATTGCACCTCCTTTTCTTTTTTGCATGATGTGCTGTTTGGGGCCTAGTTTTTAAAAGTGCTATCCTGTCTGACACTGCAGTGCCACTCCTAGATGGGCCAGGTGTTTGTGCTGCCCACTTGTGTCGCTTAGCAAAGTCATCCAGCTACCTCGGTGCAACCTTTTGGCCTAAAAACAATACTGTGAGGCTTTCAGAATAGACTGGAAATGAGTGGAAATGAATGTTATTGAGGTTAATAATACCGTAGGATCAAAATTACCCCCAAATTCTGTGATTTTAGCTGTTTTTGTGTGTTTTTTTTTTTTTTTAAATCATCCAGATCCAAAACCAAAATGTGAAAGGGTGGTTTTGTCAAGATCCAAAACACGAGCGAGGATCCAGATCCAAAACACGAAAAGTGCCCGCCGCACATCTCTAGATTAAACACATTCCACATCTGATGTGTGGTTTCCATAGTAAGTTATTTTGTGATAAACTATGTGCTCTTTACTACAATAGGTGGTGGAGCCAGAGTGTATAGTTCTCACAATAGAAAAGCGTATCAATGCACCTGTAATGAGAAAATACAGCAGGCTTGGGAAAAGACAAAAAAACAAAGTGAACATTTTATCTACAAAGCATAAAGATATTAAAATCATAAAGAACAAAAATAAGCAGTTTAGACTTACTTTGACTTGCTCTTAAAGCTATATATTACTTTACTAACAATATATTTTTTTTTACCAAAGGCCTTCAAAATGTTTTTTAAGTTAAAAACATTTTTCAAAATGAATAAATATTGTTTTGAAAAGCAAATGCCTAGGGCAGCGGTGGCCAACCCGCAGCTCTCGAGCCGCATGAGGCTCTTTCATAGAAACATAGAATTTGACGGCAGATAAGAACCACTTGGCCCATCTAGTCTGCCCCTTTTTTTTATCCTTTAGGTAATCTCAACCCTTTTTGAAGCTTAATTCTTTGTAAGGATATTCAAATGCCTATCCCAAGCATGTTTAAATTGCTCTACAGTCTTAGCCTCTACCACCTCTGATGAGAGACTATTCCACTTATCCACTACCCTTTCTGTGAAGTAATTTTTCCTTAAATTTCCCCTGAACCTCCCCCCCTCCAGTCTCAGTGTATGTCCTCGAGTTCTAATACTTCTCTTCCTTTGAAGAATGTTTCCCTCCTGAACTTTGTTAAGACCCTTGATATATTTGAAAGTTTCTATCATGTCTCCCCTTTCCCTTCTCCAGTGCCTGCTATGCCCCCAGTTCCAGATATGCCCCTAGTGCCACCTCTGCCCCCAGACACACGCACGCCTCTCTGGCAGCGGTGTCTCTCTTCAATTCGGCTCCAGCCCATGAGCCAATCAGAGCTCGTGGACCGGCAGCTAAGGCTCCTCATTGGCTGCAGGACCGCAAGCTTTGATTGGCTCACAGACCGGCGCCTAATTGAAGAGAGACACAGCCGCCAGAGAGTGAGCAGCAGCGCAGTGAGTGGGGCGCGAGGGCTGGTGAGCACTGTGGGGACATGTGTATCTGGCACTGGGGACATATCTGGAACTGGGGGCATAGCAGGCACTGTGGGAACATGTGTATCTGGCACTGGGGGCATAGCAGGCACTGTGGGGACATGTGTATCTTCACTGGGGGCATATCTGGCACTGGGGGCATAGGCACCGTGGGACATGTGTATCTGGCACTGGGGGCACATCTGGCACTGGGGGCATATCTGGCACTGGGAGCATAGCAGGCACTGTGGGGACATGTGTATCTGGCACTAGGGGCATAGCTGGCACTGTGGGGGCATGTGTATGGCACTGGGAGCATAGCAGGCACTGTGGGGACATGTGTATCTGCCACTGGGGGCATAGCTGGCACTGTGGGGACATCTGTATCTGGCACTGGGGGCATAGCAGGCACTGATGGGACATGTGTATCTGGCACTGGGGGCATAGCAGGCACTGTGGGGACATGTGTATCTGGCACTGGGGGCATAGCAGGCACTGTGGGGACATGTGTATCTGCCACTGGGGGCATATCTGGCACTGGAGGCATATCTGGCACTTGGGGAATAGCAGGCACTGTGGGGACATGTGTATCTGGCACTGGGGGCATGGCTGGCATTATGGGGGCATATGTATCTGGCACTGGGGGCATAGCAGGCACTGATGGGACATGTGTATCTGGCACTGGGGGCATGAGTATCTGGCACTGTGGAGGCATATATGTATCTGGCACTGTGGAGGCACCCATTTTTTGGCTTTTTTATGTATGTGGCACTGTACAACATGACGAAAAATGGGGTTATGATATGAGGTCTTACTTCTACATACGTCATTGCCTCTGACTGGTTGGCCACCCCTGGCCTAGACCCAATGGCAATAGACTCTCCAGTGGCAACAGATCTCCATTATAATTAACTCCCACTCATACCTGTAATAGATCCCCAGTTGTATAACGCCCCACACCCCATTGCAATAGGTCCCAATTTTGAAATCCCCTTCCTTTTCCCCTTTCCGTGCCCTGTGTAATTATTTTCTCTGACGTCCTAAGTGGATGCTGGGGACTCCGTCAGGACCATGGGGATTAGCGGCTCCGCAGGAGACAGGGCACAAAAGTAAAAGCTTTAGGACTAGGTGGTGTGCACTGGCTCCTCCCCCCATGACCCTCCTCCAAGCCTCAGTTAGGTTTTTGTGCCCGGCCGAGAAGGGTGCAATCTAGGTAGCTCTCCTGAGCTGCTTAGAATAAAAGTATAGACTTAGGTTTTTTTATTTTCAGTGAGTCCTGCTGGCAACAGGCTCACTGCATCGAGGGACTAAGGGGAGAAGAAGCGAACTCACCTGCGTGCAGAGTGGATTGGGCTTCTTGGCTACTGGACATTAGCTCCAGAGGGACGATCACAGGCCCAGCCATGGATGGGTCCCGGAGCCGCGCTGCCGGCCCCCTTACAGAGCCAGAAGAGTGAAGAGGTCCAGAAATCGGCGGCATAAGGCATCTTGTCTTCAAGAAAGGTAGCGCACAGCACTGCAGCTGTGCGCCATTGCTCTCAGCACACTTCACACTCCGGTCACTGAGGGTGCAGGGCGCTGGGGGGGAGGGCGCCCTGAGACGCAATGAAAACACTATTTATGGTAAAAAATACATCACATATAGCTCCTGGGCTATATGGATGTATTTAACCCCTGCCATTTTACCTCATAAAAAGCGGGAGAAAGGCCGCCGTGAAGGGGGCGGAGCCTATCTCCTCAGCACACAAGCGCCATTTTCCCTCACAGCTCCGCTGGAAGGACGTCTCCCTGACTCTCCCCTGCAGTCCTGCACTACAGAAACAGGGTAAAAAAGAGAGGGGGGGGCACTAATTTGGCATATAAAAACATATATAGCAGCTATAAGGGAGAAACACTTATTTATAAGGTTGTCCCTATACATATATAGCGCTCTGGTGTGTGCTGGCAAACTCTCCCTGTGTCTCCCCAAAGGGCTAGTGGGGTCCTGTCCTCTATCAGAGCATTCCCTGTGTTTGTGCTGTGTGTCGGTACGCGTGTGTCGACATGTATGAGGAGGAAAATGGTGTGGAGGCGGAGCAATTGCCTGTATTAGTGATGTCACCCCCTAGGGAGTCGACACCTGACTGGATGGTCTTATTTAAGGAATTACGTGATAGTGTCAGCACTTTACTCAAAACTGTTGACGACATGAGACAGCCGGCAAGTCAGTTAGTGCCTGTCCAGGCGTCTCAAACACCGTCAGGGGCTCTAAAGCGCCCATTACCTCAGTCGGTCGACACAGACACGGACACTGACTCCAGTGTCGACGGTGAAGAAACAAACGTATTTTCCAGTAGGGCCACACGTTACATGATCACGGCAATGAAGGAGGCTTTGCATATTTCTGATACTACAAGTACCACAAAAAAGGGTATTATGTGGGGTGTGAAAAAACTACCCGTAGTTTTCCTGAATCAGAAGAATTAAATGAAGTGTGTGATGATGCGTGGGTCTCCCCCGATAAATAATTGCTGATATCTAAGAAATTATTGGCATTATACCCTTTCCCGCCAGAAGTTAGGGCGCGTTGGGAAACACCCCCTAGGGTGGATAAGGCACTCACACGCTTATCAAAACAAGTGGCGTTACCGTCTCCTGATACGGCCGCCCTCAAGGAGCCAGTTGATAGGAAGCTGGAAAATGTCCTAAAAAGTATATACACACATACTGGTGTTATACTGCGACCAGCGATTGCCTCAGCCTGGATGTGCAGCGCTGGGGTGGCGTGGTCGGAGTCCCTGACTGAAAATATTGATACCCTGGACAGGGACAGTATTTTATTAACTATAGAGCGTTTAAAAGATGCGTTTCTACATATGCGTGATGCACAGAGGGATATTTGCACCCTGGCATCAAGAGTAAGTGCGATGTCCATTTCTGCCAGAAGATGTTTATGGACACGACAGTGGTCAGGTGATGCGGATTCCAAACGGCATATGGAAGTATTGCCGTATAAAGGGGAGGAGTTATTTGGGGTCGGTCTTTCGGACCTGGTGGCCACGGCAACAGCTGGAAAATCCACCTTTTTACCCCAACTAACCTCTCAGCAGAAAAAGACACCGTCTTTTCAGCCTCAGTCCTTTCGTCCCATAAGGGCAAGCGGGCAAAAGGCCAGTCATATCTGCCCCGGGGTAGAGGAGAGGGAAAAAGACTGCAGCAGACAGCCTCTTCCCAGGAACAGAAGCCCTCCACCGCTTCTGCCAAGTCCTCAGCATGACGCTGGGGCCTTACAAGCGGACTCAGGTGCGGTGGGGGGTAGTCTCAAGAGTTTCAGCGCGCAGTGGGCTCACTCGCAAGTGGACCCCTGGATCCTACAGGTAGTATCCCAGGGGTACAGATTGGAATTCGAGACGTCTCCCCCTCGCAGGTTCCTGAAGTCTGCTTTACCAACGTCTCCCTCCGACAGGGAGGCAGTATTGGAAGCAATTCACAAGCTGTATTCCCAGCAGGTGATAATCAAAGTACCCCTCCTACAACAGGGAAAGGGGTATTATTCCACACTATTTGTGGTACCGAAGCCAGACGGCTCGGTGAGACCTATTCTAAATGGGAAATCTTTGAACACTTACATACAAAGGTTCAAATTCAAGATGGAGTCACTCAGAGCAGTGATAGCGAACCTGGAAGAAGGGGACTATATGGTGTCCCTGGACATCAAGGATGCTTACCTTCATGTCCCAATTTGCCCTTCTCACCAAGGGTACCTCAGGTTCGTAGTACAGAACTGTCATTATCAGTTTCAGACGCTGCCGTTTGGATTGTCCACGGCACCCCGGGTCTTTACCAAGGTAATGGCCGAAATGATGATTCTTCTTCGAAGAAAAGGCGTCTTAATTATCCCTTACTTGGACGATCTCCTGATAAGGGCAAAGTCCAGGGAACAGTTGGAGGTCGGAGTAGCGCTATCTCGGGTACTGCTACAACAGCATGGGTGGATTCTAAATATTCCAAAATCGCAGCTGATCCCGACGACACGTCTGCTGTTCCTAGGGATGATTCTGGACACAGTCCAGAAAAAGGTGTTTCTCCCGGAGGAGAAAGCCAGGGAGTTATCCGAGCTAGTCAGGAACCTCCTAAAACCAGGAAAAGTGTCAGTGCATCATTGCACAAGGGTCCTGGGAAAAATGGTGGCTTCTTACGAAGCGATTCCATTCGGCAGATTTCACGCAAGAACTTTTCAGTGGGATCTGCTGGACAAATGGTCCGGATCGCATCTTCAGATGCATCAGCGGATAACCCTGTCTCCGAGGACAAGGGTGTCTCTTCTGTGGTGGCTGCAGAGTGCTCATCTACTAGAGGGCCGCAGATTCGGCATTCAGGATTGGATCCTGGTGACCACGGATGCCAGCCTGAGAGGCTGGGGAGCAGTCACACTGGGAAGAAATTTCCAGGGAACGTGGTCAAGTCTAGAGACTTCTCTCCACATAAATATACTGGAGCTAAGGGCAATTTACAATGCTCTATGCCTAGCAAGACCTCTGCTTCAAGGTCAGCCGGTGCTGATCCAGTCGGACAACATCACGGCAGTCGCCCACGTAAACAGACAGGGCGGCACAAGAAGCAGGAGGGCAATGGCAGAAGCTGCAAGGATTCTTCGCTGGGCGGAAAATCATGTGATAGCACTGTCAGCAGTGTTCATTCCGGGAGTGGACAACTGGGAAGCAGACTTCCTCAGCAGGCACGACCTCCACCCGGGAGAGTGGGGACTTCACACGGAAGTCTTCCACATGATTGTGAACCATTGGGAAAAACCAAAGGTGGACATGATGGCGTCCCGCCTCAACAAAAAACTGGACAGGTATTGCGCCAGGTCAAGGGACCCTCAGGCAATAGCTGTGGACGCTCTGGTAACACCGTGGGTGTACTAGTCAGTGTATGTGTTCCCTCCTCTTCCTCTCATACCCAAGGTACTGAGAATTATAAGACGGAGAGGAGTAAGAACTATACTCGTGGCTCCGGATTGGCCAAGGAGGACTTGGTACCCGGAACTTCAAGAGATGCTCACAGAGGACCCATGGCCTCTGCCGCTAAGAAGGGACTTGCTTCAGCATGGACCCTGTCTGTTCCAGGACTTACCGCGGCTGCGTTTGACGGCATGGCGGTTGAACGCCGGATCCTAAGGGAAAAAGGCATTCCGGAAGAGGTCATACCTACCCTGGTCAAAGCCAGGAAGGAGGTGACCGCACAACATTATCACCGCATTTGGCGAAAATATGTTGCGTGGTGTGAGGCCAGGAAGGCCCCCACGGAGGAATTTCAACTTGGTCGATTCCTGCATTTCCTGCAAACAGGAGTGTCTATGGGCCTCAAATTGGAGTCCATTAAGGTTCAAATTTCGGCCCTGTCGATTTTCTTCCAGAAAGAATTGGCTTCAGTTCCTGAAGTCCAGACATTCGTCAAGGGAGTACTGCATATACAACCCCCTTTTGTGCCTCCAGTGGCACCGTGGGATCTCAACGTAGTTCTGGGATTCCTCAAATCACATTGGTTTGAACTGCTCAAATCTGTGGATTTGTAATATCTCACATGGAAAGTGACCATGCTGTTGGCCCTGGCCTCGGCCAGGCGAGTGTCAGAATTGGCGGCTTTGTCTCACAAAAGCCCATATCTGATTTTCCATTCGGACAGGGCAGAACTGCGGACTCGTCCCCAGTTTCTCCCTAAGGTGGTGTCAGCGTTTCACCTGAACCAACCTATTGTGGTGCCTGCGGCTACTAGGGACTTGGAGGACTCCAAGTTGCTAGATGTTGTCAGGGCCCTGAAAATATATATTTCCAGGACGGCTGGAGTCAGGAAAACTGACTCGCTGTTTATCCTGTATGCACCCAACAAGCTGGGTGCTCCTGCTTCTAAGCAGACGATTGCTCGTTGGATTTGTAGTACAATTCAGCTTGCACATTCTGTGGCAGGCCTGCCACAGCCAAAATCTGTAAATGCCCATTCCACAAGGAAGGTGGGCTCATCTTGGGCGGCTGCCCGAGGGGTCTCGGCTTTACAACTTTGCCGAGCTGCTACTTGGTCAGGGGCAAACACGTTTGCTAAATTCTACAAATTTGATACCCTGGCTGAGGAGGACCTGGAGTTCTCTCATTCGGTGCTGCAGAGTCATCCGCACTCTCCCGCCCGTTTGGGAGCTTTGGTATAATCCCCATGGTCCTGACGGAGTCCCCAGCATCCACTTAGGACGTCAGAGAAAATAAGAATTTACTTACCGATAATTCTATTTCTCGTAGTCCGTAGTGGATGCTGGGCGCCCATCCCAAGTGCGGATTGTCTGCAATACTTGTACATAGTTATTGTTACAAAAATCGGGTTATTATTGTTGTGAGCCATCTTTTCAGAGGCTCCTCTGTTATCATGCTGTTAACTGGGTTCAGATCACACGTTGTACAGTGTGATTGGTGTGGCTGGTATGAGTCTTACCCGGGATTCAAAATCTTTCCTTATTGTGTACGCTCGTCCGGGCACAGTATCCTAACTGAGGCTTGGAGGAGGGTCATGGGGGAGGAGCCAGTGCACACCACCTAGTCCTAAAGCTTTTACTTTTGTGCCCTGTCTCCTGCGGAGCCGCTAATCCCCATGGTCCTGACGGAGTCCCCAGCATCCACTACGGACTACGAGAAATAGAATTATCGGTAAGTAAATTCTTATTTTTACTATTTACTACTCCCTGTCTTCAAAGGCCAAAGGACTTTGATGGGGTACTACGCCACCAACTTGCATAGATGAGAGTTAGTGCTCAGAGGTTTCCCCCATAATACTTCTAGAAGCAGCCAATGTGCTCCAGAATGCTGTTGACATGGCATTCTGTGGTGTGTATCCGGCACTCCCACTGAGAAGTGGAATTCATTTAACACATGTGCAGAATTACAAAGTTGTGAAATGGAGGCAGGTGGCATGGCTGCATGAGTTGTGACCGTGTCAGCTAAATCCCAGCTGTCATCCCATGCAACTGTGCCAGTTAAGTGTTTAAAAACATAACAAAGTAGGATTGATCAATTCCTCACCTTCCGTTATATACAGCTGAAGTCAAATCTTGCGTCTTTGTCATGGGGTCATACATGTATCTGATACAGGACAAAAACTAAAACTGCAAAAGCAAAGCATCAGTTAGTTTATTACAGTAAGTTGCTTTTTTGCCTTTGTACTGTTTGAAGGATGTTCTGTTCAAGGGTCATGGCTTTCTACTTCCAAGTAAGGGTTGTGCTCATCCTATGGCCACTGGAGGCACTGTCCAGCTGGTGTTCATGGTTGATCAGTGCACTTATCACCTACACACCGTGAAGGCAGATGTTGTGTGGGCCATTATTCATGAAAATGCAGCCTATAAATCAGGGGTGGGGAACCTCCGGCCCGCGGGCCGTATAAGGCCCGCGAAGCCGTTTGCTCCGGCCCACCTGCTTCTCCCAGTGAGACACGCCGCCGCTCAGTCCGGCGGCAGCGTGTTTCAGCTGTCAGTGTCAGGACAGGGAGGAGAGCACGGCGGCGGCGTGTAGAACTTGAAACCAGTCGCCGGTTCGTGAGCCAATCAGAGCTCGCGGACCGGCAGCCAATCAGGAGCCGCGGCTGCCGGTCCGCGAGCTCTGATTGGCTCTCGAACCGGCGGCTGGTTTCAAGTCCTTCACGCCGCCGCCCAACATAGCCGCGCTCTCCTCCGTTTCCTGCTGAAAGGAGTGGTAAGTAGCACGGAAGGGGGGGCACTGTGGGGGGCATCTGTATACCTGGCACTGTGGGGGGCATCTGTATACCTGGCCCTGTGGGGGGCATCTGTATACCTGGCACTGTGGGGGGCATCTGTATACCTGGCACTGTGGGGGGCATCTTTATACCTGGCACTGTGGGGGGCATCTGTATACCTGGCACTGTGGGGGCATTTGTATACCTGGCACTGTGGGGGCATTTGTATACCTGGCACTGTGGGGGCATCTGTATAACTGGCACTGTGGGGGCATCTGTATACCTGGCACTGTGAGGGGCATTTGTATACCTGGCACTGTGGGGGCATCTGTATACCTGGCACTGTGAGGGCATCTGTATACCTGGCACTGTGGGGTCATCTGTATACCTGGCACTGTGGGGGCATTTGTATACCTGGCACTGTGGGGGCATCTGTATACCTGGCACTGTGGGGACATCTGTATACCTGGCACTGTGAGGGGCATTTGTACACCTGGCACTGTGAGGGGCATTTGTATACCTGGCACTGTGAGGGGCATCTGTATACCTGGCACTGTGGGGGCATTTGTATACCCGGCACTGTGGGGACATCTGTATACCTGGCACTGTAAGGGGCATTTGTACACCTGGCACTGTGAGGGGCATTTGTACACCTGGCACTGTGGGGGCAATTGTGGATCTGGCACTGCACTATTGGGGGCATATGTGTATCACGTCCCATTTTAACTGGTCACACCCATTTTTTTGGCGCGTGCGCCTCCGGCGCGCACACACAGTACCTCTATGGAGCAGACCTGCTGGGGGGCAGGGTAATTTTTTAAGTTGAGAATTTTTGTATGGCCCCCGAAGGATTTTATAAATATCCAAATGGCCCTTGGTAGAAAAAAGGTTCCCCACCCCTGCTATAAATGAACTAGATTTCATATTTCTAAATTGAATAATTCTTTATAATCAGGTACCTCTTCATAGCATATTTAAAACTATTGTAAAGCAATATTGATTCTGCATTGAACCTATCATTGTTTATCTGCAGATTTGATAGATAGATAGATAGATAGAGAGACAGACTGGCAAGTAAAAATAGTGTATAATTTTCATATTGGTTGCAATGAAAAACTTTACAGGAATGTGTCTATCATGCCTGAACACATGTCATACTTCACTGAGCCTTGTACCACCTAAGCATCATTATCTTCAAGGTCATTTCTGCAATGCCTAGACGATGTAGGAAAGTGTCATGTATCTTGGGACTGAGAAAGATGCTCTTATTTTTTTATACTGTTTTTACTGCTGAGCGTCTATTTTCCAACTCCAATTAGACCTTACATAAAAAGCATTCAGCTGTGTAACTGTTCTCCATAGGCAGTCTTCTAGACATTGGTCATCTCACATACCCTTACAGTGTGTGAACATTTTTTGCTATAATTTTTTTTATCTGTTTCAAGAAATTATAGTTTTTACTGTTTTATAAAACGGCATATTTATTTATATAACAGAATTACTATTATAATATAATGTGCATTTTAATACATGATGACATCTTATTTTTGGCATTCATCATCAAATCAGTAAACACTGTATGATCTTCATGTGATTGTAAATTCAAAAGTGAAATAATTATTCTGCCTTATATTATAAATATTGTCTGATTAAAAAAATGTTCTTTGGTGTTATATATAGGAATATTATACCTCTCCTCATTTCCAGACTATTGACACTGTTAGGATGATCCCACTCAATTCCACTGCAGAGGAAGGGAGAAATGGGGCTGGCGGCAATCTTCAGACAGATGTGTCCTTTTTGGAATCACCTCTGTGGCACTTTTCTGGTAGAGCTAATTATTTCACTTGTGATTCTGTGAGGAGAACTGGAAAACATGAACTGTTTGGGGTCATGAGGACTGAGTTTGAGACTGTATGGGCTACATTATGATAAAGAGTGGAGTAGGTGTTGTTTGCAGGCACCATGGATCTTTCACATTAAAGAGGGAGAATGGAGCCTGTCTTCTGACTATCATGTATAGCAAAAAAGGATTTCCAGTATTCCAATTAGTTTTCCTTAATTATAGTATTTTTCTAAGTAAAAATATGTAAGTTTTATACACTTAAAACCGTAATTACATTTAGTTTTTTCATCTAAATACAAACTCGTGTCTCCAGTAATCCGCTATAAGAGGCTCAGAGTATTTTTCTACTGCGTTCTTTAATTCAATTTGGAATATTGGTATGCAGAGCCAAAAAAAATATTTTTCTCAATTTCTGTTTCAAAAAAGATTTATGACAGTTCTACATTAAAAAAAGTATGAAAATTACTAGCAGATCTAATATTGTAGTTTTAGTGCATGTAGATGCCATAAACACAGGTGTACTTTGTTCCATCCATACTTGTTTTTCAAGTCTTATGTAAAGGAACTACAATGAATATGGGACTCTTTAAATTCTACATATTGCTAGTAGATATAAAACTTGGGGTCAGGTGTTGTACTACAGAATTGTAGATAGAGCAAGTCCGCTCCTGGCCTTGTTCCATCATCATCTTTAGACATGTGCACTCGGGACAAAAATGAACAGATTCATCCATCACTGTGAGATCATATGGTGGTGAGTCCTGCTGTTCATAGACATATCAGGAAAATGTATCAAACCTTCTAAAGAGTGGAGAATTTGCCCATAGCAACCAATGAGCTTTAAGCTATTCATCAATTACATTCTACAAAATGGTAGGTAGAACCTGATTGGTTTCTCTGGGCTACGTCTCTATTTGTTAATTACTCTTTAGAAGGCTTGTTACATATCCCCCTATGATAGAGATTACCAACCTGTAACTGGCAATTACCTCTGATGTTGCTTTATCAGAGTAGAGAGACCATGTGCAGTCTTTGTGCGGGGCCCACCCTCACACCACCACGTGTGTGGCTAAGACTCTGACCACGTGTGCTGCTAAGACTTTGCCAAATGGCGCTGGCACCATTTTATTACTGATATCTACTGTGTATATCTCTGAGAAAATGGAGCTGGTGCTATTTTTCCTGTGATGTATGCTACAGAAAGGTAAGTATACTCAATGGGTTCATGGTGAGTTGTGTGGTTTTGCCTTGACTTAGGGGCCTGTAATAGATATCTATGTGTGGAGTAGTGTGTATTCCAGCGCAAAAACCTTATATGGTAACGGTGTAGAGAAAAGGTTATAAAAAAGGGTAAATACAATTCAAGTATAATTAAGTGTTTATTAATAATCAATATTGCTTAAGCCTCATTAGTTCATGGTATATTGACATATTCATAAGAGAGTAATAAAATGGAAGTAGAAGAGGAGAAAATAGAAGAAAGGGAGAGGTAGGGAGAGAGAGTGAAAAAAAAAGGGGTACAAAAATATGCAAAAATGAAAATAATTAAAAATGGTGTTAAAAATGTCCCTTTTTAAAGGAGCAAAAAATCCTTCTTGGTGGTCGTTTGGTGATAATTGTCCATCAGAAAATAAATAAAATATAACACTAGTGGAAGGTCCACAGGTATGTAAACATATAGTATTATGAGTCACAATAGGTAAGGTCCACAGGTATGTAAACATATAGTATTATGAGTCACAATAGGTTCAAGTATCCTGGTACTCTCAATTTCGGAAATATGGGAAATACAGTGGTAAAAATTGGTCAAATAAAACTTGTCAGCCTCAGGTGTGAAGTTTATTGTACATTCCGGACCTTTGGTATCCCAATCAAATGAGGGGTGTTTTGCCGGCAAAACAGGGGTGTCCAAATGACGTTGGTCCTGGTACATCCAAGCTCCTCTCACCAACGTTTTGCCGTGTGGCTTCTTCAGGGCGTTTTGCGAATAAGCTCCCCCCTCCTTGGGCGGCTTTATATAGTGCTATGTTCTCCCGAGGTGGCACTCGCGGCAACTCGCATGGTACTTCCGGTCCATATGTCACTTCAGGTTCCAGTAATTGGAACGCATCTGGCATAAGCTTCTGGTTGGTGACCCGCCTGCATCACTTCCGGTGGGATCTGTGAGCCACATAATGCGATTGCTATCATATTTATCGATTGCTAAGCGTTCTGGGTGTTGAATTAAAAAAAAACTTTTTTTTTACCGCTTGGATATAGACGCCTAAAAAAACATTAGCATGGGGATTCCAACCACATCACCACTGGAGCAAATGCTGATTATTCAAAGGAGCACATATTTACTATTTGTTTAAACTCAATGGCATAATAGATTTCATAAATATAATAAAAACGAAAAATGTATATAAAAGTAATGAAAAATATTGAAAATAAAAATAAATATAAGAATTATAAAAAATTAATACAAAATAAATAAATGAATGAGAAAGTGGAAAAAGATAGATACGTGAAAGAAAAATAATTAGTAAAAGTAGAATAAAATAAATTTAAAATAAGATGAAATAAAAATGAAAAACCTTTTTATAAATATTTAACATACTAGATTTGATTGTGTTATTAAAATAATCTCTAAGTTTTAACTCATTATATTGTCAATTGATGGAAAGTGTTGTGTTTTAAAAGTCTATAGAAAAGCGCTTATATCAAAGTCCACATTAAGACCTTTTGGGGCTAGGGTTTCAAGATGGGTCTGGGACTCCAGGTCGACACACCTTAGGTCGACGCCAATTGGTCGACACACCTTAGGTCGACATGGACAAAAGGTCGACATGGACAAAGGGTTGACAGGAACAAGGTCGACATGGAAAAAGGTCGACATGCGTTTTTTTATGTTTTTTTGGTGTCGTTTTCTTCGTAGTGACAGGGAACCCCAATTAGTGCACCGCGTCCCCTCGCATGGCTCGCTTCGCTCGCCATGCTTCGGGCATGGTGCCTTCGCTCCGCTCCGCACAGATTACCGTTCCAATCGTAGTCCATGTGGATCGTTAAGCATGAAAAGGTTCCAAAAAAGAAAAAAATTGTGAAAAACTCATGTCGACCTTTTTCCATGTTGACCTTGTTCCTGTCGACCTTTTGTCCATGTCGACCTGTTGCCCATGTCGATCTAAGGTGTGTCGACCAACTGGCGGCCTAAGGTGTCGACCTAAGGTGTGTCGACCTTTTTGTTGTCGAGCTGGAGTCCGGATACCTTTCAAGATAATAAATTAATTTGGATTCTTCTCTGGAAAGTGCCTCTTCAAAATCACCTCCTCTCCATTTTCTTTGAATATGTTTCAGACCTAAAAATACCAGGCAAGAGGGGTCACTTGCATGTGTTTCCATGTAGTGTACAGGAATACTATGATTCTGTTTCTCATTTTTAATATTGCAAAGATGTTCGTTGATTCTGACGTTGAACTTCCGTTTAGTTTTCACAATATATTTGGTTTCACAAGGGCAGGGCCGTTTCTTCGGGCAGGCGAGCAGTGCAACTGTACTGGGCGCCCGCCGCGGCACTAACTGTGGCTCCCTGCTTCCCCCTCCTATTTCTCCCTGAGTAACCCGCTCGGGGGGCGGAGTTTCACGGAATGACGCGGTTGCGTCGTTACGTCACGACGCAACCCCATCATTCCGCGAAACTCCCCCCCCTCCCCGAGCGGAGTACAGAGGGGGATCCAAGTTAGGAAGAAGGAAAGGCCGGCGCGAGGAGCGTCTGTTGAGGCGGGCCGAAGAGCGGTAATCGCCTCTGTAAGTATTCTCTCTCTCTCTCTCACTCAATGTGTAAAATGGGGACACCTGCCGTAATGTGTGAAATGGGGACTCTTGCCTGCCGTAATGTGGGGATTTAATGTATCAAGGGCATTGCGGTGTGTGGCATAATATGGTGCAGGGGGCATTACTGTGTGGGGCTTAATATGGTAGAATTTTTTTTTTCCTGTGGTGGTCGTGATCTGTTGGAGCAGGGTCAAAAACTGGATTGTGAGGTAGTCTTTTCAGACGAGGCCATGCCCATTTATATGAGGCCACACCCATTTAGATGAGGCCACACACCCTTGCCGGGTGCGCGCGCAAGTTTTTTTTTTTTAAATCTAGGTGTGGGGGGGGGGGGGGGGGGCACATTTTTTTATGTCATGGGAGGGGGTGCATTTTTAAATCTCGCACTGGGAGCCAAATTGGCTAGAAACAGCCCTGCACAAGGGCATTGTATCATACAGATGACACCTTCTGTATGACAGGTAATTTTTTCTTTTATTGTATATTTTTGATTATTTAAAATTAAGTTATATGTTTAATCGGTTGTAGCATTTTGCTTCTTGTTTTTTTACACGCCGCACAGAAACCGCAGTGGAAAAAAACCAGTAGTACAGGTTGAGTATCCCTTATCCAAAATGCTTGGGACCAGAGGTATTTTGGATATCGGATTTTTACGTATTTTGGAATAATTGCATCCCATAATGAGATATCATGGTGATGGGACCTAAATCTAAGCACAGAATGCATTTATGTTACATGCACACCTTATATACACAGCCTGAAGGTAATTTTAGCCAATATTTTCAATAACTTTGTGCATTAAACAAAGTGTGTGTACATTCACACAATTAATTTATGTTTTATATACACCTTATACACACAGCCTGAAGGTAATTTAATACAATATTTTTTATAACTTTGTGTATTAAACAAAGTTTGTGTACATTGAGCCATCAGAAAACGAAGATTTCACTATCTCACTCTCACTAAAAAAAAGTCCGGATTTCGGAATATTCCGTATTTCGGAATATTTGGATATGGGATACTCAACCTGTATTAGAATTAAGCCATGCGTTTTTACTTTCTTTGGTGTCTTTGTATTCACTCTTGACAAGGCTGGTTTAGAGGGGGATTCCCTCTATTCCAATAGCAGCATACCTCATACGGGTTTATTACTTGTTTTTCCAGTTAGCTCAGCCGCCACCCCACTATTTCTTGCCTGTTATAGATATCCCTCTGCTGTTGATATAAGACCATTGCTTACAGACTCTTCCAAAGGGAAAAATTCTCCACTGTTTCAGAGCAACTTGTCAGGAAACAGGCTGATATTTTCATATTCTGTTATTGTTATTTATTAATAAATATGAAATAAGATAGTGTCTGGATTATGGTGACATTGTATTACTTGTTTTGTACATGCTAAATGCAGGATGACTGCTTGGTTATAAGACTTGGCTATAAGACCTACGTTTGTGATTTATCATATAGTCTGTTTTAAATTTCCACTTGTGAGCTGATAATGGGGTCTAATCAGTAAATGCCATGTGTGAAAGAACAGATATGGTGAGCATAGGCTATTGCAGAGTTGGTTGTATATACGCTATTGAATTTGAGAGCTTATATCTCTTATATTATCTGCTAGTAAAATATAGAATTCCCACGAGCACCAGGTCACACTACTGTACTTTCGCTCAAGGTCGAGATCAGAGTTACTATGTCCTTTTATTGTTGTCCAACTAGAACAACTTTACACCTTATGGTACTTTTACTGTAGTCTAGTCATCTGAACATTGCATTCTCCAGTGCAATTGTGTTGTAGTTGTTTGTTTTTAAAGCATTTTTCTCTTACGTACTAGAGGATGCTGGGGTCCACATTAGTACCATGGGGTATAGACGGGTCCACCAGGAGCCATTGGCACTTTAAGAGTTTCAGAGTGTGGGTTGGCTCCTCCCTCTATGCCCCTCCTACTAGCCTCAGTTTAGAAAATGTGCCCGGAGGAGCCAGTCATAGCTAGGGGAGCTCTCCAGGGCTTTTCTAGTAAAATTTTATTTTAGAGTTTTTTATTTTAGAGGCAGGCTGCTATCAACAGCCTCCCTGCAGCGTGGGACTAAGGGGGGGGAAGTAGTGTCTGCCCTGCAGGGTCTGAGTCACTTACTCCGCTGACTGGACACTGAGCTCCTGGGGGGATAGATCGTTCCCCACCACAGGGGATCACTCACCCCAGCAGCATGCAGCCACCCCCTTACAGAGCTGAAGATTGTGGCGAGTAAGACACCGACCCCTCTTGCAAGTGGGGGGCCGGTGTGAAGATGGCGGCAGCAGGGTAGGAGCGCGGTATTAACTGGCTCAGTGGTACATAGTGCGGCGCATTGTGGGGCGCCCTGGGCCAAAGCTTACACCCTACACTTGTCACAAAGCCTGTCGGGGTCCCAGGATCTCAGCCAGCATCAGTCCTCAGGCCAGTATAATCCTAGGAAGAGTGGGAAGACGGCGCCATTTTGGGGGCTTAGCTTCTCCTCAGAGCGGACCCAACAGCGTTCAGCGCCATTTTCCTGCCTGCACAGCGCTGATCAGGAGAAAGAAGGTCCCTCCACAGCAACTCCAGCTATCTCTCACGGTACCAGAGGGTTGTAGAAGGGGGGGAGGCTGCAATACAACTGTGTATCCTATTAAGGTGCACAGTCAGCACTGACAAGGGGTCTCCCTTTGGTTAAAAGCACTGTGTTGGCGTTGGCTCCAATCTCTGTGTTTCTCTTGCCATTCTTGGGGGTGAAACTCTGTCTGCCCTCCCCTGTATGTGTGTGGAGTGTTTTGTGGTCTCCTTTAGCTATGTCCAGGTACTCTGTGTCATATGCTGCGGAGGATATGTCCTCCTAGGATGATCCCATTCCATGTAATCAGGATAGTACTGGTTTAGCACAGATTCCAGCAAGGGAACCTGAGTGGTTTTCCTCTATCAAATCTTGGATTTCTCAAATTTCAGATAGGGTTGCAAGTAATGAATCCTGAACCCAGGTATTACAGAACTCTATGGCAGTATGGCCCGATTCTATATACCCCCACAAATGTGCGCTTGTTCATGTCATGCAAGATGACACGAATACCGATTCTGATACCACAGACGGTACTGGGGATGTGTTGCGAGGGTCTGCCTCTCTTGCAAAGGGTGTGTAATTGATGATAGAGGCTGTCAGGGATGTGTTGAATATTAATGATACCACACCTGAGCAGGTTGAGGAGGCTTTTTTCACTGAAAATAAGAAAGCCTCGCTAACCTTCCCTGCGTCAAAGGAATTAAATTATAGATTTGAGAAAGCATGGGAAAACCCTGAGAAAAAATTCCAGATCCCTAAAAGGGTCCAGGTGGCGTTTCCTTTCCCTGAGGAGGATAGAAAATAATGGGAAAGCCCGCCAATTGTTGACACATCTGTGTGCAGACTCTCAAACCAGGTGGTTTTGCCTGTTCCGGGATCTACCGCCTTAAAGAGCCGGCTGACCAAAAAAATTGATAATACACTTAAATCAATGTACACAGCTTCGTCGGCCATATTACGTCCCACTATTGATAGTGCATGGATTGCAAAAGCTATAGTAAAATGGTCAGGCACCTTACTTGAGGATTTGGATACTAAGGATAAGGGTGATGTTGAATTGTTTTTGCATAACAGTCACGATTCAGCAGGTTTTATGGTAGAATCCATGAAAGACCTGGGTTCCATGGCTGCGGTAATCTCTTCCATGTCTGTTTCAGCTCGTCGGGGACTCTGGCTGCTCCAGTGGTCGGCCGACGCGGAATCCAGAAAAAGTGTGGAGTCCCTACCCTACACAGGTCAGGCTCTCGTTGGGGAAGCTTTGGATGCGTGGATATCCATGGCTATGGCGGGTAAGTCTCCGTTCCTTCCCTCAGCTGCACCTACTCCGAAGAAATCCTTCTCTTCATCAGCATCGCAGTCCTTTCGGCCTAACATGCCTAGAAAGGCCAAACCGTCCAGTACCTTCTTTAGGGGAGGTCAAGCTAAATACAAGAAACCTGCTGTGGCAGGTTCCCAGGAAACTAAGCCTGCTTCCAGTATGCCGAAGTCCTCCGCATGACGGTGGACCACGCGGCCTGGAGGTGGGGCCAGTGGGAGCGAGGCTCAGACAGTTCAGTCACGTCTGGGTATCGTCCGGCCTGGATCCCTGGGTGATAGATATTGTGTCCCAGGGATACAGGTTGGAATTTCAAAATCTCCCTCCTCACTGATTTTCAAATCAGACTTGCCAGCTCTGCTGGCAGACAGGACTGTCCTACAAGCAGCGGTTCAGAAGTTGGTGGAGGCTCAGGTCATTGTGCCAGTACCTCCTCATTCGCAAGCCACCGGTTACTATTCGAACCTTTTTGTGGTACCGAAACCGGATGGTTCAGTCAGGACCATTCTGAACCTAAAATCACTAAACCCTTTTCTGAAGAAGTTCAAGTTCAAAATGGAGTCTCTCAGGGTGGTGGTATCAGGTCTGGAAGAGGGGGAATTCCTAGTATCCATGGATATCAAGGATGCATACCTCCACATTCTGATTTGGCTACCGCATCAGGCTTCCCTGCGTTTTGCATTACTGGACTGTCATTTCCAGTTCCAGGCCCTGCCATTCGGCCTCTCTACAGCACCAAGGGTGTTCACCAAGGTGATGGCGGAGATGATGGTTCTACTCCGAAAGCAGGGTGTGAACATCATTCCGTAGCTAGACGATCTGCTGATAAAAGCATCGTCCAAGGAGGAGCTGTTGCAGTCCATTGTACTCACGAACCACCTACTCAGAGTCCACGGTTGGATTCTGAACCTTCCAAAATCTCATTTGGAACCAACCCGGAGGTTGTCTTTTCTGGGGATGATCCTCGACACGGAAGTGCAGAGGGTGTTTCTTCCACAGGAAAAGGCGTTGGTGATACAAACATGTCCTGAAGCCAGCCCGGGTGTCTGTTCATCAATGCATTCACCTTTTGGGAAAGATGGTGGCCTCTTATGAGGCTCTCCAGTACGGGAGGTTCCATACTTGGGCCATCCAACTGGATCTCCTGGACAAGTGGTCAGGATCTTATCTACACATGCACCAGAGAATTCGTCTGTCGCCAAGAGCCAGGATTTCACACCTCTGGTGGCTCCAATTGCCTTACCTTCTGGAGGGCTGAAGGTTCGGGATTCAGGACTGGGTCCTTCTAACCATGGATGCTAGCCTACGGGGCTGGGGCGCAGTCACTCAAGGGGAAACCTTCCAAGGAAGGGGGTCAAGTCTGGAAGCTGGCCTGTCGATCAACATCTTGGAACTAAGAGCCATCTACAACGGTCTTCTTCTGGCGGCCCATCTAAGAAATCGGGCCATTCAATTACAGTCGGACAATGTAACAACGGTGGCTTACATAAACCGACAGGGTGGAACAAAGAGCAGAGCTGCGATGTCAGAGGTGACCAGAATCATCCTTTGGGCAGAAAAACACATGTTGGCGCTCTCTGCAATCTTCATTTCAGGGGTGGACAACTGGGAAGCAGACTTCCTCAGCAGACACGATCTCCATCCGGGGGAGTGTGGGGTCTCCATCCAGAGGTGTTCAAGGAAATAACAGACTTTTGGGGGTTACCCCAAATAGATATGATGGCCTCTCGTCTCAACAAGAAGCTTCAACGCTATTGTTCCAGGTCGAGGGACCCACAAGCAGTGGCAGTGGACACCCTGGTGTCTCCGGGGGTGTTCCAGTTGGTGTACGTGTTTCGACCACTCCCACTCATTCCAAGAGTTCTAAAGCCCGTAAAGAGAACAAGAGTTCAAGCGATCCTCATTGCTCCAGACTGGCAAAGGCGGGCTTGGTACGCGGACCTTCTGAATCTCTTGCAGGAAGAGCCGAGGCCTCTTCCTTTTTGGGAGGACCTGCTGCAGCAGGGGCCGTTCACCTATCAAGACTTACCGTGGCTACGTTTGATGGCATGGAGGTTGAACGCCTGATACTAGCTCGAAGGGCATTCCGAAGAAGGTTACTCCTACCCTGATACAGGCTACGAAAGGGTTAACGTCTAAACATTACCACCGTATTTGGAAGAAATATGTCTCTTCATGTGAATCCAAGAAGTTTCATGCGGTGGAGTTTCAACTGTGACGTTTTCTCCTCTTCCTGCAAGCAGGTGTGGAAATGGGCCTGAGGTTGGGATCTTTGAAGGTCCAGATTTCAGCCCTGTCCATTTTCTTCCAGAAACAATTGGCTGCCCTCCCTGAGGTTCAAACCTTTTTGAAGGGAGTTCTGCACATTCAATCTCCCTTTGTACCGCCTACGGCGCCTTGGGATCTTAACGTGGTGTTGCAGTTCCTCTTGTCGGACTGGTTTGAGCCTCTACAGGAGGTTGAGGTCAAATTTCTTACATGGCAGGCTGTCATGTTGTTGGCCTTAGCTTCTGCTAGACGTGTGTCAGAACTGGGGGCTTTGTCTTGTAAAAGTCCTTACTTGATCTTCCACGAAGATAGAGCTGAGCTCCGGACACGTCAGCAGTTTCTTCCAAAGGTTGTTTCGGCATTTCATATCAACCAACCTATTAAGGTGCCAGTGACTACTGACTCCTCAATTTCGTCAAAGTCCTTGGATGTTGTAAAGGCTTTGAAAATCTATGTAAAGAGGACTGCTCGTCACAGGAAATCGGACTCTTTGTTTGTCCTGTATGATCCCAAGAAAATTGGGTGTCCTGCTTTAAAGCAGACTATATCTCGCTGGATTAGGCTCACCATCCAGCATGCTTATTCTACGGCAGGATTGCCGTGTCCAATATCTGTTAAGGCCCACTCTGCTCGTAAGTTGGTGTCTTCCTCGGTGGCTGCCCGGTGTGTCTCGGCGTTACAACTTTGCCGAGCGGCAACTTGGTCTGGTTCGAATACGTTTGCTAAGTTCTACAAGTTCGATACTTTGGCCTCTGATGATCTGAAGTTCACTCAATCAGTTCTGCAGGAGCCTCCATGCTCTCCCTCCCGTTCTGGGAGCTTTAGTACATCCCTATGGTACTAATGTGGACCCCAGCATCCTCTGGAACGTAAGAGAAAATAGGATTTTGGTTACCTACCGGTAAATCCTTTTCTCGTAGTCCATAGAGGATGCCGGGCGCCTGCCCAGCGCTTTGTACTGCAACCGTTATCTGGTTCAGTACAACTTTGTTTAGTTACAGTATGTACTGCATTGTGACTTGGTAAGTAATGTTTCAGCAGTTGCTGAGTTTTTCAAGCTAGTTAGCTTGATGTGCCTTGTATGTGTGAGCTGGTATGAATCTCGCCACTATCTGTGTTAAGTCCTTCTCTCGAAGATGTCCGTCTCCTCGGGCACAGTTTCTAGACTGAGCAAGGAGTTTTTCTACCAAATGGTAAAAAGGAATCAGGCGCTACTGGATGTTGCGTTTCTAATGCTGCTGCTAAAAAATTGGGGTAGTCAAACCCAAAAACACATACAAATATACAAACACAATAGCAGCGCTAACGGAATAATTGATTAATAAATAAGAAGGATTGAGTGAGAAAAAAACTGATCACAATTTAATTAGACATATTGTTAAAACACATTTAAAAACCATAACATGGCCACTAATTCAATATAAACAATTAATCGAAAAGCTGCCTATCTAGTGTAGTCTGTTCCTATTTATAGTGGACTGGTAGAGAATTGGGTGAAAAGACTGGAGGTGGACCAAAGATGCAGTCCCACATGGGTTATTACCACAATAAGCCGCTGGAGGTGTAGTCCCTTGAGAGTGTCTCTTTGCTGAACTCAAACCCAAGCATGGTTTTGTAGGGGTCCTCACTGCAATGCGGTATCCTCCTGTTGTGGAGAAGATTGATGGTGTTCCAGATTATTTTATTCACCTCAATTTTTCTGCAAGGTTTGGAATCCAGTCCTGGTCCGGACACACAAAGGCAGCAGTAGTACCAAGAGATAGTGGCCAGGCAAGCCTCCTGACGCGTTTCGCTGCAGGCACTGCTTGTATGTGTAAGCTGGTATGAATCTCGCCACTATCTGTGTTAAATCCTTCTCTCGAAGATGTCCGTCTCCTCGGGCACAGTTTCTAGACTGAGTCTGGTAGGAGGGGCATAGAGGGAGGAGCCAGCCCACACTCTCAAACTCTTAAAGTGCCAATGGCTCCTGGTGGACCCGTCTATACCCCATGGTAATAATGTGGACCGCAGCATCCTCTACGGACTAGGAGAAAAGGATTTACCGGTAGGTAACCAAAATCCTATTTTCTTAATCTCCAAGACATGTCGATCACACTTACTAGCCCACCATCCAGATTTTCGTTCCAATGAGCCAGATTGGACAATAAATCTATGTGTATGACCAGCTTTACCCCTTTGATTCTGAGGCCTTTTTGCACCCATTTGCTGTACCTATTTTGTCAGTTTTTGGCTTGTCACAGCACTAATGTGTGTGTGTGTGTGTGTGTGTGTGTGTGTGTGTGTGTGTGTGTGTGTGTGTGTGTGTGTGTGTGTATGTATGTATGTATGTGTGTATATATATATAGAAAAATGTTGAGGGGTTCTAAGCGACCAACGGTGTTTATACAGCTATTTAAAAGAATAGTACCCAGTGTATAAAGAATATATATACAATTTATTATAATCACATGAGCCAATAAAAAAGAAAAACATGTTTCTAAAAATATTCACATCTGACATATACCAAAATAATTGGTTTCATAGGAACACAAAAAATAAATAAATAAATTCAAGATATAAAAATTATCCTCACAAGTGGCGCAATTTTTTTCATTTTAAACATATATATATATATATATATAAACGACTTTTGGCAGCACTCCCAGGTACAAATAACTCAGTCCCGGTGCCCTCCTAGACCCGCAGAGCCACGGGTCAATACAACAGTCCACTGTAGGCGGCACACTGGTCACAAAAGGTACAAAACAGCAGGTTGCAGCAACAACGTTTCGAAGTTGACCTTATTTATAAGGTAACCTGAGGACGAAGAATAAACTTCGAAACGTTGTTGCTGCAACCTGCTGTTTTGTACCTTTTGTGACCAGTGTGCCGCCTACAGTGGACTGTTATATATATATATATATATATATATATATATTGGAATGAAGTGGCAGTACTGAGTGTTACACCCTATATGAGTATACCCACAGAGGATCAGTCCCAATGTGTTTTTTTCCCCGTCAAGTCTAGTAATAAAAATTGAGAACAGCGCCTTCTAGTGCAATAAATAGTGATTCAAAATGGAAACCTTCACCAAACACCATAAAAATTTTAAAAAGTACCATTCAAAGTGGACATATCCACTTTTTAGTAGCTTTTGTTTTGGTTATAAGGTGAATCCAACACATTGGTAAATCAGCCTGATGTTCTTTCACTCAGCTCTATAGGTTCATATACTCTCAGTCCCCATATATTGGATCATTTACTCAATTTTTTTTTTTGTCTTATTTGTTTGAGCAGAAGTTTCAGCAGAAATATAGAAAATGCTGAAGGGTTCACAAACTTTCAAGCACCACTGTGTATTTACATAGAATATTTTTTTTTCTTTCAGATTACTTTGTGTTTTCCAAAATTACCGTTGATTTATTTATAACCCATGACTGGACTGCACACTTTCTTCCAGAATGTTGTAAAATAGTAGAAAAATAAATTTTCTATACATCTTCCAAATAAACAAGGATTGTCAAGCCTTATTAAATAGCTTAAGCTCTTCTGGTTTCATAGTTTGCTGGGGGGGTTTTTATATATGTTTTTGTCAGTCTATTGTCACACACAGACAGAAACAGCATATCATAGTACAATATGAAAAAAGGGTAGGGAAAACTTTGTTTATCAACAACAATGACAAAGTATGACAATCAAAATAAAGTAGTTACAAGACAACCAGGAGTAAAAGGTAACTGGTTAGGAATTGAAGGGATATGAAGGGTGTTTTTCTTTTTCTTTCATGGATATTTTCTTGTTTTACATGTTTTATTTCAATTTTAAGTCCAGCAGATACAGTGAGCAGACCATTTCAGTGAACATTCCAGATACATTTACTTCATACATAACCTAGTGGTTTCCAGAGCTGGCTGAAATTGGAGGGAAAGTGAATGGGAAGTAGAAGAAAGCTATAGCCAGGCAAAGGAGCATTGAATGTAGTGATTCCCAATGAAAGAGGACTCCTATTAAGTTAGGGTTAGGCATACTGTATAGTTAATATCCCAAGGCTCTCACGATTTCCAAAAGACTTTGCTAAATGGTTAGCAATGGATGTCATTTATTCAATACTGGTTCTAGATACTCAACAAGCAAAAAACGATTTTTCTTGCGCTCAGAACAAATGTCAGCCCCTCGTCCCACAAAGGAAACCTTCACCGTGGTCCCACTTAATAGATATACACCAAATAGAAAAATTTGGGGCGAAGGAGGCGCCACTTAACACTTACAGAGACATAAAATTATTGCTTACACCATCAGGATTCACAACAGGTGAATCAGAAATGACCTTCCATGGAAATGAATACTAGAAAGATAGTAAAAGAACACAAAACATAGTGTATTCCAATTTGATTAATTAATACAACTTGTATTGCTTCTTGGTCTCACTCACATGATGTATGTATTTAATTTGCATGTAGAAATTAGTGCATCAGGGTGACCAGCATCAACTCCAAATAGCAATGATATGCGAGTATGTAGAGATCAGTGCACCAGGGTAGATGTGCACCCGGCTTTAGCTCCAATTAGCAGTGAGTAATGAAAGAAAACAGGGGGAGAGCGCTGTGATGGTTGGTGAAACACAGCGGTATGCTACGACCCCCGTTAACCGTGGCTGGATCTTATTGGCACTCGCGGTCGGGATATTCCTCCCTGCCGTGGGGTAGAGACCTCCTTTTGCTTGGTCTCAAATTGCTTTTTCCCCTTCACCGCTGTCTTTACATCAGATGTCCGCCGTGATGTAGCTCGTTCATGAACGGGCTTATATCTCAGCAATCAGAGTGTCCGGTAGTCACCTTCCTTGTACGTTTCTCCGCTGTTATCCAAGAGCGGTTTCGTCAGAGGATCCTCTGACGAAACCGCGGACATCTGATGTAAAGACAGCGGTGAAGGGGAAAAAGCAATTTGAGACCAAGCAAAAGGAGGTCTCTACCCCACGGCAGGGAGGAATATCCCGACCGCGAGTGCCAATAAGATCCAGCCACGGTTAACGGGGGTCGTAGCATACCGCTGTGTTTCACCAACCATCACAGCGCTCTCCCCCTGTTTTCTTTCATTACTCACTGCTAATTGGAGATAAAGCCGGGTGCACATCTACCCTGGTGCACTGATCTCTACATACTCGCATATCATTGCTATTTGGAGTTGATGCTGGTCACCCTGATGCACTAATTTCTACATGCAAATTAAATACATACATCATGTGAGTGAGACCAAGAAGCAATACAAGTTGTATTAATTAATCAAATTGGAATACACTATGTTTTGTGTTCTTTTACTATCTTTCTAGTATTCATTTCCATGGAAGGTCATTTCTGATTCACCTGTTGTGAATCCTAATGGTGTAAGCAATAATTTTATGTCTCTGTAAGTGTTAAGTGGCGCCTCCTTCGCCCCAAATTTTTCTATTTGGTTCTAGATACTGTTTATACCTGCTGTGATGGTCAAGGCCACTGGTGACTTCCATTCCACTCCTAACATGACAGCAGATATTGGGGGTCATTCTGACCCGATCGCTCCCTGCAGTTCGCAGCGCAGCAATAGGGTCGGAACTGCACATGCGCCGGAGCATGCCGGATGGCCGAAGGCCATCGTTCCCTAGCGATCGCCTCTGCCTGATTGACAGGCAGAGGCGGTTGCTGGGCGGGAGTGGGCGGTACATCGGCACTTGGCCGCCATTTGGGAGCGCGGTCCGTCCAACGTAGGTGTGGCCGGACCGTGCTGGGGGCGGGCAGCAGCGGCTGCATGACGTCACACGCAGCCGCTGCGACCAGGGGCAGCGTCAAGCAACTCGCGGTCAGCTGCAGGAGCTGTGCAGGCAGGGAGTCACTCAACAAGTCCAAAAGCATCGCCGCTGTGCGATGCTTTTGTACTTGTGCGGGGGGGGGGGCGTACAGACATGCGGGGCGGGCTAGCCCTGTGCTGGGCGACCCCCCGCATGTATGGGAACATGATCGTAGCTGTGCTAAATTTACATGCTTATCTTGTAAGTGTCACTGACCTAGGTTGGGGGTGTTGTGAACTTCTCCCGGGGTAGGGGAGAGGAACCACAGTTGGGTCGGAACAGGGATGGCTTGATATAGGTCTTCCTCATACAGGACACTGACAGAAAAGCTTGGTGAAATTATTAAAGGACTTTATTGCAGGAAGTGAGCAGCACAATGTCACATCACAGAGAAGGAGCGTATGGAGAAATGTCCAAGAGGTACTTGTGAGTGATGGTAAAAGATACTGGTGACTGAAGAACTTGAGAACGGTGGTTAAAAGACACTGATGATTTGAAGAACTTGAGAGCGGTGGTTAAAGACACTGTTGATTTGAAGAACTTGAGAGCGGTGGTTAAAGACACTGATGATTTGAAGAACTTGAGAGCGGTGGTTAAAGACATTGATGATTTGAAGAACTTGAGAGCGGTGGTCAAAGACACTGATGATTCAAAAAACTTCCGGTGGTTCGAGACACTGATGATTTGAAGAACTTGAGAGCGGTGGTCAAAGACACTGATGATTCAAAGAACTTGAGAGCGGTGGTTAGAGACACTGATGATTTGAAGAACTTGAGAGCGGTGGTTAGAGACACTGATGATTTGAAGAACTTGAGAGCGGTGGTTAGAGACACTGATGATTTGAAGAACTTGAGAGCGGTGGTTAGAGACACTGATGATTTGAAGAACTTGAGAGCGGTGGTTAGAGACACTGATGATTTGAAGAACTTGAGAGCGGTGGTTAAAGACACTGATGATTCAAAGAACTTGAGAGCGGTGGTTAAAGACACTGAGGACTTGTATAAATTGAGAGCGAGGGTTAAAGACACTGAGGACTTGTATAACTTGAGAGCGAGGGTTAACCTGCAGCCCACGCTGACTCCAAGAAGCACTGGTGACTGGAGCGCAGTGGAACCCAGCAGCGGCTGGGAACGCTGGAGACTGTGCAACAACTGACACCTGGAAATGCCGGAGACACTGGGGTATGCTGCAGAGAGATCCGCCGAGGACAGAAGCACTGGCATCCACTTCAGGGGAAAAGACGATACTCAGGCGCCGAGGCGCTGCCCGGCGTCTGCCTTTGAATCTCCCGCCTCCGCTGGATTGGCGGAACAGTCTGATGACGTCACCTGCTCCCCGCCCATGTGATGCCGGGTGTCATGGCGGCGCCCCTGCCCCGGCACCGGAGCCCGTGGACCACCGAAGACGGAGGCCGCAACACAGACCAGCAGGCACGCAGGGGTAAGCGCGGTGAACGCCGCCTATGGCGTGTGACAGTAAGATAGGGATTTTGGATGAAATAACCCAGTATGTTACTTATGAGGGGTTATGTGCTAACTGTTTTGCGTATAAGCAAACTAAAAAGCAGGCCCTAGGGCAGCAACCTGTAGAGCCACCATGGGGTATGTTGGCGCAGACTTTGTCTACAATAGCGGACAGATTAACACCTGCAGTTCCACCCCCAGGAATAGGATACACTATTAACCCATACATGCAGCTCCCTCCTTATGGTTTGATGCCAACAGCTTCTACAAATTACCAGGCTATTAATACCAGGGTAGATACATCCATGTTACAGACTACACAAGATGATAAAACAGATGAGGATACAGTGTATTCAAATACCCCATATGACGACCAGTCGGAGGGCTTCAGCACAGAGGATATAGCTGAGCTCATTGATGCCATGAAAGCTATTATGTGTCTGGAGGAATCAGCCAAAGCAGTGTCAAAATCTAAGGCACCTAGGTTTAAACGTCCAAAATCGGTTAAGACTGAGTTTCCGGAGTCAGAGGATCTGACGGAAATTATGGAAGGACCGTGGGCTACACCCTAATAAAAAGTATAAGATTCCGAAGAAATGGGATTCTTCTTATCCTTTTCCAGCTGGGGACTGTTCAAAAAGGGAGGTTCCTCCTAAGGTAGATGCACATGTTGTACGACTTGTGCGTAAGTCTGCTTTACCATTACCGTCTACCTCACTGGATGATGTCACAGATAGAAGAGTAGACGGTTTCTTGAAAAATATTTTTTCTCTCCCAGGGGCTGTGGTAAGGCCAGCTATGGCTTCAGCCTGGATGGTGAAAGCAGTGGTAGAATGAGCGGAGGAATTAGAGAGTGGCCTCTCCATACCTACCAGGGAGCAAGAGTCTCAGCTAGGCTGTATAAAACAAGCTGCACAATATTTGGAAGAAGTAGGCATTGATATGGGTACGATTGCTTCTAAAGCATCAGCCCTAACGGTAGCAGCTCGTAGAGCAGTCTGGCTACGTACTTGGAAAGCGGATGCAGAATCCAAGAAAGCTCTTGAAGCGTTGCCTTTCATTGGGAATATTCTGTTTGAAAAGCAATTAAAAGATATCCTGGAGTCGGAAGCTGAATCCAAGAAAGTTAAGTTTCTGGCTAGCTATGCCCCTAAGCCGAGGGGAGCAAAATTCCGGCCTTTTTTCGATGGCAAAGTAGATCTAAAGTAAAGGTTGAGACTAACCAACCCCAGTACAATAAATCAGCTAGGGGCAAAAAGCAGTGGGCCAGTAGACGGCCAGCTTCCAAACCAGAGCAGAAGCCATCAGTTTGAGGGTACGGGCCCCCACCTGGAGGATTCCAGGGTTGGGAGCCGACTCCTTCACTTTGCACACACTTGGCGCCAGTTGACGACAGATGCTTGGGAGCAGATGGTGGTATCTCTCGGTTATGGTTTCCCTTTCAGGAAGCAGCCTCCTCAAAGGTTCTTTTGCACCAGCCCGTCTCATATAGAGTTGAAGGCCAGGGCTTTGCAAGAAGCAGTTCAGAAATTGCTTCAGTCTGGGGTAATTATCCCGGTTTTTACTCAAGCCTGTTTTTGATCCAAAAGCCAAATGGATCACTTCGACCAATTCTCAACCTCAAAAGGTTAAACGAATACATTTGGGTTCCAAAGTTTCACATGGAGACGTTACGCTCCATAGTATTGGCCATGGAACCAGGAGATTACATGGTATCTCTGGATGTACAGGATGCTTACCTGCATGTGCCCATAGCACGGTCACATCAGTGTTACCTCAGGTTTTCCATCCTCCTGCAGCATCAGTTCCAGGCTTTGCCCTTTGGGCTAGCAACAGCCCCAGGGTATTTACCAAGATTATGGTGGTTATGGCAGTTTATCTCCGCAAGCAGGGAATACGAATTTTTCCATTCCTAGACGATCTGTTAATCCTGGCTCAATCCCAGGAGTTACGCTTGGGCCATCTCCAACAGACAATAGCTTGTCTACAAAGACACGGATGGCTCATGAATTGGGAGAAGTCGTCCCTGAATCCATCACAACGGATGGTTCACTTGGGGGCCATATTGGATTCAAGTCTACAAAGGATTATCGTACCGGAGAAGAAGATCTCCAAGGTACAGGTAATGTCTCAGGAATTGTTGCACAGTCAGACAGTTTCAGTCCATGCAGCAATGCAACTGATGGGGCTGATGGTGTCAACATTCGACATGGTGGAATATGCGCAATTCCACTCCAGACCCTTACAGCACCTCATTCTAACCTGATGGGATGGAAGACATCAGACAATAAAGAGACAGAGGTTAAAGCCTCCAGTAAGTGTAAAAAGGTCACTAGCTTGCTGGATACAGACGGACCATCTAGACACAGGGAGACCCTTTTGGATAGCAGATTGGCAAGTACTGACAACGGATGCCAGTCTTCAAGACTGGGGAGCAGTGTTCAAAAATGTTTGGTTCCAGGGAAAATGGACCACGAAGGAAAGTTGCCTGCCAATAAATTTGTTGGAAATAAGGGCCATATATAAGGGTCTGGTTCAGGCAAAGGACATTCTGCGGTGAAGACCAGTCCAGATCTGTTCAGACAATGCAACAGCAGTAGCGTACCTCAGCCATCAGGGAGGAACTCACAGCAAAGGACTGATGGAAGAAGTTATCTTCCGGCATTGGGGGTAATTCTGAGTTGATCGCAGCAGGAACTTTGTTAGCAGTTGGGCAAAGCCATGTGCACTGCAGGGGAGGCAGATATAACATGTGCAGAGAGAGTTAGATTTGGGTGGGGTGTGTTCAATCTGCAATCTAAATTGCATTGTAAAAATAAAGCAGCCAGTATTTACCCTGCACAGAAACAAAATAACCCACCCAAATCTAACTCTCTCTGCACATGTTATATCTACCTCCCCTGCAATGCACATGGTTTTGCCCAATTGCTAACAAAATTCCTGCTGCGATCAACTCAGAATTACCCCCATTGTCCACAGTGTTTGTACCGGGAGTGCTAAACTGGGAAGCGGGTTTTCTCAGTTGACACACCATTAAGGAGACTGAATGGGCATTATACCCGAAGGTATTTCAAACTCTAGTAGACAGATGCGGTCTGCCAGAGAGAGATCTCATGGCGTCCCGTTGGAACAACAAAGTTCCAGCATACGGGTCGAGAACAAAGAATCCCGGGGCGATCCTTGTAGACGCACTGTCAGTGAAATGGGAATTTCATCTGGCATATCTATTTCCTCCTATCTCCCTGTTGCCCAGGGTAGTGAGGAAAGTAAATCAGGCAAAGGGAGCCATAATTCTAATAGCTCCAGCCTGGCCCAGAAGACATTGGTACATAGATCTGCTAAGGATGTCCCTGGAAGCTCCAGTTCTGCTTCCTCAACGTCCAGATCTACTGATGCAGGGGCCTTGTTGTCACAGCCATCTGGAACGGCTGTCTTTGACGACGTGGCTGTTGAAACCTCTATCCTGAAATCAAGAGGTCTTTCACAACAGGTAATTCAAACCATGCTTAGAGCAAGAAAGCCTTCTTCAGCTCGGATTTATCATCGATTATGGCAGGCCTATACTCTTGGGTGTAACAAGGGAGGTATGAATCCAAGATCTTTTAAAGTATCCAGGATTTTGGATTTTCTCCAGGCAGGAATGGATAAGGGTTTACAAGTGGCTTCTCTGAAAGTTCAAGTATCAGCACTAACTGTATGGTTTGAGAGAAAGATTGCGATCCTGCAGGATGTGCGTACTTTCTTTCAGGGAATGTTGCATATTCAACCACCGTTTGTTCCTCCTGCAGTACCCTGGGATTTAAATCTGGTTCTTAAATTCCTTCAGGGGGCTCCGTTTGAACCACTTAAGAGAACAGATCTTAAATGGTTAATGGCTAAAGTTCTTTTTCTACTGGCAATGGCGTCAGCTAGAAGAGTGTCAGATTTAGGGGCACTGTCGTGTAAGTCCTTTTCTGATCTTTTATCCGGATAAAGCAGTTCTCAGAACTAGATCTGGTTATCTTCCGATGGTCTCAAAGTTTCACCTGAACAAAGAAATTGTAGTCCCGGCTTTTCAGGTATCGGGACTGTCTGCGGGAGAAGCGTCGCTGGATGTAGTCTGTGCATTTAGAATTTACGTTGATCTTACTAGTGCCATCAGAAAGACAGATTCTCTCTTCATTCTTTACGGATTTCACAAAAGAGGATGGCATGCTACTAAACAGACGCTAGCAGGATGGCTTCGAATTACAATTTCAGAAGCATTTTCTCGTGCTGATCTCCCTGTTCCGGCTAATGTCTCTGCGCACTCTACACATAGGGTAGGTCCTTCATGGGCAGCACAGCATGGTGCTTCAGTAGAACAGATTTGTGAGGCAGCCACATGGTCTTCCATTAACACATTCATTAGACATTATGCCTTGGATACTTTTGCCTCTTATGATGCAGAATTCGGGCGAAAGGTTCTCCTGGCTAATCAGGAGCGTCCCTACCACTAATAATGGCTTTGGGAATCCCAATGTTATTCTGTGGATAACCTGTGGACCCAGCCGGAGAAATATACCGTTATGGTAAGAATTTACCGTTTCTCCTATGTCCACAGGTATCCACAGGGATCCCACCCTGACGCACCTGATTTGAGGATCTTGACATTCACTAAACCTCTTCCCTCTTGTTTGGAAGGGTGTGCATATGTGTTCTTATCGCCTGAATAGGGTTCTACATGATATTCCTGCCTAATTGCTGTGAAAACAACTGATTTGACTGAGTCGGTGGGCAGGATTATATGGGATTATATGGAGGAGCCCGATGCATCCTGGGAGGCCAGAAAGCTCGTGACTATTTGGTGCCATTTCCGCTGTCGCTCCGGCATATCCCAATGTTATCCTGTGGATACCTGTGGACATAGTAGAAATCCCGTTATCAACGGTAAGTTCTTACCATAATGGTATATTTTTAATAACTTTGTGTATTAAACAAAGTTTGTGTACATTGAGCCATCCGAAAACAAAGGTTTCACTATGTCACTCTCACTCAAAAAAAATTATATTTCGGAATATTCCGTATTTCTGAATATTTGGATATGGGATACTCAACCTGTATTATGTTTTAATATTTTTGCCCGTGCTGCTTCCCTTTACTGGAACAAGTCCCCTCGCTCCATAAGGCTCTCCCTGACACTGCATAGCTTCAAGCGTGCACTGAAAAGTCACCTGTTCATCAAAGCATACTCTTCCACCACTTCACCTTGTCAGCAGGTCACTCACCCCACCCTCCGACCTCCATCATCTCTGCCTCCCTCCTGTCCTCAGGTCCCAATTTACATGGTCAACCCTCATGTCATCTGTTAGTCTCACCTCTCTCCTAGAGTGTATGCTTCTAAGATCAGGGTTCTCCACCTTCCTGTTCTCACATCCCTCTTCTATAGCACTTTAATGACAGCCTTCACCTACTTAATGGCTATTTAGCCTGTAATTCCTCAGTGTTCACAGCTTTTCATCTCTTCCAAAGGCTCTACTCCTGCTATTCATACAATCACTATTGGAGACAGGTTCCACCCTTCCACTGATTATTCCCTCAATCACGTTGCATCCCTGTGGTGTTGTGTTTGCGTGAATTGTACTCTGTTTATGTTTTGGTTACTGACATTTTATACAGTGTTCTTTGTACCCTGTAGTGTCCTACTGTTGCCGTATATGTACCATGCTGCAGACCACTTGTTGCAACTTTAGTAAAATGTAATAATAAAGTAGCTAAAATGGGAAAAATTTCCAATCCTAAACCATAGAGAGAGGAGGGGAAGCAACATTATATATGTTGGGCAAGGTTATCAGTATTATTATATGCTCCATATGGTGATATGCTCCATCTAATAAGTGAACCACACTGCTTTTTTATGGATAAGAGAGACGGTGAGGCACAGAGCCAGATTAACAATGGGGAAGATGGAGCTACAGCTTCAGGCCTCCATATAATAATAGGCCCATCAGGCTTGCAGCAGGATGATGAGCAGCTGGCCAAACAATTAGAAAATCTTAAGTATTAAAATTGTTTTTGTAGTTTTCTCGCAAAATTATCCAATTTTTCTATGTCTATGTGTTTAGGGAGACATTAGGGCACATAGTGTAAAGGGTGTACACGCCCACACAGCACTGGTCACAGCTCCACTCCTTCTCAGTAGGCCCTTGAAAATTTTCAGCTCCATGCCCATGTAGCCCTTAATCTGACCCTGGTGAGGCAGCTGATTTCCAACATGCTTTTGGACTTTTTACACCATTCAGAATATGTTTTTTTAAGTGAAACCACCAGAATCATTGACACAGGGTGCAAAATACCCTCCTAAAACAAAGTACCAGCTATATCAGTAGAGTATACAATAATAAACTGACCACAATGAAGAGAACATAACAAATCACTTCATAGGCACTAATTTCTCAGGGCAATTACTAATATTAGTAGCAAATAAAAAATAAACTTAAATCAAAAAAGGGGGGACTTAGAGCAGAAAAGAGAGACAGAGGGAAAGGAAGGGAGAGGGAGATCCACCTGAAAATAATTTTGAGGAAGTAATAAGACCACCAAGTGAATTAATGGCCACCCTGACATTATTAATGTAGGAGGGAAAATCTTTAAACAAGAGCATTGAGCTCCAAATTGCACTAAACTCTCGAAAGTTATTAGCTTCAGATATCATAAGGCCGTCCGTGGTCATATAAATCTCCAGTCTGGTGAACTATTCAGCTGTGGCGGAGGGAGTTGAAAATCTCCAGTGAACTGGAATTACAGTTTTGACTGCAATCCAGATTAGTTTTTAACTGTGTTTCAAAACACTGGGGATAGATTCGGTCAATAAAGAGTAAGTAGGTGAGGGAGGTACTGTGTTGCCAATGACCTGAGCAGTTAGTGAATGTACACTATTTTTTATACAGTAGTCATCAATTCAGGATAAAATATATGGGTCAGTGTGCACTCCCAATGTAGCTCAGCAGAAGACAAAAAATTCCATTCAAGTGCAGTGGAACGAAATATTAAATGCTTTTTAAATCACGTTAAATCGTATGTCTGTTCATAAATCAGCAAATCAGAGTCTCTCCTTCATCATTGCCAATTCATATGTTTCTGTGGAGGGATATCGTGCAAGAGGCAATATGGTTGATAGCCCCTGGCCAGAGAGCCTAAGAAACAGTGATTCAAGAAGAGTACAGATTGTGGGTAGTCTGGGATTGGATATATTTGTAGAGATAGTGAGGGGGGCAGAGCCCTATCTCTAACATCAATGAAAAGAGGAAAAGACCACAGTGGTACTTCATTTGAGAGAAAGTGTAGGCCTTGTTTAATCCACAAGGGAAATGCTGTGTGATTCCACCTAGGATGTAAATTAATTTCTGTTAATTCTGTGGATCCAACATGTCTCTGTAGATTGTGGTCCATTTGTATCTAGTTCATTAACAACTAACAAAAGGGAACAGTTTCACCTCAAAATCTGGCAAATAACTAATTCCCAAACCCATTTTCAATGGACTTCATATGTAGAAAATCTATTCTATGAATTAAATGTTATCTTTTCAAAACGAATGAGCTTAGTAGCCAGCTGACGGTGATGAACCACAATACCAGCGTTCCTTAAAGACAACTTGCGATTTATTGGCATTCCCGAACAAGTGAAACCATCAGCCTTGGGGGACTTTTTGTCATCTAAATTGACATAAGCCTTACACATCTCTGATACAATTGAGTTCCCTCAAATTGAATGGGCACATAGGATAGGGATAGAAAGGGAATGCACTAACACCTACCCCAGACCAGTGGTAGCCCGCTATTTTGACTTTAGGACCAAATAAATGATCTTGAGAGCATACAAAAGACAGGGCCAATTGGTCATTGATGAACACCGTATTTTAATATTCCAAGATTTTTCACTGGCAGTAACCCAGAAGCGCAAAGCTTTTTCACCAGTTTGTAAATCCTTGGTGGAATCACAAAAACAATTTGTGCTTCTTTATCCTGCCAAATTAAAGGTTACAGATAATGGGTGCACTATAACATTTGATGACCCTGATGATGCTTGTAAACATTTTCTGTCTTCTCCTGCCTCATCGAGCTCACCAGCTCCCTCTTCTACGAAATCACCTAATTGATGAGGTGAATTATTACAGTCCCATCATGTATTCTTAGAGTAATCTCCTCTAGCACCTAGATATTATGTTCTACTATTCGTTAATATCCCTTGAGGTCTAAAAATACACCTCTTGTATATGTTCACTATTAGGTTTGTGAGGAGGTGCTTGGTTGGCTCTAGTGATCTCACAGGAGCCCACCAAGTTAATTTCTGATTTGGGAACATTTCGGAAAAGTTAGAAAACATATAACGGTCTCATAATGTTTTTCCTTTGGTTGCTTTTCCATGATGTACCGTTATTAGGTCTTATTATGTGGTATATTTCCCCCTATGGTGTTTTTTTGGAACACAGGTTATGTTTTTACAAATATGTTTATTTTTTATGTTCATTACATATTTTACAAGGAAACATCAGGTCGGCTTCAGTGGTCCCACTGAAGTCCACCAACTTTTTCTTTGGTTTGGAAAAAATGTGAAAATTTTATTGAAGCATGTCATCATTTATGTTCTTTTACACTATACATTCAGATTTATAATCTTACATGTTTGGATCCTTCCTTTGTATGTTACCATGTGCGTGGTATGTGGTCTACAGGTCATAGCGAAATCCAGAGGGTTGCTCCCCACTCACTGGGATGGGGGGTCCTCTTATTGTTTTTTGAAACTCCGTGTTAGCTCTTGGAACAAAATTGGGATTGGATAATGTCACATAGCACACAATCTTTACCTTATTCTTCTCCCTGTGATTCACTTAATTGTGTCTCGTGGAATATTGGAGGACTTAATTCACCCATCAAACGCAAAAAAGTTATAACTCACTTACACCAACTCAATCCTGATATTATGTTGTTACAGGAGACACATTGGAGGATTGGAGATGGCTCATCCCTTAGGGCTAATTGGATCAATGACTGCTTTTCAGCCTCCTATATCAATAAAACTAGAGGCGTTGCTGTTCTTTTTGCACGTCGCCTTTCATATACAGTTCTAGATACGGTATTAGATCATAATGGGAGATATATTTTGATTGATGTTAGGATTGGTGACACACATACACAATTTTGAATATATATGCCCCAAATACCCAGGTATCTGACTTTTTAAATCAAATTGTTCTTTTATTGCAACAACGTGAAATGTTCTCTCTCATAATTGGTGGTGATTTTAACATGGTTAAAGATCCAGTGTTGGATAAATCTCCTGTACCCTCTACTTTGCACTCCCCTTCTTGGACAGCTCTTAATACATTCATGTTGAGGTTACAACTAACTGATATCTGGAGATTATTCCACCCATCAGATCAGACTTTCACTTTCCATTCTGGCGTTCACCACTCAGTTTCTCGGATAGATTATTTTTTGGTTGCTAATAGTTTGGTAACGGAGGTATGTTCTGCCAATATAGTGAAAATAGTAATTTCCGATCATTGCCCTATCGAGTTTTCATTTAAATTACCAATCATGGGTCCCTTACATCGCTCATGGAAATTCCCAGCATATCCCTTTCACTCGGAACAATTCCGTGATTACCTAAAACGACATTGGCTAGATTATGTAGATAATAATATAGCCCATTGGGATGACCCTATTTCATTTTGGGAGGCATCTAAATCTGTAATCCGAGGTCATATTATTTCTCTTACGTCCTAGAGGATGCTGGGGACTCCAAAAGGACCATGGGGTATAGACGGATCCGCAGGAACTTGGGCACACTATAAAGACTTAAACTGGGTGTGAACTGGCTCCTCCCTCTATGCCCCTCCTCCAGACCTCAGTTAGACTTTGTGCCCAGGAGTGAATGGACACACACTTGGGGAGCTCTAATGAGTTTCTCTGAAATACTTTATGTTAGGTTTTTTATTTTCAGGTAGACCTGCTGGCTACAGGCTCCCTGCAGCATGGGAGTGAGGGGAGAGAAGCAGGACCTACTTCTTCTTAGTTCAAAGGCTCTGCTTCTCGGCTACTGGACACCATTAGCTCCAGAGGGTTCGATCACTTGGTTCGCCTAGCTGCTTGTTCCCGGAGCCGCGCCGTCAACCCCCTCACAGAAGCCAGAAGAAAGAAACCGGGTGAGTATGTGAAGAACAGAATACTTCAGTGATGGCAGAAGACTTCAGTAACGGAGGTACAGCGGTCACGCTGCGCTCCATGCTCCCACACACCAACAGCACTCTCAGGGTGCAGGGCGCTGGGGGGGGGGCAGTAAGTTACTGTTTTCTTGATAAGGCTGGCAGTGAAAGCTTTTTTGCTGCCTCGGCACCGTGTCTCATACCCCCGCCAGCATGCTACAGCACGCTGCGCGCCATTGATCCCCCGCCGCCGGCTTCCACGGGTGCAGGGCGCTGGGGGGGAGCACCCTGGGCAGCAAGTTACAGGTTTTTCTGTCTACAGCGCTGTATTATAGGGCATTTGAGGGGCCGGGGCTCCGTGTCCCAGACCCCCGCCAGCGGCTTATAGCGCACTACGCACCATTTCTCCAGCGCCGCCGGCCTCCATGGGTTCAGGGCGCTGGGGGGGAGCGCCCTGGGCGGCAGTTACTGAGGGCTGTTTTCAAGGGGAAAACAAGGTAGATACGATACCCCGGACGCCGCGGCCGTTACCCCTGCCATTTTCTAGCTGCGGGTGCACTGCGCGCCGGTGCTCCCACAAGCTCAATGGTTTGCTTGAGTGCGGGGCGCATGGGGCGCCCTGAGCAGCATTAGTTTCCTGTCGTATATAGTGTGTTTACACTATATACGGTGCCAGACCTGTATATCTAGAATATAAGGAGCTATAGCACGCCGAGGGGGCGGGGCTTAGCCCTCACACATACAGGGTCAGCGCCATTTTTTCTCTGTCCCCGCCAAGATGTATGTAATGCACAAACAAGGGGGGGGGGGGGGGGGGGGCACAGTGTTTTAGTGTTATGTGCACATATATAACACTAGTTGAGTTAGGAATGGGCATGAAATCATTCCTGTGTGTAATTTTTGTGTGCTCCCTGTCACATATACCCATTTTAGTACACTTATGTCGACAGGTGTGAGTGTTCTGTTATAAACACCTATGGGGTTCACTGTCGGCAACGCCGACGCAGGCGGGTACTTGCTACAACATAAAAAGTAAATATTTATGGGAGGCACAATGGTATGTGGGTGACCCTGTCGGCACCAACTGTTGTCACCGGGGGTAACTGGACATGCTGTATATGTCTTATACCTGTGTATATAAAGTTGTACGTTACTTCCCTCGGACCACTTGAGGTCGCAAGACGGTAATTTTCCCTGTTTACTAATCCCGGCTGTCGACGAATATTGGGGTTTTCTGTCGACTATAATGTTTCCTGGTAGATCCACAACTGGGGCTTTTCAGTACATGATCATACACGTTCAGAACACATTAATGTCACCGGGGACCAGAAGGCTCGGGACAATCCAATTATATGTATATTATATATATATTTAGGATATGTGGCTATATGTGTATTGCAATATGTATAGTCATATGATGATTTCTGATGAATACTGGTGTAATGGTATTCCTTCTCATGTGCTGGTCGCTCTGTTGATAAAGCTCTGGGTCAGCTGTGTCTCACACCCTCTCCTGAAGTCAGAAGGGTTGTTCTTTTTCCGCCACGGATGGAATATTGTGAAAGTCAACGACTGGTCGACACGGGGCCCTGTCTCAATGGATCGTATACAGGAAAGCTAAGTGATATGATTATTTTTCTATGCTGTGGGCTTTTTGCATTGCAGATACATGAGGGAGTGTTTGTGTTCGGTAGGTCATGAAATAGATTTACCCTAAAGAGAGAAGGGAGTTTCCTTATGTTGGATCCTCTCTCTAAATTTGCGACAGGCTGCCGTATGTATACAGGTAGTGTGGCCCGGGGACTGCTGAGGCTGACTCCGAGAGTTACTGGAGATTTTTCCCTGGGATGGTGTACCGCTGGTTGGGGGGATGCCTCAGTTCAGCCAATCTCGGTGGTTATTCCTGGTAAGTCTAACTTCGGGAATTGGATTCCCTGGCAACCGTTAGTGACGCATTCTTTTGAGGGATGCAGTCTTTTTAATCGGTTAAATACAGTTTTTTGTTTTTTTCCCTTTCTGTACAGCCTGTGAAAGGTGAAGGGTAAGAGTTCTGCAGCCTTGTTAGGTCCGCAGATGAGGATGTCGTTTCTATTTCTACCACATACACCACATGTCGCAGAGTCTATGTGGAGGGACCCCGCTCCGGTGACTTTCAGTTAGTCCACGAATAGCCTTGGACCGGTGAGTTACTTATAGAATCCAAAGGGAGATATTCTGGATTACAGATGTTTCCCCTCACTGGTTTTTTAAGGGATTTTGCTGTTTCCCCTCTGGAAGGGGAGGTAGTACGCAACGCCGTACCAGGGGTGCATCAGGTTCAGGGCCTTGTCCTCCTGTCCCGGTTATGTAAAAAATAAAAAAATAAAAAGTTTTACAGGCGTTGTTCTACGTATTCAGATTACCTGGAGGGATAGCCAGGATTGTCTTGGCCATTTCACTGGAGTGATGGTAGTATGATGGTTTTCATTCAATAGTAGGAGCCATTGTTATTCTATACTGAGGTCAAGAAACAAGTGGTGCAAATCGTTGTTTCTCTCTGACTGTTTTCAACACAGGGATGGGCTGTTGTTCCCAACGGCGCAGATGTCGGAGGTAGTATCAGGGTAGATACTGAACGGTTGAGGTTCTTTGTTTTCCTGTGGAAAAGAGGTCTGAGGATCCTGAGTCGGATCAGATTTGTAGTGCCACTTCATCAATATGTTACGTTGATGAAGAAGTTGGGTGCGGCCTAAGATGCCTTTTCGGTGAGCAGGTTGAATGCCAGAGTGGTTTTCATGGGACCTGTTGGGACTGTGGTCCGGGTCTCACCGGCACAGGCACCGGAATATTGTTCTAATGGCCAGGATATCACTCCTGTGGTGTCTGCTCAGTTCTCATCTCCTAGAGGGACGAAGGTTCGGGATACAGGATTAGATCCTGGTGTCCATGTATGCAGATCTCCGTGGCTGGAGAGCAGTACTTACATGGGAAGTATTTCCAGAGGAAGAGGTCAAGCTGCGAAGCTTGTCAACATTAAGCTTTCTTGAATTAAGAGCGAGTTTCAACTAACATATTCTTCGCGATCTGCCAGTGTTAATCCTGTCGGACGACTTGACAGCAGTGGCGTAAGTAAGTCGCTAGGGCGGAACAAGGAACAAAGCGGCAATGGCAGAAGCTGAAATAGTTTGCCCCCGAGTGGAAAGACTGGTAAACGTTATATTAGCAGTCGTTGTTCCGGATGTAAACGAAGGAGAAATAGATTTCCTCTACAGACGCGCTCTCCATCCGGGAGAAAGACTGTCGTCATCGGGAAGTTTCACAGAAGTGACAAGTCTTTGAGGAGTGGCTCAATTGGGCATGTTGCCGTCTCGCCTCAACAAGAGACCTCAGGAATAGGATTGCAGGTCAAGGATCACTCAAGCTATAGCAGTGGACGACCTCGTGACGCCTTGGGTGTTTTCAGTCGGTATATGTGTCCCCTCCGCTTTCAATCTGCTGAAGGTGATAAACGTAAGAAGAACGGAGGTTCCGCGATCCTCATTGTTCCGGTCTAGCCAAGGAGAGCTTGGTATACAGTTCTTCGAGATTTGTTCATATAAGATCCCTGGTATCTTCCTCTTCGGGAGGAACTGTTACAACAAGATCCGGGCGTGTATCAGGACTTATAGCGGCTGCGTTTGACGGCGTGGCGGTTGAACGCCATATCCTAGTCCGAATGGGTATTCCCAGTGAGGTCATTTCCACACTTCTTCAAGCTAGAAAAGAAGTAACGGCAAAACCTTACCACCGTATTTCGGTTTCAGGGCAGTTTGGCCTTATAATTTTCTTTAAAAAAAAATTAAAAGATTTGCCCACCTTTCCGGAAATTCAGACTTTCGTGAAAGGAATACTGCACATCCCACCTCCATTTGTGCCCCTATTGGCACAGTGGGACCTTGATGTGGTGTTGCGTTTCTTGTGTCTTACTGAGTGTAACCTTTATTTAAGGTTGTGTTAAATTTTATCTTGGAGAGTGGTCATGCGTTTGCCCTTTGGGAGACTGCGAGGCGGTTGTCGGAAGTAGCGGCTTTGTCTCTCAAGAGTCCCTGTTTGATCTTCCTAGTGGATAGATTTGAGAACTTGGATAGTAGTTCTGCCGAAAAAGGGTTTTCGGGGTTTATCAAAAATCTGCCTATTTTGATGCCTGTGGTAACTTCAGCATTGGCTGATTCAAAGTCTCTAGATGTAGTCAGGGCTTTGAAGATTTATGTCGACAATTGGGCTCAGTTTGAGGTAACAGAGGCTCTGGTTGTCCGGTATGCTCCCAGCGTGCTTGGGGCGCCTGCGTCTCTGCAGTCTGTTACACGCTGGATCTATGATACGATTCGGCGTGTTAGTTCTACGGCTGGGTTGCCGTGACCATAGTGAGGGGAGACCCATTCTACTAGGTAGGTGGGCTCTTATTGGGCGAATGCCCGAGGTGTCTCGGCGGGTTAACTTTGCCGAGCGGCTACTTGCTCGGGTTTCAAACACCTTTATTAAGCTCTTCAAGTTTGATACCCTGGCTGATGGGGACCTCATGTTTGCTCAATCGGTGCTGCAGAGTCGTCCGCACTCTCCCACCCGTTCTGGAGCTTTGGTATAGACCCCATGGTCCTTTTGGAGTCCCCAGCATCCTCTAGGACGTAAGAGAAAATAGGATTTTAGTACCTACCGGTAAATCCTTTTCTCCTAGTCCGTAGAGGATGCTGGGCGCCCGTCCCAGTGCGTACTGTGTCTGCAGTTATTGATTTTGGTTGCACTTTGTGGTGATTCTTCTCTGTCAGGCTATTACTGACGTTGTTCATGCCATGGCATGTGGTTTCTTATTATTGGTTGGGTTGACACACAGGTTGTGTTACATATTCTGTCAGCATTTGGCTGTATGTTTTTAATTCCGTAGGCTGGTATTCTGTTGAAGGCCATGTCTTGCGGTATGTTCGTGGTGTGAGCTGGTATAACACTCACTATGTTTAATTTATAAATTCTTTCCTCGAAATGTCCGTCTCTCCTGGGCACAGTTTTCTAACTGAGGTCTGGAGGAGGGGCATAGAGGGAGGAGCCAGTTCACACCCAGTTTAAGTCTTTATAGTGTGCCCAAGCTCCTGCGGATCCGTCTATACCCCATGGTCCTTTTGGAGTCCCCAGCATCCTCTACGGACTAGGAGAAAATGATTTACCGGTAGGTACTAAAATCCTATTTACGTAGGTGTCCCAACGTATTAAATCACAGAAAAAACAATATGACACTCTCTATGCAACTTTACAAAATACTTTCTCCCTATATGTTATTAATCCTTCGGAGGACAGATTCACTGCATACACTCAAGCTAAATCTTTAACTTCTTGATGGCCCCAGCACAGTTACGCATAGACTTTACAAAAAATAGATATTATAGATGTGGTGCGCGACCGGGACTCTTACTGGCCTCTTTGACCAAAACGTATAAACGTAAAAATCATATCATTTCCATGAAAAAAAATAATACTGCCCCCGATACGAACCTCTGACATTTCGGAGGCTTTTCATGAATATTATAGTAAGTTGTATTCTGCTGATGCTCTGGCCTTGGAATCCCTAGATGCTATTATACAGGAAGCTAAATTACCTAATCTAACATCTGATCAAATGGAATTTTTGTATTCGGACATAACTTTGTCAACCCAAGTCTAATGGAGAAATTCATTTTCCTGACCTCTTAACATATAGTTATGCTGCCCATGTCCGTTATGTTAAAGATTGGTTGCATAATGAACAAACATATACTGATACGTTCTTGGAACAACATTTCATTCCTACACTATCATTGGCAGCTTTTTTTTACACATAACAGACGCAGAAATACCTTTAGATCTAACCAACAATCCTCTTCTTCTCACCACTAGGAAAGTATGGTTGTTGTTACGGCATAAATATAAAATTCACATAAATTTCTCCATACATTTATCCTTTTTACAGAATCCAAATTTCCAAAATGGTGAAGCCGCTCACCCATTTTCTTTGTGGAGATCGGAGGGACTTTGTAGAATAGGCCAATTAATTTATCATAATTCACACAAACCACTCTCAGACGCTGTGATTAAATTCACATTTCTTGGTCCTCACAAACTTGCATTTCTCCAAGCTCAACATTATGCTATTCAGATTTCTAAACTAATCCCGGCGGGTGATTGGGGCAACCCTCTGGATAACATGTTGTTAATATTGCCCCTATCTAAAGGGGCTATCTCCTCTTATTATAATTGTTTTAGAACCTCAATGGAACACTCTTCTCTCAAAACTGGTATTGCTAATTGGTTGGAACATTTCCCATCCCTAACGGTGGAGAATTTAAAAAAAAAAAATGTTACAAACCTCGATTGCCACATTCCCGGCGGCTAAATATATAGAGATGTACGTTAATATTTTTCATCTTTCATACATTTCGCCACATAGGGGTTATATAATGGGCCTCTTGGATAATCCCTGTTGTCCTAAATGCGGACAACAGCCCGCTGACCTTTACCATTGTTTTGGGGCGTGTCCCTCTCTTAGACGGTTTTGGCTAGTAGTGTAGCGTTTTGCTTCAAAATACTTGGTGAACTATGGCCCTCATTCCGAGTTGATCGGTCGCAAGGCGAATTTAGCAGAGTTACACACGCTAAGCCGCCGCCTACTGGGAGTGAATCTTAGCTTCTTAAAATTGCGACCGATGTATTCGCAATATTGCGATTACTAACTACTTAGCAGTTTCAGAGTAGCTTCAGACTTACTCTGCCTGTGCGATCATTTCAGTGCTTGTCGTTCCTGGTTGACGTCACAAACACACCCAGCGTTCGCCCAGGCACTCCCACCGTTTCCCCGGCCACTCCTGCGTTTTTTCCGGAAACGGTAGCGTTTTCAGCCACACGCCCCTGAAACGCCGTGTTTCCGCCCAGTAACACCCATTTCCTGTCAATCACATTACGATCGCCGGAGCGATGAAAAAGCCGTGAGTAAAAATACTTTCTTCATAGTAAAGTTACTTGGCGCAGTCGCAGTGCGAACATTGCGCATGCGTACTAAGCGGATTTTCACTGCGATGCGATGAAAAATACCGAGCGAACAACTCGGAATGAGGGCCAATATACCCCATACGCCTGAATGGGCAATCTTTGGCCTATTACCACCAAATACTCGATCTCCCAAAGAGGTTAAGAGATTGCTATTGGCAATATCCTCTGCAGCCCGTAAATCAATTTTACATACAGTGGGGCAAAAAAGTATTTGGAAAGCCACCGATTGTGCAAGTTGACCCACTTAAAAAGATGAGAGACGTCTGTAATTTCCATCATAGGTACACTTCAACAGTGAGAGACAGAATCTGGAAAAAAACAGGAAATCACATTGTCTGATTTTTAAACAATTTACTTGTATATTCTTGTGGAAAATAAATATTTGGACACCTACCAAGCAGCAAGATTTCTGGCTCTCACAGACCTGTTACTTCTTCTTTAAGAAACTCTTCTATCCTACACTCGTTACCTGTATTAATGGCATCTGTTTGAACTGGTTATCTGTATAAAAGACACCTGTCTACACCCTCAAACAGTCATACTGCTGCCTCTCCACCATGGCCTAGACCAGAGAGCTGTCTAAGGACACCAGGGACAAAATTGTAGCGCTAAACAAGGCTGGGATGGGCTACTCAACAATAGGCAAGCAGCTTTGTGAGAAGAGATCAACTGTTGGCGCAATTATTAAAAAATTGAAGAAATACAAGATCACTGACAGTCTCCCTCGACCTGGGGCTCCATGCAAGATTTCACCTCGTGGGGTATCAATCTTGAGAATGGTGAGGAATCAGCCCAGAACTACATGTGGGGACCTGGTCAATGACCTCCATAGAGCTGGGACCACAGTCACAAAGGTTACCATTAGTAACACACTACGTCGTCATGGATTGAAATCCTGCAGCGCCCAATTGGTCCCCCTGCTTAAGCCAGCACATGTCCAGGCCTGTCTAAAGTTTGCCAGTGACCATCTGGATGATCCAGAGGATGATTGGGAGAATGTAATGTGGTCAGATGAGAGCAAAATCAAACTTTTCTCCCTCCGTATTTGGAGGGAGAAGAAGGATGAATGGCATCCCAAGAACACCATACCCCCTGTGAAGCATGGGGGTGGAAATATCATGCTTTGGGGCTGCTTTTCTGCAAAGGGGACAGGACGACTGATCCGTATTAAGGAGAGGATGAATGGGGCCATGTATTGTGAGATTTTGGCCAAACACCTCCTTCCCTCAGTAAGAGCATTGAAGATAGAACGTGGCTAGGTCTTCCAGCATGACAATGACCGCAAACACACCGCCCGGGCAACTAAGCAGTGGCTCCGTAAGAAGCATTTCAAGGTCCTGGAGTGGCATAGCCAGTCTCCAGATCTCAACCCAATAGAAAATCTGTGGAGGGAGTTGAAAGTCCGTGTTGCCCTGCGACAGCCCCAAAACATGACTGATCTAGAGAAGATCTGCATGGAAGAGTGGGCCAAAATACCTGCTACAGTGTGTGCAAACCTGGTCAAGAACTACAGGAAACGTTTGACCTCTATAATTGCCAACCAAGGTTATATTGCAAAGTATTGAGTTCAACTTTTTGATTGATTGTCCAAATATTAATTTCCGCAAGAATATACAAATAAATTGTTTTAAAATCATACAATGTGATTTCCTGTTTTTTTTTTTTCAGATTCTGTCTCTCACAGTTGAAGTGTACCTATGATGGAAATTACAGACCTGTCTCATCTTTTTAAGTGGGTCAACTTGCACAATCGGTGGCTGTCCAAATACTTTTTTGCCCCACTGTATGTGGATACAAAGCTCGGTGCCAACTTTAGATATGTTTAAAGACAAACTGTTCTATATTTGTCACATGGATTGGCCTCCCTCCAAAAAGAATACTGTACTGAAATTTTTTTTTGTTACATGAGAGAGTTTTATTTAGGTTCTCCCCATACCCACTAAAGAAGCCATCCGTAATTGCTTCCGTAATACCATATGGTATGAAACAAATCTTTCTTCAAGATCCTCCTGTTTCCATGTGATGGTGTTAATTGAATAGCCATGGTTTCTGACCCTTTTTTTTTTAGGCACGCATATATGTATTTATGTATTTTCTTCTCACTTTCCTCATCTATATTATGTTTTATATATAATATTTGTGTAAAATTTTTCTCTTAATGTATTATACCGCAAATTCTGATGTGACTTACCATTTTTGATGGAATCACACTCATACTCGTATCTGTTATAATCAGGGACGTGCAGTCGGGAGGCAGTGCCTCCCCTGTCCTAATGATTAAAATAATACAAAGAAGATATTTATAACACAGATTCTGTGTCATAAATATCTTCTTTGTATATTTCTAATCTTTGTTTCAGTGACAATGCAGCCAAAACTGGTCGGGAGGCAGAAAGAGCACTGCCTCCCGCTTCAAATAGTAAAGTGGCTGAAGCGGGGGGGGGGGGGGGGGCGGCCATGGGCGCAGGCAGAGAAAGTCCATTCCATAAACTGAGAAGAAGAGGCAACTGTAAATCTGTCTCAATGACAGGGCTGTGCTTTCAGGCCACATCAAAGCACACTCCTGTCAATGAGGCAGATGTGATTGGACAGCGGATTCAGCACTGAGCTGTGACTGTATCTGACTGTCACTACCAGTGCTGCACCTTGGCTCTCTCTCTCCCTGCATTCCATGTATTCTCCAGCTTCGGCACCACATCACTCAGTGCTACAAAGAACACCACCTTTGCCCAGGACCTCTGCTTAAGCCAGCGGGGAATCTACAGGAATGGGTTGCCGATCATCACTGCAGGGGTGAGTGGTTCCTTTCTTCCCGGCATACCAGCCACCCGGCAACACTGTTTCCCCATATCTGCCAAATACCAACTGAATTTAACATTCTCCAGCAGCGGACACATCTCTGTGACTCCATAAAATAGGATTTTAATACTTACCAGTAAATCCTTTTCTTAGTCCGTAGAGGATGCTGGGGATGCTTCAAGAACCATGGGGGTATAGACGGGATCCGCAGGAGACATGGGCACTTTAAGACTTTAAAAGGGGTGTGAACTGGCTCCTCCCTCTATGCCCCTCCTTCAGACTCCAGTTATAGGAACTGTGCCCAGGGAGACGGACATTTCGAGGAAAAGGGTTTATTTAATTTATTTAAAACTAAGGTGAGCTACATACCAGCTCACACCTCAAACACGCCGTACAACATGGCATTCAACAACAACGCATGCAATGGCATGACCAACATCAGCCACAGACTGACTGAACTTAACTCAACATGAGTGTAACCATAACCAAACTGCAGATACAGCCCGCACTGGGACGGGCGCCCAGCATCCTCTACGGCAGGGGTGGCCAACAAGTCAGAAACAAAGAGCCAAAAATTTTGTCAGGCACGTCAAAGAGCCGACATTGAGCCGCAGGCGCACATGCAAAAATGGGGTGTGGCCTTGTGCCTGCTAGGCCACGCCTCTGGTATAAAATACATTAAAAAAAACATCCATATAAAATACAATTTTAAAGCCAGATCCAACATAAAATACATTTAAAAAGCCACTTCCACATAAAATAATTGAGAAAGAGAGAGCCACATAAAATATATTGAAAAATCCAGAATCACATAATACTGTGTGTCACTCCAGCCAGCAACCTGCTGTGTCACTTCAGTCAGCCACCTCATGTGTAACTCCTGCTAGCACACTCATACAGTATGTCACTCCTGCCAGCACTCTCCTGTGTCACTCTTGCCAGGACCCTCATGTGTCACTACAGCACCCCCCCCCCCCCCCCCCCCTCTAAAACACACCTTGGGCCATTGCAGCAGCCCCATAGGTGTCCTCTGTTTGCCAGTGGGTGTCTCACCTCTAGTATCTGGCTCTCTCAGTTCTCAGTCCTCGTAGTGCTGCTGACTGTCTGGCTGGAGTGCGGCAGTTTCCGGATCTGTTATGGTCACGTGACTTCGAGTGTCGGGAGCCACATTTGAATAAAGAAAGAGCCGCATGAGGCTCAAGAGCCACAGGTTGGCCACCGCTGCTCTACGGACTAAGAGAAAAGGATTTTATCGGTAGGTATTAAAATCCTTTTTTCTCATACGTCCTAGAGGATGCTGGGGATGCTTCAAGAACCATGGGGTTTATACCAAAACTCTATAACGGGCGGGAGAGTGCGGGTGACTCTGCAGCACCGATTGACCAAACAAGAGGTCCTCCTCAGCCGGGGTATCAAACTTGTAAAACTTCGCAAAGGTGTTTGACCTGACCAAGTAGCCGAGACACCTTGGGCAGCCGCCCAGGATGAGCCCACCTTTCTGGTAGAATGGGCTTTCACCAATTTCGGTAACGGCAATCCTGCCGTAGATTGAGCCTGCTGAATCGTATTACAGATCCAGCGCGCAATAGTCTGCTTGGAAGCACGAGACCCAATCTTGTTGGGAGCCCACAGGACAAACAGAGCCTCTGTTTTCCTAATCTGCGCCGTTCTGGCGACATATATTATCAAAGCTCTGACCACATCGAGAGACTTCGATTCCGCCAAGACGTCAGTAGCCACTGGCACCACAATAGGCTGGTTTACGTGAAATGATGAAACCACTTTTGGCAGAAATTGCTGATGAGTTCTCAACTCCGCTCTATCAGCATGGAAGATTAAATAGGGGCTTTTGTGAGACAAAGCCGCCAACTCAGATACCCGCCTTGCGGATGCCAAGGCCAACAACATGACTACTTTCCAAGTAAGGAATTTCAACTCAACCTTGCGCAAAGGTTCTAACCAATGAGATTGCAGGAACTGCAATACCACATTAAGATCCCACAGTGACACAGGAGGCACAAACGGAGGCTGGATGTGCAGCACGCCTTTCACGAAGGTCTGAACTTCCGGAAGGGAGGCCAATTCTTTCTGAAAGAAGATTGATAAGGCCGAAATTGTACTTTAATAGAGCCTAACTTTAGGCCCGCATCCACACCTGCTTACAAAAAATGGAGCAAACGCCCCAGCTGAAATTCCTCCGTAGGAGCCTTCTTGGATTCACACCAAGACACATATTTCCTCCAAATTCGGTGGTAATGCTTTGCCGTTACTTCTTTTCTAGCCTGAAGAAGTGTGGGAATGACTTCACTGGGAATACCCTTTCGGGCTAGGATTTGGCGTTCAACCGCCATGCTGTCAAAGCAGCCGCGGTAAGTTTTGATACACGCACGGTCCTTGTTGTAACAGGTCCTCCCCTAGAGGAAGAGACCAGGGATCTTCTATGAGCAACTCCTGAAGATCTGGATACCAGGCCCTCTTTGGCCAGTCTGGAACAATGAGTATCGCCTGAACCCTTGTTCTTCTTATAATCTTTATCACCTTTGGAATGAGTGGAAGTGGAAGGAACACATAGACCGACGGAAACACCCACGGTGTCACTAGGGCATCCACCGCTATTGCTTGAGGGTCCCTCGACCTGAAACAATATCTCTAAAGTTTCTTGTTGAGGCGGGATGCCATCATGTCTATTTGAGGAATTCCCCAACGACTTGTCACTTCTGCAAAGACCTCTTGATGAAGACCCCACTCTCCTGGATAGAGATCGTGTCTGCTGAGGAAGTCTGCTTCCCAGTTGTCCACTCCTGGAATGAAAACTGCTGACAGAGAGCTTGCATGTCTCTCCGCCCAGCGAAGAACTTTCGTGGCCTCGGCCATCACCACTCTGCTCTTTGTTCCGCCCTGGCGGTTTATGTATGCCACTACTGTTATGTTGTCTGACTGGATCAAGATGGGCAGACCGCGAAGAAGATGTTCCGCTTGCAGAATGCCGTTGTTAATGGCCCTTAATTCCAGAATGTTTATGTGCAGACAAGCTTCCTGGCTTGACCATTTTCCCTGAAAATTTCTCCCCTGTGTGACTGCTCCCCAGCCTCGGAGACTTGCATCTGTGGTCACTAGGATTCAATCCTGAATCCTAAACCTGCGTCCGTCCAGAAGGTGAGAACTGTGCAGGCACCGCAGGAGGAAGATCCTGGTCCTGGAAGATAGGATTATTTTCCGGTGCATGTCCAGGTGAGACCCGGACCACTTGTCCAACAGGTCCCACTGAAACACTCTGGCATGGAACCTGCCATACTGAATGGCCTCGTAGGCCGCCACCATCTTCCCCAGCAACCGATTACATTGAAGAATCGACACTCTTTCCAGTTTCAGAATCTGTTTTACCATGTTCTGTATTTCCAGAGCCTTTTCCCCTGGAAGAAAAACTCTCTGTAATTCTGTATCCAGAATCATACCCAGGAACGACAGACGTGTCGTCGGAACCAACTGTGATTTTGGCAAGTTTAGGAGCCAACCATGTTGTTGCAGAATCGTCAGTGAGAGCGCAACGTTTTTCAGCAATTGCTCCTTGGATCTCGCCTTTATGAGGAGATCGTCCAGGTACGGGATAATTGTGATTGCCTGCTTGCGCAGGAGAACCATCATTTCCGCAATAACCTTGGTGAAAATCCTCAGAGCCGTGGACAGACCAAACGGTAACCTCTGAAATTGGTAATGGCAATTCTGAACCGCAAACCTCAGGTAAGCCTGATGTGGAGGATATATGGGGACGTGTAAGTAGAGATCACTGCTCGGAGAGAATCCATCTTGAATTTGATTTTTTTTAGAAAGAAATTGAGGGATTTTAGGTTTAGAATTGGTCTGACTGAGCCATCCGGCTTCGGGACCACGAACAGACTCGAATAAAAGCCATCCCCCTGTTGTGATAGGGGTACCGTGACAATGACTTGATTTTGACACAGCTTTAGTATTGCAGCGCATACTACCTCCCTTTCTGGAAGAGAAGCTGGCAAGGCCGATTTGAAAAATCGGTGAGGGGGCACATCTTGAAACTCTAATTTGTACCCTTGGGTTACTATTTTTAATATCCAAGGATCCAGGGCCGAGTGAACCCAGACCTGACTGAAGAGTTTGAGACGTGCCCCCACCGGTGTGGACTCCCGCAGAGGAGCCCCAGCGTTATGCGGTGGATTTGGTAGAAGCTTGGTAGACTTCTGTTCTTGGGAACTTGCCACAGCCTGTGACCTCTTTCCCTTTCCTCTTCCTCTCGCAGCAAGGAAGGAGGACCCTCGTCCTTTTTTGTATTTATTGGGCCGAAAGGACTGCATCTGATAGTGGGGAGTTTTCTTTTGCTGTGCAGGAACATAAGGTTAAAATGATGACTTACCCGCGGTAGCCGTAGATACCAGGTCAGTGAGGCCGTCGCCAAACAAGACACTACCGTTAAATGGAAGAGACTCCATAGTCTTCTTAGAGTCAGCATTCCATTGATGAATCCACAATGCCCTCCTAGCCGAGACTGCCATGGCATTGGCCCTTGATCCCAAATGGCCAATATCCCTTGCATCTTCTTTTAAATATGCTGCAGCGTCCCTGATATGACCCAGAGTCAAAAGCACGGGTATCTATCTCAGATGACAAGTTATCTGCCCACTTTTCAATAGCGCTCCTCACCCATGCCGAAGCAACGGCAGGCCTGAGTAGCGAACCTGTGACATAAATGGATTTTAGTGTATTTTCCTGCTTATGATCCGCAGGATCCTTTACGGTTGCCGTGTCAGGATACGGAAGCGCTACCTTTTTGGACAGACGCGATAGAGCTTTGTCCACCGTGGGGGTTGACTCCCACTTTTCCCTGTCCCCAGAGGGGAACGGATATGCCACTGGAATTCTTTTGGGAACCTGTACCTTCTTGTCAGGATTTTCCCAAGCCTTTTCAAAAAGAGCGTTCAGTTCATGAGAGGGAGGAAACGTTACCTCAGGTTTCTTTCTTTAAACATACAGACCCTTGTATCAGGAACAGCAGGGTCCTCCGTAATATGTAATACGTCTTTTATCGCCACAATCATGTACTGAATGCTCTTAGCCAGTTTAGGATTCAATCTGGAATCACTATAGTCGACACTGGAATCAGAGTCCGTGTCGGTATCTGTATCTGCTATCTGGGTAAATGCACGTTTCTTTGACCCCGAAGGGGTCTGAGCTTGCGACAATGCATCCTCCATGGATTTCCTCCATGTCTGGTTCTTAGACTCAGATTTATCTAATCTCTTAGTCAACCGAGTCACATTGGCATTCAAAACACTCAACATATTTACCCAATCAGCCGTCGGCGGTGCTGACACGGTCACTCCCACAGCCTTTTCTGTCCCCACTCCAGCTTCCTCCTGGGAAGAGCATTCAGCCTCAGACATGTCGACACACGCGTACCGACACCCACAACCACACTGGGGCTATAGGGGACAGACCCACAGCAAAGCATGTCAGAGAAACACAGAGGGAGTTCTGCCAGCTAACAACCCAGCGCCTATCCCGGTACTGAAGCGAGTAATATACTGCCCAGACCTGTTAGCGCTTTTAAAGTCAATAAAATAGCACCACATCACTTGTGCCCCCCCCCCCCCCGTTTTGCACCCTGTTACTTATACAGTAGTGTAGGAGGCCAGGCTCAGCGTCTCTGCAGCTGTGAAGAGAAAATGGTGCTGGTCGGAGCTGTGAGGGCTAAGCCACGTCCCCTTAATGGCGTGCTACAGTCCCACTTATTTTTACATATTTATACTGGCGGGGGTCTGTATTTAGTGCCCAGGCACTGTATACACTTGTGCCAGTCGCTATTGAGGTTTTATGCTGCCCAGGGCGCCCCCCCTGCACCCTGCAGTGCCGTTTTGTATGTGGGAGCATTGAGCGCAGTGCGGCCGCTGCGCGGTACGTCAAAAGCCGTCTGAAATCTTCTGCCGTCACTGAAGTCTTCTGCTCCTCTTCTACTCACCCGGCTTCTGACGTCTGGCTCTGCAAGGGGGTTGACGGCGCGGCTCCGGAAACGAGCATCTAGGCGTACCTAGCGATCAGACCCTCTGAAGCTAATGGTGTCCAGTAGCCTAAGAAGCAGAGCCCTGAAACTCACAGAAGTAGGTCTGCTTCTCTCCCCTCAGTCCCACGATGCAGGGAGCCTGTTGCCAGCAGGTCTCCCTGAAAATAATAAACCTAACAAAAAGTCTTTTTTCTGAGAAACTCTATAGAGCTACTCAGTATGCATCCAGTCTCACTGGGCACAGAATCTAACTGGGGTCTGGAGGAGGGGCATAGAGGGAGGAGCCAGTTCACACCCCTTTTAAAGTCTTAAAGTGCCCATGTCTCCTGCGGATCCCGTCTATACCCCCATGGTTCTTGAAGCATCCCCAGCATCCTCTAGGACATATGAGAAATAAAGGTAATATAGCCAACTTCACACTTGCATTTTTGCACAGCACTGCTTTATGTCAAGTGCATAAACCCCCCTTCTCCACCGCCATGTGTGTCTCCCCAGACAATGGCCCCACCGCACGTCACTGGTTGTAATAGACCTTTATTGCTTCAATAAAGAAAAGTTTATCTAAAAAAAAAGACAAACGCTTGGATTAATATTAATATCATATATATAGCACCTGAATGAAATGAGAAATGTCTATTCATAAAAGGAAACCAATATTCCAATATTTTAATCTTCATTTCTCATACGTCCTAGAGGATGCTGGGGTCCACTTCAGTACTATGGGGTATAGACGGTTCCGCAGGAGCCATGGGCACTTTAAGACTTTTCAAAGGGTGTGAACTGGCTCCTCCCTCTATGCCCCTCCTCCAGACCTCAGTTTTAGAAATGTGCCCAGCAGTGGCGTGCGGTGAGGTCATAGGCTGGTGAGGCACTACAGCCATAATGTCCGCCGAATCCTGCCGATGACCTCTACCACCGCCGAGCCAATGCCCGCTACTGCCTCTGAGCCGATGCCTGCTGCCACCGCCAATGGCTTACAAACATGCCCACCATCAACTGACCCAGCCCTCCGCCACTAATTTGCATCTCAATCCGATGCCGCCAATGCCCGCTGCCTGCCTGCTCATCATACTTGTGATATATTGTACAATTTTATAGAAAAACAATAAAAATTAGTGTACGGGAAGGTAGTGGGAGGAGGACATGAATGCAATTTTGTTGTCCATGGCTTCCATTAACTTAATGGAGAAGGGTCTGAATGGGTTAAAAAATGTAAAAAAAAAAATGCGTAAGGTCCCCCTTCCTAAGTATAACCAGCCTCGGGCTCTTTGAGCCGGTCCTGGTTGTTTAAATACTGGGAAATAATTGGTCAGGGGTTCCCCGTATTTAGACAACCAGCACCGGGCTCTTAGACCGGTCCTGGTTCCAAAAATACGGGGGACAAAAGATGTAGGGGTCCCCCGTATTTTTAAAACCAGCACCGGGCTCCACTAGCCAGGGACATAATGCCACAGCCGGGGGACACATTTATGTAGGTCCCTGCGGCTGTGGCATTACCCCCCCAACTAGTCACCCCTGGCCGGGGTTCCCTGGAGGAGTGGGGACCCCTTAAATCAAGAGGTGTCCCCCCCCTCCTGGCACCCAAGGGCCAGGGGTGAAGCCCGAGGCTGTCCCCAGCACCCCTGGGCGGTGGGTGCCGGGCTGATAGCCATAAGTGTGTATAAAAAGGAATATTGTTTTTTGTTGTGGAACTACAAGGCCCAGCAAGCCTCCCCCGCTTGCTGGTACTTGGAGAACCTCAAGTACCAGCATGCTGGGAAATAACGGGCCCGCTGGTACCTGTAGTTCTACAAAAAAAACAACCAAATAAAAGCACAACACACCCCGTGAAAGTAAAAATTTATTAAAACACACTTACACACTCACACATACTTACCTACATCCCACGCCGGTCACGTCCACTTGCCCATGTAGAATCCAATAGGTGGTTCCTGTAAAAATGAGAGAGAGATTACTTACCTACATCCCACGCCGGTCACGTCCACTTGTCCAGTAGAATCCAATAGGGCCGGTACCTGTAAAAATGAAAATGATACTTAAAAACAAAGTAATCCACAGGAGGAGAGAGAGAGAAATAGAGAGAAATTAATGAATATTATGCACTCGCTGACGCAGGAAGACGTTAGCACAGACAGGGGAGAGTGCTGCTGCTAGCTGGGATGATGGAGCAGGCGCCCCTGATAGTTGTGAGCCTAGTAGCTATACCCCTAGTAGCTTTGCCCCCAGTAGCAGTGCCCCCAGTAGCAGTGCCCCGAGTAGTTGTGACCCCTGTAGTTGTGCCCCCAGTCGCTGTGCCCCTTGTAGCTGTGCCCCCTGTAGTTTTGCCCCTTGTGGCTGTGCCCCCAGTAGTTGTGACCCCTGTAGCTGTGCCCATTGTAGCTGTGCCCCTTGTAGCAGTGCCCTGAGTAGTTGTGCCCCCAGTCACTGTGGCCCCCAGTCGCTGTGCCCCCAGTAGTTGTGACCCCAGTCGCTGTGCCCCTTGTAGCTTTGCCCCCAATAGCTGTGCCCCGAGTAGTTGTGCCCCCTGTCGCTGTGCCCCCTGTCGCTGTGCCCCCTGTAGCTTTGCCCCCAGTAGCTGTGCACCCTGTAGCTTTGCCCCCAGTAGCTGTGACCCCTGTAATTGTGCCCCCAGTTGCTGTGCCCCTTGTAGTTGTGCCCCCCAGTTGCTGTGCCCCTTGTAGTTGTGCCCCCCAGTTGCTGTGCCCCTTGTAGTTGTGCCCCTTGTAGCAGTGCCCTGAGTAGTTGTGCCCCCAGTCACTGTGGCCCCTGTAGCTTTGCCCCCAGTCGCTGTGCCCCTTGTAGCTTTGCCCCCAATAGCTGTGCCCCCTAGCTGTGCCCCCAGTCGCTGTGCCCCCAGTAGCTGTGCACCCTGTAGCTTTGCCCCCAGTAGCTGTGACCCCTGTAATTGTGCCCCCAGTTGCTGTGCCCCTTGTAGTTGTGCCCCCCCAGTTGCTGTGCCCCTTGTAGTTGTGCCCCCCAGTTGCTGTGCCCCTTGTAGTTGTGCCCCTTGTAGCAGTGCCCTGAGTAGTTGTGCCCCCAGTCACTGTGGCCCCTGTAGCTTTGCCCCCAGTCACTGTGACCCCAGTCGCTGTGCCCCTTGTAGCTTTGCCCCCAATAGCTGTGCCCCCTAGCTGTGCCCCGAGTAGTTGTGCCCCCTGTCGCTGTGCCCCCTGTAGCTTTGCCCCCAGTAGCTGTGCACCCTGTAGCTTTGCCCCCAGTAGCTGTGACCCCTGTAATTGTACCCCCAGTTGCTGTGCCCCTTGTAGTTGTGCCCCCCAGTTGCTGTGCCCCTTGTAGTTGTGCCCCCCAGTTGCTGTGCCCCTTGTAGTTGTGCCCCCCAGTTGCTGTGCCCCTTGTAGTTGTGCCCCCCAGTTGATGTGCCCCCAGTTGCTGTGCCCCTTGTAGTTGTGCCCCCCAGTTGCTGTGCCCCTTGTAGTTGTGCCCCCCAGTTGCTGTGCCCCTTGTAGTTGTGCCCCCCAGTTGCTGTGCCCCTTGTTGTGCCCCTTGTAGTTGTGCCCCTTGTAGTTGTGCCCCCCAGTTGCTGTGCCCCTTGTAGTTGTGCCCCCCAGTTGCTGTGCCCCCAGTTGCTGTGCCCCTTGTAGTTGTGCCCCAGTTGCTGTGCCCCTTGTAGTTGTGCCCCTTTTGCTGTGCCCCTTGTTGTTGTGCCCCTTGTTGTGCCCCCCAGTTGCTGTGCCCCTTCTAGTTGTGCCCCTGTTGCTGTGCCCCTTGTTGTTGTGCCCCCCAGTTGCTGTGCCCCTTATAGTTGTGCCCCTGTTGCTGTGCCCCTTGTAGTTGTGCCCCTTTTGCTGTGCCCCTTATAGTTGTGCCCATTGCTATGCCCCTTATAGTTGTGCCCCCCAGTTGCTGTGCCCCTTGTTGTTGTGCTCCTGTTGCTCTGCCCCCAACAAAAACACACAAAAAAAAACCACACACATACTTACCGCTCCTGCAGCGCTGTCCTACGTCTCCGTCCGCCGGCTCGTCTCTGCTGTACTATGGGAGAGACGTCATGACTCATGACGTCTCTCCCATAGTAGCGCCGCTCAGACACCAGGGGTCAATTATGACCTCTGGTGTCAGTCAGCGGCGCCTGCTGCAGCCGGGAAGGGGGCTCGCTAGTGATGGGACAGCGGATCCAGCCCTGGATCTGCTGGGCCAATCACATCTGGGGCACTGACAGGGGCGTGCATTAATCGGGGCTGAATGCACGCCCCTGTCATTGAGGCACCAGTATAGGTGCCGCTTCCCCATTCATTTTCAATGGGCTTTCACAGCCCATTGCTGCGCCCCGCCCCCTGTCCGCCCCCCGCTGCCCGGACTTTTAGCGTTAGCAGCGGGAGGCACCTCTCCCGCTGCCTCCAAGCTGTCCCTCACACGCAGCCACAGGGGAAAGAATTATTAAAATAATAAAAAAAGATATTTATAACAGACTGTGTTATAAAAACTTATTTTTATTATTTTAATAATTATGACAGAGGAGGCACTGCCTCCCCTGACTGCACGTCCCTGGTGCCCAGGCAGACTGGATGCACTCCAGGGGAGCTCTACTGAGTTTCTCTGAAAAGACTTATGTTAGGTTTTTTTATTTTCAGGGAGAACTGAAGGCAACAGTCTCCCTGCTTTGTGGGACTGAGGGGGCAGAAGTAGGAACCAACTTCCTAAAGAGTTTCATGGCTCTGCTTCTGGCTGACAGGACACCATTAGCTCCTGAAGGGTACTGAACGCTAGCTGTGCCTACATGCTCACTCCCACAGCACGCCATCACCCCCCTTGCAGAGTCAGAAGATAGGTGAGTGTTAGAAGACAGATCTTCAATCAAGGTGACGGCTAAAGGTACCGCGTGGCTGGCGGGAGCGCATTGCGCCATACTGCCCACACAACACAGGCACTGGTGGGGGTGGGGGCGCCCTGGGCAGCATGAAACCTTTTAAAACTGGTAGAAAGGGGGCATAAGATGCTGAGGCACAGCCCTACCCCCGCCAGTATAAGTAATATAATCAGAATCTCTGAGGAGAAACGCGCCATTGCGGGGGCAGAGCTTCCTCCTCAGTCAGCCAGCACACTGCTCAGCGCCATTTTCTCTCTCTCCTCAGGCTGCATAGACAACGCTGGTCCTCCTCCACTACTGAACAAGTATCAAGGTGCAAAACAGGGGGGAGCACAGTGAAATTGGTGCTTTACATTGTGTATTTACATTATAAAAAGCACTGTATGTCAGTGGGAATTTTGTGTTTCACAGGCATTGTGTTACTGGCACTGGGGTTGTGAACTGGCTGCTCCTATCTGTGTCCTTCTGACAGATTTTACTGTGGTTCTGTTCCCTAAAAGTCCCGGAGTGTCTGTGGTTTGTTTGTGCACGTGTGTGATATGTCTGAGGCAGGGAGTTCTTCCCCTGAGGGAGCCATTTTAGGGACAAAGAGTTGTAATGTGGTGGCGCTGCCGGCACACCACGAACCTGAATGGGTGAAAGAAATATGTGATAATGTGAATCATACCAGTAGAAGATTAGATAAGTCTGAGTCTCATGCAGATAGCTGGAGAAAATCAGTTGAAGATGTGATTTTTCAGGGTTCTGCTGTCTCATCCGCAGGCGACCCCTCTGGGTCACATAAGAGATCGTTTCCAAACATTGTACATACTGATACCGACACACTCTGATTTTTGTGTCGACGATAGTGATTCCAGGGGAATAGATCTTAAATTGGCAAAAAACATACAATATATGATTGTTGCTATAAAGGAGGTCTTAGAAGTTACGGAAGCCCCTTCTGTACCTCAGGAGAAGGCCTATTTCTATAAGGAAAAGAAATGTAAGGTAACTTTCCCTCCTTCCCACGAGCTCAATACTCTTTTTGAGGGAGTTTGGGTGAATCCTGAAAAGAAATTTCATATTCCCAAAAGGATTCAGATTGCTTATCCCATTCCTTTAGAGGACAGAAAAAGATGGGAGTCACCCCCGGTGTTAGACAGTGCACTGTCAAAGTTAACAAAAAAGGTGATTCTCCCTGCACCTGGGATGGCTTCACTAAAGGAGCCGGCAGACCGCAAAATGGAGACCACGTTAAAATCTATTTATGTGGCCAATGGTATGCTGCTCAGACCCACTATTGCTTGCGCGTGGGTGAGTCATGCTATTGAAAAATGGTCTGATAACTTGTCATCGGAAATTGACACGATTGATAGAGATGAGTTACTCCTAATGTTAGGTAACATCAAAGATGCTGCCGCATAAATGCTGGAAGCTATGAAGGATATTGGACTCTTGGGTTCAACAGCCGCTACCATGGCAGTATCGGCTCGGAGGGCGTTGTGGATTCGCCAGTGGAATGCTGATGCAGATTCCAAAAGAAATATGGAGGCTCTCCCGTATAAAGGTGAGGCCTTATTTGGTGATGGGGTGGATGTGTTAGTCTCGGTGGCTACCGCAGGTAAGTCGACATTCTTCCCTTATGCTCCTGCATCGGCGAAAAAGACACATCACTCTCACATGCAGTCCTTTCGGCCCAACAAAAACAAAAAGGCCAAAGGTTCCCCCTTCTTTGCAGATAGGGGAAGGGGAAAAGGAAAGAAATCCACAGCATCTCCAGGATCCCAGGAGCAGAAGTCAACCCCTACTTCTGCCAAATCTGCAGCATGATGCTGGGGCTCCCTTGCGGGAGTCCGTTCGGGTGGGAGCACGTCTGAAACTTTTCAGTCAAATTTGGATTCAATCGGGCCTGGACCCATGGATCTTGCAAATAGTGTCCCAGGGGTACAGACTGGAGTTTCAAGACGTCCCCCCATGCCGATTTTTCAAATCAACCTTGCCAGCTTCTCTTCCAGAAAGAGAGGCAGTAACAACAGCAATTCAAAAACTATGTCAGGATCAGGTCATTATCCTGGTACCTTTGTCACAACGAGGAGAAGGGTTTTATTCAAGCCTCTTCGTAGTTCCGAAGCCGGACAGCTCGGCCAGACCGATTTTAAACCTGAAAAATCTGAATCTCTACCTGAAAAGGTTCAAGTTCAAGATGGAATCCCTGAGCACGGTGATTTCCAGTCTGGAGGAAGGGGACTTCATGGTGTCAGTAGACATAAAAGTAGACATAGACATAAAGTAGACATAAATTACTTGCATGTTCCCATTTATCCTCCTCACCAAGCTTATCTGAGATTCGCAGTGCAGGATTGCCATTACCAGTTCCAGACGTTGTCGTTCAGTCTCTCCACGGCACCGAGGGTATTCACCAAGGTGATGGCGGAGATGATGGTCCTCCTTCGTCAAAAGGAGTCAATATAATTCCTTATCTGGATGATCTCCTGATAAAAGCGAGATCCAGGGAACAGTTGGTGCGGAACATCGCACTCTCCCTGTCAATACTCCAACAACACGGTTGGATCATGAATTTTCCAAAGTCGCAGTTGGAACCAACGACAAGATTGTCCTTTTTAGGGATGATTCTGGACACAGAAGTACAGAGAGTATTTCTTCCAGTGGAAAAGGCTCTGGAAATCCAGAAAATGGTCAAACAAATATTGAAACCAACAAGCGTGTCGATCTATCAATGCATTCGGTTGTTGGGGAAAATGGTAGCGGCCTACGAGGCCATACAGTTTGGCCGATTTCATGCCAGAGTATTCCAGTTGGACCCGATGGACAAGTGGTCCGGATCCCACCTACACATGCAGCGGAAGATAATCCTGTCCTCCAAAGCCAGGATTTCGCTCCTGTGGTGGCTACACAGTCTCACCTACTAGAGGGATGCAGGTTCGGGATTCAGGACTGGGTCCTGGTAACCACGGATGCAAGTCTCCGAGGCTGGGGAGCTGTCACACAGGGGGAAAGCTTCCAAGGAAAATGGTCAAGTCAGGAAGCCTGCCTTCACATAAACGTTCTGGAATTGAGAGCCATTTACAACGGCCTTCTACAAGCGGTACATCTTTTTCAAGATCATCCCATGCAGACTCCAGTCGGACAATGTAACAGCAGTCGCGTACATAAACAGGCAAGGCGGAACGAAAAGGAGAGCGGCAATGGCAGAGGTGACAAGGATTCTCCTCTGGGCAGAAAGACATGTAAGAGCTCTGTCAGCAATTTTCATTCCGGGAGTGGACAACTGGGAAGCAGACTTCCTCAGCAGACACGATCTCCATCCAGGAGAGTGGGGCCTCCACCAAGAAGTCTTTGCAGAGGTGGCAAGTCTTTGGGGAGTTCCTCAAGTAGACATGATGGCATCTCGTCTAAACAAAAAGCTTCAGAGATATTGTTCCAGGTCGAGAGACCATCAAGCAATAGCCGTGGATGCACTGGTGACCCAGTGGGTGTTTTGGTTGGTATATGTGTTCCCTCCACTTCCACTGATTCCAAAAGTTCTTAAAATAATAAGAACAAGAGTTCGAGCAATCTTCATTGCCCCAGACTAGCCACGGAGGGCTTGGTATCCAGATCTTCAGGAGTTGCTCATAGAAGATCCTCGGCCTCTTCCTCCTCGAGAGGACCTACTACAGCAGGGGCCGTGTGTGTATCAAGACTTACCGCAGCTACGTTTGACGGCATGGCTGTTGAGCGCTGGATCCTAGACCGAAAGGGTATTCCCAAGGCAGTCATCCCCACTCTTATTCAGGCCAGGAAAAGAGTAACGTCTAAACATTACCACCATATTTGGAGAAAATATGTGTCTTGGCGTGAAACCAAGAAGGCTCGTACGGAAGAGTTTGAATTAGGACGTTTTCTCCATTTTCTCCAGGCTGGTGTGGATGTGGGCCTCCGATTGGGGTCAATCAAGGTCCAGATTTCGGCCTTATCAGTTTTCTTTCAAAAACAATTGGCCTCCTTTCCAGAAGTTCAGACGTTCGTGAAAGGGGTTCTGCACATCCAGCCTCCATTTGTGCCTCCAGTGGCACCATGGGACCTTAATGTGGTGTTGCAGTTCCTCCAATCAGATTGGTTTGAACCTCTGCAGGAGATAGAATTGAAGTTTCTCACTTGGAAAGTGGTGATGCTTATGGCCTTGGCATCTGCAAGGTGGGTGTCTGAGTTGGGGTCCTTGTCTCACAAGAGCCCTTACCTGATCTTCCATGAAGATAGGGCAGAGTTGAGAACTCGCCAACATTTTGTTCCAAAGGTGGTTTCATCTTTCCACATAAACCAACCTATTGTGGTGCCAGTAGCTACTGACACTTTCACTGAGTCAATGTCTCTAGATGTGGTTAGAGCTTTGAAGATTTATGTCACAAGAACAGCTCGGATACGGAAAACAGAGGCTCTGTTTGTCCTGTATGCTCCCAACAAGATTGGGTGTCTTGCTTCTAAGCAGACCATTGCGCGCTGGATCAGAGGTACGATTCAGCACGCTCATTCTACGGCAGGATGGCCGATACCGAAGTCGGTGAAGGCCCATTCTACTAGGAAAGTGGGCTCATCCTGGGCGGCTGCCCGGGACGTCTCGGCTTTACAACTTTGCCGAGCGGCTACTTGGTCAGGGTCAAACACATTTGCTAAATTTTATAAGTTTGACACATTGGCCGATGAGGACCTCAAGTTTGGTCAATCAGTGCTGCAGGGTCATCTGCACTCTCCCGCCCGTACTGGAGCTTTGGTATAACCCCATGGTTCTGAAGTGGACCCCAGCTTCCTCTAGGAAGTATGAGAAAGTAGGATTTTAATACCTACCGGGAAATCCTTTTCTCCTAGTCCGTAGAGGATGCTGGGCACCCGACCCAGTGCGTACTTTACCTGCAGTTTGTTCATTATAGTTACACAATTTGTGTTACATTTGTTATCCGCATGTTGCTGCAAATGGTTCATGCCTGTTGGCGTGTGTTTTGTTGAATGCCATGTTGTGCGGCATGGTTGAGGTGTGAGCTGGTATGAATCTCACCATTAGTTTAAAAGTAAATCCTTTCCTCGAAATGTCCGTCTCCCTGGGCAGAGTTCCTATAACTGAGGTCTGGAGGAGGGGCATAGAGAGAGGAGCCAGTTCACACCCTTTGAAAAGTCTTAAAGTGCCCATGGCTCCTGCGGAACCGTCTATACCCCATGGTACTGAAGTGGACCCCAGCATCCTCTACGGACTAGGAGAAAAGGATTTACCGGTAGGTATTAAATTCCTATTTTTACTTTGGTTTTCATTGCACTAAATAATGCTTATTATTTTTGCTTACGATTTGGTAACGGCAATAGCTATATGTAATATTTAAAAAAATCTTTAAAAATTTTAGTTTCAAAATGAATAACATTACCCTTTTTAGAACGGCTCTATGATTTCTCGATTGAGCAACTCTGTTAGACATGCTGTACTGTAAAATGATGTACAACCTATATGTGGCCAAATCAGACATTAATCTTATCAGGTTCGACCTGTGTGTTGGGAGTTAAGATACAAAATAATACTCTTAACATATGTTTGCATGCAGTTTATAGACTTATCCTTTTACTTGTCAATCTCCAAATCTACTATTATCTAACCACCCCCTTAGTACATATTGTCATAGGGCATTTTATCTGCCTAAGATGATGGAAATTAAGTTTCCCTAGTATATTTTAATTATGTTGATTCATATTCATCTGGTAACATACACAAACTTTACTGATATATTGAAGAGAATGTATCTATATATGTTGTTAGATTTTGATTATATCAAATAGACTCCATAAAAAAAAAATCTGAACTATAAGTTGTTTGATAAGATCAGTGGCAGCCCTTGGTTTCCATAGCAACCAGTCAGCTTATACAGCAAGACAGAAATGCTGCTGGCGGGTGGCAAATCAGAATTTCAAATTCTGTACTTTTAACCTATATGTTGCCATCATGCTTTGTTTTCACCACTGCAATAAATAATCATCTCTCACATTCCACCTTGCATGACAGTATTTGAAAAAACAGCAGACCTACAATATGTGTTAATGAATGGCTCTCCTGAAATACCCTGAACTGTTGCCAAGTGGGACATATGGAACCATACATTAAGCTTTACAAGATTTGTGCTGCACATATTAATTTCTGTGGGTCGCCTAAAAGTACTTTGAAGGAGCTTGAAAGTAGTGTGTTTCTTGCAAATTTGCCTTGAACATACTATTATTAAGAATATAGTTAAATGTTACACGTTGATAGACGTTTATGACAACTATGCTGCTGGTAACTGTGCAGAAAAGATAGTGTTGAACATAGTAACAAGACATTTGATGTTCTTGGGGATGATTCAGGTGCAGTTGTAAAGAGCATCGCTGCTGCATACTTGGAAGCAGCAGCAATGCTCAGATATGGTGATGTTGCAGGAGACGTCTGGTGTAAGTAGACGCCTCCTGCATGCATTAGTGATTCAGTGCTGCGTCCGAACATGCATCATCGGATCACTTGCTACACCATTGGCCAGCTGAGTGAACCCTGGGGCCTATCCTCAGCACTCCCTCAAAACTGAGATGACATGCTTCTGTCTTGTGAAACGCTAGCTCTCCCCTCCCCCCAAACCAGCTGCAGACTGTCAGTCATTTGATGTCTGCATCCACACTACATCCAATGACGCAGAACCCACACTGCACATGCACCGTACAGGTGCCTTAAGTACTAAATATAGTCAGGACCTAAATCAGGCTCCTTATCTGAACAATAATTAATGCTACAATTTGATTGGTTACTATTTTCAACATCACCTTTACTACACAGCTTCCTGTATAGGAACCACAGATGCTGGGATCCAATGTGATGCTGTTCAATAAGCGTTCCAGACCTGAATGCCTAAAGTGTGCCTTACTGCACATAGTCTTGCCACAACACATGCTCCGAAAAGCAGAGCAGAGCCCTACAGAAAGACGCGTATGTACAGATGTGTCCTCATATATCATTGCTGCAGTTGCACCAATCTGCACCTCTTGGCATGATAGGTCTCCTCGTGCTATGATAAATCTGTACTCTTACTAATGGCCTGATTCAGAGGCATACGGCGTATGCACGGCACACTCACTGAACCTTGGCTAAGTGCCTTCTCTACAGTCAGGTGGGCCGTACACCTGCTGTCCATGCAAATACAGAGATACTCTGTAAAATGTATTAAAATCAGGAAGTTGTGCTTAACTGTTGTCTTTAGGTTCAGTTTGAGGTGTTGGATTTCTGTGTGTTCACGTTGATTCTCATCGGCACCTACCAGCAATGGTTTTGCAGAAGAGGAGGAAAGAAGACGAGAAGGGAGAAAGTGTAACACCTACAACTTGAGATGAAAATAGACACATATATAGGTTAGAGGGAGACTAATACAAAGACCGATTCACAGAGGATGACCAGGTGCACACATATACATAAGTCCCAACAAACACCACCCCCACTCCAATAAAAAAAAGAAGGGCTGTGGCCTCGGGTGGGAGGACGTGGCCTTGCAGCACTTCCCCTGTTTTTGTCATTTTGGGCTTCCCCAAGGCTTACCTCCCTGAACTGTTTAGCACTGCATCTAATTCAGAGGTCAACACTGCTTTGCAGAGCAGCAGTGATCAAATGCTCCCCAACCTAGTTGTATCAGGACACGTGTTATACATATATGGTTGACTCATTGTACGCAACATGGATTTCTTATATTTATTTTCTGTATATCTGTTTAGGTTATAAACTATTGTGCATGGCCTCCATAATTTCTCTTTCTTAGTTTGTTCCTGTATCATTCCTTGTTCAAATTATTATATTGGGTATTTGACCACATACAGTATATATGGTGAGAGGTGTACTGTGGATACTGGATGACCAGGGCCGGTTCAGAGTCTTTTTTGCGCCCCGGGCGGCAATAGGGGGTGTGGTTTCATACAGGGGGCGTGGTCAGTTACGCCCCCTATACAGTAGTAGCGCCACTGTAATGATGTGCGGTGCGTGATGACTTCATCGCGCACCACACAACAAAGGTCCTCTCCACGAAGGAAAACTAGACGCTACGCGTCTAGTTCCCTTCTTGGAGAGGACCTTTGCTGTGCGGTGTGCAATGACTTCAATGCGCACCGCACATCATTACAGTTAAGGTCCTCTCCAGGCAGCGGGGGGCACAGCAGCAGCGGATCTTGCCATGGTGCGGCGCCCTCCGGAAGGCGGCGCCCCGGGCAAAAGTCCTGCTTTATTACATACATACATGCACACCTACATACACACATACTTACCTTTGTTCACACGAGGCTCGCTCCACTTCTCCATGTAGAATCCCCGGGGTACCTGTGAATAAAATTATACTCACATAATCCAGTGAAGCTGTGTCCTGTTTGTAATCCACGTACTTGGCAAAAAAACAAACCGAAAAACCCGATCCACGCACTGAAAGGGGTCCCATGTTTTACTGTCAAAGAGGGTCCCTTCAGCCAATCAGGGAGCGCCACGTCATGGCACTCTCATGATTGACTGTGCGCTCCTGAGCTGACAGTCAGGCTGCGCACTGAAGATACAATGTAGCGCATAGGCGCTACACTGTATCCAATGGTGGGACCTTTGCGGTCAGCGGTTGAGGTTACTCGCGGTCAACCGCTGACCGCAAAGTTCCCACCATTGGATTCAATGTAGCGCCTATGCGCTACATTGTATCTTCAGTGCGCAGCCTGACTGTCAGCTCAGGAGCGCACAGCCAATCAGGAGAGTGCCATGTGTGTATGTAGGTGTGCATGTATGTAATAAAGTTTTACTGTCACGGTGTGTGTGTTCTGTTTTTTGTTGGGTATTTTTTTTGCAGTAGTACTACAGGTACCAGCGGGCCTGTTTTTACACCGCATGCTGGTACTTGTGGTTCTCCAAGTACCAGCTTGCGGGGGAGGCTTGCTGGGACTTGTAGTACTGCTACAAAAAACAATATTCTTATTTTTACACTTGGCTATCAGCCCCCCATCCGCCGCCCTTGGATGGGGGGGACAGCCTCGGGCTTCACCCCTGGCCCTTGGGTGGCTGGAGGGGGGAACACCTTGATTTAAGGGGTCCCCACTCCAGGGTACCCCGGCCAGGGTTGACTAGTTAGTGATTTAATGCCAGGGCCGCAGGGACCTATATAAAAGTGTCCCCCGGCTGTGGCATTATCTCTCTGACTAGTGGAGCCCGGTGCTGGTTCAAAAAATACGGGGGACCCCTACGCTTTTTGTCCCCCGTATTTTTTGCACCAGGACCAGGCGCAGAGCCCGGTGCTGGTTGATCAAACATGGGGGAACCCCGGTCAATTTTTCCCCCATATTTTTTCAACCAGGACCGGCTCAAAGAGCCCGAGGCTGGTTTGGCTTAGGAGGGGGGACCCCACGCAATTTTATTTCAAGTTTTTACAGTAAACAGACGCTTTCCCATATTTAACCATGCACAGATCTCACTGATCCATGCATGATTATCCAAACTCGCCTGGAAAAAGCAGGTCTTTTTTTTTGCTGCTTTTTTTAACGAATCGCAAAAAAAATACACCCGCAGTTGAGCACTCAGAGACTAACACCCAAATACGAATGAATAGTGAATACCCGTGTTGTATGAAATAACAGCCGCAACTGACCGATGGTCTATTCATTCGTATTTCTGAACTTTGTCATTCAAACCATTACGAATAGTCCAAACACTGCCGAGATTTGTGCTTAGTGAATATCCGTGTTGGGACTTAGAAAAAAAAACACAAATCGGACAAACTCGATTTTTTAGTTAATATTGGCCCAAGAGTCATCTTCTGGAGTAGTAAAGCAACAGGTGTGCAGTTTATTTTTTTAAAAGATGGGACAAAGGGAGTCATTCCGAGTTGTTCGCTCGTTGCCGATTTTCGCTATGCTGTGATTTTTTGCGTGCCTTGTGCATGCGCTTAGTTATTTAACACAAAACTTAGCAGTTTTGCTGTGGCTTCTGCGGCGCTTTTCAGTCGCACTGCTGTTCGGTAAATGATTGACAGGAAAGGGGAGTTTCTGGGCGGCAACTCAGCGTTTTCCCGGCGTTTGCAAAAAAACGCAGGCGTGTCAGGGAAAAACGCGGGAGTGTCTGGAGAAACGGAGGAGTGGCTGGCCGAACGCAGGGCGTGTTTGTGACGTCAAATCAGGAACTAAACGGACTGAGCTGATCGCAATCTGTGAGTAGGTCCGGAGCTACTCAGAAACTGCTAAGAATTATTTAGTAGCAGTTTTGCTAATTTTTCGTTCACTATTCTGCTAAGCTTAGATACACTCCCAGAGGGCGGCGGCCTAGCGCGTGCAATGCTGCTAAAAGCAGCTAGCGAGCGAACAACTCGGAATGAGGGCCAAAGTCTAACCACATGTCATATTTATTTTTTGTCAAAAGCAAAAATAATTTTTATATTTCCTTCTGCTTGGCAGATATTCCTCATCTCTCTGAAATGTAAACTAAGCGATCTCTGGGAATTTTAACTAAATTGCCTGAAACAGGTGGATGACCCCTGCTGTGTTTTGCATCCCTTCTAACCGAATGCATATACATCCGGCTCATATTTATTTTCTGATTTGGAAGCATTAAATATTTAATCCTTAGGAACTCTGAACTATGGTAAAATATTTATTAACTAGTTGCCATCCCGGCAAAATGATGGAATGACCGTAATATCGTCATTGGTGGTTGTGCGCGCCGAAACGCAGCAACACTTGGTTGCTCCATCGTGCATAATTGTTGTGGCAACCAGCACACAAAACACTTTAATTCCTCCCATAGAGGTGAGGGGCAGCATTAGCCTTTTATTATATGGGATTACCATTAATTTAGATACTTTCCAGCTCTGTAGAGATGGTAGTATTTAATTTATTACTTCTATGCTAATAGCTGTGTCCCTTCGATAACCTGACATTTGATTGCTGGCACATATTATCATCTTATGGTAGTGGGTCCCAAACTTTTTTTTAAATCACTGTGCCCTTGAATCTAAGAATTTTTTTCAAGGCACCCCTAGGCTAAAAGTTTCTTATTGAGAAAATTCTGCAAAATTCCTAAATATATTGTGCTTACATGTCATCTTTAGGTTCAGTTATGTGGTGGTGGTGGACAGGATGCGCTTCTGTTTGTCCACAGTCTATTATTTCAGCCACGGCACTCAGGGTCTAATTCGTGTTTGTTTTCAATGCAGATATTTTTGCAATGAAGCGATAATCAACAGACTGCACATGCCACAATCGCACTACGCACGCTTCAAGATACCTTAGCAATTGCGCGGGCAGTGACATTTTATAGGCAGAGTGATTGACATGAAAGGGCCGTTTGGTGGAGTTAACGTGGGAGTAGTGGAAAAAACGCAGGCGTGTCATGGTCATTTTTGAAGTATGTATCTGCCTTCAGCTGCGACTATGTACACAAAGAAACATGGCACCAGCGTTGCTTAGCCATAGGTCAACTTTAGAAGTTGATGGTCCTCATAATTGCGTTCGTGCTGTGTATGAGTATGCAATTGCAGAGAACTTTGCCATGGTTTTGTTGGGTGTCTATCTTCTTTCCAGCGTGGCAGCTTCACTTGCGATGATTAGTAGTTCCTAGTAAACTAGAAAAAATGCAGCTGCATATGCATTTGTGTACAAACGTGAATTAGAACCCTCAGTTTGGTAACCTCGGTCTTAAGGAATAATAGAAGTGTTACTTTATGCCTATTCATTTTTGTATATATGTGTGACTGATTTCTAATAGCACATTTGTTAGCATTAGATTTCTCACTGATACGCTATGTAACACACAGATCAGTTAAACTATTCATTCATAAAATCCAATCAGATACACATTTGCCTTACCAGTTGCAATTATGAATTGACCATAGTATTCCTTTAGATTCAGTCTAGGATCAGCTGTGCTGGTCAATGTGCGTTCACATATTGTTCATTACACTACGTTTTTGAAAATGAACAGCTGAACAACATTAGCAACAGGTATTTGAACGTTTAACAATTACAACTTCATTGCACTCTATGCCTGAATAACTGTAGTCTTATTTTAAACATAACATGTACCACAAGCTGCTTTTCTTCATTGCACTTCATGGTAGTTTCTCGAACGTCCTAAGTGGATGCTGGGACTCCGTAAGGACCATGGGGAATAGCGGCTCCGCAGGAGACAGGGCACAAAATAAAAGCTTGAGATATCAGGTGGTGTGCACTGGCTCCTCCCCCTATGACCCTCCTCCAAGCCAGTTAGATTTTTGTGCCCGGCCGAGAAGGGTGCAAACTAGGTAGCTCTCCAGAGCTGCTTAGAATAAAAGTTTAGTTAGGTTTTTTTATTTTCAGTGAGTCCTGCTGGCAACAGGCTCACTGCATCGTGGGACTAAGGGGAGAAGAAGCGAACTCACCTGAGTGCAGAGTGGATTGGGCTTCTTAGGCTACTGGACGTTAGCTCCAGAGGGACGATCACAGGTTCAGCCTGGATGGGTCACCGGAGCCGCGCCGCCGTCCCCCTTACAGAGCCAGAAGAGACGAAGGTCCGGTGAAAGCGGCGGCAGAAGACATCCTGTCTTCAAGACTAAGGTAGCGCACAGCACCGCAGCTGTGCGCCATTGCTCTCAGCACACTTCACACTCCGGTCACTGAGGGTGCAGGGCGCTGGGGGGGAGCGCCCTGAGACGCAATATAACACACATATACCTTAGCTGGCAAAAGGAATACATCACATATAGCTCCAGGGCTATATGGATGTATTTTTTCCCCTGCCATTTTACACAAAAAAGCGGGAGTTAAGGACGTCGTGAAGGGGCGGGGCCTATCTCCTCAGCACACTGGCGCCATTATTCCCTCACAGCTCCGCTGGAAGGACGGCTCCCTGATTCTCCCCTGCAGTACTGCATCTGATTCAGGGTAAAAAAGAGAAGGGGGGGCATTTTGGCAGCAAATAACTAGATTAACAACAGCTATAAGGGATTAACACTTATATAAGGTTATCCCTGTATATATATAGCGCTGGGTGTGTGCTGGCAGACTCTCCCTCTGTCTCTCCAAAGGGCTAAGTGGGGTCCTGTCCTCTATCAGAGCATTCCCGGTGTGTGTGCTGTGTGTCGGTACGCGTGTGTCGACATGTATGAGGAGGAAAATGAGGTGGAGGCGGAGCAGTTGCCTGTGTTAGTGATGTCACCCCCTAGGGAGTCGACACCTGACTGGATGATTGTGTTTAAGCAATTAAGTGATAATGTCAGCAATTTACAAAAAACTGTTGACGACATGAGAAAGCCGGCAAATCAATTAGTGCCTGTTCAGGCGTCTCAGACACCCTCAGGGGCCCTAAAACGGCCGCTACCTCAGTGGGTCGACACGGATCCAGATACAGATACTGAATCTAGTGTCGACGGTGACGAGACAAACGTAATGTCCAGTAGGGCCACACGTTACATGATCACGGCAATGAAAGAGGCATTGAACCTTTCTGACACTACAAATACCTCAAAGGCGGGTATTATGTGGGGTGTGAAAAAACTGCCAATAGTTTTTCCTGAGTCTGAGGAAATAAATGAGGTGTGTGATAAAGCGTGGGTTTCCCCCGATAAAAAACAGCTAATTTCTAATAAGTTATTAGCACTATACCCTTTCCCGCCAGAGGTTAGGGCACGGTGGGAAACACCCCCTAGGGTAGATAAGGCGCTCACGCGTTTATCTAAACAAGTAGCGTTACCGTCCCCTGATAGGGCCACCCTCAAAGAACCAGCTGATAGGAGGCTGGAAAATATCCTGAAAAGTATATACACACATACTGGTGTTATACTGCGACCAGCAATCGCATCAGCCTGGATGTGCAGTGCTGGAGTCGCATGGGCGGATTCCCTGACTGAGAATATTGATACCCTGGATAGGGACAATATTCTGTTAACTATAGAACATTTAAAGGATGCATTGCTATATATGCGTGATGCGCAGAGGGATATTTGTACCCTGGCATCAAGAGTAAGCGCAATGTCCATCTCTGCCAGAAGAGCATTATGGACCAGACAGTGGTCAGGGGACGCAGATTCCAAACGGCACATGGAAGTATTGCCGTATAAGGGGGAGGAGTTATTTGGGGCTGGTCTAACAGACCTGGTGGCCACGGCAACGGCTGGAAAATCCACCTTTTTACCCCAGGTTACTTCACATCAACAGAAAAAGACACAGTCTTTTCAAACTCAGTCCTTTCGTTCCCATAAGTACAAGCGAGCAAAAGGTCACTCTTTTCTGCCCAAGGGCAGAGGAAGAGGAAAAAGGCAGCACCATGCAGCCGCTTCCCAGGAGCAGAAGCCCTCCCCTGCTTCTGCCAAGTCTTCAGCATGACGCTGGGGCTTTACAAGCAGACTCAGACACGGTGGGGGCCCGTCTCAAGTATTTCAACGCGCAGTGGGCTCACTCGCAAGTGGATCCCTGGATTCTACAGGTAGTATCACAGGGGTACAAACTGGAATTCGAGGCGTTTCCTCCTCATCGGTTCCTGAAGTCTGCTTTACCAAAGTCTCCCTCCGACAGGGAGGCAGTTCTGGAAGCCATTCACAAGCTGTACTCCCAGCAGGTGATAATCAAGGTACCCCTCTTACAACAGGGGAAGGGGTATTATTCCACACTATTTGTGGTACCGAAGCCGGACGGCTCGGTGAGACCAATATTAAATCTAAAATCTTTGAACACTTACATAAAAAGGTTCAAATTCAAGATGGAGTCACTCAGAGCAGTGATAGCGAACCTGGAAGAGGGGGACTATATGGTGTCGCTGGACATCAAGGATGCTTATCTCCACGTCCCAATATATCCTTCTCACCAAGGGTACCTCAGGTTTGTAGTACAAAACTGTCATTATCAGTTTCAGACGCTGCCGTTTGGATTGTCCACGGCGCCTCGGGTCTTTACCAAGGTAATGGCCGAAATGATGATTCTTCTACGAAGAAAAGGCATCTTAATTATCCCTTACTTGGACGATCTCCTGATAAGGGCAAGAACCAAGGAACAGTTAGAAGTCGGAGTGGCACTATCTCAGGTAGTGCTAAGTCAGCACGGATGGATTCTAAATATTCCAAAATCGCAGCTGATTCCAACGACACGTCTACTGTTCTTAGGAATGATTCTGGACACAGTCCAGAAGAAGGTGTTTCTCCCGGAGGAGAAGGCCAGGGAGTTATCCGAGCTAGTCAGGAACCTCCTAAAACCAGGACAGGTATCAGTGCACAAGGGTCCTGGGAAAAATGGTGGCTTCTTACGAAGCGATTCCTTTCGGAAGATTCCATGCAAGAACTTTTCAGTGGGATCTACTGGGAAAATGGTCCGGATCGCATCTTCAGATGCATCAACGGATAACCCTGTCGCCAAGGACAAGGGTGTCTCTCCTGTGGTGGCTTCAGAGGGCTCATCTACTAGAGGGCCGCAGATTTGGCATTCAGGATTGGATCCTGGTAACCACGGATGCCAGCCTGAGAGGCTGGGGAGCAGTCACACAGGGAAGGAATTTCCAGGGCTTGTGGTCAAGCATGGAAACATCTCTTCATATAAACATTCTAGAACTAAGGGCCATTTACAATGCCTTAATTCAAGCAAAACCTCTGCTTCAGGGTCAGGCGGTGTTGATCCAGTCGGACAACATCACGTCAGTCGCCCACATAAACAGACAGGGCGGCACGAGAAGCAGGAGGGCAATGGCAGAAACTGCAAGGATTCTTCGCTGGGCGGAAAATCATGTGATAGCACTGTCAGCAGTGTTCATTCCGGGAGTGGACAACTGGGAAGCAGACTTCCTCAGCAGACACGACCTTCACCCGGGAGAGTGGGGACTTCACCCAGAAGTCTTCCACCAAATTGTAAACCGTTGGGAAAGACCAAAGGTGGACATGATGGCGTCACGTCTAAACAAAAAACTGGACAGATATTGCGCCAGGTCAAGGGACCCTCAGGCAATAGCAGTGGACGCTCTGGTAACGCCGTGGGTGTACCAGTCAGTGTATGTATTCCCTCCTCTGCCCCTCATACCGAAAGTATTGAGAATCATAAGAAGGAGAGGAGTAAGAACTATACTCGTGGTTCCGGATTGGCCAAGAAGGTCTTGGTACCCGGAACTTCAAGAGATGCTCACGGACGAACCGTGGCCTCTACCTCTAAGACAGGACCTGCTACTGCAGGGGCCTTGTCTGTTCCAAGACTTACCGCGGCTGCGTTTGACGGCATGGCGGTTGAACGCCGGATCCTGAAGGACAAGGGCATTCCAGAAGAAGTCATCCCTACTCTGGTAAAAGCCAGAAAGGAAGTAACCGCAAAACATTATCACCGCATTTGGCGTAAATATGTTGCGTGGTGTGAGGCCAAGAAGGCCCCTACACAGGAATTTCAACTGGGTCGTTTCTTGCATTTCCTGCAAACAGGACGGTCTATGGGCCTAAAATTAGGGTCCATTAAGGTTCAAATTTCGGCCCTGTCGATATTCTTCCAGAAAGAACTGGCTTCAGTACCTGAAGTTCAGACATTTGTGAAAGGGGTGCTGCACATACAGCCTCCTTTTGTGCCTCCAGTGGCACCTTGGGATCTCAATGTTGTGTTGAGATTTCTAAAATCACACTGGTTTGAACCATTGTCTACGGTAGATTTAAAATATCTCACGTGGAAGGTGTCGATGCTGTTGGCCTTGGCTTCAGCTAGGCGTGTGTCAGAATTGGCGGCTTTATCATGTAAAAGCCCTTACCTAAATTTTCATTCTGACAGGGCGGAATTGAGGACTCGTCCTCAATGTCTACCTAAGGTGGTTTCTGCATTTCACATGAACCAACCTATTGTGGTACCTGCGGCTACTAGGGACTTAGAGGACTCTAAGTTGCTGGACGTTGTCAGGGCCTTGAAAATATATGTTTCCAGGACGGCTGGAGTCAGGAAAACTGACTCGCTGTTTATCCTGTATGCACCCAACAAGCTGGGTGCTCCTGCTTCAAAGCAGACGATTGCTCGTTGGATTTGTAGTACAATTCAGCTTGCACATTCCGTGGCAGGATTGCCACAGCCAAAATCAGTAAAAGCCCATTCCACAAGGAAAGTGGGCTCATCTTGGGCGGCTGCCCGAGGGGTCTCGGCTTTACAACTTTGCCGAGCTGCTACTTGGTCAGGGGCAAACACGTTTGCTAAATTCTACAAATTTGATACCCTGGCTGAGGAGGACCTGGAGTTCTCTCATTCGGTGCTGCAGAGTCATCCGCACTCTCCCGCCCGTTTGGGAGCTTTGGTATAATCCCCATGGTCCTTACGGAGTCCCAGCATCCACTTAGGACGTTAGAGAAAATAAGATTTTACTTACCGATAAATCTATTTCTCGTAGTCCGTAGTGGATGCTGGGCGCCCATCCCTAGTGCGGATTGTCTGCAATACTTGTATATAGTTATTGTTACAAAAAATTCGGGTTATTATTGTTGAGCCATCCTTTCAGAGGCTCCTTTAAATTTATCATACTGTTAACTGGGTTCAGATCACGAGTTGTACGGTGTGATTGGTGTGGCTGGTATGAGTCTTACCCGGGATTCAATATCCTTCCTTATTATGTACGCTCGTCCGGGCACAGTATCCTAACTGGCTTGGAGGAGGGTCATAGGGGGAGGAGCCAGTGCACACCACCTGATATCTCAAGCTTTTATTTTGTGCCCTGTCTCCTGCGGAGCCGCTATTCCCCATGGTCCTTACGGAGTCCCAGCATCCACTACGGACTACGAGAAATAGATTTATCGGTAAGTAAAATCTTATTTTTTCCAAATCAATTACAACCTTCATTCTCCCTGCAACTCACCCCCCTGTACACATTGCGACCTCAGTTATCCACTGCCCTCTTATTAGCAGTCAGCTTTTTACTTCTCTTTGTACACTGGCAATAACATCCACAGCCTGTCCCCATAAAATAACGTTCACAAACCAACTGCAAGTATATTTATCTCTTTCTCCTGCTTCTATTAGCTGGTGAAATTTCACTGAATCCAGGCCCGAGCCACTCGCCTGACTTACATTCACCTGATTCACAACAATATAGAAATCAGGCTAACCTCACAAATATCATGTCTCCCATCACCCTCCAAATCACTGAAATGTGTCTTATGGAATGCACGCTCTGTTTTCAAACAATTTACATCCATCCATGACTTCTTCATATCTAACATCTTCACCCTACTGGCTTGAACAGAAAATGTGTCACACAATCAGACACGGCCTTCCCTGCAGCACTATCACATGATGATCTCCACTTCACATGCATCTCCTGGCCTGGTAACAGTAAAGGAAGTTGGTTTGGAATATTACTATCCCAATCTTTAATATACACATTTCTACCACAGGTTCCATCACCCACATTCATATAATTTGATGTACATTATATCAGAATATAATCTCCTTTCTCTCTACATGCTGCAGCTATCTATCGCCCACCTGGGCTACCCAACCAATTTCTAGAAGTTTAAACTGCCTGGCTTCCTCACTTCCTATCCTCTGACATTTCCACCATCATCATGGGTGATTTCAATATCGCAATTTATAGTCCAAAATCTGCTGCTCATAGCTCCAAGCTACTCTTTGTAACCTCCTTTTGACCATTCCAAATAGACAGACTCCTCTACTTACCAGGAGTGCTACTGTCTTGATCTTGTATTCACTAGACTATGCTCAGTTTATTACTTCAATAACACTACCTTCCCTCTCTCAGATCACAATCTTATCACCTGTGTGCTCTCCTCCATTAGTTTAAACTCAATGTCACTGTAGTCCTCCAGTACTCATCAAACCCACAGAAATATTAACACAATTAATTTACAAGAACTTTCCACCTCTCTGCAACAACTGCTCTCACCAATTTCAGCTTTCACTTATTCTGAGATGGATGTATCATATCTGAACCAGACTCTAGAAATAGCCCTTGATGAAGTAGCTCCTGCTACCCATCACACTCCACATATGCATTAATAAGACACCTACAAAACTCTCACATAAAGTTGAACATCTGAGGCATAAGTCTCATACTCCATGTGACTTCCTCACATATAAGACCACTCCAATTGTAATGCCCTGGACACTGCCAAACAAACATATTTCCAAACGGTCATCTCTGCTCAAGCCTCTAACCCCAAGTGACTTTTAAATACATTTAGATCTCTTACCAACCCTCACTCACCTTACCCACCAGCCACTATCAATGTGCAAGATCTTGCTTCCTACTTCAAGGACAAGATTGATCAGATCCACAGATCCAAAATGAAATGGTATGCTCTTCCTCAGCCAGTAACCTGCTGAATTCACAACCTGAACCTTCTGGCACCTTCTCCCTTAATTTGATTCCACAAATTAAAATGAAGTATCAACACTCTTCTCATCCTCCTTTACAACTTAGCCTTATCCTGCATTCCTGGCCTGCTCACCAAGTACCAGAACTCTGCATGGCTGGAGCTGCCACCTCTCAGCCATATCCTGCATTTCTGGCCTGCTCAAATATCCACCAGAACCCTGCACAGCTGGAACAGTAACCTCACCTTTGTATCCTGCATTCCTGGCCTGCTCTAGAATCTAGACAAAGATTTGTATCATGTGGTGCACAAAGATGATACAATAAAATGTAACTTTTAATTTCACTTATTTAAAATTATGGTATTTGACTTGTCGACTTAAGTCGCCCTTTTTGCTATTGACATGTTCCTGTTCATGTCCAGCCCGGCCTCCTCGCTTTCGGAGGTACTTCATTTGATTACCCAATATGGATCCTTTTCTGGATATCAAGTGAATGTAGCCAAGTCAAAATACTTGCCACTTTCGGGACCTCACTCTTCATTTCTTGATATACCCATTTTATCCCAATTACGTATGGCCTGTCCAGCTCTTAAATATTTTGGGATACATATACCATTAAACCCTGACAATCTTTATTCTGTGAATTATTCACTGTTGTTTAATTCCGTTGTGAAACTGTTAGAAACTTGGACTTCATTACCCCTTTCATTGCTGGGGAGAACCGCAGTACTGAAAAGTATTATATTCCCAAAAATATCATACAGTACATCATAAAAATGTTACCGATACCACTTACTAAGTCTGATATGCTGTCCTTCCAGAGGCTTTTTACTACATTTTTATGGAAAAATGGGAAACCAGGGATAGCTATGGCTAAACATCGATTGCCCTGTACGGAGGGTGGCTTGGGAATCCCTGATTTAGGTATTTTTTCGATATCTGTCTTTTTCAGGTTTATTTCAGACTGGCTATTGGACTGCTCTGTATATGCTTCACTATTAGTAAAAAAAAAAAAATTGTTTGCACCCTATTCCCAGAGCGCTCTTCTTCATATTAGGAAGGCTTCACTTCCTAAATCTGTTTTATCAAATATATTATTTAAAGATGCTTGGATTGCGATTAATTGCAAATTATGTCTAAATTGGTATTTTACTCCTTATTTTTCCTATAAATGGTAGCTCCTCCTTCATCCCGGCCTTAGAAAATAAGACATTCTCAGATTGGGCCTGTAAAGGGATTTTGTTGGTAAAAGACGTTTTCGATCCGGGAGGGAATGTGCTTACTTTCCAATCCCTCAAAGACACCTTTAATGTATCCAATAAAAACTGTGTACCTCCAATTGCGCCACTACGTCTAAAGCTTGCCTACTGCATTCCCCTCTACAATTACTGTTGACCCTTTAGTTTCTCTTATTGATTATTTGGGTACCCATTCTTATCACACCAAATTGTTGGCTAACTTTTTTACTAAGGCTGCAAATACCACTATGTGGAGGCAGTTCGTGATAGTTGGTTAATGGAGTTTCCCAATTTTCCTACTAGGGAGGTATTGTTACGACACTTTTACTCTACCATGCGTCTTTTACAAGCAGCTTTATTACATGAGGTGCACTATTGTGTATTGAACAGGGCTTATATTTCTCAACACCAAAAATCCCGTACGGTTACAGAGGAGACTGGTCAGTGCCCTAAGTGTCGTTCTCCGGTGGCCACCTTTTATCATAATTTCTGGGAATGCCCTAAAATAAGGCGTTTCTGGAATAAAGTAGTAACATTTCTCAATGGTAATTTTTGCTGTACGTCTACAGCCAGATCCTCTAGCCTTTCTTTGCCTTCATTTAACTAATTGGAATCTGGGCCTTCACAGCAAAGCCATTTTACAGTTACTTATTGTAATTATAACGGCCGCTAAGAAGGCCACTTTTACCCAATGGATTCATAAAGCCCCCATTTTCTATCTACAGTTAAACGACACCTGCTTAAATTCCTTTATTTTGATAGTCGAGCTTTTTTGCCTGATGTCGAAAGGGGCGTTGTTTGATTTTTTAAAAGATGGGGAACTTACATTGATTCTTTGCAGCCTACAATGCAAATTCAAATTTTGCAAGTGTGTGAGACCACCACCTGGTTTATATTGAGACAGATTACTTGATTTCTTCCCCATGGGTGGCAAGCTTTGATACTGTGGATAGGTAGTGTGGCCGGAGAGACTAACCAGCCACACGTGTAATGGTGGCTGCGGCACTGAAGGGGTTAACCCTCGTGCCCGGCACCATGTTGCGGACAATAGGCGCTTGGCGTCACTGTTAAATGTACTTACGGCGCTGGGCGCAGACTGTTTAAAAATGTTTAATGATGTGTCTTAACATGTCATATGTAGTGCTCTGTGCACAATTGCAGGAATGCATGTTTAAATGTATTTATATTTAAGATGTGGTCACCTGTATATTTAAAGGAAAGATGCACTTACTATAGATGTCTGAATAATCATCTCCTGTCAGTAGGAAGTGGCATGCTAATGGCCCTGTCCGAGCAGAGAGGTGTGAATGACAAAACATTTTGATGTGTAAGTTCCTTAGAGAGAGATGCTAATCACTGGGGATCTCCTTATCCCATATGTAAAGTAGTTCTGGGCTTGGAACCTGTTTCATGTACCTGATTTAATTGATATATATGAACCCTGAATGGCAGATGCAGGAAGGAAGACTGATTGTTGTGTTGCAGCCTTTCCTGTTGTAATCCCAAACACTGGGATTGCATGGAGATGTGAATGAGACAGAAACATTTGTATTTTGAAGCTATGTGATAAATTTATCAATAGTGAATGTTAAACTGATAACAAACGTTGTCTGCGTGACAGGAAGGAGGATATTGTTTTATTGCACTTATCTCCTTTTGACATGTAATTTATTTACTTGTATTTTCTAAGATATCTTGATTGGATAGAAAGGGCTCCGGGAGGACATGACCCCCTGTTGTACTGTGTGGAAAATTGACATAAAAAGGAGGCCTGCGTGCCTCCAGAGTGTATTTGTACCATCTTCATTCTGCTGGAACATCTTGCTGTATGCTGTTGCCTCTAGCAATAGGGAAGAGTCTTTTTTAAGACTATTATTGAGCAAATAAATATCATCTGCCTCAAGAAGATTGCTTCATCTTGTGACCTACAGGGTTATGCCAAACATAGCCCCGTCCTCCGGCTGTCCAGGGAAGCACCTAACGTCTCCACGTTCCGCCTTCCGCCAGCTACCGGTAGCGGCCTAGTCAGGTGACTAGTGGGTATTCGTCAACACCACACAGGTGTGGTAAGGCAGTGTGTCGGCACATACAGAGCAGAACCGTGGTTCCAAACGCCACGGCAGGTTAGGAGTTTGGTGGTGGCAGCATAAACCCGCCCACAGCGCAGTGGGTGGAGTCAGTAACAGGCGGTTACTGACGGTAAGCGGGAATCCCCTATGTGGTCAGGTCCCGTGTGACCTAACCTTCCATTCTGTGCACTGGGGACGAGCCCGTCGCGAAAGCGGTGAGTGCTTTCGTACGAAAGGCGTCCGGTCACAGGTAGGTTATGCATTGCTCTGGTATTTCTCACTGGATGTGCCCATTTACCGCAATATTGATTAATATCTATGTTCTCTATTCTCTACAGTGATTGATTGACTCTGGTTTTGTTTTTCCCTATATCCCTCCCTCCCTCCCTCATGTGCTTTCCTGGTCTTTCCCCCTCTTCATGTTTTTTCTTACTATATGTTTCTATTTTTATTTGTTGTTGATTTTCTTGACAAGTATATATGTGTCCACCATTTTCTCTTTTGGACATACATAATTTTACTGAATGTTTATATCAACTTTTACTACCTACCTGGACAATGTATTGCTCATATTGATGCTCCCTCGATCCCGACAAATGGATACCTGGATGTTTATGCAGCCTTCCTTTTCTCATGATGTTTTACCAGTGTATGTATTTGTTTGGGCCGCTTATTCTACCCAATACCCACCGATTCACCTTTTTTGTGCTGGATCATGTTTTTCTTTACAATATGGTCTGGATGTTTACTAGTATGATTCTTTTGTTTTGTGTAACTACACATTTGCTTGTTATGCTATATTTTTATTTGATATGATAAAATCCTAATAAACAGATTTAAAAATAAATAAATTATGGTATTCTAAATTGTAGTAAGGTAAAGAAAGAAGAGTGAATTAAAAATTATTTCTGTGTGCAGGGATGTACTGTGAAAATCACTTTACTTTATTTGAATCTGTTGTGAAGTCCTGATTTGAGCAACACATTCAACCGGAAGTGTACAGACTCATACAAATAATAACAACAATGTTGCTAAATTTCCAATTCTTAATATATGGAAAAAGCCTTTTATTGTATCTTCTTTGTGCACCACATGATACAAATCTTTTTCTTATTTTTCTTGAATTAATTTGTTTGTTTAGTGGTAGCACCCCCTAGTTGAGATATTCTGCCATATACAAGAATCTTCCAATATGGCAATAGGGGTTGTGTAATCTTTATGATATAATCTATTTCTTGTGCGGTTAGTCTTTTTTCTTGTATATCAATCTGTTTTAGAATCTGCCAGGATCCTGTACGGCTAAAGCTGCAACTCATCAGCCGAGTCCCACATTGCTAGAATTAGCTCCACTGCAGCCAGTCTACTGTTCTTTTGGAACTGTCTCAGTCTTTAGACTGATTGCATAAGCTCTTCCTACTCCGAGCATAAATCCAGTCATTCACCTAAGTACTGGTGAGCACACTAGCTCTATGGGAACAGCAGGTGACTGTTAGTGGTTGAAGACCTCGGTAGTAGTGGCTCTAAGGGTCTTATGCGAATTAGCTCTGGCGTATCAGAACAGAAATACCTGATTCTAATTTTACCTTCAAAATATCTGCTAGCCTAAAGGTTCACTTACTTTTGCCCACACAGATATGTGTTATCGGATAATTTTCCACAATAAAAAAATTAGCACGTCTAATTTCTTTGTCTCGTTTGTTTGCTTTGGTTTTCTTTATCTACTTTTAAGACGTGTGTGAAAATCTGAGGTAGTTTTAGGCCAAATTTCAGCAAAAATATAGAAAATTCTGAAAGGTTCACAAACTTTTAGGCACCACTGTACTGTAACGGTATCACATGAATATTTAATTGTGAAATAAGATACTAGTTCTTAATTAAATACAAATAAAACACATGGAAATGGTGAACCCTTGGCAACTAAATGAGAATCTGCAAGGAACTCTTGTAAGGTCACCAGGAGACATTTCATCTCATTAACCCTCCCCACTGCATGCTGTGCAGTTCTGTTTGAGATACAATCTTGAAGTTTTATCTGCTAGGATTCATACAGGATACAGAGTGCCTGTTGTTACCGTAAAACAATTAAAAAATTAAAGGTTGGGAGTACATAGAATAATTTTTTTTTTACAACAAAAAATTGCCCACTGTACTATGAGAACCTCAGCAGATAAAAATGTGAAGAAACACGTAGCCACCTCAAATAGTACTGCACAGCATGTAATGTGTATGGTTAGTGAGATACTACATTCCCTGGTGACCTTGCAAGATTTCCTTGAAGATTCTCATTTTGATGTCCGTATCATTTATTTATTTTTAATGTAATTGGGTTTTTTGTTCGTAAAACAGTAATCTTTATTTAGACAGTTCTATTATGCTATCAGAATGTAAATTGTAGCCCTAGAGGTTTTTTGTCTTGCAAAACTATTTAAATAGAATAAACGTACATTTTATTAGTTTATGTTAATAACCACATATTAGTGGTATAATCTTAAAATTAAGCAAAATTAAAATGAGCATAAGGACGAAAAGATTTAAAATAAAGGCTGTGTGTGTAGTCACAAAATAGAAATAAAATAGAAATAAATGAACAAAGAATAAACGTGGCAGTGGTTCAGTCATTAAATTGTAGTACACAATGCTTCAGATAACACATACAGGAGTAGTGGTGGGATAATCAGATGCTGGGGAAGAGTAGTAGAACCTAATGAAGGATGGCGCCATCATTAAGTCCTTGTAGAATCTGTGAAGTTGTGGAGTGGTCCAAATCAAGTCCAAATTCCAGTTAAAACTTTTGCTTTAGCTGGCATTCTTAGAATGCAAGCTTGAAGAAGAAAGCCCAATACATGCGTGTCTGCATTTTAAGTTATAGGGTTTTATTTACAGAGCAAGTGGCAGTTTTAAAAATCTGACAATTAGTACAGTAAATATACCCCACTGAATCATTTGCTACAAAGGGTGTGAATGCTGCAGAAATATAAGCTCACGTTTCCAAACAGGCTTTCAAAATGGACTTTGATTTGTGAGAAATTAAACATCAGATATGAAAGATACGTTTGGGGGTTACCTATTTCAAAAAGAGAGATGGTGTTCAAACGGGTGTAATATGGTATGCCGGCAGCCGGGCTCCCGGCGACCAGCATACCGGCGCTGGGAGCCCGACCGCCGGCATACCGACAGCGTGGCGAGCGCAAATGAGCCCCTTGCGGGCTCGCTGCGCTCGCCACGCTATTTTATTCTCCCTCCAGAGGGGTCGTGGACCCCTACGAGGGAGAAAAAGTGTCGGTATGCCAGCTGTCGGGATTCCGACGCCGGTATACTGTGCGCCGGGATCCCGACAGTCGGCATACTGAAGACCACCCGTTCAAACGCTAGTTACAACTCTTCATGCTTTATGTGACAGTTAAGATACAGGCTTAAAGAAATGTACTTTCTACTTGTCACCATGAAATCTTTTGAAGTGCACGATTAACTGAGATTAAATTTTGAGATACACTTTTCATACTCTAGAATTGATAGCCAATTAGATTGCAGTTTTGGTGTCTATGTGAATCATTTTCGCGCTTCAAATATTCTCCTAATACGCTGCTGAAATGTCTCTATTCTCTTGAATGAGATTAAAAATACTGAAATGTATAAGCGCTTTCTGCAGAGAAGGCGCTGACTAATTCTCAACACTCTTTGTTTGATGAGAAATTAGAAAAATCACCTATTGTATTTATAGAAATAGGAAAGTAAAACAACTTACATATCGATGTAACCTAAATATGAGTCTTAAATAATGTAATATTCTTGTGACTACTGTAAAGATTGTATTACTTGCAAAAAAAATTTTTTTTTTATATGTATTGTAAGACTCTGCTTACAAATGAATGACTCTTCATACCGGTTGACTTAGTCAGATGGCTTCTTTACTCATCACAAATGTTATAACAGCACATTTGAGCACAAGATGGCTTCCTGACCAGGCCCTAGCTTTTCTCTGGCCACTAGTTAGTGTCGGAAGACCTGTTCACTTGAACCCGTATTACTTTTTTCCTTCACACCCCTAGTGCAATCACACCCACGTAGTGTAGCTGAGTGTAAAACCTTTCCTGCAGGATGCAGCAGGATCTACTCCTTGCTTAGGGAGCATCTTCTGTTCTGGACATCAAAACGTGGCAAAGTACCCTTTTTGCCACATACCCTTCCCCTTAGCTTTGTCATACATGGTGAAGCGGACTCTCTACCTGTAGAAGATTTGCCTTTTCACAACTCCCCCTCTCTTAGCTTCGCCAGCTTTGGCGAAACGTCTGCCCTGGGAAGCCCAAACTTCTGTGACAAAGCCTCAGAATTATTATGGAGAGCCACAGCTGTATATTCCTCTGCAAAGCTAAAATAAGGGCTGTTGCGCTGGCGTTGATGCTTTGGATGAGGTCCTATATCAAATATGCACTATGCAAACAAAAGTGATTGGACACGGAGAGCAAATAGATTGAGATGTTATTGACATCAGTACTTTATATGTCCACCGCGTGCAGTGATTACTGCAGACACCCTTCTTGGAACTGTCCACAAGTTCCTGGACAACAGCAGGTGTTATGTTTTGCCATTCCACCTTAAGTACAGTTACAGTACCAACAACAATGAAGAAGATTGAGTCGTTCTAGAATGCACCCGTTGCCCCAATTAATCCCAGAGGTTCTCAGTGGGGTTAAGACCTGGACTCTGAGCTGGTCAGTCTATCTGAGTTACCAAATTTTCTGTATACCCATATTTCACCCTGGGATCATCTGCTTACTGCTACGGCTCTGCCATCTATGATGTTCTGGAGTGCAGTACCTTTGGGCGGCCAGGGGTGCTGCTGTTATGTCTCTCACCTGCAGTAGCTCTGAGCAGCCAGGGGGGCTGCTGTTATGTCTCTCACCTGCAGTAGCTCTGAGCATCCAGGGGTGCTGCTGTTATGTCTCTCACCTGCAGTACCTCTGAGCAGCCAGGGGTGCTGCTATTGGAAGAGCAGTCCCAGCTGGGGTAATCAGGTGGAACATGCTCTCTCCTGATTACCTTTTGCAGCTGCAGCACATTGTGTGCGTTTGTGTGTGCTCTAGTGATTGGCCCTGACCTATGTTAAGTATGAGCTAGCTCTGAGAGTCAGGGCCAGCTATAGTTTTGTTCCAGCTCGTGTTAACTTATGTTGTTCCTAGTCTGTTCCTAGCCAGTTTATTTGTCACAGTTTTGGAGTCCCTGTTTGCTTTGTCCTGTGCCGGAATCCCTGCTGTAGCCGAAGTCTTGAACCTTGCCTGCACCTAATTTCAGTGACTGTTATCCTTGCCATCCATGTGTTCAGGTGAAGTTAACCTGATTATGTATGCCTATGTCATGTTTCTTCAGTTATCCTGTATGCCTTATTTGGAATTATGCTACAATACCATTTTATTTTAAATCATCATCACCTGTCATCTGTGCAACGCCTGTATTTATCCGTGTAACCATAATCCTATCATCTGTAGTCTGCAACTCCAGCATTAACCCATTAAACACCGTAACACTTACTACAATCCCCTTTTCAAACTCGGTTAGCTCCTTCTGGCAAGCCATTTCGTTAGCAAATGATCTAATCAGTGCCCCTCTACCCATTTTATACCTTCACAAACATGTGTCTGCTGCATACCATATCGCTTGTGCATGGACATAGGGGTGTCCAATCACTTTTGTCTACATTATTTGTTTTTTTGATTCTCCAGTCACCACCCTCTATTGTTGAGGTGGGGGTTGAGTTTGGAAGGGTCTGTGGAACTTGGGATGGAACCTTTGTGGCAGAAGCCTCTGCTGAGAAATGTTTCCTCCACCCACAGTTTTTACCACATGATTTAAAAGACTTGATCTATTTGTCTTCTTCCCAACTCCTATACTTGATTGTTTACCAGTTCTACGACCATTACCTCATAAGGACCTTACTCATACAATTTGCCCTCTTGGGTGGATACCAGGATAAACAACTTGTTATCTGGATTAAAGGTGCATATGGAGGCTTGGGTCTCGTAAACCCTCTTTTGACGCCCCTGTGCTTTCTTCAAGTGTTGTTTTACTAAAGGGCATGGGATTATAGGAAAAGGTACCTAGGGACAGTCTGTTGAAAGACTGTGCAAGCTTGGCAGTATCTCTTGACAGCCATGTGGATGCCTGGCCTTGTGCTGGTTTTGGCCTGAGGACTGGCCTGACAACCTTTTCCACTGTCTAGGCTTCAGTTCCCCGGGCGTACTATCAGTCAATGGCTATCTCAAGATCCTCAAATTACTGCGCATCACTCTGCAGAACCCATCTTTGCAGTTATTGGTTTAGGTTCTGCACACAATGGTTAATTGCGAAAATCTCCAAGATTCTGACTGGTGAATTTTGGTCGGACTCTAACCAGCTCTTCATTAACTTCACCAGGTTGCCAACCCCAGCCTAAGTCACTTTTAAGTTGCTGATAATTTGTGGCCTGGTCCTCAGGCATATCATCATCTGCATCACGACAATCCTGTGTTCACCTGACTGAGCTCTTCCTGCAATAATTTGTTGCTCTCCACCTGGGCCTCAGCGCTAGCATGCTGCATACACTGGTTAAGACCCAGAGGATATCCTCCATATTGCAATCTGGGGATTTAATATCAAAATTGGCCCTCCCTTAACATATACCAACAAGAAAATCTCTGACACTTGTAGAGTCTTGGGGTAATTCAGAGTTGATCGTAGATGTGCTAAATTTAGCACATCTACGATCGTTTACTCTGACATGAGCGGGGACACCCAGCACAGGGCTAGTCCGCCCCGCATGTCAGGCCCTGCCCCCATGCACAAGTACAAAAGCATTGCACGATGGCGATGCTTTTGTACCTGACGAGTAGCTCCCTGCCAGCGCAGCTCCTACGCGCTGGCAGGAAACTACTGGCCGCCTCCCAGTTCGCAGGGCACAGGCTAGCAATGTATATATTGCTAGCTTCACTGGCCACCAATGACGTTTCTTTATGCCAGTAATATATACATTGCTGGCATAGGCCAGCAATGTATATATTACTGGCACCACTGCCCACCATTGTTAATACATAATATATAAATTACAGGCCCCATTTATACACATTACGGCAGCAGTTCCCATTTTTGCACATTACAGCAGCAGTCCCCCTTTTTACACATTACGGCATCAGTTCCCCTTTTTACATGGCAGCAGTCCCCCTTATTAGACATTACGGCATCAGTCCCCCTTTTTACACGGCTGCAGTCCCCCTTATTACACATTACAGCAGCAGCAAGGGCATAGCTACCATAGGTGCAGGCAGTGCATCTGCTATGGGGCCCAGAGCAGAGAGGGCCCAACTTCCCTGTCACAGTTACATGTGTTATAAACATTATTCACCATTGGGTGGTACGTAAAAATTTACAAACTTTTACAGACTTTTGCATTGGGGCCTACAATATATCTAGCCCCTTAACTTGCTCATTGTAATGTGGTATAAAATGAACTGAAGGGCATTATTCTTTTACATAACATGAACTGGGGCACTGTAATGTGGCATAATATGAAGTGGAGGCACTATAAGGTAGCACAATAGGAAGTGAGTACACTGCAATGTGGAATAGTATGAACTGTATGTCATAATGTGAATTGGGGCACTGTGTTGCATAATGTGAATTTGCAGCCTTACAATGTGACATAATATGAACTAGAGCACTACTAATGTTTATGAAATAAACTATTGCACTATTATGGGGAATACATTAACTAAAGCAATACTATGGATTACAAAATGAACTAGGTTCCTATTATGCGGCATATAATTAACAACTGCTGTAGAGAGGTGTCTCTCTAGAAGCATTGGGACAGGGGCCCCTTCAAAATGTTGCTATGGGGCCCACAAAGTTCTGGCTACGCCCCTGGGCAGCAGTCCCCCTTTTTATACATTACAGCAGCAGTCCCCCTTTTTACAATGGCCCATGCTCCCACCCTTGGAATTCAAACCCAGGCCATTATATAAATAGCCTTTCTAAGTAAAGATTTACAGCAAAGTCTTTCGCCTCCTGAAAATCTCTTGCTCTTTGTGAAAATAGCTGTGTGTATGCACTACTTTGGGTGAAAGATAAATCTTTCAGAGATGTTGTCAAAGTCTTATGAAATTAAAATCTTCTAGTGTGTATGGGCCTTTAGAATCAGGCCCAAAGTGGCTTCAGTAGATACTGATATTCCTTGAATTCTTTGCCTAACAGCTTCTATGGGTGGTCATTCCGAGTTGTTCGCTCGTTGACGATTTTCGCTCTGCTGCGATTTGTTGCTAAATGCGCATGCACATGGTACGCAGAGCGCATGCGCCAAGTTATTTAACACAAAACTTAGTAGATTTGCTGGTGTTCGTGCAACGCTTTTCAGTCGCACTGCTGATCGGTGAATGATTGACAGGAAAGGGGCGTTTCTGGGTGGTAATTGAGCGTTTTCTGGGAGTGTGCTAAAAACGCAGGCGTGTCAGGGAAAAACGCGGGAGTGTATGGAGAAACGGGGGAGTGGCTGGCCAAACGCAGGGCGTGTTTGTGACGTCAAACCAGGAACTAAACGGACTGAGCTGATCGCAATCTAGGAGTAGGTCTGGAGCTACTCAGAAACTGCAAGAAAATATTTAGTAGCAATTATGCTAATCTTTCGTTCGCTATTCTGCTATGCTAAAATACACTCCCAGAGGGCGGTGGCCTAGCGTTTGCAATGCTGCTAAAAGCAGCTAGCGAGTGAACAACACGGAATGACCCCCCGAGAACATTAGTGAGAGGGAATCTCTGTTTTCTCACAAAGTAACAGCTTCAATGGTGAATGTAATTTTCTGAAGCAATGCTAGAGCCGTAACTAGACATTTTGGTGCCCTGTGCAAGAAAGAGAATTTGTGAAACCCCTCCCCCCAATATTTCAAATCGGGACAGTGTGCTTCATGAGGAAGGGGCGTGCTCACAAAGTAATACCAATTCATATTACACTGCACAGTAGTCTGCATTTTACATCAGATAGAGCTCCTTATAGACATTACTCCAGGTAGAGTCCCCTTTTACATATTATGCCACAGAACCCCTTTTTACACATTGTGCTAGACAAAGCGCCCTTTTACACACTGTGCTAGACAGAGCCCCCTTTTTACACATTACGCCAGGCAGAGTCCCCTTTTTTCACATTACGGCAGGCAGAGTCCCCTTTTACACATTACGGTAGGCAGAGTCCCCTATTACAAAGCCAGGGAGAGAGAGATGATGAGTGAGAGCGTGTGAGTGTGGTATACTTACATTTGGCTCCGGGGCAGTAGCTTCCACCAGCTGGCAGTCTTCTTGTCCTTCCCATCCTAACGCTGCAGCTCTTCGCAGCGCAGGGCACTGTAGGTGGGCTGGGAGAGATGTCATCTCTCCCAGAAGACAGGGGGGGAGAGAGGGAGATAGAAGGCGGGGCAGATGAGCTGCAACGTTTCCTGGCTACCTACGTGATCGGCCGGGCGGACCCCACAGTGCGGTGGCGATGCGGCTCAGTGGGTGTTGTCAGTGATCCTGCGCCCAAAGTGCATGTGCCGGGCACCACTGGCACACCACTAGTTACGGCCCTAAGCCATGCAGACAATATATGAATTCAAACCTTTTTAGTGTCTCTATTATAGATGTATGATCATATTAAACCTTGTTTCACTATAGATAAAAATGAACAATGTCTTTTATTTATTTGGTTAGTCAAGCTGAGAGTTTTGTGTGTGTTTTTATTAGCATGTGCCATCCATCATAGTAGATATTTAACAAATTACCCCCAATGTTTGGATTGTTTGTTGCAAATTCAACAAATGTTTGTACATTTTTTAATCATATCCCCCAATGTGTGCACCTCTATTCTTCAGGCCCATACACACTTGCCAAGAAAATGAGCAACGTCGCTCATTTTCTCCCTTCCCGAGTGACGCCGCTCATTTTCTCCCTTCCCGAGTGACGTCGCTCATTTTCTCCCTTCCCGAGTGACGTCGCTCATTTTCCCCCTTCCCGAGTGACGTCGCTCATTTTCCCCCTTCCCGAGTGAAGTTGCTCATTTTCCGGCAAGTGTGTATGTCGCCAGCGATGATCGATACACAGCCCTGCAGGTCGGCAATGATCGTCGCTGTCGGCAGTGCATGCATGCTCTATCTGGACTGTCCAGGTGCTACATGCACGACCGCCAGGCCCGGGATGGGAAACAATAGAAGATGTTTATAGAGCGATGTCGTCTAGTGTGTATGGACCTTAAGTTACTTGTTACTCATGCCAGTGTTTTCCAAATACTGTACACCTTTATGATTAGTTTTGTATTGGTTTTATTACTTATTTACTAATAGAATATATTTCACTTAATTTTAAAGGATACTTGACAGAAAGAAGTATTACTTTAGTCTAACTAGTCATAATTGTATTACCAAGGCTCTAAGCCAGTGGTTCCCAAACCTTTTTGAATCACGGCGCCCTAGAGCAGGGGTGGGGAACCTTTTTTCTACCGAGGGCCATTTGGATATTTATAAAATCCTTCGGGGGCCATACAAAAATTCTCAACGTAAAAAATTACCCTGCCCCATAGAGGTACTGTGTGTGCGCGCCGGAGGCGCACGCGCCAAAAAAATGGGTGTGACCAGTTAAAATGGGACGTGATACACATATGCCCCCAATAGTGCAGTGCCAGATCCACAATTGCCCCCACAGTGCCAGGTATACAAATGCCCCTCACAATGCCAGGTATACAAATGCCCCCACAGTGCCAAGTATACAAATGCCCCTCACAGTGCCAGGTGTACAAATGCCCCTCACAGTGCCAGGTATACAGATGTCCCCACAGTGCCAGGTATACAGATGCCCCCACAGTGCCAGGTATACAGATGCCCCTCACAGTGCCAGGTGTACAGATGCCCCTCACAGTGCCAGGTATACAAATGCCCCCACAGTGCCAGGTATACAAATGCCCCCACAGTGCCAAGTATACAAATGCCCCTCACAGTGCCAGGTGTACAAATGCCCCTCACGGTGCCAGGTATACAGATGTCCCCACAGTGCCAGGTATACAGATGCCCCCCCACAGTGCCAGGTATACAGATGCCCCCACAGTGCCAGGTATACAGATGCCCCTCACAGTGCCAGGTATACAAATGCCCCTCACAGTGCCAGGTATACAAATGCCCCTCACAGTGCCAGGTATACAGATGTCCCCACAGTGCCAGGTATACAGATGCCCCCACAGTGCCAGGTATACAAATGCCCCCACAGTGCCAGGTATACAGATGCCCCTCACAGTGCCAGGTATACAAATGCCCCTCACAGTGCCAGGTATACAGATGCCCCCACAGTGCCAGGTATACAAATGCCCCCACAGTGCCAGGTATACAGATGCCCCCACAGTGCCAGGTATACAGATGCCCCCACAGTGCCAGTTATACAGATGCCCCCCACAGTGCCAGGTATACAAATGCCCCCCACAGTGCCAGGTATACAGATGCCCCCCACAGTGCCAGTTATACAGATGCCCCCCACAGTGCCAGGTATACAAATGCCCCCCACAGTGCCAGGTATACAGATGCCCCCCACAGTGCCAGGTATACAGATGCCCCCCACAGTGCCAGGTATACAAATGCCCCCCACAGTGCCAGGTATACAGATGCCCCCACAGTGCCCCCCCCCCTTCTGTGCTATTTACCGCTCCTTTCGGCGGGACACGGAGGAGAGCGCGGCTATGTTGGGCGGCGGCGTGTAGGACTTGAAACCAGCCGCCGTTTCGAGAGCCAATCAGAGCTCGCGGACCGGCAGCTGCGGCTCCTGATTGGCTGCCGGTCCGCGAGCTCTGGCTCACAAACCGGCGGCTGGTTTCAAGTTCTACACGCCGCCGCCGCGCTCTCCTCCCTGTCCTGACACTGACAGCTGAGACACGCTGCCGCCGGACTGAGCGGCGGCGTGTCTCACTGGGAGAAGCGGGTGGGCCAGAGCAAACGCTTCGCGGGCCGGAGGTTCCCCACCCCTGCCCTAGAGTATCAGTATTTTTTTTTTCACGGCACCCCTAGGCCACAAGTTTCTTATTGAGAAATTTTTGGGGGAAAATAGGATTTTAATTACCTAACGGTAAATCCTTTTCTCGTAGTCCGTAGAGGATGCTGGGGTCCATTTAGTACCATGGGGTATAGATGGGTCCACTAGGAGCCATTGGCACTTTAAGAGTTTGAGAGTGTGGGCTGGCTCCTCCCTCTATGCTCCTCCTACCAGACCCAGTCTAGAAACTGTGCCCGAGTAGACGGACATCTTCGAGAGAAGGATTACACAGATAGTGGCGAGATTCACACCAGCTCTTACACAAGGCAACCCAAGCTAACTAGCTTGAAACATCAGCAACGGCTGACCAGGATTACTTACCATATGGATCCCAAACTCAGGCCCATATCCACACCTGCTTGCAGGAAGAGGAGAAACCGTCCCAGTTGAAACTCCACCGTAGGAAACTTCTTGGACTCGCACCAATACACATATTTTTTCCAAATACGATGATAATGTTTAGACGATACTCCTTTCCTAGCCTGTATCAGGGTAGGAATAACCTTTTTTGGAATGCCCTTCCGAGCTATTATCTGGCGTTCCACCTCCATGCCGTCAAACGTAGTCGTTGGTAAGTCTTGATAGGCGAACGGCCCCTGCTGCAGCATGTCCTCCAGAAGAGGAAGAGGCCTCGGCTCTTCTAGCAGTAGATCCAGTTACGCCCCAAAAGAGGGTACGCCCCAAAGATCTGTCACCTCCTTGAACACCACCGGATGGAGGCCCCACTGCCCTGGATGGAGGTTGTGTCTTTTGAGGAAGTCCGCTTCCCAGTTGTCCACTCCCGGAATGAAGATTGCGGACAGCGCCAAACGCGTGTTTTTCTGCCCAGAGGATGATTCTTGTCACCTCTGACATTGCAGCTCTGCTCTTCGTTCCGTCTTGTCGGTTATGTAAGCCACTGTCGTTACGTTGTCCGACTGTACTTGAACGGCCCGATTTCTCAGAAGATGGGCCGCTTGTATACGGCTCTTAGTTCCAGAATGTTTATCGGCAGGCCGGCTTCCAGACTTGACCACCTTCCTTGGAAGGTTTCCCCTTGAGTGACTGCGCCCCAGCCCCGGAGACTTGCATCCGTGGTTAGAAGGATCCAGTCCTGAATCCCAAACCTGCAGCCCTCCAGAAAGTGAGGTAATTGCAGCCACCAGATGAGTGAAATCCTGGCCTTTGGCGACAGATGTATTCTCTGGTGCATGTGTAGATGGGATCCCGACCACTTGTCCAGGAAATCCAGTTGGAAGGACCGAGCGTGAAACCTCCCATACTGCAAGGCGAATGCACTGATGAACCGACACCCAGGCTGGCTTCAGGACATCCCGGACCATTGTTTGTATCACCAACGCTTTTTCCTCTGGAAGAAACACCCTCTGCACCTCCAACAGAGTCCAACAGAGCGAATCAGAGATAAGCTTTATGCAGCAGCCAAATCGGAATGTGGAGGTACGCATCCTTGACATCCAGGGATACCAGGAATTCCCCCTCTTCCAGACCTGATATCACTGCCCTTAGAGACTCCATTTTGAACTTGAAATCACTCAGACAGTGGTTTAGTGATTTTACATTCAGAATGGGCCTGATCAAACCATCAGGTTTCGGTACCACGAAAAGGTTCGAATAGTAACCTGTGTTCTGCATTTGAGGAGGGACCGGTACAATGACCTGTGCCTCCACCAACTTCTGGATGGCTCTCTGCAGGGTAGCCCTGTCTGCCGGCAAAACTGGCAAGCCCGATGTGAAGAACCTATGAGGAGGGAGATCTTGAAATTCCAGCCGGTACCCCTGGGACACAATATCTAGTGCCCAGGGGTGCAGGCCGGACGACACCCAGACGTGACTGAAATGTCTGAGTCTCACCCCTACCGACCCTACCTACAAGCTGCGCTGTCCACTGTCATGCGGAGGACTTTGGCGCACCTGAAGCAGGCTTCTGTTCTTGGGAACCTGCCGCAGCAGGTTTCTTGGATTTTGGTCGGCCCCCTCTAAAGAAGGTGTTGGCCGGATTGGTCTTTCTTGGTTTAGAAACCCGAAAGGACTGAGATGCAGGTGAATAAAAAGGTTTCTTCATAGCAGGAGCTGCTGAGGGAAGAAAAGGGGACTTACCCACTGTAGCCCTGGAGATCCATGCATCCAACGCTTCCCCAAAGAGAGCCTGACCTGTGTAGGGTAGGGTTTCCACACCTCTCCTGGATTCCGCGCCAGCAGACCACTGGCGCAGCCACAGTCCTTGATGAGCTGAGACGGACATGGAAGAAATTCCTGCAGCCATTGAACCCAGGTCTTTCATGGATTCCACCATAAAACCTGCAGAATCCTGAATGTTACGAAGAAACAATTCAATGTCACTCTTATCTAACGTATCCAAATCCTCAAGTAACGTGCCTGACCACTTTACAATAGCTTTGGAAATCCATGCACAGGCAATGGTAGGATCGAGTATCGCCCCTGAAGCCGTGTATATTGATTTGAGCATAGTATACATTTTTCGATCAGCCGGCTCCTTCAAGGCGGTTGATCCTGGGACAGGTAAAACCACCTTTTTTGAGAGTCTGGATACAGACGCGTCCACTATGGGTGGGTTTTCCCATTTCTTTCTATCCTCCTCATGGAAGGGGAAAGCAACCAGAACCCTCCTAGGGATCTGGAATTTGTTCTCTGGATTTTCCCATTCTTTTTCAAAAATAGCATTTCATTCTTTGGACGCAGGGAAGGTTAGCGGGGCTTTCTTATTGTCAGTGAAGTAAGCCTCCTCAACCCGTTCAGGTGTTGTGTCAGTAATATTCAACACATCTCTAATAGCCTCTATCATCAACTGCACCCCTTTTGCAAGAGATGCGGCCCCCTGAGCACATCCCCATCACCGTCTGCCGTGTCAGAGTCTGTATCCGTGTCGTCTTGCATGATCTGTGCAAGAGCACGTTTGTGGGAACCTTCAGAGGGGGTCCTGAGGTAACAGAACCGGACCAAACTGCCATAGAATTCTGTAAAACCTGAGTTGCAGATTCCTTCTGAGCAACCCTAGCAGAAATCTGGGAAATCATAGTTTTGATAGACGATAACCACTCCGGCTTAGTACCTCGAAGCAGGGAGGCTGTTGCCAGCAGCCTCCCTGTAAAATAATAAACTCTAAAATAAACTTTTACTAAAGAAGCTCTGTAGCGCTCCCCTAGCCGTGACCGGCTCTTCCGAGCACATTTTCTAAACTGGGTCGGGTAGGAGGGGCATAGAGGGAGGAGCCAGCCCACACTCTCAAACTCTTGTTAAAGTGCCAATGGCTCTTAGTGGACCTGTCTATAGCCCATGGTACTAAATGGACCCCAGCATCCTCTAGAACGTAAGAGAAATATTAAATTAAGTACATGGGGGGTCATTCCGAGTTGATCGCTCGCTAGCTAGTTTTAGCAGCCGTGCAAACACTATGCCGCCGCCCACTGGGAAGTGTATTTTAGCTTAGCAGAAGTGCGAATGCTTGTGCAGCCGAGCTCTGCAAAAGCAGTTTGTGCAGTATCAGGGTAGCTCTGAACCTACTTAGCGCTTGCGATCACTTCAGCCTATTCGTGTCCGGATTTGACATCATACACCTACCCAGCGAATGCCCAGCCACACCTGCGTTTTTCAGACACGCCTGCAGTTTTGCAAACACTCCCTGAAAACGGTCAGTTGACAACCAGAAACGCCCCCTTCCTGTCAGTCTTCTTGCGGCCGTCAGTGCGACTGAAGACTTCGCTAGAACCTGTGCACAACCACAACGGGCTTTGTACCAGTACGTACGCATGCGCAGAAATGACGATTTTTCACCTGACCGCTGCGAAAATCGGCAGCAAGCGATCAACTCGGAATTGCCCCCATTATGCTTATATGTCTTCCTTAGGGTCAATTATGTGGTGAGGGACAGGATTCACTTCTGTTTGTACACATATTTTATGATTGGCAGCCACAAGCACTAGTTTAGCCTATTACATTGACAATAAATAGTTTGAATTGGTCCTTGACCACCAACCTGAGGCACTGCTGCAATTGTCTCGAGGCAACCCAGGGTGTCATGGCACAAAGTTTGAGAACCACTGCTCTAAACACATTCTCATTAGCATGACATGGAGATGCTGAATTCAGTGACATAAAGATCTGGCTGGGTTTCATCAAAAAGTTTTTACCCCTGTTATTATATTTTATCCCTTCAAGATAACCTCAGGATAGACTGTCTCTGTTTTTCATATAGTGTCTGAGGAATTACGGATCCCTATGACATCTGACAGGTTATCAACCTGAATCTGATGGAGTTCAGATTACATGGGATAACTAAGCTATTGTATCCATCCTATTCAAACTTCTATTGTTTCACTGGCCAATTAAGCTGCAGAAGTGACGGTTTTGACAAAGCAGAGAGAGAATTGTGCTGTTCTGGTTCCTCTAGCACAATTGGTCCTTTCCCTTAATTAGCTGCAGTAACAATTGAAAGTCACCCTTGTGAAAAAGCCTTAAGGAGATTTAATGAGAGCTTTTGTAAGCTTCCCACCTTCTTCTGTGGCATCGTTTTAAAATTATTAAAATAATAGGAGTTTTCTATTAAGGATGTCTGATATGGGAAGACCGCTGGGCAAGGTGTCACTGTTTTTACTCACTTATTTTGGTGTTTTAGTAGAATTGAATGTAATCATTTGTAAGTTCCTTTTACTATAAAGTATATTAGTGGGAACAGAGGTTAATGTATTAACTCTTCCACAACTACAGGTATCTGTAATGAGCAGTGGGATTTAGAGCAGTGGTGACATCAGGAGTGCCGAGCCGGTGTGGGAACTCAAAATAATCACATTGGAACTAGATCAGTTGGTATTTCTCTTAGCTTATTTGTGCAACATTGTATGATGTCATACATATACAGTACAGTATGTAACTGTAGAAGAAGAAGAATTTAAGCTTTATGACCAATTAAGATATTTAAGAATTATTATTTTTTTTCTTCACCCACTTCTTTAATTACAGTATGTCACGGTTAAACATGTCATGAATTAAGGCAAGGTGGTCTGTTAAAACTCATCTTAGAAAGAGAATGCAGTGTAACCGGTTCACAACAGATACTGTATCTTTTATTTGAAGCGCCTTGAGTCCTATGGAGAAAGAGCGTTATATAAATAAAATTGTTATTATTTATTGCTGTGTTGTAAGTACTGTAGTTACCTGTTACACTTTCTGTATGCTATAGGTAACATCTGTGCTTCTTATGAGTATATGGCTTGGTATAGAAAAGCATAGACATCCTCATCACTTTACAGTGTAGCAAAAACCTTGTGGTTTTGTCCTCTATTTTATTATTTCTAACTTTTATAAATAATTTGTATCAAAGTTGTGAAATCAATGAAAAACGTCAAATTAAGGGGATATATAATTTTGAGTACAATTACCTGTGCATTTATATGTGGAGTGATCTTATTTAATGAGACTGCATTTGTTTGAGATAAATATGTGATTTTAATATGGTATACTACAGTAGGTGACTCATCGCGTCCTACGGGCGCTCTTCAAACCGTTGCAAGGGGCTACGCCCCCTTAACCCTTGCAGACCGTTCGGGGGAGGGGGTCTGTAGATGCTGCAGTTGGAGTGGGGGCAGATAGGGGAGGGGGTTGGAGGTGCTGTGGTTGGGGGAGTGGCGGGTGCGGGGGAGACGTGGATCGGGAGGGGGTCCAGAGGAGCTGCAGATGGGGAAGGGGTGGGTGCAGGGGGGACCGTGGATGGGGGAGGGTGTCTGTAGATGCTGTGGTTGAGGGAGTGGTGGGTGTGGGGGTGATGCGGATGTCTGGAGGTGCTATGGTTGGGGGAGGGGTGTGTGTGTGTGGATGGGGGAGGGGTTCTGTAGATGCTGCGGGCGGAGGGGTTCTGATGGGGAGGAGGCTGAAGGTGCTGTGGTTGGCAGAGTAATGGGCGTGGGGGAGACGCAGATGGGGGAGGGTGTCTGGAGGTGCTATGGGTGGGGGATGGGTGTATGGGGGTGTGTGTGTGGATGGGGGTCGGGAGGTGCTAGGGGCGAGGAAGTGGGAACTGTGAATGGGGGAGGGGCGGAGGTGATGCAGGAGGGGGAGGGGCAGGTGCTGGACTGCCGCGGATGGGGGAGGGGTTCCGAAGGCGATGTGGGTAGGGAAGGGGCGGGTGTGGGGGTGCCGTGGGTGGGGGAGGGGGCCGGAGGCACGGGAGTGGGAGATGGGTGAGGGTGCCGCGGATGGGGGAAGGACAGGTGCAGGGGTGCTGCGGATGGCGGAGGGGGTCCGGAGGCACTGCGGGTGGTGGACGGGTGGGTGTGGGAGTGATGCGGGTGGGGTAGGGGGTCCGGAGGCACCGCGGGTGGGGGAGTGGCGGGTGCAAGGGAGACGTGGATGGGAGTCCAGAAGAGCTGTGAGGGGGATCGTGGATGTGGGAGGGTGTCTGTAGATGCTGCAGGTGGAGGGGGTGGATTAGGGAGGAGGCTGGAGGGGTTGGGGGAGTGGCAGGGGCGGGGGAGACGCGGATGGGGGAGGGTGTCCGAAGGTGCTATGGTTGGGGGGCATATGGGGGGGTGCAGATGGGGAAGGGGTTGCTGTGGGATGGGGGAGGGGCGGGGGAGTGGGGGCCGCAAATGGGGGAGGGGGTCCGGAGGCGCTGCGGGTGGGGAATGGGTGGGTGTGCTGCGGGTGGGGTAGGAGGTCCGGAGGCACATGGGGTGGAAGGTGTGGGGGTGCCGTGGATGGGGGAGGGGCAGATGCGCGGGTGCCGCGGATGGCGGAGGGGTCCGGATGCGCTGCGGGTGGTGGAGTGGTGGGTGTGGGGCTGACGGGGGGAGAGAAGGGGTGTCACAGTTACGCTGGGGTCAGTATATTTATATTTCCAGAGCTGTGACTGTGACTCCACCCAGCATTAGTCACACAGGCACAGAGTCACAGATCTGGGCTATTATATAGGACAGGGGTGGCCAACAAGTCAGAGGTACATCAAAGAGCCGACATCAAGCCGAAGGCGCGTGTGCAAAAATGGGGTGTGGCCTTGTGCCTGCTAGGCTACATCCCTGGTATAAAAGACAATGGAAATGCCAGATGCACATAAAATACATACATTTTAAAGCCAGAATCGACATAAAATACATTGAAAAAGACACTTCCACATAAAATAATGTAAAAATCCAGATCCACATAAAATATATTGAAAAAGCCATATTCACATAATACACTTAAGCTCCTCCATGTGTCACTCCAGCCAGCACCCTCCTGTGTCAATGTGTCACTCCAGCCAGCACCCTCCTGTGTCACTCCAGTCAGCTCCCCATTGTGTGTTTCCTGCCAGGATTCTCCTTTGTCACTCCAGCCAGCTACCCATTGTGTCACTCTTGCCAGCACCCTCCTGTGTCACTCCAGCCAGCACCCTCCTGTATCACTCCAGTCAGCTCCCCCATTATGTCTCTCCTACCAGGATCCTTCTGTGTCACTCCAGCTCCCCCTTGTGTCACTCCAGCCCACCCTCATATGTCACTACAGCCCAGTATCTGGCTCCCTCAGTTTTCAGTCGTCGTAGTGCTGCTGTGTGTCTGGTTGGAGTGCACCAGTTTCCAGGATCTGTTGTGGTCAGGTGACTGAGTGTCGGGAGCCACATTTGAATAAAGAAAGAGCCGCATGCGGCTCAAGAGCCACAGGTTGGCCATGGCTGATATACTGTAGGAGATGTGACAGACTTTTAACTATAAATGTAATTTGGCTTGTTTAGTCGACCTTTTTACTGTAAGTGATTAGAGGAGACACAGCAGAGTCGGCCCAAACCAAATTGGATTTTGGCTATTGCTCCCCACCAGATTATCCTATGCTCTCCCTCACAGCACCCCTCTCCCTTCACAGCACACTGCTGTAACTAAAGAGCAAGGTTTTAGGTGACAGCCCCTTATACCCCTGCTTCAGAAAGGATTCTATTCTCCTCTCACAGCATAGCACCCCTCACCCAGCACAGATAACAGGTGCAGCCCCCATCACCCCCCACCCAGCACAGCACTGAACAGTCAGCACACTGGGTCCCTTCTTATCAATGTGAATGATGGAGTCCACTTATGCCTATACCAGTGTCATATCCCCCTGCACCCCCACTCCCCATATGTCACCCCCCTCCTCTTCATAGCAGTTATAAGACCCCCGAGCCCCCATTCCCCATGTATGTCTGCCTCCTGCCCGCCCCCAATAATAGTGTCATCAGCCCCCTGATCTCCCACTCCCCATGTCTCTGCTGACCCTTAACATTGTCATTAGCCCCCACTCCCCATATATATCTGCCTCCCCTTCCCCCCATAGCAGTATTATGGGCTCCCTAAGTTCCCACTCCCTATATGTCTTTGCCACCCATAGCTGCTTCATCAGTCCCCTGAGTGCCTACTCTCCATATGGATCTGCCTCCCCCTCGTTGAATCTCCTACCTTTATCCTGTGTGGGTCCTACAACTATGCACACTATGCCTGGCTTATTCTGTGCTGCTCAGCCCTAGTCAGAAAGTGAAAGTAAACATACTTCCTGCCTGTCTGAGGCATAGCAGTGGCCCTGTGTTCTGCTGCTGCAGCGTCCTGACATCTCCTCCTGACTTGCCCGTATTGCTGGGCTAGCGATCAGACCGCCAGAGCCAATTGAAAGAAAAAAAAGTCTACTGGTGCATCAATACGCCAGTGGTCCTAGGCTTGGAATGCCACTAGTCATTTGCTATAGTGCCTATACTTAGGGCCAGCCCAGAGACAGAGTGAGAGAGGAGGAACCAAGAGGCCAGAAAATCTCCGTCCTCTGATGGAGATCCTGGCCTCATCCCACCCCCACAACATTGGTGACATGCCTCCATTTTGAGAAATGGAGTCTGTCTCTGCCCCCTCCCCACCCTTCAAACGGCAACATACTGTCTATCACTGGCAGTCTGCTGCCTTCCTGCATACTGTGCACGTATAGATCGGGCCCTACAAATGTGCAAAGTACTCCAACCACATCTGAATAAACTTCCTAAGTGCCCACCATGCTTCTGTCCTCCTTTTAGTTGTTTATAAACTCAATCATTATCCAGTTGCTTCATTTTTTTTTGTACATTATCAGTACATATTATTACTAAATAAATTGCTAGTAATTATCTGGTTTTGTGGTCATAAGTGTCTTCTAGGGTATATACAGTATGAGTCTTCAATATCCAAAATTACCGAACATTGTGAAATACACATTTATTGCACGTAATTCTGATAGTGACACCTTTACTTTCTGATGGTTCAATCTACACACACGTTTCATGCGCAAAATGATTACAAATATTGCATACAATTACCTACAGGCTATATGTACAAGGTGTATATGAAACATAAATGCATTCTTTGTTGAGGCTTGGGTCCCATTCCTGAGAGATCTAACTTTGGTATGCAAATATTCCAAAATACAGCAAAATTTGATATCCAGAATACTGTACTTCTGGTCCCAAGAATTTTGGATATGGGAGACTCAACCTGTATTGTAGCAAACTCATTCCCTGTTATCCTTAGGCAACATTTTTGTTAATCCCACCACCCAGCAGAGACTAGCTAGAGAGACAACCGCAGGGGCGCCAACTAGAGGGGTGATGATTGATCTCATCACCCTTCATTTGAACTGATGACGCTGCCTTGGATCCCTTGCTGGCGCCGCCGGCTGGACCACCACCAGGCATCCTCCATTGTTAAGGCCTGTGGCTGATGACCTACAGTGAGGCAGTCAGTCTGACTCATTATACTGCTGCCAGATGTGTGCCCCTTCATTGCAGCGGGTCCAGGTAGTTCTGCCTCTGATCCAGCAGCACTCTCCCAGCACAGCACACAGCTTCACCATTCACCCCTCACTTGGCCAGCACACTGCACAAGCACCTTCACAGCTGTCAGCACAGCACCCCTCACTACTTGCTGCTGATTTTTATCAAAACATTTTTAGAAAACATATTTTTTAAGCTGGCTGCCTGTGGCACTGAGTTGGTCCACCCCTGCAGTTGTTATGCAGCTCTTGCTGAATCTCAGCCTGCTGAACCCGGCAAAGGCCCACAGGAGGAGGAACTGCTGCTGGGCATGTGCAGCAGCCCTCCTCCAGTGGCCTTTTTGTTACTGCCTACTGCCTCCGCTGTCTCTGCCCCTCACTCCTGCTGTTGCCAGCTGTACGAGTTGCCCAATCGGAATTGAGGTGAGAGCTCTGATCGCGGTAGGGCAGCCAGAGCAGATTGACAATTTGAAAACACCCTCCTCTGACACACACACACACACACACACACACACACACACACACACACACACACACACACACACACACACACACACACATCTTTCCTGGGCTATTCAATTAGCTATGAAGCTGGCACTCGTCAGGGATTTTTTTTCACCTGCAAGAGAAAAACAGCTTGATAATCAGCCCCATATTCATATCATAATCGTGGGCGCAAAAACAGAAAGGTCTGAGAACTTATTAGGTTTTCCTTGTGTTTTTGCACGAAAAATGAGGCGGGAAACAAAACCGGCAGATAATTGAATTTGAAGGGGAAAAAATGTGCAAAAGTGAAAAACGAGATTTATGGTAAGAACTTACTGTTGTTAAATCTCTTTCTGCGAGGTACACTGGGCTCCACAAGGATTAACATTGGGGTGTAGAGTAGAGATGAGCGGGTTCGGTTTCTCTGAAACCGAACCCGCACGAACTTCATGTTTTTTTCACGGGTCCGAGCAGACTCGGATCCTCCCGCCTTGCTCGGTTAACCCGAGCGCGCCCGAACGTCATCATGACGCTGTCGGATTCTCGCGAGACTCGGATTCTATATAAGGAGCCGCGCGTCGCCGCCATTTTCACACGTGCATTGAGATTGATAGGGAGAGGACGTGGCTGGCGTCCTCTCCATTAGAAATTAGATTAGAAGAGAGAGAGAGATTGTGCAGAGTCAGACAGAGTTTACCACAGTGACCAGTGCAGTTGTTGTTAGTTAACTTTTATTTATTTTAATATATCCGTTCTCTGCTATATCCGTTCTCTGCCTGAAAAAAAACGATACACAGCAGCAGCCAGTCACACAGTGTGACTCAGTCTGTGTGCACTCAGCTCAGCCCAGTGTGCTGCACATCAATGTATAAAAGGCAAAGCTTATAATAATTGTGGGGGAGACTGGGGAGCACTGCAGGTTGTTATAGCAGGAGCCCCCAGGAGTACATAATATTATATTAATTTAAAATTAAACAGTGCACACTTTTGCTGCAGGAGTGCCACTGCCAGTGTGACTAGTGGTGACCAGTGCCTGACCACCAGTATAGTAGTATATTGTTGTATGTATTGTATACTATCTCTTTATCAACCAGTCTATATTAGCAGCAGACACAGTACAGTGCGGTAGTTCACGGCTGTGGCTACCTCTGTGTCGGCAGTCGGAACTCGGCAGGCAGTCCGTCCATCCATAATTGTATTACAATATATACCACCTACCCGTGGTATTTTTTTTTCTTTCTTTATACCGTCGTCATAGTGTCATACTAGTTGTTACGAGTATACTACTATCTCTTTATCAACCAGTGTACAGTGCGGTAGTTCACGGCTGTGGCTACCTCTGTGTCGGCAGTCGGCAGGCAGTCCGTCCATCCATAATTGTATTATTATTATAATATATACCACCTAACCGTGGTTTTTTTTTCATTCTTTATACCGTCGTCATAGTGTCATACTAGTTGTTACGAGTATACTACTATCTCTTTATCAACCAGTGTACAGTGCGGTAGTTCACGGCTGTGGCTACCTCTGTGTCGGCAGTCGGCAGGCAGTCCGTCCATCCATAATTGTATTATTATTATAATATATACCACCTAACCGTGGTTTTTTTTTCATTCTTTATACCGTCGTCATAGTGTCATACTAGTTGTTACGAGTATACTACTATCTCTTTATCAACCAGTGTACAGTGCGGTAGTTCACGGCTGTGGCTACCTCTGTGTCGGCAGTCGGCAGGCAGTCCGTCCATCCATAATTGTATTATTATTATAATATATACCACCTAACCGTGGTTTTTTTTTCATTCTTTATACCGTCGTCATAGTGTCATACTAGTTGTTACGAGTATACTACTATCTCTTTATCAACCAGTGTACAGTGCGGTAGTTCACGGCTGTGGCTACCTCTGTGTCGGCAGTCGGCAGGCAGTCCGTCCATCCATAATTGTATTATTATTATAATATATACCACCTAACCGTGGTTTTTTTTTCATTCTTTATACCGTCGTCATAGTGTCATACTAGTTGTTACGAGTATACTACTATCTCTTTATCAACCAGTGTACAGTGCGGTAGTTCACGGCTGTGGCTACCTCTGTGTCGGCAGTCGGCAGGCAGTCCGTCCATCCATAATTGTATTATTATTATAATATATACCACCTAACCGTGGTTTTTTTTTCATTCTTTATACCGTCGTCATAGTGTCATACTAGTTGTTACGAGTATACTACTATCTCTTTATCAACCAGTGTACAGTGCGGTAGTTCACGGCTGTGGCTACCTCTGTGTCGGCAGTCGGCAGGTATCCAATACTAGTATCCAATCCATCCATCTCCATTGTTTACCTGAGGTGCCTTTTAGTTCTGCCTATAAAATATGGAGAACAAAAAAGTTGAGGTTCCAAAATTAGGGAAAGATCAAGATCCACTTCCACCTCGTGCTGAAGCTGCTGCCACTAGTCATGGCCGAGACGATGAAATGCCAGCAACGTCGTCTGCCAAGGCCGATGCCCAATGTCATAGTACAGAGCATGTCAAATCCAAAACACCAAATATCAGAAAAAAAAGGACTCCAAAACCTAAAATAAAATTGTCGGAGGAGAAGCGTAAACTTGCCAATATGCCATTTACCACACGGAGTGGCAAGGAACGGCTGAGGCCCTGGCCTATGTTCATGGCTAGTGGTTCAGCTTCACATGAGGATGGAAGCACTCAGCCTCTCGCTAGAAAACTGAAAAGACTCAAGCTGGCAAAAGCACCGCAAAGAACTGTGCGTTCTTCGAAATCCCAAATCCACAAGGAGAGTCCAATTGTGTCGGTTGCGATGCCTGACCTTCCCAACACTGGAGGTGAAGAGCATGCGCCTTCCACCATTTGCACGCCCCCTGCAAGTGCTGGAAGGAGCACCCGCAGTCCAGTTCCTGATAGTCAGATTGAAGATGTCAGTGTTGAAGTACACCAGGATGAGGAGGATATGGGTGTTGCTGGCGCTGGGGAGGAAATTGACCAGGAGGATTCTGATGGTGAGGTGGTTTGTTTAAGTCAGGCACCCGGGGAGACACCTGTTGTCCGTGGGAGGAATATGGCCGTTGACATGCCAGGTGAAAATACCAAAAAAATCAGCTCTTCGGTGTGGAGGTATTTCACCAGAAATGCGGACAACAGGTGTCAAGCCGTGTGTTCCCTTTGTCAAGCTGTAATAAGTAGGGGTAAGGACGTTAACCACCTCGGAACATCCTCCCTTATACGTCACCTGCAGCGCATTCATAATAAGTCAGTGACAAGTTCAAAAACTTTGGGTGACAGCGGAAGCAGTCCACTGACCAGTAAATCCCTTCCTCTTGTAACCAAGCTCACGCAAACCACCCCACCAACTCCCTCAGTGTCAATTTCCTCCTTCCCCAGGAATGCCAATAGTCCTGCAGGCCATGTCACTGGCAAGTCTGACGAGTCCTCTCCTGCCTGGGATTCCTCCGATGCATCCTTGCGTGTAACGCCTACTGCTGCTGGCGCTGCTGTTGTTGCCGCTGGGAGTCGATGGTCATCCCAGAGGGGAAGTCGTAAGCCCACTTGTACTACTTCCAGTAAGCAATTGACTGTTCAACAGTCCTTTGCGAGGAAGATGAAATATCACAGCAGTCATCCTACTGCAAAGCGGATAACTGAGGCCTTGGCATCCTGGGTGGTGAGAAACGTGGTTCCGGTATCCATCATTACTGCAGAGCCAACTAGAGACTTGTTGGAGGTACTGTGTCCCCGGTACCAAATACCATCTAGGTTCCATTTCTCTAGGCAGGCGATACCGAAAATGTACACAGACCTCAGAAAAAGAGTCACCAGTGTCCTAAAAAATGCAGCTGTACCCAATGTCCACTTAACCACGGACATGTGGACAAGTGGAGCAGGGCAGGGTCAGGACTATATGACTGTGACAGCCCACTGGGTAGATGTATGGACTCCCGCCGCAAGAACAGCAGCGGCGGCACCAGTAGCAGCATCTCGCAAACGCCAACTCTTTCCTAGGCAGGCTACGCTTTGTATCACCGCTTTCCAGAATACGCACACAGCTGAAAACCTCTTACGGCAACTGAGGAAGATCATCGCGGAATGGCTTACCCCAATTGGACTCTCCTGTGGATTTGTGGCATCGGACAACGCCAGCAATATTGTGTGTGCATTAAATCTGGGCCAATTCCAGCACGTCCCATGTTTTGCACATACCTTGAATTTGGTGGTGCAGAATTTTTTAAAAAACGACAGGGGCGTGCAAGAGATGCTGTCGGTGGCCAGAAGAATTGCGGGACACTTTCGGCGTACAGGCACCACGTACAGAAAACTGGAGCACCACCAAAAACTACTGAACCTGCCCTGCCATCATCTGAAGCAAGAAGTGGTAACGAGGTGGAATTCAACCCTCTATATGCTTCAGAGGTTGGAGGAGCAGCAAAAGGCCATTCAAGCCTATACAATTGAGCACGATATAGTAGGTGGAATGCACCTGTCTCAAGTGCAGTGGAGAATGATTTCAACGTTGTGCAAGGTTCTGATGCCCTTTGAACTTGCCACACGTGAAGTCAGTTCAGACACTGCCAGCCTGAGTCAGGTCATTCCCCTCATCAGGCTTTTGCAGAAGAAGCTGGAGGCATTGAAGAAGGAGCTAACACGGAGCGATTCCGCTAGGCATGTGGGACTTGTGGATGCAGCCCTTAATTCGCTTAACAAGGATTCACGGGTGGTCAATCTGTTGAAATCAGAGCACTACATTTTGGCCACCGTGCTCGATCCTAGATTTAAAGCCTACCTTGGATCTCTCTTTCCGGCAGACACAGGTCTGCTGGGGTTGAAAGACCTGCTGGTGACAAAATTGTCAAGTCAAGCGGAACGCGACCTGTCAACATCTCCTCCTTCACATTCTCCCGCAACTGGGGGTGCGAGGAAAAGGCTCAGAATTCCGAGCCCACCCGCTGGCGGTGATGCAGGGCAGTCTGGAGCGACTGCTGATGCTGACATCTGGTCCGGACTGAAGGACCTGACAACGATTACGGACATGTCGTCTACTGTCACTGCATATGATTCTCTCAACATTGATAGAATGGTGGAGGATTATATGAGTGACCGCATCCAAGTAGGCACGTCACACAGTCCGTACTTATACTGGCAGGAAAAAGAGGCAATTTGGAGGCCCTTGCACAAACTGGCTTTATTCTACCTAAGTTGCCCTCCCACAAGTGTGTACTCCGAAAGAGTGTTTAGTGCCGCCGCTCACCTTGTCAGCAATCGGCGTACGAGGTTACATCCAGAAAATGTGGAGAAGATGATGTTCATTAAAATGAATTATAATCAATTCCTCCGCGGAGACATTGACCAGCAGCAATTGCCTCCACAAAGTACACAGGGAGCTGAGATGGTGGATTCCAGTGGGGACGAATTGATAATCTGTGAGGAGGGGGATGTACACGGTGATATATCGGAGGGTGAAGATGAGGTGGACATCTTGCCTCTGTAGAGCCAGTTTGTGCAAGGAGAGATTAATTGCTTCTTTTTTGGGGGGGGTCCAAACCAACCCGTCATATCAGTCACAGTCGTGTGGCAGACCCTGTCACTGAAATGATGGGTTGGTTAAAGTGTGCATGTCCTGTTTTGTTTATACAACATAAGGGTGGGTGGGAGGGCCCAAGGATAATTCCATCTTGCACCTCTTTTTTCTTTTCTTTTTCTTTGCATCATGTGCTGATTGGGGAGGGTTTTTTGGAAGGGACATCCTGCGTGACACTGCAGTGCCACTCCTAGATGGGCCCGGTGTTTGTGTCGGCCACTAGGGTCGCTAATCTTACTCACACAGCTACCTCATTGCGCCTCTTTTTTTCTTTGCGTCATGTGCTGTTTGGGGAGGGTTTTTTGGAAGGGACATCCTGCGTGACACTGCAGTGCCACTCCTAGATGTGCCCGGTGTTTGTGTCGGCCACTAGGGTCGCTAATCTTACTCACACAGTCAGCTACCTCATTGCGCCTCTTTTTTTCTTTGCGTCATGTGCTGTTTGGGGAGGGTTTTTTGGAAGGGCCATCCTGCGTGACACTGCAGTGCCACTCCTAGATGGGCCCGGTGTTTGTGTCGGCCACTAGGGTCGCTTATCTTTCTCACACAGTCAGCTACCTCATTGCGCCTCTTTTTTTCTTTGCGTCATGTGCTGTTTGGGGAGGGTTTTTTGGAAGGGACATCCTGCGTGACACTGCAGTGCCACTCCTAGATGAGCCCGGTGTTTGTGTCGGCCACTAGGGTCGCTAATCTTACTCACACAGCTACCTCATTGCGCCTCTTTTTTTCTTTGCGTCATGTGCTGTTTGGGGAGGGTTTTTTGGAAGGGACATCCTGCGTGACACTGCAGTGCCACTCCTAGATGGGCCCGGTGTTTGTGTCGGCCACTAGGGTCGCTTATCTTACTCACACAGCGACCTCGGTGCAAATTTTAGGACTAAAAATAATATTGTGAGGTGTGATGTGTTCAGAATAGGCTGAAAATGAGTGTAAATTATGTTTTTTGAGGTTAATAATACTTTGGGATCAAAATTACCCCCAAATTCTATGATTTAAGCTGTTTTTTAGGGTTTTTTGAAAAAAACACCCGAATCCAAAACACACCCGAATCCGACAAAAATAATTCGGTGAGGTTTTGCCAAAACGCGTTCGAACCCAAAACACGGCCGCGGAACCGAACCCAAAACCAAAACACAAAACCCGAAAAATTTCAGGCGCTCATCTCTAGTGTAGAGTAGGATCTTGATCTGAGGCACCAACAGGTTAAAGCTTTTGACTGTTCCCAAGATGCACAGCGCCGCCTCCTCTATAACGCCGCCTCCATGCACAGGGAGCTCAATTTCGTTAAGCAGCCCAATGCAGTAGCAGGTACCAGAGACGACAATCACTCGTAGCCAATTACACCACACATTCACCACAGGAGAGGGTGTCAGCGGCTATGCAAGTACCAACCCAAAGAATCTAAGTGCGTCAGGGTGGGCGTCTTGTGGAGCCCAGTGTACCTCGCAGAAAGAGGTTTAAAAACGGTAAGTTCTTACCATGAATCTTATTTTCTGCTGCGGGGTACACTGGGCTCCACAAGGATTAACATCAGGGATGTCCTAAAGCAGTTCTTCATGGGAGGGGACACACTGTACCGGGCACAAGAACCCGGCGTCCAAAGGAAGCATCTTGGGAAGCGGCAGTATCGAAGGCATAGAACCTTATAAACGTGTTCCTGGAAGACCACATAGCCGCCTTGCACAATTGTTCAAGGGTTGCACCACGGTGGGTCGCCCAAGAAGGTCCAACCGACCGAGTAGAATGGGCCTTAATGGTAGCAGGAGCTGGACGACCAGCCTGTACATAAGCATGCACAATCACAATTCTAATCAATCTGGCCAGAGTCTGCTTGGAAGCAGGCCAGCCACGTTTGTGAAAACCAAACAATACAAAAAGAGAATCAGACTTCCGAACGGAAGAAGTTCTCTTCACATAGATACGGAGAGCCCGTACCACATCCAAAGACTGCTCTTTGGTAGACAACTCAGGAGAATTAAAGGCCGGAACCACAATCTCTTGGTTAAGTTGGAAGGAAGACACCACCTTAGGTAAATAACCTGGCCGCGTTCTAAGAACCGCCCGGTCACGGTGAAAAATCAAATAAGGGGACTTACAGGATAAGGCACCCAAGTCCAAGACCCTTCTAGCTGAAGCAATCATAAGCAAGAATAGGACCTTAAGGGAAAGCCACTTAAGGTCAGTAGGTGCAAGAGGTTCGAATGGAGACTCTTGTAAGGCCTCCAAAACCACCGACAAGTCCCAAGGGGCCACAGGTGGCACATAAGGAGGCTGAATCAGCAACACACCCTGAGTGAATGTATGGACATCAGGTAGGGTAGCAATTTTTCTCTGAAACCGAACCGACAAGGCTGAGATGTGAACCTTGAGGGAGGCCAGACGCAGGCCTACGTCCAGGCCAGTTGTAGAAAGGCAAACAGTTTGGCCGTACTAAACTTGAAAACGTCATGATTTTGAGACGCACACCAAGTAAAGTAAGCATTCCTGACCCTATGGTAGATCCGAGCAGAAGCCAGCTTATGGACCTTCAACATAGTTTGAACGACCGCCTCAGAAAAACCCTTGGCCCTCAGGACGGAAGCCTCAAGGGCCATGCCGTCAAAGCCAGATGCGCTAAATCCTGGTAAACACAAGGGCCCTGAACGAGGAGGTCTGGTCATTGTGGAAGTAGAAGGGGACGATCCCATGAGAGACCCAGTAGATCAGAGAACCAGTGCCGTATGGGCCTTGCTGGAGCAACCAGAAGCAGGTTTCCGCATTCTTGCTTGAACTTCCGTATTACTCTGGGCAGGAGTGACACTGGATGGAACACGTACGGTAGCTGAAAGTTCCATGGAATTGCCAGAGCATCCACGAACGCAGCTTGAGGATCCCTTGTCCTTTCTCCGAAGACCAAAACCTTGTGATTGTGTCGAGACGCCATCAGATCCACATCTGGAAGGCCCCACGCGTCCACGAGAAGTTGAAACACCTCTGGATAGAGGCTCCACTCTCCTGCGTGTACGTCCTGACGACTGAGATAGTCCCCTTCCCACTTCAGGACACCCAGAATGAACACTGCGGATATGGCCGGCAGATGGCGTTCTGCCCACTGAAGAATCCTTGATAATTCCTTCATTGCCATGCAGCTTCGAGTGCCGCCTTGATGATTGATGTACGCCACAGTGGTGGCGTTGTCCGATTGTACTTGAACAGGTCTGTTCTGTATGAGATGCTGGGCCATTGTCAACGCATTGAACACTGCCCGCAGTTCCAGAATATTTATCGGGAGTAGAGACTCCTGCTCGGTCCACCGACCCTGCAGAGAGTGTTGTTCTAACACTGCGCCCCAACCTCTCAGACTGGCATCCGTTTTCAGGAGGACCCAGTCGGATTCCAGAATGGATGGCCCCTGCTCAGCTGATGGTCCTGCAGCCACCACCTCAGTGACAGGCGGACCTCCGGAGACAATGAGATCATGCGAGATCTGTTCCAGTGAGGCAGGCCGTCCCACTTGGTCAGAATCAACTTCTGCAGAGGGCGAGTGGAACTGAGCATACTCCACCATGTCAAAAGCCGACACCATGAGACCTAGCACTTGCATTGCCGAATGTATCAACACTTGCGGACGAGACAGGAAGCATCGAATCCTGTCCTGAAGCTTCAGGACTTTCTCCTGAGACCGTGACAAGCGTTGGTTGTGAGTGTCCAATAACGCTCCCAGGTGTAACATGCTCCGAGCAGGAACCAGGGAGGATTTCTTCCAGTTGATCAGCCACCCATGGGCTGTCATGCACTGGACCGAGATGACACAGAAGAAGTTCTGGGGAACTTGCCAGGATCAACAATTCATCCAAGTACGGTAGGATCCTGACCCCTTGACGGCGGAGTATAGCCGTCATGACCGCCATTACTTTGGTGAAAACTCGGGGAGCCTTTGTCAAACCAAAGGGTAATGCCCGAAATCGGTAATGAAGGTTGCCCACCGCTAACCGCAGGTACTGTTGATGAGATACTGCAATAGGGATATGCAGGTAGGCATCCTGTATGTCCAGGGAAACCATATAGTCTCCAGGCTCCATGGCCAGAACAATAGAGCACAGAGTTTCCATACAAAACTTGGAGACCCACACATGCTTGTTTAAGGACTTCAGATTGAGAATGGGCCGCGAAGACCCGTTCGTTTTCGGGAATAGAAACAGCGGTGAATAGTACCCCTTGCCTCTCTTAGCCAGAGTCACCTGTACCACCACTCCTGTGATCAGGAGGGAATGTACCACCGAATGCAACGTGTTTGCTTTTGCCAGAGGCACATCTGTCAGGCAAAACCACTGCGGGGGACGATTCTTAAAGGGTATGGCGTAACCTCGAGTGACGACTTCCCTCACCCAGGTATCCTGGGCAAAACCTAGAAGTCGGCCCCCCACCTTGGGATCCCCCAGAGGGAGGCTCGCCCCGTCATGCGGTAGGCTTGTCCGTTTTGGAAGCTGGCTGACGGGTGGCCCCAGCACGCTTCGGTCTGGGCTTGGCAGGTCTGGAAGCACGAGCTTGCTTTGGGTACGCCTGACCTTTTGCCTTTCCTGGAGGACAAAAGGGCCGAAGGAAAGTACTTTTAGCCTTCTGCATTGAAGGAGCCGTACTAGGTAGGCAAGCTGTTTTAGCAGTAGCTAGATCAGCCACAATCTTATTGAGGTCTTCTCCAAAGAGAATATCTCCTTTGAAAGGAAGCTCCTCCAGGGTTTTTTTGGAATACATATCCACCGACCAGGATCTCAACCAAAGGATACGTCTTGCCAAGATGGACGTAGTAGCAACCTTGGCCGTGAACACAACGGCATCGGAGGTCACCTCCTTAAGGTACAGAGAAGCCGTGGCAATATACGAGAGACATTGTCGAGCATGCTCAGATGCATTGGAAGGCAGTTCCGCCTCAAGTTCCTGAGCCCACGCCTCAACAGCTTCAGCAGCCCAAGTCGCTGCAATTGTTGGCCTATGCACAGCCCCCGTTAGGGTATAAACAGACCTCCACACGTTGATCTGTCGGTTCCTTCAGAGAGGTGACGGTAGTTGCTGGCAGAGCAGAGGAAACAACCATACGCGCCACATGAGAATCTACAGGCGGAGGGGTTTCCCAATTTTTACATACCTCCGCAGAGAGAGGATAGCGAGCCAACAGTCTCTTGTTCGGTGTAAATTTTGTCCCAGGATTTTCCCAGGATTCCTGACGTATGTCAACCAGGTGTTCAGAATGGGATAAAACTTGTTTAACCACCTTCTTATGTTTAAACCTATCCGGTTTCTTGGAGACAGTCTCAGGCTCAGAATCATCAGCCACCTGAAGAATGAGCCTGATTGCCTCAATCAAATCCAGGACATCCACCAATGACTTCCCTTCCCCCTCAGAAACATCAGTGTCAGTGTCTGTGGGATCAGGATATGCACTGTCCTCGTCAGAATAGCAGTGGATTGGGAGGAGGTAATGGCCCGTTTAGAAGACAACTCAGTCTTAGGCGGGAGAGAGTGACACTTAGTCATATATCGGTTCAACTGCTGTAACTGAGTGGAAAGCTGATCCGCCAATGGCATGTTTACAGCAGGGACCATAAACTGTTGCAGTGGCACAGGTGGTCCCACAGGGGGCGTCAGTTTAGTCACAAGCATGTTCAACAATGTGGAAAATGTAGCCCAAGGTGGGTCTTGTGATGCCCCAGGTGCTACCGACCCACTGGGGGGTAAGGATCCCCCTGAACCAGAACTCTTGGCTGCCATATTATCCTCCGTTACGTCCGCGGCCTCACAACCACGCAGTGTGGGAGAAGCCACAACGTCGTTGCCACATGTAGCAGACATAGCTATGTGCACAATAGTGGTCAACCTGGTACAAAGTGTAGCAGCACTATACCTATCAAGAACTCTCAGAAAAGTGTGTCTATGATAGCACAGACCGGGAGTCCGAGAGAGATATATTATATGGTGACTATAAATCACAAGTAAAAATACACCATCAGTATATCTTGTGATACGATCCTATATTAAACATAAAGAAAAACCTGAAACACTTGGCCCCCTCAGGTATAGCTATATAGGAATAGCCCACTGAGTGAAATACCCTTCAGTAAGGCAACCATGCAGCAGCTACATGCACACACACATATAAAGTCACACGTTTACCATGCAGAAATGATGTACCATAAAACTGCACTGGACTAGCAATACAAAGTAATACTCATTATGGCTATATGTGTTAACAATAGATATAACAATGCACAGTAAACACTGTACCACACAACCCTGAATGTATGCACTCTTTCTTAACTAACACTGTCTCAGTGACAGGTAGAATACTTAAGTGTCCTGTAGGAAGCACAGCACTGGCAATCAGGCGGTTCCACAGGGGAGGATTTGCCCTAGCAGTCCCAGGAACAGCAAGGCTCTTCTGTGATGGCTGCTGACCGGGAGTGAGGGAGAGAGATGCAGCTCCAGGGCGGGAACATTTGTAGAAATGGCATCCTGGGGCTGGGGGGAGTGGCCACAGGTCTGACCTTCTCCCCCTGCTGGCATCCCCACCGGGTGCGTGCGGGCGGGCAGTGTAAAACGGAGGTTTAATAATAACATTCCCCCTGATCTGTGCCCATGATATTACCCTGGTGGCTAGTGTAGCGACTGCCCAGTATTCAGTGTCCACGCCAGCGCGCGCGGCCCGCCTTGTACGGCCGCGCTGGATCGCGGTAAAGAGCGGGCACAGAAGCCCCTTACCTCCCCCTTGTCTGCGGCCCCACGATCCGGGAGAACGGCGGCGTGTGTGTGACTCACGTTTGGAAGAAGACGGCGCCTCCGCTGCAGTGACCCGGCAACCAGGGCGCGGGAGTATACAGAGCCGCTGAGGGTGAGGGAGCCGCACACAAACAAGTCCGAAAGACTGTGTCTGCAGCAGCCCTTGAAGTCTTGTTAGAAAAAAAATCTTCTTTTTCTGTCATTAAAGCTATCAATAGACTGGCTGAGGCAGCCCGCCTGTTAAGTGCCTGCTTACTGCATGGCACCAACTTACAAACTGAGCTCCCTGTGCATGGAGGCGGGGTTATAGAGGAGTCAGCGCTGTGCATCTTGGTAACAGTCAAAAGCTTTGAGCCTGTTGGTGCCTCGGATCAAGATCCACTCAACACCCCAATGTTAATCCTTGTGGAGCCCAGTGTACCCAGCAGCAGAAAAATAATTTTTCAAGGCTAATTAAATTTCCCCTTAAGGAAAGTAAATCCTGCTCCTAAATTGTTTCAGAGAACTTGACAGAAATAAATGGGTTCTGCAAGGTACCTGGTGTTTGATGATGTCTTGTACAGGTACTGTTAAGAATAAATGATACCAGAACATTCATTTGATTTTATCTCAGTAATAAAATAATTTAATTATTATGTGATAACTAAAGTGCACCATGGCAGACCACCTTGTTGGATTTTGTAGGACTTTTTCCTTATGTTACTAGATTGTATATCAGATCTATTTTTAGTTACCTCAACCTGTCAATGGATTCTATAGAGCAGTCAGTCAATCAGCAAGTCAGCCTTTTGTAACCACATCTCACAAGGATTTTTCATCTTTCCCCTTAACTGTGACACTGTTTCATTACAATGACTGAATTCCCATGGTGGTGTGAAGATGATCAGTCTGATGATGCAGTACATTGCACAGTCACACTCACTTCATTAAACCAGATATGAAAGGAAAAACAGTGTCAGCTTTTTGTTGTAACCCTTTATTTGCACAGTGCAACTACAGTTCAGTATAATAATAGACCTCTAAACATGGTTATTCTGCATAAGTATTTAGACACAGTTGTCATTTTGTTTTACAATTCGGTGTACTTAAAATTTTCCAACTTAGCTTTTATATTGTAATTAGTTGTATGTGGGTGTGTTTCTGTGTGCACTTTGGGGGAGGGGATTTTTGTAAGTTTTCCTTTTTATTTTTGGCCACCACAATATATCCTGTCACTGAAATGTATTTAGTCAGATCAGGGGATGTCCACTGCCATTGGCTGTCCCTTGTTCAAACTTATACATGGCTGATGTGGGATTGGGTATGTTATCCCAGCAGTCAAGATTCCAGCGGTTACATGACCGACAGCGGCATCCCAACAATGGTGATTCCGACACTGGATTGTGTGAGTATTCAACGCCTCTCCATCCCCTACCATAACCCTCCTGTGGTGATGGCTATGGCTAGCCCTTTAGTTGTGGTGGCTATGGCTAACCCTGGAGAGGTGGCGGCTATGGCTAACCACTCACCTAGAGCCTAGCACTAACCCCCTAGTGCATAACCCTCCCCCCTCCCAGGCCCTATCTTTAATCCATACCCTGATACTCATCTTCGGGTTGTTGGCTGTCTGTATTCCGACTCTGTTCCAAGTGGTGTCGGGATTCTGGTGTCCTCTGCCATATGTCCCCCGGGATGCCGAACACATCCCCTGTTATAACTTCTAAATGGCTGATAGCTTTTGTTATCGTAACTAGCAGTTGCACCTGGTGTGTGTTGTATGTGGACTGTGAAGGTTTTTTCTGTAAATTTTTCCTTTTTTGTATTTTTTTTTGTTTTTTTGGACACCAGCATCTCATGCCACCAAAATATATCTGGACACAGCAGACGATGTCCACCACCATGCAGGGTCAAATAGCTTCTTCGGTTTCTCTTTTCTTACTTTATTTAGTTTGTTGTCATCCTTCAAACTTTACCTACCCACCCTTCCCTACTCCCCTGCTAGCTCATGTCTTTTAAACTGCCCGTACACAGTGGTAGGCTCCTTCTTGGGAGGGACAGCTCGTCACCACTGTTAGTTAGCTGTAAATGCCACCATGATATATTAATGATTATGTATTTTTTGTCCCCCAAGAGAAATAGTATATATATATGCTTGGATTATCTTTAAGATATGTACAGAAAAAGATAACCATCAGTCTTCATAAAGGCATGCAGTGTTTCACAATGACTTTCCACAGGGAACCGTAACAGTGCATGTTTTCCATCTCTCCTTGCTGGAACACAGGTGTGTTTATTACTGACTGACACACTTTAAAAGATCCACAAATTGTGCTGATTATTTCACTTTTGATTATGGGCCTGATTTGACTTTGTAAGCAAACCCGATTGTTTACATACAAATCCAACGCTTGGGGGTCTGCGCATGTGCAAGTTCTGTTCTGCAAATGTGCAGAATGGGTCCTACCTGATGACTCACAGTACCTTGAAGGGCAGAATGGGGGGCGGTGACCAGGACCATTCTACAAAACTGAGGCATTTTGCCCTCATTTTGTCAGTGTGCCAAGTCCAGGGAAGACGCACTCTTCCTGGAGCTGTTAGTAGGGGTCCGTCAGCAAGTAACCTTCAGCCTATACAAACTTATCAAGTGCTTTTACCATTGCGACCATCCAATGCAGCACTTGGATGGCAGATTCATGCAGGAGGCATCTATTTCCCACAGATGCCTCATGCTGCATTTGCCTTGTGGCTGTGCAATACTGATGTCAGCTGAATCAGGTCCTATTTCAGTAGACATGGAAACCTTGTTGGGGTCCTTGAGGACTTGACTTGGGATACACTGTCTTAAATTAATAATGCAACATATCTGCAGATCTTTCCATAATGGTAATAGCCCAACTATAATAATAGTTTTATATATTTATAACTAATCTAAAACAAGATAATATTTGAATCAGCCTTATTAAACATTATATATATATATATATATGTATATATATATTATGGGGGTTTAGTTAATGAATTGGATGTGTAATACCCTGGAACTGTAAGGGTTAACAGATACTGCATGCGTTAACAGCTATGTGTTTTTATCATGCATAGCAATGGCTTTGTCCTGTGCACTGATTGGGGGAGGTTTGGAGCTCAGCCAGCTTTCACGTGCACACCCCATGCAGGAGGGGGGGACAGGAAGTGAAAGTTGAGGAAAGAGCAGAAGCGTGGAGTGTAAGCTAGGAGAATGTAGCCTCAGTGAGAGCTCCTCACAGAACGTGGGGAGTGCTGCCAGACACAGCAAGGCACCTGACAGAGGGAGAGACCGCAGTGTGAGAGCAGCAGTACTCAGAGTCCAGTGAGAGGGTGATGCCCACCTTTAGTGGTGCCCTAGAAGAGTGTGCCAGGTGTGAGTCTCAGGAGAGGACATATCTGGGTGAGTGGTCGGAAGCCATGCGGCATGCTTAGAAGCCCCCCATTGACAATTGTCCTTGCTATGGAAGAGAGACTGTAACCTGTTATGTGTAGCACTACTGGTCACAGAATGTCCTGGTATGTACTGCTGTTCGCCATATTTATGCCGCTGCAATTAAGTGATGTGCCGGAGGAGGTGCCCTGATGTGTGATCGAATGTAACCATTATGCTTTGTGCTGGAGGAGTGTTCAGAACTTATCCCTGCTATATTCCTGCTTTTATGTTAAATAAACTGTTTATTCTGTTTTATGAGATGGCCTGGCGCCCAATTCTTTCTGCACGGCACTGACACCTGTAGTCCACTCCCACAATGCAACTGTAATTAAACACCTGATTATTCAGGGAACCCCCTGGTACCTGTGCCTTACCCATGACCAGCCGGAGGAGAGTAAGTGTGATGCACTATACACAGTGACTGCAGTTTTGCTTACCTAGTACCAGCGGGGTTTTACACACGGAAGCCTGCAAACCGCTCGCCAAGGTACCCCACATTCTTGCAGGTCCTACACTATCACAGAGTCTTACAAATTTAAATTTGGCAGCTGTGTCACACATAATATAACTGCAAATATGCCCACTAGGTTTACTGTGTACCTGCCACATACCTTATGGCTTTTAAAGGTACAGTAGTCACCTGACACTGGTTGATAAATTACTAAGGAGCAGCTGACACAGGTTTAGAACAATTGAGTTTACATAGGGGTGCATGAAAAAGCTTGTGGCCACAGTTAATAAGAGTTAACCAAAGATTAACCCTGCAATATACAAACAAATATAAAACCACAGCCACCCCAGAAGCGGGGTGAAATGTCTGCGAGTGCTGTGGTTTTATATTATGTGTGATGCAGTTGCCAGGTTTTAATTTTTAAGACTCTGTGATAGTGTAGGACCTGCAACAAGGTGGGGTACCTTGGCGAGTGGTTTGCAGGCTCCCGTGCATTGGCCAATTCACTAACTAAACCCCCATCATTTATTTATTGATGTTGTGAGGATAAGTGAGCTTGCTATGGTGAGTGCTGAATTTTCTGTTTGTATATATTTAAGTAGGTGGCCATGGGCTACATGCACCCCACCCTATGAGTGGTGAGTGCAGACATTGCACCCCGCTTCTAGGCTGGAGAGTGCTGTGGTTTTATTTATATTTCTCTAACGTCCTAGTGGATGCTGGGGACTCCGTAAGGACCATGGGGAATAGACGGGCTCCGCAGGAGACTGGGCACTCTAAGAAAGATTTAGTACTACTGGTGTGCACTGGCTCCTCCCTCTATGCCCCTCCTCCAGACCTCAGTTAGAATCTGTGCCCGGACGGAGCTGGGTGCACTTTAGTGAGCTCTCCTGAGCTTGCTAATAAGAAAGTATTTTAGTTAGGTTTTTTATTTTCAGAGAGCTTCTGCTGGCAACAGACTCTCTGCTACGTGGGACTGGGGGGAGAGAAGCAAACCTACTAACTGCGGCTAGGTTGCGCTTCTTAGGCTACTGGTGACCATTAGCTCCAGAGGGATCGAACACAGGAACCTAACCTTGGTCGTCCGTTCCCGAAGCCGCGCCGCCGCCCCCCTCGCAGAGCCAGAAGACAGAAGCCGGCGGGTTGAAGCAAGAAGACGTCAAAATCGGCGGCAGAAGACTCCTGTCTTCATATGAGGTAGCACACAGCACTGCAGCTGTGCGCCATTGCGCCCACACTAACCCACACACTCCGGTCACTGTAGGGTGCAGGGCACAGGGGGGGCGCCCTGGGCAGCAATTGATTACCTCCTGGCAAAAAGCAGCATATATACAGCTGGGCACTGTAATATGTATGAGCCCCCGCCATTAATTTTACACAAAATCGCGGGACAGAAGCCCGCCGCTGAGGGGGTGGGGCCTTCTTCCTCAGCACTCACCAGCGCCATTTTCTCTCCACAGCTCCGCTGATAGGAAGCTCCCCAGGCTCTCCCCTGCAGAAGCACGATAGAGAGGGTGAAAAAGAGAGGGGGGGGCACATAAATTTGGCGTAAAAACAATATATACAGCAGCTACTGGGTTAACACTAAGTTACTGTGTGATTCCTGGGTCATATAGCGCTGGGGTATGTGCTGGAATACTCTCTCTGTCTCTCCAAAGGGCCTTGTGGGTTAACTGTCTTCAAATAGAGCATCCCCTGTGTGTGTGTGTGTGTGTGTGGTGTGTCGGTACGTGTGTGTCGACATGTCTGAGAAAAGGCTCCCCTAAGGAGGAGATGGAGCTAATATGTGTGTGAGAGGGTGTCTCCGTTGACAACGCCGACACCTGTTTGGATATGTGTAAGTGCTAAGGTGAATTTATTGCACAAAAGATTAGAGAACAGACAGGAAATCTACCCATGTCTGTCCCTATGTCGCAGAGACCTTCAGAGTCTCACAATGCTCACTATCCAAGATAATAAACACTGATATCGATACGGAGTTTGACTCCAGTGTCGACTACGATAATGCAAAGTTACAGCCAAAATGGCAGAAAAGTATTCAATATATGATTATTGTAATAAAAGATGGTTTGCATATCACTGGTGACTCATTTGTCCCTGACACAAGGGTACACATGTTTAAGGGGAAGAAAGCTGAGGTAAATTTCCCTCCTCTCATGAGGAAAAAGAGCGGGAATCTCCAGACAAGAGACTGCAGCTTCCCACAAAGAATTCTCAGGAAGTATCCTTTCCCCACTAGGGCCAGGATGTGATGGGAATCTTCCCCTAGGGTGTCACGTTTGCCCAGAAGGTAGCCCTAGCTATTCTCAGGGATCCTGCATTCTGGTACACTACTCAGACCGGCGATTGTGTCGGCATGGGTTTATAGCGCTGGGGCGGCGTGGACAGGTACCTTATCAGCAGAAATTGAGACCCTAGTATGTGTGTATATATATATGTATATATATATGTATATAGAGAGATAATAAAAGATAGTCCCGGAACTCTTCTGTGTAGGTAATGTAACTGCGGTGCCCTCCCAGAGGGATTACCTCATGTGCATATGGAAAGAATAAAGGCGGCACTCACGCAGGTTTTTGCAAAAGTAGAAAAAGTCCGTTTTAATTTACTGACATGTTTCGGGGACTAGCCCCGTCCTCAGGGCCTTATATAGAGAGATATGTATATATATTAAAGATGCTGTCTTAAGAGATATATATAATCAAACATGCCCAAAGAGACATGAGTATACTGGGTCCTAGAGTCAAAGCTATGTCGATTTCTGCTTGACGTGTCCTGTAGAATATGCAATGGACAGATGATGCCAACTTAAGTGGCATATGGAAGGCTGAGGATTGTGTGGAGAAGTGTTCTCGGACCTGGTCTCCACGGCTATAGCTGGTAATTCTGATATGTTGCCTTATATTCCTGCACAGCCTAGGAAAGCACGTCATTATCAAATGTAGCTTTTCGAACAAAGAAACAAGAAAGTCCGAGGTGCGTCCTTTCTTGCCAGAGGAAAGAAGCTGTACAACACAGCTAGTTCCCAGGAACAGAAGTCCTCTATGAAAATCCACCGCATGTCGCTGGGGCTCCATAGACGGAGCTAGGCCCGGTGGGGGCACGCTTTCGTAAGTTCTGCAACAAGTGGGTTCACTCCCTGTTAGATCCCTGGGCAATAGATATTGTGTCTCAGGGATACAAGCTGGACTTTGAGAAGAGGCCTCCTCACTGACGGCCCTGCCGGCTTCCCACCACGAGAGGGAAACAGGGTTAACTGCAATTCACAAATTGTATCTTCAACAGGTGGTGGTCAAGGTTCCCCTCCTTCGACAAGGAGGGGGTTATTATTCGACCATGTGGTAGTCCCGAAACCAGACGGTTCGGTCAGACCCATATTGAATTTAAAATCCCTGAACATATACCTGAAAAGGTTCAAGTTCAAGATGGAATCGCTAAGAGCGGTCGTTACAAACCTGAAAGGGGGAGATTTTATAGTGACTCGGGACATAAAGGAGGCATACCTTCATGTCCCCATTTATCCACCTCATCAGGCGTACCTCAGAATTGCGGTACGGGATTGTCATTACCAATTTCAGAGGAAATGTTGGTGCTCCTGCGGAAGCAAGGTGTCACTATTATCACGTACTTGGACGATCTCCTCATAAAAGCAAGATCAAGAGAGCAGTGGCTGAACAGCGTATCACTTTCTCTGGAAGTGTAACAGCAACACGGCTGGATTCTATATATTCCAAAGTCACAGTTGGTTTCTACAGCTCATCTACCTCTCCTAGGCATGATCCTAGACACAGACCAGAAAAGGGTTTATCTCCCGATAGAGAGAGCTCAGGAGCTCGTGACACTGGTCAGGAATCTATTAAAACCAAAACAGGTGTCAGTGCATCACTGCACTCGAGTCCTGGGAAGGATGGTGGCATCATACGAGGCCATTCCTTTCGGCAGGTTCCATGAGAGGACCTTCTAATGGGACTTACTGGACAAAGTGGTCCGGATCACATCTTTAGATGCATCGGTTAATCACCCTATCCCCCGGGGGCCAGGGTGTCTCTCCTGTGGTGGCTGCAGAGTACTCACCTTCTCGAGGGCCGCAGGTTCGGCATTCAGGACTGGGTCCTGGTGACCACGGATGCAAGCCTCCGAGGGTGGGGGGCAGTCACTCAGGGAAAAAGTTTCCAAGGGCTGTGGTCAAGTCAGGAGACTTGCCTTCACATCAATATCCTGGAAATAAGGGCCATATACAACGCCCTAAGTCAAGCGGAGACCCTGCTTCGCAACCAATCGGTGCTGATTTAATCAGACAACATCACCGCAGTGGCTCATGTAAACCGCCAAGGCGGCACAAGGAGCAGGGTGGCGATTGCGGAAGCCACCAGAATTCTTCGATGGGCGGAGAATCACGTACGAGCACTGTCAGCAGTGTTCATTCCGGGAGTGGACAACTGGGAAGCAGACTTCCTCAGCAGGCACGACCTCCACCCTCGAGAGGGGGGACTTCATCAGGAAGTCTTTGCGCAGATTGTAGGTCGGTGGGAACTGCCACAGGTGGACATGATGGCATCCCGCCTCAACAAAAAGCTACAGAGGTATTGCGCCAGGTCAAGAGACTCTCAGGCGATAGCTGTAGACGCACTGGTGACACCATGGATGTTCCAGTCGGTTTATGTGTTTCCTCCTCTTCCTCTCTTACCCAAGGTGCTGAGAATCATAAGGAAAAGAGGAGTGAGAACAATACTCATTGTTCCGGATTGGCCAAGAAGGACTTGGTATCCAGAGCTGCAAGAAATGCTCACAGAGGACCCATGGCCTCTGCCTCTAGGGCAGGATCTGTTGCAGCAGGGACCTTGTCTGCTCCAAGACTTACCGCAGCTGCGTTTGACGGCATGGCGGTTGAACGCCGGATCCCAGTAGAAAAAAAAAAAAGGGATTCCGGATGAGATTTTTCCTACGCTGATAAAGGCTAGGAAGGACGTGACGGCTAAACATTATCACCGTATACGGAGAAAATATGTTGCTTGGTGTGAGGCCAGGAATGCCTCTACAGAGGAATTCCAGCTGGGCCGTTTCCTTCACTTCCTACAGTCGGGAGTGACTTTGGGCCTAAAATTGGGGTCCATTAAGGTCCAGATTTCGGCCCTATCCATGTTCTTTCATAAAAAACTAGCTTCTCTACCTGAAGTTCAGACGTTTGTAAAGGGAGTGCTGCATATTCAGCCCCCTTTTGTGGCACCTTGGGATCTTAACGTGGTGTTGAGTTTCCTGAAATCTCACTGGTTTGAGCCACTTAAGACCGTGGAGTTAAAATATCTCACGTGGAAAGTGGTCATGCTATTGGCCTTAGCTTCGGCTAGGCGTGTGTCAGAATTGGCGGCTTTGTCATGTAAAAGCCCCTATCTGGTTTTCCATATAAACAGGGCAGAATTACGGACCCGTCCGCAATTTCTGCCAAAGGTGGTGTCATCTTTTCATTTGAACCAACCTATTGTGGTGCCTGCGGCTACTCGTGACTTGGAGGATTCCAAGTTACTAGATGTAGTCGGGTCTTTGAAGATTTGTGTAGTCAGAACGGCTGGAGTCCGGAAAACTGACTCGCTGTTTATCCTGTATGCATCCAACAAGCTGGGTGCTCCTGCTTCAAAGCAGACTATTGCTCGCTGGATCTGTAACACGATTCAGCAGGCTCATTCTGCGGCTGGCTTGCCGCCTCCAAAATCAGTAAAAGCCCATTCCACAAGGAAGGTGGGCTCTTCTTGGGCGGCTGCCCGAGGGGTCTCGGCATTACAGCTTTGCCGAGCAGCTACTTGGTCGGGTTCAAACACTTTTGCAAAGTTCTACAAGTTTGATACCCTGGCTGAGGAGGACCTTGTGTTTGCTCATTCGGTGCTGCAGAGTCATCCGCACTCTCCCGCCCGTTTGGGAGCTTTGGTATAATCCCCATGGTCCTTACGGAGTCCCCAGCATCCACTAGGACGTTAGAGAAAATAAGATTTTACTCACCGGTAAATCTAATTCTCGTAGTCCGTAGTGGATGCTGGGCGCCCATCCCAAGTGCGGACTTCTTCTGCAATACTTGTATTTAGTTATTGCTTAAATAAGGGTTATGTTATGGTTGCATCAGGTTTGTCTGATGCTCTGTTGTTCATACTGTTATCACAAGTTATACGGTGTGATTGGTGTGGCTGGTATGAGTCTTACCCTGGATTCCAAAATCCTTTCCTTGTAATGTCAGCTCTTCCGGGCACAGTTTCCTTAACTGAGGTCTGGAGGAGGGGCATAGAGGGAGGAGCCAGTGCACACCAGTAGTACTAAATCTTTCGCGGAGCCCGTCTATTCCCCATGGTCCTTACGGAGTCCCCAGCATCCACTACGGACTACGAGAAATAGATTTACCGGTGAGTAAAATCTTATTATATGTTATATATGTTTTTCCTTGGTGCGCTAGATCCAGTTCCAAACTGTACAGAACCAGCATTAGCAGACTTTTTCTCTGAGGTATGGAATAGGGGTACCTTAAAAAGGTATGAGCTCTTGGGGGATAACAATGCCACTTTGTAAGGGCCCGTACTAGATGATCCTACGTGTTTAGTCAGGATCCATTTCTTCAGGGGTTTAAGAATTGGGTAAGGAGCACCCTTTTTAGTTGCTTTAAAACAAATTGAACTTGTTTAAAATTAGTACATCTTCAAGTCTTATAGCCTTATTGGATTCAGAGTCAGATGGTACCTGCCTGTACATTTATCGGTTGCTTTCGGACTAGTCCTTACGGCTCTGGTCCAGGTTTTTGGACCTTCCCAGCCACGGCTGGGAATTGGTCTAATTGTACTGGCAGGTATTTAAACCCTGCTAAGTCTACTGCTCAACACACTGGTGCCGATAAGCGCCCAATGAGTAGGGAACGTTTCCCCTAGTGCTGAGGACTTGGACCATCAATGCCCGGACCGTGCATACAGTCCGCGGATTGGAAAATGTATTTCTTTTGTTTGGTGTGAAGTTTGTTTGCTGCCTGTGTGCTATTAAATACTCGCACAAACTCTGTATACTACCTACTGTGTGCTGACTTTAATGGCGACCTTGTTACAATGTGGTGGCCCATACGGGGACTTCGCTGTTTGAACTACACTAGATGCCGCTGACGTGGTGGGGACATCGCGGTGGCAGGTTATACAATGGTAACCACGAGTACGCCGATGGGCCAGAGAAAATTTGTACTTTTATTTTTTTAAAGTGACAGTACTACAAAAGTGTGTGCAGCATAGGATGGTTGTAAATCCTGGCTTATCATTGTGCATATATTTAACCAGCCACATTACACTACACCTCTTCTAAGAGCAAGATGGAGGAAATATTCTGGACACTAACCTCCTTGTTGGCTGCACACCAAACCACCCAGGAGCTATTGGGAAGCTTCTACGTCCAAAAACGAGGAATCTACCTATTACTTATTGGGACAAGAATTCGTCCTGGTCACTGATCATGCACCACTGAGATGGATGCACCTCAACAAGGAGGTTAATCCCAGGGTCACTAGATTGTTTTTAACCCTACAACAGAGGTTCCCAAACGCGGTCCTCAAGGCACCCCAACAGTCCAGGTTTTAAATGTATCCATGCTTGGACACAGGTGACTTAATTAACACCTAAGTCAATTTGATTTAACCACCTGTGTTGAGCCATGGATATACCTAAATCCTGGACTGTTGGGGTTCCTTGAGGGCCGCATTTGGGAACCTCTGCCCTACAATATAAATTCAGAGTGGAGCACCGTCCCGGGGCTCAACATAAAAATGCTGATGCCCTGTCTAGGAAATTTGAAAGATCACAAGGAAGTCTGACCCCTCGAGGGGAGCAAGGCACTTCCCCACTCGTGGAGAAGCGAATGGGAAGGATGTGTGGGGAGCCAGGGTTAGTTTCACAAGGGAATGCAGTATTTACCTGGTCACAACTAGAGGGTTAAAGAAAAGCCGTCCAGCCTCAGAGAAAGTGCTTTGCAGCCAGGTAAAAGAACCTGGTTTAGAGCAAAGCCCGGATAGGGGCTCTGAGGTGTGGTTGGGGGAGAGAAGGATGGGCTCTCAACCACACGGCTCTGGTCCAGGATTTTGGACATTCCCAGCCACAGCTGGGAATTGGTCTAATTGTACTGGCAGGGATTTTAACCATGTTAATTCTACTGCTCGACACACTGGTGCCGAAAAGCGGCCAGCGAGTAGGGAACTTTTCCCCTAGTGCTAGGAACTTGGACCATCAGTGCCCGGAAGCACTGAGAGATCATGCATACGGTCCGCGGATTGGAAAATGTATTTCTTTTGTTTGGTGTGAAGTTTGTTTGCTGCCTGTACGCCATTAAATACTCGCACAAACTCTGTATACTGCCTGCTGTGACCTGACTTTAACGGCAACCTTGTTACAATGTGTGTGTGTGTGTGTATGTATATATATATGTGTGTTTTATAACGCTGGTTTTGTTTTAGTTGAAATCTGACTTAATTTGAATAGATGCTTTGTGTGAAGAGTTTGAATAGATGGCAAAATAATATCAAAGTGAAATGATTATGTACTACATTAACATTTTATGTAAAATTCATTCCTTTAATGAAATTAATGGTTTTATTTAATATGTGGCTTTGTAATTATTATAAATAGCTCAAATAAGAATAAAACACAACAGTAAAAAAAGAATAAAGGAAGTACAATATATACCATAATAAAGTATTTTGCATAGTATAATATATGGTAATTGTGAAAAAAATATTCTGTTATCCTTTCTAATTACGATTAGTTTTACAAACAATATGTTTTTTTATATTGAATTCTTACAAGAATTGTACTGCATAAAGCATGCTAGATTTATTATGTAAGATTGTAACCACTATTTCTTGTAACAGGACAAGCATTTCACAGTTGTATTCTTACTGTATGTACATGTGGGTTATTTTATATATATATATATATATATATATATATATTAGCCCAGATCTGTGACTTTGTGACTCATTTGCTAACACTGGGCGGAGTCACAATGCTGGGCGGAGTCAGAGTCACAGATCTGGGTTAATATATCGGGATCTAGGCGTGTCTCCTGGCCCTTTCAGTATGTAATTTGCAAGAGAGGAGGTGCGCTGTTTGACCCCAGTCGTGTGATTGGCGGAGTGTCTGAGAAGGGGTTGTGATCCCTCAGACCTGTTAACCAATCACCGGTTGGCGGGGCATGGCGGCAGTCAACTGGCCACTGTGTGCTTGGCTGGAGGAGGACGGGTAACGGGCCGCAGCAGCAGGAGACTCGGCCGGTCAGTCTGAGGCGGCGGCAGCAGAGGACGAATCCGCCCGGGGAGGAAGAGAGCGGGGAGCCAGCGCCGAAGAGGAGGACGGGTAACGTCCCGCAGCAGCAGAAGACTCGGCCGGTCAGTCTGAGGCGGCGGCAGCAGAGGACGGATCCGCCCGGGGAGGATGACAGCGGGGAGCCTGCACCGAAGGAGGGTGACACGCAAGTGACCCGCAGTACACAGCGGCTGCAGCACCTCCTCCCCTCCCCGGCCCACTGTCTGTGTATATACCTGCTCTATGTACTCCCTCAATACACACACATATCTACACCTCCCCACACACAATCACACATATACCTGCTGTACACACATCTACACCCCTACACACATACCTGCCTACCATATGTACCCCCTCCATACACACGTATATCAGCTGTACACTCATACCTACCTTTGCCTGCCCTATATACCCCCACTCATATACGCCTGCCCTATGCACCCACATACACATACCTACCTGCCCTATGCACCCACATACCTACCTGCCCTATGCTCTCCCTCCACACACACACATACCACCTGTGTAGGACTGGACGCCTCCTGTATATACCCCAGGTGAAGGCAGCTCTGTGGTCCCTGTGCCCTGGCTGCTGGATGCCGCTCTCCCCTCTGACTCCTCTCCCAGCCCAGACGGCCTCTGCTCCGTGTCTTTCCCTCTCCACCCCGGCTGCATCCTCAGACTCTAGTCTGGGCGGCGGTGTAGGCCTCACACTGGTCCCCGGCCTGACCCAGTGACAGCTCCGGCGCCACCTGCCTGCGGGGCTGTGGAGAAGCTCCGGCCAGTGGGATGGAGAGAGGCGAGCTGGCCAGGGAAGGTGAGGGACTTGCGGCGGGAAGGTGAGGGACCCGCAGGAAGGTGAGGGACTCACGGCGGGAAGTCTCTCCCAATACCCTGACCCCATTATATACACCCCCCCACAGTGTACCCATCCCCATTATATATACCCCCAACGTGTACCCATCCCCATTATATATACTCCCCCACAGTGTACCCATCCCCATTATATGTACTCCCCCACAATGTACCCATCCCCATTATATATACCCCCACAGTGCACCCCACCCTATTATATATACCCCCTTATACTCCCACACCTGCCCTTCCCCCCACCCGTGGCACCCCCCCATCCGGCCCTTTCCCCACCCACAGCTCACCCAGCCCCCTCCCCCATCCACAGCACCCCTACACCTGCTCCTCCCCCACCTGTGGCGCCTCCGGACCCCCTACCCCCGCGCCCCCCCTTCCCCACCCGCAGCGCCTCCGGAATCCCTCCCCCATCTGCGACTGCTGCACCTGCCCCTCCCCCAACCGCAGCGCATCCGGACCCCTCCTTCATCTGCGGCCCTTGCCCCCTCTTTATCACAAGGGGCTATGCCCCCTTCACCATCGGACGCCCTTTCGTCGTGCAATTGTAATACTCCATATAATACAAATATTGAACGCCAGAAAGGCGTTCAGGAGTTAAGGGGGCGTAGCCCCTTGCGACGGTGTGAAGAGCGCCCGTAGGGTGCGATGAATCACCTAGTATATATACACTGCTCAAAAAAATAAAGGGACCACTAAAATAACACATCCTAGATCTGAATGAATGAAATATTCTTATTAAATACTTTGTTCTTTACATAGTTGAATGTGCTGACAACAAAATCACACAAAAATTATCAATGGAAATCAAATTTATTAACACATGGAGGTCTGGATTTGGAGTCACCCTCAAAATTAAAGTGGAAAAACACATCACAGGCTGATCCAACTTTGATGTAATGTCCTTAAAACAAGTCAAAATGAGGCTCAATAGTGTGTGTGGCCTCCACGTGCCTGTATGACCTCCCTACAACCCACACAAGTGGCTCAGGTAGTGCAGCTCATCCAGGATGGCACATCAATGCGAGCTGTGGCAAGAAGGTTTGCTGTGTCTGTCAGCGTAGTGTCCAGAACATGGAGGCGCTACCAGTAGACAGGCCGAGACGTGGAGGAGGCCGGAGGAGGCCGGAGGAGGGCAACAACCCAGCAGCAGGACCGCTACCTCCGCCTTTGTGCAAGGAGGAACAGGAGGAGCCCTGCCAGAGCCCTGCAAAATGACCTCCAGCAAGCTACAAATGTGTATGTGTCTACTCAAACGATCAGAAACGGACTCCATGAGGGTGGTATGAGGGCCCGACGCCCACAGGTGGGGGTTGTGCTTACAGCCCAACACCGTGCAGGACATTTGGCATTTGCCAGAGAACACCAAGATTGGCAAATTCGCCACTGGCGCCCTGTGCTCTTCACAGATGAAAGCAGGTTCTCACTGAGCACATGTGACAGACGTGACAGAGTCTGGAGACGCCAAGGAGAACGTTCTGTTGCCTGCAACATCCTCCAGCATGACCGGTTTGGCAGTGGGTCAGTAATGGTGTGGCGTGGCATTTCTCTCCTAATGCAAGACAATGCTAGACCTCATGTGGCTGGAGTGTGTCAGCAGTTCCTGCAAGACGAAGGCATTGATGCTATGGACTGGCCCGCCCGTTCCCCAGACCTGAATCCAATTGAGCACATCTGGGACATCATGTCTCGCTCCATCCACCAAGCCACGTTGCTACACAGACTGTCCAGGAGTTGGTGGATGCTTTAGTCCAGGTCTGGGAGGAGATCCCTCAGGAGACCATCCACCACCTCATCAGGAGCATGCCCAGATGTTGTAGGGAGGTCATACAGGCACGTGGAGGCCACAGACACTACTGAGCCTCATTTTGACTTGTTTTAAGGACATTACATCAAAGTTGGATCAGCCTGTAGTGTGTTTTTCCACTTTAATTTTGAGTGTGACTCCAAATCCAGACCTCCATGGGTTAATAAATTTGATTTCCATTGATAATTTTTGTGTGATTTTGTTGTCAGCACATTCAACTATGTAAAGAACAAAGTATTTAATGAGAATATTTCATTCATTCAGATCTAGGATGTGTTATTTTAGTGTTCCCATTATTTTTTTGAGCAGTGTGTGTGTGTATATATATATATATATATATATATATATATATATATATGTATATATTGTGACAAGAACAGTGAAATAGTGATTGAGGGCAGGTATGTTTGTCCCAGGTTCTTGTCTTACATGTTTTTTAAAAAAAAAAGGAAAACTTCAAGGAAAATGTTTTGTTTTGTTAGAACCTTTTCAGTTTGCTGGAAAAGCTGGATAAGGGCCCTGCGAGAAAGAAAGGGCGAGTTCCAGACATTGAGCCTCACAGAGCGCTAATCAGGGTTTCAGCTGTGTAAGAGTGTTATAGGGCTGCTAGCCTGATTAGTGTGTGCAGATTGCCTGGGGGACTGCAGAATCTCTGTGAGGGAGAAACACGCTTCCATATACAAGTGAGCTATACAGTGTTTACTGGAGAACTCTGTGTTTTTGTTTAGAGACAGTTAGGAACGTCTTGTGTTTAGTTAGAGTCGGACAGGCAAGGTATTTTCTTTTTATGTTTGTTTTATTTTCTGCTTAATAAAACTGGTTGTGGCCAGTTGCACCACAAACTGGACCTGTATGATTTCTCAGCTGCTGCTTGCTGCCATCTACCCCAGGAAAACGGCACCCTGTTCCACTACAGTGTTACAACTTGGTGGATAATGCAAGCATTCCGTTCTGCGCATAAGTGAAAGCAGCAGCTTTATGAGGCCTGCAGAAAACAGTGGTTTATGCAGATACAGCCCAGTGTGAAGTTGCTGAGACTCACCGCTGAGGATTTGATATATGTCCTGGGTGAAAGCAGCTACAAAGCCGCCTGAAAAAGCTGTTGCCATGAAGGAACTGCTTTAAGCCTTACTGCAAGCTACAGCGGCACAGCAGGAGGCCAACAGACAGCAGCAGGTGGCTATTGACGAACTTTACAGGCAACAGCGTCAGGATAGAAAGGCCTTGGCAGAAGTGGTGCAAAGCCTTGCAGCCCGGATTGGAGATGTGGCCGTCAGTGCTCTGACCAGCTCTAGTTCCTGCAGAAAATGACAGAGGCTGATGATGTGGAGGCCTATCTGACCACGTTTGAAAGGACTGCTGAGCGTGAGAACTGGCCGAAAGCACAGTGGGCCAGTCTGTTAGCACCTTTTCTTTCAGGTGAGCCCCAAAAAGCATACTTTGATTTAAGCCCTGCCGAGGCTCGGGACTATGACAAACTTTTGAAAAAGACCCCAGCACAGGGGTGGAAACGCGTCGGAGGGAACAGCAGAAGCCACCCAGGACAGACGCATGACTGTGACACCGGGAGACTTATTACAGCCTATTTGACACCAAGGATGCCCGGGACTCACCTGCATTGTGCTGTTTTTGAACTGTTCACTCAGTTCATAGGATTCCGGTAATTACATTCATTAGATCTGTGCTGGACGTTATGCTGTTTATATGTTCCATGTGGAGCTAATTATTTCATGTATATTTCATGTGTATTATGTAATTAAAGGCATTTTTACTGTACTTCACTATATGAACCCTTTCTCTCATATGCATATACTATCTGGGTGCAACTGTCAATCGCCCTAAGAGAGAGCCAGACCAGAATTATCTCTGTAGACCATCCTGTAAACAACAGCGCCGGATAAGTGATACCTATCTTTTTTTCTCTTGCATGTTGTGTTGGAGGTTGGAGGAATCTCCTTTTTGGGTATTCACAAATTTGGCTGCATATTGATACTATAGCGCACTAGACCGCAGCGTCACATTTTGTTTTGCACATGAGATCCTGAACCGCCTGGGTGTCACGCTGTCAGTACAAGCACAACGGGTGCACCGTTGGGTGTATGCCATAGAGAAGCCTCCTTGCTCCCAGATGCACGACCTTATTCAGCTAACAAAAACATTGTTACAGCCAGAGACATTAACTGGTCCCCAGATGGTTGAAAGAGTCGTCATGGACCGCTATTTGAGATCTTTGCCCGTGGTCCTGCGCAAGTGGGTGAGCCATGGAAACCCGGATACTGCTGACCAGTTAGTGGACATGGTAGAGTGGTATTTGGCGGCAGAGGAACTACTGATGACCACCCAGCAACCCATAGATCCTCTACAGCGCCCTTCAGTAAAGACTGGTAAGACTGTTCCGTGGGAAAACGTTGCTGGGCGGTTAAGAGAACGAAAGGCTGGAGAGACTGTAAACCCTGGCCATGGAGACAGGCCAATGGGGCTAGAAAGGTCTATGCTGCCCAAACGGGTTGATAATCGTGTGGTTAAATGTTTTAGGTGTGGTATGCCAGGTCATGTTATTGCCAATTGCCCAGTCACGCAAGAACCCATGCAATGTGATGCTGCCTTTGAATGTTGCAGAATGTTTTTCTTTGCTAGGTTAGCCTGTACTGTGGTACCTTCACCTGAGCTGGAAAAACAAAGGTGTGATGTGTTCTTAGAGGGTAACCGGGTAGAGGCCTTGCTAGATTCAGGAAGTTTAGTTACCCTCGTGAAAGCTGGGTTAGTGAACCCCTTAAAGGTCCAGCAAATACCTATTGGGGTAACTTGCATACATGGGGATACCCAACATTATGTCACTGCTGAAGTGAATAAAGAAACTTGTTGTGGGTCTGCAATTGTTAAAGTAGGACTGGTCCCCACCTTGGTGCATGAGGCCATAATAGGGAGGTATTTTCCTCATTTTTGGAAACTGTGGGAATCACGTTTATCAACAGATGTGAGAAGTGAAGAGCCAGTTGATAATACAGGTGATTTTATGGATGTACGTGTGTCTTCGGAACTTTATGACCCTTTACCTTTTGCTAGTTTGGCGGGGGAAGTTACAGATGGGGAGTCCAGTGAGGACCCTTTTGCTGGGACCAGAGACATAGTAGTTAGAACTGAAAGTGTGCCTGACTTGGAGGTAAAGAAGGATCTGTTTGCGTCTGAACAGTTAAAGGATCCTACCTTAATAAAGGCTAGAGAAAATGTTAAGATTGTTAATTGGGAACCTGTGGTACCAGGTGACAGGGTTACGTATCCCCACATGGCCATCTGTAATGAGCTCTTGTACCACATTGTCAAAAGGGTTGAGGATGTGGTGGAACTGCTGGTAGTTCCCCAGCCTTATCGGAGAACGGTACTAGATTTAGCTCATAGTCACATTACAGCAGGACATTTAGGTGCAGAAAAAAACACTGAAAGAGTTTTACAAAGGTTCTTTTGGCCAGGGGTTTATAAAGAAGTGTCTGAATATTGTTCTTCCTGTCCTGAATGCCAGTATCATGCCCCTAGACCCCATTTCAGGAGCCCACTAGTTCCCATGCCTATTATAGAGGTCCCGTTTGACAAAATAGCCATGGATCTCGTGGGGCCCTTGTTAAAGTCTGCTCGGGCCATCAGTATATCCTGGTAATAATGGACTATGCCACTCGATTTCCTGAGGCTGTCCCTTTACGCACTATCACAACCAAGGCGATAGCTAGGGAGCTGGTGCAGGTTTTTAGTAGTGTGGGAATACCAAAAGAAATTTTGACTGACCAAGGTACTCCATTTATGTCAAGGATCATGAAAGAATTGTGCAAATTATTTAAGGTCACTCACCTCAGCACGTCCATCTACCATCCCCAAACTGACGGGTTGGTGGAAAGTTTTAATAAATCATTAAAAAGTATGTTAAAAAAGGTTGTTGATAGAGATGGGAAAAACTGTGATTGTTGCCTTACTTGCTGATGGCCGTCAGAGAAGTTCCTCAGTCCTCTACGGGGTTTTCTCCATTTGATTTGTTGTATGGTAGACACCCCAGAGGGCTTTTGGACATTGCCAAAGAGACGTGGGAAGGACAGCCCACTCCTTATAGAAGCGTTATTGAACATGTAACACAAATGCAGGATAGGATTGCCGCCGTGGTACCTGTTGTCAGAGAGCACACGGAACAGGCACAAAGTGCTCAACAGAGTGTATATAACCGGAGTGCCAAGATACGGGAATTTGCTCCTGGAGATAGAGTTTTTGTTTTGGTACCCACTGTGGAAAGCAAGTTCCTAGCTAAATGGCAGGGTCCATTTGAGATTAGGGAAAAAGTGAATGAGGTTAATTACAAAGTATACCAACCGGGAAAGAGAAAACCCAAACAAATCTACCATATTAACTTAATCAAACCCTGGAAAGATAGGTTGTCTCTGTCAGCGGAGCCTTGCCCTTCTGTGTCTTCAGCTCGGTTGCTTCCCGCAGTAAAGGTGTCAGAGACATTATCAGCTGATCAGAGCAATCAGGTTAAAGAATTTCTCATCCAAAATAGGGAGATATTTTCAGAGCTGCCTGGCCGAACGGCCATAATAAAACATGACATTGTCACAGAACCATGGGTCAGGGTCCATATAAAGCCATATAGGATTCCTGAAGCTCAGCGAGAAGCTGTTTCTAAAGAAGTTAAAACCATGTTAGAACTTTGAGTCATAGAGGAATCTAACAGTGAGTGGTCCAGTCCCATAGTTCTCATCCCGAAGCCAGACGGTAGCATACGCTTCTGTAATGACTTTCATAAGTTAAATGAGGTGTCCAAATTTGACGCATACCCCATGCCTCGTGTGGATGAGCTTATAGAGAGGCTGGGAACAGCCAGGTTTCTCACCACGTTGGACCTGACCAAAGGTTACTGGCAAATACCTTTAACTGACAGCGCAAAAGAAAAAACAGCCTTTTTGGTTCCGGAGGGGCTATACCAGTATAAGATGTTATCCTTTTGGTTGCATGGGGCTCCAGCAACCTTTCAACGGGTGATGGATAAAATTTTGAGGCCCCATAGAAAATATGCAGCTGCCTATTTGGATGATGTGGTAATTCACAGTACAGACTGGGGGTCCCATTTGGTTGAAGTACAAGCAGTACTGGACTCAATCAGAGAAGCAGGGATAATTGCTAACCCAAAGAAGTGCTGCCTCGCAATGGAGGAGGTCAAATACTTGGGCTTCACCATAGGCAGAGGTCTGATTAGGCCCCAATTGAATAAAATTGATGCTATTCAAAACTGGCCTTGTCCAGTGAATAAAAAACAGGTAAGGGCTTTTTTTGGAATAACTGGGTACTATAGACGGTTTATTCCCAATTTTGCGACCACAGCAGTGCCGTTGTCAGACCTTACCAAAGGGAAGCGGTCAAATATGGTTAAATGGAACCCTGATGCAGAAAAAGCGTTCCAAGCGTTAAAAGTGGCTTTGTGTTCACAACCTGTATTGATAACACCAGATTTTTCAAAAGAATTTGTTGTACAGACGGATGCCTCAGAGGTAGGCATAGGGGCCGTGTTGTCCCAAACCAGAGATGGGGACGAACACCCTATAATTTATTTGAGTAGGAAACTCAATGAGCATGAAAAAAGGTATGCCATTGTAGAAATGGAGGCTTTGGCCATTAAGTGGGCATTAGGTACCTTGAGATATTACCTCTTGGGTAGACAGTTCAGACTAGTGACAGATCACGCCCCTTTAAAATGAATGTATGTAAATAGAGGTCAAAATGCTCGTGTAACTAGATGGTTTCTAGCGTTGCAAGATTTTAAGTTTACTGTCGAACATAGACCGGGTACACAATTGGCCAACGCAGATGCATTGTCCTGAATTTTCTGTTTGGGGCTACAAGTGTTCCGGCCCCTAGGTCAAAACAGGGGATGGGGTTATGTGACAAGAACACTGGAATAGTGTTTGAGGGCAGGTATGTTAGTCCCAGGTTCTTGTCTTACATGTTTTAAAAAAAAAAAGGAAAACTTCAAGGAAAATGTTTTGTTTTGTTAGAACCTTCTCAGTTTGCTGGAAAAGCTGGATAAGAGCCCTGCGAGAGAGAGGGCGAGTTCCAGACATTGGGCCCAGTTCGGGTCTTTGGCCTCACAGAGGGCTAATCAGGGTTTCAGCTGTGTAAGAGTGTTATAGGGCTGCTAGACTGATTAGTGTGTGCAGATTGCCTGGGCGACTGCAGAATCTCTGTGGGGAGAAACACGCTTCCTTATACAAGTGAGCTATACAGTGTTTACTGGAGAACTCTGTGTTTTTGTTTAGAGACAGTTAGGAACGTCTTGTGTTTAGTTAGAGTCGGACAGGCAAGGTATTTTCTTTTGATGTTTGTTTTATTTTCTGCTTAATAAAACTGGTTGCGGCCAGTTGCACAACAAACTGGACCTGTATGATTTCTCAGCTGCTGCTTGCTGCCATCTACCCCAGGAAAATGGCACCCTGTTCCCCTACAGTGTTACAATATATATATATATATATATATATATAATATGTCAAATAAAATAGTACATACATGAAATGGTGAGCTCAGAGACAAGTCAATTGGCAGTGTGCTAAGGCATTTTTATTAACTACTATTTTAGCAATCTTGTGAAAGGTGTACAATAGCATTACTTATAATATCGGATAGGATGGTATCGGGATGCTGGTGGTCAGAATACCAACAGAGGCATCCCGATGTGCACAATACCGACACCTGCTAGGTAAGTAGTCTAACCCTCCCCGTCTGCTCCCCTAACTCTAACCCTACCCAACCCAAAGCTTAACCCTAACCCACACCGGCAGTGGTGCCTAATCCTCCCCGGCAGTGGTGCATAACCCTCCCGCAGCCTAACGCTAACTCTCCTCCCTTAGTGCCTAACCCTAGCCCCTCTTAGTGCCTAAATCTGACCTCCCCGCAGCCTAACCCTAACTGCCCTGGCATACTTATGATTGGGATATTAACAGTTGGTTTTTTGCAACGGCATTTTGATCCATGTCACGATCCCGGTGTCGGTCTCCTTTCCATTGTCAGGTTCCGGCATTGGTATTCCGATTGACGAAATACCGAACGTTGGTATGCGGACCCGATCTCTATTTGAGATAACAACAGAATCACAAAATTCCTATATTTGGTGATATTGAGAACATTACAATGGGAAAACTGAATTTGTAGCTATATAGAGAGTGTGGTAATTATGACTAGTAGTTTAACATCCTCTAGTGTTATTAGGTGACACAATTCTGTAAATCATGCAATAGAGTTTTCACTTAGGTTGGTTCCTGCAGTTTCAATGTAGGAAATTATCAGAGTTGATATTGCTGTTCTTCAGGTAATAAATAAGCTTTCTGCATTCCTATCACCAGTCACACAAATTCATTCAGGAGAACTTTGGTGTTTGCTACATGAACATTAATTCAGGGGTTCAGGGGGGCCCACACCACACACATTGCACCCATGCTTTTATTAATTACCTTTCCGGAGTCCCGTGTCTGAGCTACACCCGCGGTGCTAAAATCTATGCCAAAATGGGCGCCACGCATGCACAGTAGGTTTTTAGACCCTGAAACATGGCAGGAGCCATGTTTCTGGGGGTCCGTGCATGCGCAGTAGACTCTAGCATAATGCCAGTGTCTACTGCACTGCTAAGAAGAGGGGCCACCCAAAACCTGCACACGGGTTCCCTCCTCTGTTGAAACGCTCCTGCTGTCAGATGGTAGTTAGGCTATCTGGATGCGTGTGCATCTATGTGTTTTCAAATGTCCTGGACATCACCCACATTTTGTTGGCGTACGAACTGCATTTGTCATCATTAATATATGGGCTTGCACCAGCCCCATGCTGCGCGCAACAGGCCTGTCTGAAACAGGCTTCCTAACTGCTTCTGAACACCTAAAACATGCCTCTGACACTTCTATCAGATGTAGACGCTCTACACTTCTTGGGGGTATATGCAATTGCGGTCGAATTGCAGCAAATGTCGAAAAACGGGGCATTTTCGACAAAAAAAACCTGTTGAATTGGATTCGACAGTGCAATACAGTACTTTTCGACAAAAAAACTGCCGTTTAAGATTCGACTTTTTGCAATTCGACATTTCTCAAATTCAACATGTCTGCAATGGTAAAAATGCGGCTTTTCGATAAAAGTATATTCAATTGAAGAATGGCGATTCGACAACAGTGCTTTTCGAGTCATTTCGTCAATTTCATTCCGCCTCATTTTCCTGTCGTGATGTAATAAAAAAAAATTAAAACATATTTTTTTTTGTGTTTTTTTGATTGCTAATAGCATATATATTTATATTAGAAGGGATTATCTGCTTGGTTTGTCTATTTAGGAGCCACAAGTATTATTTAATATATTTTTTAAAAGAATTTTTTTTTTTTTACTGACTTAAATAATATGGAGAGATCAGTGCATGTTTTTCATTGGAAAGGGGTGGGAATGGGTTAAAATTCCTGAAAAAAATTGTGTGGGGTCCCCCTTCCTAAGCATAACCAGCCTCGGGCTCTTTGAGCCGGTCCTAGTTGTAAAACCGGTATAAAAGTGTCCCCCGGCTGTGGCATTATCTCTCTAGCTAGTGGAGCCCGGTGCTGGTGTTAAAAATATGGGGGATCCCCTGTCATGTTTGTCCCCCGTATTTTTGGCACCAGTACTGGACGCAGAGCGTGGTGCTGGTTGTTAAAATACGGGGGATACCCTGTCATTTCCCCCCCCCCCGTATTTTTACAACCAGGACCGGCTCAAAGAGCCCGAGGCTGGTTATGCTTAGGAGGGGGGACCCCACGCAATTTTTTTCAGGTTTTTTTTAACACTTTTGTGCCGTCTATGAAGTCGAATCCAGGACGCACACTATCGTCAATTGGTCCGTTTTTCGACAGCAGGACTGTCGAATCCGTTTTTTATTGAATATGTCGAATTCGGGTCCCGGCGGCCGGGATACGACTGTCGAACTGTGTCGAATCCAAAAACAGTCGAATTCCAGCCGGAATTCGACCGCAATTGCATACACCCCTTGATGCTCACTTCCCAGTTGTCACCCAGAAATGCTCACTTGATATTAGTCATCCTCAATCAAGATCCATCACAGACGCAACTACTTCCAACATTAGATGCATCATGCGTCATATGCACACAACATGTTTTCAGCTTAAAATATATGCGCAGACTGCTCGAAATTGGGAACTGTGTCCATTTCTTAATAAGATGTGTTTGAATCAGCCACATAACGGACATGCACCTGAGTAAGTAGGAATAGAAAAAAGGGAAATGGTGATAAGGGGGGTGCGAGGATAGGGTACTATGGAAATACTCATCAATGCGAGTGGAAGTTTCCTTGTTGACTGTCTAAAGTATGGAGATACAGTTATAGCAACAACAATGCTTCCTACTGACCTAAATACCATGAAACAATGAAAAACACTAATTGCATGATTCTGGATCCAATCTCACCTCCTTGCTAGTGCACAAACCTGTTATTAATAACATCAATATTGTGACTGTTTGGGCTGATTTATCAGCCTAAATCAGAAAACTGGTGCCAGGGAAGAGAGAAAAGAGGGGAAGATGGACATGGTGGGGGGGAGAGGAAAGAGAGACAGGCAAGAGGCAAAGAGATAGGTGTAGGAACACTGGTAAAGAGAGAGAGACAGAAAGGGGGCAATGGGAAGAGATAGATAATGACTAGGACTAGATGAGGGAGGCATAAAGAGATGGACCAAAAGAGGGATTAATGTGGGGAGTACGGTAGGTTCAGAGAAGGGTGGGCGGAGCCATGTTGGCCATAACAGTTAGTGACCCGGAGAATGACTGGTATTAATACTAGTTTAAATGTTAAATTCAAAGTATAGACGCCATAACTGGTTTTAGACAATGTGTGGAATACAGATATCCTATAAAAAACACAAGTGTGTCATGACTGTAGTTTTGTGAACCCGGCGTATATGTATAAGTCTGTGCGGGTAACTGGAGGACTATGTGTATATTTGGCTGGTCTGTGGGAATCAGTGAGATGAAGTAGTAAGGAGCAATCCCTGATCGGGAGTCGAACCCGGGCCTCGGCAGAGGGAGACGTATCCTGACCACTGGATCACCAGGGACTTGGTGTTGATAGCAGGATGGTGAATGTATTGGTGAGAACGAACTGGATATACTGTAACAGGAGTAGGTGTCTTTGTACCTAAGGTTACTATGAAATAGGTAATCTGGAATTACGCAGATCTGGAAGGAGGGCTGAAGACGTGAAACCGGACTGGTTACCGGTGAGACTGAGAACCACACTGTGAACCAGGCTGGGTACCAGTATAACTGGAACGCAGCTGTAACCAGGCTGGTACCAGATAAAACTGGAAGTGCAACTGTACCGGATATAACTTTGTCGAGAATCTCAGCAGCACAATGCAGAATAAGTTAAAATCCTGTGCTTGTATTTATTCATATAGGTGTTAAAATATGTACCCAAACAATATGCTTCCTTTACCTCCACTTGATATTAATTCCATTCAGGGCCATCTTAACATATGGGCTCACTGGGCAGCTGTCCTGGATTCCACTATTAAATGGACCATTTATTCCTGAACACGCACACTGCACTTTATATTTATTTTATTTATTTTTCCATGCTAATGTATAGCACATGTGGATGTTTTGTGTTTTTAGTGGTATGCCATTAAAAAAATTTATATGCTTAAAAAAATGTTTTGCATAAATTTTAACTTCATTACCCCAAGCTACTTTAATATTCCCCAGTGTATACCCAGCCAGAACATTGTCATCTCAACTGGTGTATTTTTTGCAATGCTCTAAATGGTGCAAAAAATACCCTTTTTGTTTCTGTAGATAAATTTGTATTGAAGCCCTTATTGTATTGTATAGCCCCAATATCAAGCTTATTGTTTCAACCAATCTGTTAGCTGGTAGAGAATTAGATGCAAAACATAAAAATGCCTTCAAAAAAAGTGATAAAAGTTTATGGGTAAGTGCCATAAATATTAAATAGCCTTGTTAGCCCATAGTTGGCAGTTCTGATGGTAACAGGAGAGGATTAAGCCACCGAAACAGTGGGTACTGTAAGTTCCCGCGGTGCTGGTCTTATTCCACCCTCTGCTGGGCCAGCTCACCCTGCCTGCCGGCCCATGCAGATTAATGTGTTTGTCGTGCCGGTTGCCGCACTTCCACGATTTGCATTCCATATAGTAGAATGCAAACCTGAAGCTGGGAGGTTGACATTTTGCAGCAGCAGCTGTAGTCGGCAGGCAGGAGGTTTAAACACACATGGGTGGTCCAGACCACGCTCGGGGGACAGGAGGCTTAGAAACACCTGGGCCACAGGGGCACAGACTGCTCTTTGCAGCAGTAGCAGCCAACAGTCTGCCTGAAGTTAGGCCTCATTATCAGTTGGCACTTACAGATGGGTCCTCCATTATCTTGACTGTTTCTGCGCCTAGACGGAGGTTTAGTCATGCCTAGGCGATAGCTTAGGTTGCTGAGTTTAATCACGGACAGGCGCGTTGGGGCACGACTAGATACTCAGCATGCAATACACATCTCCACCACTGGGTGGCTAATACTTCACTAATCTAGTACTTTAGTTTGAATAGCGGCGGATTGATCTACAGTACAAGCTCTGGCAAATGGTCAGTGATGACTGTAATGTTAATATACAGTCCTGTACTGCATAGTGTACACACAAATGGTGACCAATGGTCAGACGGACAGAGTAAAAAATAGTTTATTCAGATGCAAACGAACGTGTTAAAACACTTGTGTATGCAGACGCATTTAATGTGTGAACACTTGTGTATGCAGACGCAACTAATGTGTGAAAGGAATAATGTAGCTCATTGACTTTACAATATCTACGGTGCACTAAATGAGCGTCCGAGTCCCCTAACGGCATAAACAAACACCAATGGGAAGAAATCGCTCTTTGCAGTGCTTTTACACATGAACTTGAGAATTTTCCATGCAGTGCTGTGGGCTAGCGATGAAGGCTCCCGTCTGTCCCAGGTTCGATTCCCAAAGTGCCAATCCTTTTTTTTTGTGTGTGTTCCCATGACATTCACTTTATTATTATTTTTTCTGTGTAATCCATTGTAAAACATTCAAAGGAAGGGTTCACACAGGTTTCACACAAATCGGGGTAAATCTGCAGGAGTGACTCATTCGCTATCTAAAATACACAACGGTAATGAGCACCTATAGACATACCAGTAAATATAAATTAGTGTATTCTGATGCAACTAACTGTTCGAGCAACACAGTACTGTAGATCGTCTGCGTTAGAGAATCTGTTGTGAGAATCTGTGTTGTACGTTATAAGCTGTTCATGCTAATTAGTACTCTAATAGAAAATACTGTACAGAAATACTAAGGACAGTGATTTGGCATCCAGGAACTTAGGGAGGAGTTTTTATCTCTCTCCATTATACATAGAAAGATTAAACTTGCCACTCTACGTTACAAGCTGTTCGTGCTAATTAGTACACTATAGACTATAGATGTACAGTAACCCCACTGGCCTCCTGCCTCTGGAACATACACTACCCACCTTACCCCCACCCCAAGGGTCATACGCCACCTGCCCCCAGCCCAAGGGCCTTATATCACCCTTCTTGCCTCCCAGATGTGCACCGCAAGGCAGTTGGGTCCGGCCCGATTTATCCTGAAGCATCTGTTTTGGTACTATTGCCAGCCCGGGCACCTCCATCACAATAAAGTACAGCTCCTGACAGTTCTTGTGCTGGGAGCTAAACTGCAGAGTACACATCACTCTTAGGGGCAGATCCAAGCATGTCAGCAAGTCATGTTGGGGCCACTGTGGTTGCAGTAAAGATTCAGACGAACACACCAAGAAGTGTATTAGAAATGTTTTGGGCAATCGCAGGGGGTTGGCAAAAGTGGTTGCATATAGAGACACTGAATTGCTCACATTGGAGGCCATACTCAGACGGATGATCTGCACCTAGCATAGGGCTGGTGAAAGTTTTGATATTGTGACTGCTGGTGGCGTCTAAATATGCGCAAATCATGATTGCTGCATCTGTAGACACTAAAAGTGAGCGTATGTACACCAGGGAATGCACGGTAACAGCATTAGCATAAAGTCACTGATGTAAAACAGCAAGGCTGGCCGCAACTGTATCCAACCTAGAATCAGACCCTATGAGATGGGATCCCTTACCCCTCTGTAGACCACACCCCTTGAACAGACCCCTACCGCCATTAGGGCTGCTCTTATAAATTTCCCGAGCTAGTTTTCCATCCGAGTCCTACCCCGGATGATAAACTTGGGAATCTTAAAATCTCCCTGGGCCTGATTCTGAGATACTATAGGAATAAAAAAAAAAAAGTGCAGTTCTGTAACTGTGTACCTTGGCAAAACCATATTGCACTGCAGGTGGGGCAGCTGTAACGTGCAGAGAGATTTAGATGTGAGAAGTGCGTGTCCAAACTTGAATATATGTAATTGCAGTGTCAAAATAAAGCTGTCCAGCATTTGTGGGCTACATGCAAAAGCAACCAGTATTTACCCTGCATACAAAATAAATGTATTTGCACTCCTTGTATTGCAGCTTGGTTTTCCAGGGGCACAGGTGCTTCCCACCTCACAGTGAGGCCCTCTTTGTCATATTGTAGCAAATAACTTTATTTAGTCATATCATCGAGGATTTTGTGGACAAATGGTCCTGATTTAGAGGTGGACATTGCTGCATCTGCAATAGTGACTGCCGTTGGTACAGCAGGAGTGATAATTAGAGATGTGCACTTTAAATTTTTCGGGTTCTGGTTTTGGGTTCGGTTCCGCGGCCGTGTTTTGGGTTCGACCGCGTTTTGGCAAAACCTCACCGAATTTTTTTTGTCGGATTCGGGTGTGTTTTGGATTCGGGTGTTTTTTTCAAAAAACCCTAAAAAACAGCTTAAATCATAGAATTTGGGGGTCATTTTGATCCCAAAGTATTATTAACCTCAAAAACCATAATTTCCACTCATTTTCAGTCTATTCTGAACACCTCACACCTCACAATATTATTTTTAGTCCTAAAATTTGCACCGAGGTCGCTGGATGACTAAGCTAAGCGACCCTAGTGGCCGACACAAACACCTGGCCCATCTAGGAGTGGCACTGCAGTGTCACGCAGGATGGCCCTTCCAAAAAACACTCCCCAAACAGCACATGACGCAAAGAAAAAAAGAGGCGCAATGAGGTAGCTGTGTGAGTAAGCTAAGCGACCCTAGTGGCCGACACAAACACCTGGCCCATCTAGGAGTGGCACTGCAGTGTCACGCAGGATGACCCTTCCAAAAAACACTCCCCAAACAGCACATGACGCAAAGAAAAAAAGAGGCGCAATGAGGTAGCTGTGTGAGTAAGCTAAGCGACCCTAGTGGCCGACACAAACACCTGGCCCATCTAGGAGTGGCACTGCAGTGTCACGCAGGATGGCCCTTCCAAAAAACACTCCCCAAACAGCACGACGCAAAGAAATAAAGAGGCGCAATGAGGTAGCTGTGTGAGTAAGCTAAGCGACCCTAGTGGCCGACACAAACACCTGGCCCATCTAGGAGTGGCACTGCAGTGTCACGCAGGATGGCCCTTCCAAAAAACACTCCCCAAACAGCACATGACGCAAAGAAAAAAAGAGGCGCAATGAGGTAGCTGTGTGAGTAAGCTAAGCGACCCTAGTGGCCGACACAAACACCTGGCCCATCTAGGAGTGGCACTGCAGTGTCACGCAGGATGGCCCTTCCAAAAAACACTCCCCAAACAGCACATGACGCAAAGAAAAAAAGAGGCGCAATGAGGTAGCTGTGTGAGTAAGCTAAGCGACCCTAGTGGCCGACACAAACACCTGGCCCATCTAGGAGTGGCACTGTAGTGTCACGCAGGATGGCCCTTCCAAAAAACACTCCCCAAACAGCACATGACGCAAAGAAAAAAAGAGGCGCAATGAGGTAGCTGTGTGAGTAAGCTAAGCGACCCTAGTGGCCGACACAAACACCTGGCCCATCTAGGAGTGGCACTGCAGTGTCACGCAGGATGGCCCTTCCAAAAAACACTCCCCAAACAGCACATGACGCAAAGAAAAATGAAAGAAAAAAGAGGTGCAAGATGGAATTGTCCTTGGGCCCTCCCACCCACCCTTATATTTTATAAACAGGACATGCACACTTTAACCAACCCATCATTTCAGTGACAGGGTCTGCCACACGACTGTGACTGAAATGACGGGTTGGTTTGGACCCCCACCGAAAAAGAAGCAATTAATCTCTCCTTGCACAAACTGGCTCTACAGAGGCAAGATGTCCACCTCATCATCATCCTCCGATATATCACCGTGTACATCCCGCTCCTCACAGATTATCAATTCGTCCCCACTGGAATCCACCATCTCAGCTCCCTGTGTACTTTGTGGAGGCAATTGCTGCTGGTCAATGTCTCCACGGAGGAATTGATTATAATTCATTTTAATGAACATCATCTTCTCCACATTTTCTGGAAGTAACCTCGTAAGCCGATTGATGACAAGGTGAGCGGCGGCACTAAACACTCTTTCGGAGTACACACTTGTGGGAGGGCAACTTAGGTAGAATAAAGCCAGTTTGTGCAAGGGCCTCCAAATTGCCTCTTTTTCCTGCCAGTATAAGTACGGACTGTCTGACGTGCCTACTTGGATGCGGTCACTCATATAATCCTCCACCATTCTTTCAATGGGGAGAGAATCATATGCAGTGCCAGTAGACGACATGGCCGTAATCGTTGGCAGGTCCTTCAGTCCGGACCAGATGTCAGCATCAGCAGTCGCTCCAGACTGCCCTGCATCACCGCCAGCGGGTGGGCTCGGAATTCTGAGCCTTTTCCTCGCACCCCCAGTTGCGGGAGAATGTGAAGGAGGAGATGTTGACAGGTCGCGTTCCGCTTGATTTGACAATTTTCTCACCAGCAGGTCTTTGAACCCCAGCAGACTTGTGTGTGCCGGAAAGAGAGATCCAAGGTAGGTTTTAAATCTAGGATCGAGCACGGTGGCCAAAATGTAGTGCTCTGATTTCAACAGATTGACCACCCGTGAATCCTTGTTAAGCGAATTAAGGGCTCCATCCACAAGCCCCACATGCCTAGCGGAATCGCTCTGTGTTAGCTCCTCCTTCAATGTCTCCAGCTTCTTCTGCAAAAGCCTGATGAGGGGAATGACCTGACTCAGGCTGGCAGTGTCTGAACTGACTTCACGTGTGGCAAGTTCAAATGGCAGCAGAACCTTGCACAACGTTGAAATCATTCTCCACTGCGCTTGAGACAGGTGCATTCCACCTCCTATATCGTGCTCAATTGTATAGGCTTGAATGGCCTTTTGCTGCTCCTCCAACCTCTGAAGCATATATAGGGTTGAATTCCACCTCGTTACCACTTCTTGCTTCAGATGATGGCAGGGCAGGTTCAGGCGTTTTTGGTGGTGCTCCAGTCTTCTGTACGTGGTGCCTGTACGCCGAAAGTGTCCCGCAATTCTTCTGGCCACCGACAGCATCTCTTGCACGCCCCTCTCGTTTTTTAAATAATTCTGCACCACCAAATTCAAGGTATGTGCAAAACATGGGACGTGCTGGAATTTGCCCATATTTAATGCACACACAATATTGCTGGCGTTGTCCGATTCCACAAATCCACAGGAGAGTCCAATTGGGGTAAGCCATTCCGCGATGATCTTCCTCAGTTGCCGTAAGAGGTTTTCAGCTGTGTGCGTATTCTGGAAACCGGTGATACAAAGCGTAGCCTGCCTAGGAAAGAGTTGGCGTTTGCGAGATGCTGCTACTGGTGCCGCCGCTGCTGTTCTTGCGGCGGGAGTCCATACATCTACGCAGTGGGCTGTCACAGTCATATAGTCCTGACCCTGCCCTGCTCCACTTGTCCACATGTCCGTGGTTAAGTGGACATTGGGTACAGCTGCATTTTTTAGGACACTGGTGACTCTTTTTCTGAGGTCTGTGTACATTTTCGGTATCGCCTGCCTAGAGAAATGGAACCTAGATGGTATTTGGTACCGGGGACACAGTACCTCCAACAAGTCTCTAGTTGGCTCTGCAGTAATGATGGATACCGGAACCACGTTTCTCACCACCCAGGATGCCAAGGCCTCAGTTATCCGCTTTGCAGCAGGATGACTGCTGTGATATTTCATCTTCCTCGCAAAGGACTGTTGGACAGTCAATTGCTTGGTGGAAGTAGTAAAAGTGGTCTTACGACTTCCCCTCTGGGATGACCATCGACTCCCAGCAGCAACAACAGCAGTGCCAGCAGCAGTAGGCGTTACACGCAAGGATGCATCGGAGGAATCCCAGGCAGGAGAGGACTCGTCAGAATTGCCAGTGACATGGCCTGCAGGACTATTGGCATTCCTGGGGAAGGAGGAAATTGACACTGAGGGAGTTGGTGGGGTGGTTTGCGTGAGCTTGGTTACAAGAGGAAGGGATTTACTGGTCAGTGGACTGCTTCCGCTGTCGCCCAAAGTTTTTGAACTTGTCACTGACTTATTATGAATGCGCTGCAGGTGACGTATAAGGGAGGATGTTCCGAGGTGGTTAACGTCCTTACCCCTACTTATTACAGCTTGACAAAGGCAACACACGGCTTGACAAATGTTGTCCGCATTTCTGTTGAAATACTTCCACACCGAAGAGCTGATTTTTTTGGTATTTTCACCAGGCATGTCAATGGCCATATTCCTCCCACGGACAACAGGTGTCTCCCCGGGTGCCTGACTTAAACAAACCACCTCACCATCAGAATCCTCCTTGTCAATTTCCTCCCCAGCGCCAGCAACACCCATATCCTCCTCATCCTGGTGTACTTCAACACTGACATCTTCAATCTGACTATCAGGAACTGGACTGCGGGTGCTCCTTCCAGCACTTGCAGGGGGCGTGCAAATGGTGGAAGGCGCATGCTCTTCACGTCCAGTGTTGGGAAGGTCAGGCATCGCAACCGACACAATTGGACTCTCCTTGTGGATTTGGGATTTCGAAGAACGCACAGTTCTTTGCTGTGCTTTTGCCAGCTTGAGTCTTTTCATTTTTCTAGCGAGAGGCTGAGTGCTTCCATCCTCATGTGAAGCTGAACCACTAGCCATGAACATAGGCCAGGGCCTCAGCCGTTCCTTGCCACTCCGTGTGGTAAATGGCATATTGGCAAGTTTACGCTTCTCCTCCGACAATTTTATTTTAGATTTTTGAGTCCTTTTTTTACTGATATTTGGTGTTTTGGATTTTACATGCTCTGTACTATGACATTGGGCATCGGCCTTGGCAGACGACGTTGATGGCATTTCATCGTCTCGGCCATGACTAGTGGCAGCAGCTTCAGCACGAGGTGGAAGTCGATCTTGATCTTTCCCTATTTTTGGAACCTCATATTTTAATAGGCACAACTAAAAGGCACCTCAGGTAAACAATGGAGATGGATGGATACTAGTATACTTATGGATGACGAGCGACTGCCGACACAGGTAGCTACAGCCGTGGACTACCGTACTGTGTCTGCTGCTAATATAGACTGGATGATAATGAGATAAAATTAAAATATATATATTTCTCTAACGTCCTAGTGGATGCTGGGGACTCCGAAAGGACCATGGGGAAAAGCGGCTCCGCAGGAGACTGGGCACAAAGTAAAAGCTTTAGGACTAGCTGGTGTGCACTGGCTCCTCCCCCTATGACCCTCCTCCAAGCCTCAGTTAAGATTTTGTGCCCGAACGAGAAGGGTGCAATCTAGGTGGCTCTCCTGAGCTGCTTAGAGTAAAAGTTTAAATAGGTTTTTTTATTTTCAGTGAGACCTGCTGGCAACAGGCTCACTGCATCGAGGGACTAAGGGGAGAAGAAGCGAACTCACCTGCGTGCAGAGTGGATTGGGCTTCTTAGGCTACTGGACATTAGCTCCAGAGGGACGATCACAGGCCCAGCCATGGATGGGTCCCGGAGCCGCGCCGCCGGCCCCCTTACAGAGCCAGAAGAGTGAAGAGGTCCGGAAAATCGGCGGCAGAAGGCGTCCTGTCTTTAATAAGGTAGCGCACAGCACCGCAGCTGTGCGCCATTGCTCTCAGCACACTTCACACTCCGGTCACTGAGGGTGCAGGGCGCTGGGGGGGGCGCCCTGGGACGCAATGAAAATACCTTAAATGGCTAAAAATACATCCCATATAGCTCCTGGGCTATATGGATGTATTTAACCCCTGCCAGTTTTCCACAAAAAAGCGTGAGAAAGGCCGCCAAAAAAGGGGCGGAGCCTATCTCCTCAGCACACAAGCGCCATTTTTTCCTCACAGCTCCGTTGGAGGAAGGCTCCCTGACTCTCCCCTGCAGTCCTGCACAACAGAAACAGGGTAAAACAAGAGAGGGGGGGCACTAAATTGGCATATTAATATATACAGCAGCTATATTAGGGAAAAACACGTATATAAGGTTATCCCTGTATATATATAGCGCTCTGGTGTGTGCTGGCAAACTCTCCCTCTGTCTCCCCAAAGGGCTAGTGGGGTCCTGTCCTCTATCAGAGCATTCCCTGTGTGTGTGCGGTGTGTCGGTACGCTGTGTCGACATGTATGAGGAGGAAAATGGTGTGGAGGCGGAGCAATTGCCTGTGTTAGTGATGTCACCCCCTAGGGAGTCGACACCTGACTGGATGGTCTTATGGAAAGAATTACGTGATAGTGTCGGCACTTTACAAAAGACTGTTGACGACATGAGACAGCCGGCAAATCAGTTAATACCTGTACAGGCGTCTCAAACACCGTCAGGGGCTATAAAACGCCCGTTACCTCAGGTCGATACAGACACTGACACGGACACTGACTCCAGTGTCGACGGTGAGGAAACAAACGTATTTTCCAGTAGGGCCACACGTTACATGATCACGGCAATGAAGGAGGTTTTGAACATTTCTGATACTACAAGTACCACAAAAAAGGGTATTATGTGGGGTGTGAAAAAACTACCCGTAGTTTTTCCTGAATCAGATGAATTAAATGAGGTGTGTGATGAAGCGTGGGTTTCCCCCGATAAAAAACTGCTAATTTCTAAAAAATTATTGGCATTATACCCTTTCCCACCAGAGGTTAGGGCGCGTTGGGAAACACCCCCTAGCGTAGATAAGGCGCTCACACGCTTATCAAAACAAGTGGCGTTACCGTCCCCTGATACGGCCGCCCTCAAGGAACCAGCTGATAGGAAGCTGGAAAATATCCTTAAAAGTATATACACACATACTGGTATTATACTGCGACCAGCAATCGCCTCAGCCTGGATGTGCAGTGCTGGGGTGGCTTGGTCGGATTCCCTGACTGAAAATATTGATACCCTGGACAGGGACAATATATTATTGACTATAGAGCATTTAAAGGATGCATTTCTATATATGCGAGATGCACAGAGGGATATTTGCACTCTGGCATCAAGAGTAAGTGCGATGTCCATTTCTGCCAGAAGAGGATTATGGACGCGACAGTGGACAGGGGATGCGGATTCCAAACGGCATATGGAAGTATTGCCGTATAAAGGGGAGGAGTTATTTGGGGTCGGTCTATCGGACCTGGTGGCCACGGCAACGGCTGGAAAATCCACCTTTTTACCCCAAGTCACCTCGCAGCAGAAAAAGATACCGTCTTTTCAGGCTCAGTCCTTTCGTCCCCATAAGGGCAAGCGGGCAAAAGGCCACTCATATCTGCCCCGGGGCAGAGGAAGGGGAAAAAGACTGCAGCAAACAGCCTCTTCCCACGAACAGAAGCCCTCCCCCGCTTCTGCCAAGTCCTCAGCATGACGCTGGGGCCTTACAAGCGGACTCAGGCACGGTGGGGGCCCGTCTCAAGAATTTCAGCGCGCAGTGGGCACACTCGCAAGTGGACCCCTGGATCCTGCAGGTAGTATCTCAGGGGTACAAATTGGAATTCGAGACGTCTCCCCCTCGCCGGTTCCTGAAGTCTGCTTTACCAACGTCTCCCCCCGACAGGGAGGCGGTATTGGAAGCCATTCACAAGCTGTATTCCCAGCAGGTGATAATCAAGGTACCCCTCCTACAACAGGGAAAGGGGTATTATTCCACGCTGTTTGTGGTACCGAAGCCGGACGGCTCGGTGAGACCCATTTTAAATCTGAAATCCTTGAACACTTACATAAAAAGGTTCAAGTTCAAGATGGAGTCACTCAGAGCAGTGATAGCGAACCTGGAAGAAGGGGACTATATGGTGTCTCTGGACATCAAGGATGCTTACCTCCATGTCCCAATTTGCCCTTCTCACCAAGGGTACCTCAGGTTTGTGGTACAGAACTGTCACTATCAGTTTCAGACGCTGCCGTTTGGATTGTCCACGGCACCCCGGGTCTTTACCAAGGTAATGGCCGAAATGATGATTCTTCTTCGAAGAAAAGGCGTCTTAATTATCCCTTACTTGGACGATCTCCTGATAAGGGCAAGGTCCAGAGAACAGTTAGAGGTCGGAGTAGCACTATCTCAAGTAGTACTACGACAGCACGGATGGATTCTAAATATTCCAAAATCACAGCTGATTCCGACGACACGTCTGCTGTTCCTAGGGATGATTCTGGACACAGTACAGAAAAAGGTGTTTCTCCCGGAGGAGAAAGCCAAGGAGTTATCCGACCTAGTCAGGAACCTCCTAAGACCAGGCCAAGTGTCAGTACATCAATGCACAAGGGTCCTGGGAAAGATGGTGGCTTCTTACGAAGCGATTCCATTCGGCAGATTCCACGCAAGAACTTTTCAGTGGGATCTGCTGGACAAATGGTCCGGATCGCATCTTCAAATGCATCAGCGGATAACCCTGTCTCCAAGGACAAGGGTGTCTCTCCTGTGGTGGTTACAGAGTGCTCATCTCCTAGAGAGCCGCAGATTCGGCATTCAGGATTGGGTCCTGGTGACCACGGATGCCAGCCTGAGAGGCTGGGGAGCAGTCACACAGGGAAGAAATTTCCAGGGCTTGTGGTCAAGCATGGAAACGTCACTTCACATAAATATCCTGGAACTAAGGGCCATTTACAATGCCCTAAGTCAGGCAAGACCTCTGCTTCAGGGTCAGCCGGTGTTGATCCAGTCGGACAACATCACGGCAGTCGCCCACGTAAACAGACAGGGCGGCACAAGAAGCAGGAGGGCAATGATGGAAGTGGCAAGGATTCTTCGCTGGGCGGAGAATCATGTGATAGCACTGTCAGCAGTGTTCATTCCGGGAGTGGACAACTGGGAAGCAGACTTCCTCAGCAGACACGATCTTCACACGGGGGGAGTGGGGACTTCACCCAGAAGTCTTCCACATGATTGTGAACCGTTGGGAAAAACCAAAGGTGGACATGATGGCGTCCCGCCTCAACAAAAAACTGGACAGATATTGCGCCAGGTCAAGGGACCCTCAGGCAATAGCTGTGGACGCTCTGGTAACACCGTGGGTGTACCAGTCAGTGTATGTGTTCCCTCCTCTTCCTCTCATACCAAAAGTACTGAGAATCATAAGAAGGAGAGGAGTAAAGACTATACTCGTGGCTCCGGATTGGCCAAGAAGGACTTGGTACCCGGAAATTCAAGAGATGCTCACGGAAGACCCGTGGCCTCTACCTCTAAGAAAGGACCTGCTCCAGCAGGGACCATGTCTGTTCCAAGACTTACCGCGGCTGCGTTTGACGGCATGGCGGTTGAACGCCGGATCCTGAAGGAAAAAGGCATTCCGGATGAAGTCATCCCTACCCTGATCAAAGCCAGGAAGGATGTAACCATACAACATTATCACCGTATTTGGCGTAAATATGTTGCGTGGTGCGAGGCCAGGAAGGCCCCTACAGAGGAATTTCAACTGGGTCGTTTCCTGCATTTCCTGCAAACAGGACTGTCTATGGGCCTCAAATTAGGGTCCATTAAGGTTCAAATTTCGGCCCTGTCAATATTCTTCCAAAAAGAACTGGCTTCTGTTCCTGAAGTTCAGACGTTTGTCAAGGGAGTACTGCATATACAGCCTCCTTTTGTGCCTCCAGTGGCACCTTGGGATCTCAATGTAGTTTTGGGATTCCTAAAATCACATTGGTTTGAACCACTCACCACTGTGGACTTAAAATATCTCACATGGAAAGTGGTAATGCTGTTAGCCCTGGCTTCAGCCAGGCGTGTCTCAGAATTGGCGGCTTTATCCTATAAAAGCCCTTACCTATTTTTTCATACGGACAGGGCAGAATTGAGGACTCGTCCTCAATTTCTTCCTAAGGTGGTTTCAGCATTTCACTTAAACCAGCCTATTGTGGTGCCTGCGGCTACTAGGGACTTGGAGGATTCCAAGTTGCTGGACGTAGTCAGGGCCCTGAAAATATATGTTTCCAGGACGGCTGGAGTCAGAAAATCTGATTCGCTGTTTATCCTGTATGCACCCAGCAAGCTGGGTGCTCCTGCTTCTAAGCAGACGATTGCTCGTTGGATTTGTAGTACAATTCAGCTTGCACATTCTGTGGCAGGCCTGCCACAGCCAAAATCTGTAAAAGCCCATTCCACACGGAAAGTGGGCTCATCTTGGGCGGCTGCCCGAGGGGTCTCGGCTTTACAACTTTGCCGAGCAGCTACTTGGTCAGGGGCAAACACGTTTGCTAAATTCTACAAATTTGATACCCTGGCTGAGGAGGACCTGGAGTTCTCTCATTCGGTGCTGCAGAGTCATCCGCACTCTCCCGCCCGTTTGGGAGCTTTGGTATAATCCCCATGGTCCTTTCGGAGTCCCCAGCATCCACTAGGACGTTAGAGAAAATAAGAATTTACTTACCGATAATTCTATTTCTCATAGTCCGTAGTGGATGCTGGGCGCCCATCCCAAGTGCGGATTGTCTGCATTACTTGTACATAGTTATTGTTACAAAAATCGGGTTATTGTTGTTGTGAGCCATCTTTTCAGAGGCTCCTTCTGTTATCATGCTGTTAACTGGGTTCAGATCACAAGTTGTACGGTGTGATTGGTGTGGCTGGTATGAGTCTTACCCGGGATTCAAAATCCTTCCTTATTGTGTACGCTCGTCCGGGCACAGTATCCTAACTGAGGCTTGGAGGAGGGTCATAGGGGGAGGAGCCAGTGCACACCAGCTAGTCCTAAAGCTTTTACTTTGTGCCCAGTCTCCTGCGGAGCCGCTATTCCCCATGGTCCTTTCGGAGTCCCCAGCATCCACTACGGACTATGAGAAATAGAATTATCGGTAAGTAAATTCTTATTATATCACACTAGTACTGCAGCCGGACAGGTATATATTATGTAATGACGGACCTGCTGGACACTGTCTGTCAGACTCAGCACTGCAGACTCCTAAAGTAAGCTACTAGTATCAAGAAGATAGAAAAAAAAAAAAACACGGGTAGGTGGTATACAATTATGGATGGACGAGCGACTGCCGACACAGAGGTAGCTACAGCCGTGGACTACCGTACTGTGTCTGCTGCTAATATAGACTGGATGATAATGAGATAAAATTAAAATATATATATATCACACTAGTACTGCAGCCGGACAGGTATATATTATGTAATGACGGACCTGCTGGACACTGTCTGTCAGACTCAGCACTGCAGACTCCTAAAGTAAGCTACTAGTATCAAGAGGATAAAAAAAAAAAAACCACGGGTAGGTGGTATACAATTATGGATGGACGAGCGACTGCCGACACAGAGGTAGCTACAGCCGTGGACTACCGTACTGTGTCTGCTGCTAATATAGACTGGATGATAATGAGATAAAATTAAAATATATATATTTCTCTAACGTCCTAGTGGATGCTGGGGACTCCGAAAGGACCATGGGGAAAAGCGGCTCCACAGGAGACTGGGCACAAAGTAAAAGCTTTAGGACTAGCTGGTGTGCACTGGCTCCTCCCCCTATGACCCTCCTCCAAGCCTCAGTTAAGATTTTGTGCCCGAACGAGAAGGGTGCAATCTAGGTGGCTCTCCTGAGCTGCTTAGAGTAAAAGTTTAAATAGGTTTTTTTATTTTCAGTGAGACCTGCTGGCAACAGGCTCACTGCATCGAGGGACTAAGGGGAGAAGAAGCGAACTCACCTGCGTGCAGAGTGGATTGGGCTTCTTAGGCTACTGGACATTAGCTCCAGAGGGACGATCACAGGCCCAGCCATGGATGGGTCCCGGAGCCGCGCCGCCGCCCCCCTTACAGAGCCAGAAGAGTGAAGAGGTCCGGAAAATCGGCGGCAGAAGGCGTCCTGTCTTTAATAAGGTAGCGCACAGCACCGCAGCTGTGCGCCATTGCTCTCAGCACACTTCACACTCCGGTCACTGAGGGTGCAGGGCGCTGGGGGGGGCGCCCTGGGACGCAATGAAAATACCTTAAATGGCTAAAAATACATCACATATAGCTCCTGGGCTATATGGATGTATTTAACCCCTGCCAGTTTTCCACAAAAAAGCGTGAGAAAGGCCGCCAAAAAAGGGGCGGAGCCTATCTCCTCAGCACACAAGCGCCATTTTTTCCTCACAGCTCCGTTGGAGGAAGGCTCCCTGACTCTCCCCTGCAGTCCTGCACAACAGAAACAGGGTAAAACAAGAGAGGGGGGGGGCACTAAATTGGCATATTAATATATACAGCAGCTATATTAGGGAAAAACACGTATATAAGGTTATCCCTGTATATATATAGCGCTCTGGTGTGTGCTGGCAAACTCTCCCTCTGTCTCCCCAAAGGGCTAGTGGGGTCCTGTCCTCTATCAGAGCATTCCCTGTGTGTGTGCGGTGTGTCGGTACGCTGTGTCGACATGTATGAGGAGGAAAATGGTGTGGAGGTGGAGCAATTGCCTGTGTTAGTGATGTCACCCCCTAGGGAGTCGACACCTGACTGGATGGTCTTATGGAAAGAATTACGTGATAGTGTCGGCACTTTACAAAAGACTGTTGACGACATGAGACAGCCGGCAAATCAGTTAATACCTGTACAGGCGTCTCAAACACCGTCAGGGGCTATAAAACGCCCGTTACCTCAGGTCGATACAGACACTGACACGGACACTGACTCCAGTGTCGACGGTGAGGAAACAAACGTATTTTCCAGTAGGGCCACACGTTACATGATCACGGCAATGAAGGAGGTTTTGAACATTTCTGATACTACAAGTACCACAAAAAAGGGTATTATGTGGGGTGTGAAAAAACTACCCGTAGTTTTTCCTGAATCAGATGAATTAAATGAGGTGTGTGATGAAGCGTGGGTTTCCCCCGATAAAAAACTGCTAATTTCTAAAAAATTATTGGCATTATACCCTTTCCCACCAGAGGTTAGGGCGCGTTGGGAAACACCCCCTAGCGTAGATAAGGCGCTCACACGCTTATCAAAACAAGTGGCGTTACCGTCCCCTGATACGGCCGCCCTCAAGAAACCAGCTGATAGGAAGCTGGAAAATATCCTTAAAAGTATATACACACATACTGGTATTATACTGCGACCAGCAATCGCCTCAGCCTGGATGTGCAGTGCTGGGGTGGCTTGGTCGGATTCCCTGACTGAAAATATTGATACCCTGGACAGGGACAATATATTATTGACTATAGAGCATTTAAAGGATGCATTTCTATATATGCGAGATGCACAGAGGGATATTTGCACTCTGGCATCAAGAGTAAGTGCGATGTCCATTTCTGCCAGAAGAGGATTATGGACGCGACAGTGGTCAGGGGATGCGGATTCCAAACGGCATATGGAAGTATTGCCGTATAAAGGGGAGGAGTTATTTGGGGTCGGTCTATCGGACCTGGTGGCCACGGCAACGGCTGGAAAATCCACCTTTTTACCCCAAGTCACCTCGCAGCAGAAAAAGATACCGTCTTTTCAGGCTCAGTCCTTTCGTCCCCATAAGGGCAAGCGGGCAAAAGGCCACTCATATCTGCCCCGGGGCAGAGGAAGGGGAAAAAGACTGCAGCAAACAGCCTCTTCCCACGAACAGAAGCCCTCCCCCGCTTCTGCCAAGTCCTCAGCATGACGCTGGGGCCTTACAAGCGGACTCAGGCACGGTGGGGGCCCGTCTCAAGAATTTCAGCGCGCAGTGGGCACACTCGCAAGTGGACCCCTGGATCCTGCAGGTAGTATCTCAGGGGTACAAATTGGAATTCGAGACGTCTCCCCCTCGCCGGTTCCTGAAGTCTGCTTTACCAACGTCTCCCCCCGACAGGGAGGCGGTATTGGAAGCTATTCACAAGCTGTATTCCCAGCAGGTGATAATCAAGGTACCCCTCCTACAACAGGGAAAGGGGTATTATTCCACGCTGTTTGTGGTACCGAAGCCGGACGGCTCGGTGAGACCCATTTTAAATCTGAAATCCTTGAACACTTACATAAAAAGGTTCAAGTTCAAGATGGAGTCACTCAGAGCAGTGATAGCGAACCTGGAAGAAGGGGACTATATGGTGTCTCTGGACATCAAGGATGCTTACCTCCATGTCCCAATTTGCCCTTCTCACCAAGGGTACCTCAGGTTTGTGGTACAGAACTGTCACTATCAGTTTCAGACGCTGCCGTTTGGATTGTCCACGGCACCCCGGGTCTTTACCAAGGTAATGGCCGAAATGATGATTCTTCTTCGAAGAAAAGGCGTCTTAATTATCCCTTACTTGGACGATCTCCTGATAAGGGCAAGGTCCAGAGAACAGTTAGAGGTCGGAGTAGCACTATCTTAAGTAGTACTACGACAGCACGGATGGATTCTAAATATTCCAAAATCACAGCTGATTCCGACGACACGTCTGCTGTTCCTAGGGATGATTCTGGACACAGTACAGAAAAAGGTGTTTCTCCCGGAGGAGAAAGCCAAGGAGTTATCCGACCTAGTCAGGAACCTCCTAAGACCAGGCCAAGTGTCAGTACATCAATGCACAAGGGTCCTGGGAAAGATGGTGGCTTCTTACGAAGCGATTCCATTCGGCAGATTCCACGCAAGAACTTTTCAGTGGGATCTGCTGGACAAATGGTCCGGATCGCATCTTCAAATGCATCAGCGGATAACCCTGTCTCCAAGGACAAGGGTGTCTCTCCTGTGGTGGTTACAGAGTGCTCATCTCCTAGAGAGCCGCAGATTCGGCATTCAGGATTGGGTCCTGGTGACCACGGATGCCAGCCTGAGAGGCTGGGGAGCAGTCACACAGGGAAGAAATTTCCAGGGCTTGTGGTCAAGCATGGAAACGTCACTTCACATAAATATCCTGGAACTAAGGGCCATTTACAATGCCCTAAGTCAGGCAAGACCTCTGCTTCAGGGTCAGCCGGTGTTGATCCAGTCGGACAACATCACGGCAGTCGCCCACGTAAACAGACAGGGCGGCACAAGAAGCAGGAGGGCAATGATGGAAGTGGCAAGGATTCTTCGCTGGGCGGAGAATCATGTGATAGCACTGTCAGCAGTGTTCATTCCGGGAGTGGACAACTGGGAAGCAGACTTCCTCAGCAGACACGATCTTCACCCGGGGGAGTGGGGACTTCACCCAGAAGTCTTCCACATGATTGTGAACCGTTGGGAAAAACCAAAGGTGGACATGATGGCGTCCCGCCTCAACAAAAAACTGGACAGATATTGCGCCAGGTCAAGGGACCCTCAGGCAATAGCTGTGGACGCTCTGGTAACACAGTGGGTGTACCAGTCAGTGTATGTGTTCCCTCCTCTTCCTCTCATACCAAAAGTACTGAGAATCATAAGAAGGAGAGGAGTAAAGACTATACTCGTGGCTCCGGATTGGCCAAGAAGGACTTGGTACCCGGAAATTCAAGAGATGCTCACGGAAGACCCGTGGCCTCTACCTCTAAGAAAGGACCTGCTCCAGCAGGGACCATGTCTGTTCCAAGACTTACCGCGGCTGCGTTTGACGGCATGGCGGTTGAACGCCGGATCCTGAAGGAAAAAGGCATTCCGGATGAAGTCATCCCTACCCTGATCAAAGCCAGGAAGGATGTAACCATACAACATTATCACCGTATTTGGCGTAAATATGTTGCGTGGTGCGAGGCCAGGAAGGCCCCTACAGAGGAATTTCAACTGGGTCGTTTCCTGCATTTCCTGCAAACAGGACTGTCTATGGGCCTCAAATTAGGGTCCATTAAGGTTCAAATTTCGGCCCTGTCAATATTCTTCCAAAAAGAACTGGCTTCTGTTCCTGAAGTTCAGACGTTTGTCAAGGGAGTACTGCATATACAGCCTCCTTTTGTGCCTCCAGTGGCACCTTGGGATCTCAATGTAGTTTTGGGATTCCTAAAATCACATTGGTTTGAACCACTCACCACTGTGGACTTAAAATATCTCACATGGAAAGTGGTAATGCTGTTAGCCCTGGCTTCAGCCAGGCGTGTCTCAGAATTGGCGGCTTTATCCTATAAAAGCCCTTACCTAATTTTTCATACGGACAGGGCAGAATTGAGGACTCGTCCTCAATTTCTTCCTAAGGTGGTTTCAGCATTTCACTTAAACCAGCCTATTGTGGTGCCTGCGGCTACTAGGGACTTGGAGGATTCCAAGTTGCTGGACGTAGTCAGGGCCCTGAAAATATATGTTTCCAGGACGGCTGGAGTCAGAAAATCTGATTCGCTGTTTATCCTGTATGCACCCAGCAAGCTGGGTGCTCCTGCTTCTAAGCAGACGATTGCTCGTTGGATTTGTAGTACAATTCAGCTTGCACATTCTGTGGCAGGCCTGCCACAGCCAAAATCTGTAAAAGCCCATTCCACACGGAAAGTGGGCTCATCTTGGGCGGCTGCCCGAGGGGTCTCGGCTTTACAACTTTGCCGAGCAGCTACTTGGTCAGGGGCAAACACGTTTGCTAAATTCTACAAATTTGATACCCTGGCTGAGGAGGACCTGGAGTTCTCTCATTCGGTGCTGCAGAGTCATCCGCACTCTCCCGCCCGTTTGGGAGCTTTGGTATAATCCCCATGGTCCTTTCGGAGTCCCCAGCATCCACTAGGACGTTAGAGAAAATAAGAATTTACTTACCGATAATTCTATTTCTCATAGTCCGTAGTGGATGCTGGGCGCCCATCCCAAGTGCGGATTGTCTGCATTACTTGTACATAGTTATTGTTACAAAAATCGGGTTATTGTTGTTGTGAGCCATCTTTTCAGAGGCTCCTTCTGTTATCATGCTGTTAACTGGGTTCAGATCACAAGTTGTACGGTGTGATTGGTGTGGCTGGTATGAGTCTTACCCGGGATTCAAAATCCTTCCTTATTGTGTACGCTCGTCCGGGCACAGTATCCTAACTGAGGCTTGGAGGAGGGTCATAGGGGGAGGAGCCAGTGCACACCAGCTAGTCCTAAAGCTTTTACTTTGTGCCCAGTCTCCTGCGGAGCCGCTATTCCCCATGGTCCTTTCGGAGTCCCCAGCATCCACTACGGACTATGAGAAATAGAATTATCGGTAAGTAAATTCTTATTATATCACACTAGTACTGCAGCCGGACAGGTATATATTATGTAATGACGGACCTGCTGGACAATGTCTGTCAGACTCAGCACTGCAGACTCCTAAAGTAAGCTACTAGTATCAAGAAGATAGAAAAAAAAAACCACGGGTAGGTGGTATACAATTATGGATGGACGAGCGACTGCCGACACAGAGGCAGCTACAGCCGTGGACTACCGTACTGTGTCTGCTGCTAATATAGACTGGATGATAATGAGATAAAATTAAAATATATATATATCACACTAGTACTGCAGCCGGACAGGTATATATTATGTAATGACGGACCTGCTGGACACTGTCTGTCAGACTCAGCACTGCAGACTCCTAAAGTAAGCTACTAGTATCAAGAGGATAGAAAAAAAAAAACACGGGTAGGTGGTATACAATTATGGATGGACGAGCGACTGCCGACACAGAGGTAGCTACAGCCGTGGACTACCGTACTGTGTCTGCTGCTAATATAGACTGGATGATAATGAGATAAAATTAAAATATATATATATATCACACTAGTACTGCAGCCGGACAGGTATATATTATGTAATGACGGACCTGCTGGACACTGTCTGTCAGACTCAGCACTGCAGACTCCTAAAGTAAGCTACTAGTATCAAGAAGATAGAAAAAAAAAAAACCACGGGTAGGTGGTATACAATTATGGATGGACGAGCGACTGCCGACACAGAGGTAGCTACAGCCGTGGACTACCGTACTGTGTCTGCTGCTTTTATAGACTGGATGATAATGAGATAAAATTAAAATATATATATATATCACACTAGTACTGCTGCCGGACAGGTATATATTATGTAATGACGGACCTGCTGGACACTGTCTGTCAGACTCAGCACTGCAGACTCCAAAAGTAAGCTACTAGTATCAAGAAGATAGAAAAAAAAAAAACCACGGGTAGGTGGTATACAATTATGGATGGACGAGCGACTGCCGACACAGAGGTAGCTACAGCCGTGGACTACCGTACTGTGTCTGCTGCTAATATAGACTGGATGATAATGAGATAAAATTAAAATATATATATATATCACACTAGTACTGCAGCCGGACAGGTATATATTATGTAATGACGGACCTGCTGGACACTGTCTGTCAGACTCAGCACTGCAGACTCCTAAAGTAAGCTACTAGTATCAAGAAGATAGAAAAAAAAAAAACCACGGGTAGGTGGTATACAATTATGGATGGACGAGTGACTGCCGACACAGAGGTAGCTACAGCCGTGGACTACCGTACTGTGTCTGCTGCTAATATAGACTGGATGATAATGAGATAAAATTAAAATATATATATATATCACACTAGTACTGCAGCCGGACAGGCATATATTATGTAATGACGGACCTGCTGGACACTGTCTGTCAGACTCAGCACTGCAGACTCCTAAAGTAAGCTACTAGTATCAAGAAGATAGAAAAAAAAAAACCACGTGTAGGTGGTATACAATTATGGATGGACGAGCGACTGCCGACACAGAGGTAGCTACAGCCGTGGACTACCGTACTGTGTCTGCTGCTAATATAGACTGGATGATAATGAGATAAAATTAAAATATATATATATATCACACTAGTACTGCAGCCGGACAGGTATATATTATGTAATGACGGACCTGCTGGACACTGTCTGCAGAATGCGTTTATAAAAACACCACACGACGAGTGTTTAACTTTTTCAGGCAGACAATCACAATATACTGGTGGTCAGCAGACAATCACAATACTGGTGGTCAGTGGTCACTGGTCAGTCACACTGGCAGTGGCACTCTGGCAGCAAAAGTGTGCACTGTACTTAAAATATGTACTCCTGCTATAACTGCTCCCCAGTCTCCCCCACAATTAAGCTGTGTGAGCAGTGAGCACTCAGCACAGTCAGATAATGATATACAGTATTACATATGATGCAGCACACTGGGCTGAGCACAGATATGGTATGTGACTGTGTCACACTGTGTATCGTTTTTTTTCAGGCAGAGAACGGATTAATTAAACTGGTGGTCACTGGTCACACTATCAGCAGCAAGTAGTACTCCTAATAATATGCTCCCCAAAATTAGTGTCTCTCTCTAGTACTCTAGTCTAAACGGAGAGGACGCCAGCCACGTCCTCTCCCTATCAATCTCAATGCACGTGTGAAAATGGCGGCGACGCGCGGCTCCTTATATAAAATCCGAGTCTCGCGATAGAATCCGAGCCTCGCGAGAATCCGACAGCGGGATGATGACGTTCGGGCGCGCTCGGGTTAACCGAGCAAGGCGGGAAGATCCGAGTCGCTCGGCCCCGTGTAAAAAAACCTGAAGTTCGGGCGGGTTCGGATTCCGAGGAACCGAACCCGCTCATCACTAGTGATAATATGCTATTGCTAGTGTCCACCTTATCATTGTGCACCAGCATGCGATGAACAAGTGATGAGTCACCCATTTCAGTGCAACCTCCTCCAGCTGTTGTAAACACTCCACCATCTGTGTACCATCACTTGCACCATCGACAATTCTGATACCATGTGGGTTGCTCAGTGGATTAATCTGAAATTTATCTAAATATGACCTCTGTGGGGTTCTGCATTTGGGAATGCAGCCACTTTCACTGACACACCAGTGACACATCTATGATATGAAATAAAGAATTAGTTCCTGCGCACATAAGAAGGTATATGACACTACTTATTATGTGTCTTATGGATATAAAGCCAATCCTTCTATTTATAAATAGATAAGGATAATGCTCAAAATCAATTCTTTCAAGTAATTTTTTCAAAGCAGAGATCTCTCAATTGTAGAACATAAATGTCCCAAAAGAGTCAATACAGTCAAAAAGTCAAGAGTTTGATAAATCTCTTATCAGGTCTCCTCCTGAATACTCCAACCACTGGAAATCACAGATGGTAATAAAACTTGTAGTAAGTCGTCCCTACCGTTTTCAATTCTCTGTCAAGGTCCTCAATTAAGGTACATGCAAGACAAATAATGGGGAATCATAGTGCAGACTTAAACAAGTTTATTATTAAAAACAATTTTTACACTTAAAATGCGTACCCAAAGTGACCTTCCAGGAAGGCACAGTAACTGGCATATAGGGGTAATTGTAAAGCCCCCCTATTAGGCTGTACCTTTACCGAATCCTGGGCAGCAGTGAACACCAATGCGTTGCAACCAATAGGGTCTTGCATATATATATATATACATACACATACCAAATCTTTCTTGGGTTCAACTTTAGCAGAAAATGGTTGGGGGTTGAGGAAGGGGGGGGGGGGAGGGGGGGGCAGAGTCTTAATTGTACCGGGCCCCAAGATTTCTGTTGCTGGCCCTGCATACTGCAAAGTATCATGGTACTAAAATATAATAATTGACGCTGGACTGTAAGTATTGTAACAGTTAACCTATGCCTCAAAAAACATATGTAAGATAATTATATTCATGCAATAGTTAAAATAAAGGCAAAAAACTCACTCCTACTGTATAAACCTGATTTAGTAAATAATTCCTGTACTGAAGCTTTGACTGAATCACCTATTTCTTAGCTGCTGTGCATATTAGTAGAACTAGAATATTACACTCATTTCAGTGCTCAAAGTAATAACTATATTTCTGCATCAGCTTTATGATGAGCACGGTGAAGCAGAAATGCTGCAATGTGATAATCATCCACAGAGGGCTGATAAGAATTGACATTTACCATGTCTTCCAACAGTCCTGATTTCAGGGCTCAGTCTTGCTACACCAATTGGGACTGCATTGTGCAGCGCAATAGGACTTATGTAGGCGAAAAGATAAGCCATGTTAAAAAAGGAAATTTCGATTCAATACATTAAAAACTCTTTACAAAAGATATATTCCGTGAATGGGGGTGTAAAATGCCAGGTACATACTGAGAATTAGATGCTTAAATTTACTATATTAACTATTTTATAAAAGGCTTTGCATTAATCCATAACTAAAACTTTTATATATACTGAATGTAAGTACATAGTTATTATACACCATTTGCAAGATATCTCACCCCCCCCCCCCCCCCCAAAAAAAACACACCAGTTTAAGGGTGTACCCACAAATATTAAGGATCCCCCAAATCTAACATGTAATAACTGCGGCCCCTCCATTTTAGACTATAATTAGTCCCCATAGGCTTCTATGGGGGCTGCTATCAATCGGTTAAAGAGTTAGTCTATAGTAGCCTGAGATGGCAAGAGTTGGAGGCTAAATTCACATGATAATGTACATTTTCACGTTGTGAATATAGGTGTTAAATATTTATCACATCTACTGTACATTAATAATGCGGATTTAGGTAAATATTCTCATTAATAAGTAGATCTAAATGTATTACTAGTTCTATGAGTTGTTGTTGTTTTTTTTTTTTTTTTACTATTTAATTTATGAGTTGCTGTATAATGTTTGAGTTATTGTGTTTTATTGGTATTTTTTGCATCACAATAACAAGTTTTCATTTTCTATGGATGTATAGAATTTCAAACAATTAAACGCATCCTCATTAAAATCAGAATGATTATATGTGTTTTTACATTATAGTAATTATTTTTAAAAATGCATTTATCCCTGAGTCGTCAAGGTACAGTGCTTTACTTAAAGACCAACTTCTAGAACTCATTGACTGAATACAGTATATCCTGTTGTCAGGGCGAAGAAATCGATCAGCTGCCTCATACCAGCAAGTACACAACATACCTAATGGTCATCTCTAATAGTAACTCTGCTGGGTTTTTATTAAAATGTTTCCTCATAGTGTGAACACTGACAGAAAGTAAGGCTGTGACACACAGTTCATCTGCTCAGTGGTTTACAAATGAAACATTATTCTTGCCTGCCATAGCGCTACATTCCACAGAACAGGTATATAAAGCTATCACATTATGTTTCTGAGCCTCCAAATGTCTTCATAAAGTGGTTATGATATATATATATATATATATATATATATATATATATTTTTTTTTTTTTAATATATATATATATATATATATATATATATATATATTTATTTATTTACTTTGTAGTCAGTCCGGTGATTGTATGTACATAACGATCAGTAGTACTGCCCAGGTGCCATCCGTCACATGGTATGGATACAGGAACATGGATATATATATATATATATATATATATATATATATATATATATATATAAATGTGATGCGGCGGCACTCAAGCACTCTGAGTAAAGAGTTAAATGCAGCATTATTTGTCCTATGGCGTTTTTGGGATTTACCCCGTCGTCAGGGACAGGCGTTCACGATACATAACAAACATACAAGAAATTTCTACCTGGGAGACAATTACACAAATGGACTCACCTGTCCGGCGCCGCCATCCACGTCAGGGTCGCCAAACGGAAATCTTGGTATCCGGACACTGACGTCAGCAGACCGCGCCGGACCGGCGTTACAGCGGAAGTGACAGTGCATTACTAGGAGACACCTGTAACAATAACAAACATAAAACATGAATAATGCTCAATAATAAAAACATATAGTGACTTCTACCAAGCAATGAGATACTTCAATATAGTTACTGGTCCTGCTTAGACCGTAAGGCAAATCACATTATAATCCTAGAGTAAATGAATTAATATTATAGTACTCCACTCATCATAGGGGTTAAATATAGACCCCAACAAACGTTGGGGCCCAAAAAAAATCAAGATTATAGATAGCATTGTAAACTTAAATGTTCATTAAGCCCACCCGGTGATATAGTATTGAGCTTGAATATACAACTGCTTTCTCGTTGTAATAATAGCTTTTTTCTGTCACCCCCCCCCCCCTAACCTGTAGGGATAAGGGTACATGATCTATAATAATTGTGCGCATGCTGGCAATACTGTGTCGTGCCTGCGCGCAATGACTTGCCACTGCTTGATCACTGGTGCCTTTCTCCAAGGCATGTTTAATGGTGCTCGATGGAGAGCCATCCGCTCCCGAAACTGGGTCTTGCCCACATAGGCTAAACTCAGGGACATTTCAACATGTATATTACATGGGTTTGTTGTACATGTAACCCTATGCTGGATCTTAAAACATTTTCCAGTATGCGGATGACTAAAAGAAGATCCTGTTAGTAGGGTATTACATGTGGCATAGCCCAAGCATCTAAAGCAACCCAGTTGGGGTAGAAGGAAATGGGATTGTTGTTTTTTAGTTAATATGGATACATCAAGCTTAACGACCTTATCTGCAAGATTACTGCCCCGTTTATAACTTGGAAGCAGTTGAGTATTAAGTAATGCGGGTAAGTCTGGGTCCGTATTAACTATAGGCCATCATTTTTTGGCCCGTTTAGTAGTATTATCTGTAACCACCGTATACTTATTAACCCAGGGAATTTTTGGTCGTGCCGCTAATTGTTAGTACGTATCATCACCCATACGGTGTCACAACTGAGGGCCTGAGCTGACGGGAGGCAGCCTCAGTTGTAGGGGCTGAGATGTAACGGAACCTGGGAGGTTGTATCAGACCCCTAGACATGTAAGTAACATGTAGAATAACTGCCCGAAGGCGTGACCACGACAACCAGGATAAAAGTCAATGATGTTTATTATGACAAACTCCGTAACACAGCAGCAGTAAAAGGAAACATAAAAGTCAACAGAGGATAAATACAATTCCTGGGTACTACAGGGTGGCAAGGGCCACAGGCACTGGTAGTGTGAGACAGTTCTTATAATCTTCTAGTTGGAAAGTCCTTACCAGGCCTGACTGTAGCAATGGAGAGAACCCAGGATCGTACCAGCTGATGTTCCAGGAAAGGCTGGGCTGCTGAAGGTAAAACGGCTGCTGTGGATACTGGCTGGAACCAGACTGTTGTTGGTACGGAGTGGATACTGGCTGGAACCAGTTAAATAATAAACGAACTTGAGAGCGATGAAATAATAATGAAGTTTGGAGTTTGAGAGCGGTGAAATAATAATACCGGTGGAGAGTGGTAAACTGCAGAAAAGGACACCGGCCCTTTAAGAGAAGCTATACACTGCTGGAAGCTGGGCTGGAAGCAGGTGATTGTTTGAGAGCGGTGAAATAATAATACCGGTGGAGAGTGGTAAACTGCAGAAAGGACACCGGCCCTTTAAGAGAAGCTGTACACTGCTGGAAGCTGGGCTGGAAGCAGGTGATTGTTGTAGCTGGAAACAGGTGAGTCCAGAATGGATCGGAGAGTCAGGCTACACCGCAGATGGAATGCTGGTGCGGGTCTCTATAGCAGAAGTCTGGAGACAGGAGCTGGAACCTGGAAGACAACCACAGGAGAGAGACAAACTGGAACTAGGTTAGACAACCAAAGCACTGACGCCTTCCTTGCTCAGGCACAGCATACTTATACCTGCAGCAAGGAAGGGGTTGGCTAGGCAATTATGCAAATCAATAATACAGACAGCAGATTGGTGGAAATGATCAGATGACAAAATCCAAGATGGCTGCGCCCATGCAGACACTTGGAGGGAAGTTTGGTTTGTAATCCATGTGAGAATTGAAACAGCAATGGCGGCGCCGGCCACAGGAGACAGGAGACGCCAGACTGATGAATTCACATCCAAACCACGCGGGCACAGCGGAGGCCGCGGCTGACGTAATCGCCACTCTGACACTTTGCATGCAGAAACTCAGGGACGGCGGCGGAGGCCGCGGGAGACGCCATGCCAGATGTAATATGGCGTTTACTGTGACCGCGTCTCAGAGAGACAGGAGAGGATGCAGGAATGTAAACATCAGGATAACAGATGGGATCCGGTCCTGGAGCGCTGAGCCAGCCTTAGGAGGCATCTGAAGGGTAAGTAATGGCGTCCAGATACCCGGATCGTGACAGCACCCCCCCCTTTAGGAGTGGCCCCAGGACACTTCTTAGGCTTTAAAGGAAACTTTGCGTGGAAATTTCGGACCAAGGCAGGAGCATGGACGTCTGAGGCATTGGTCCAAGAGCGTTCTTCAGGACCATAGCCCTTCCAGTCAATGAGGTATTGTAACTGACCGTAACGGAAACGTGAGTCCAAAATCTTGGCCACCTCGTACTCGACTCCCCGTTGAGTCTGAACTTTGGGAGCTGGAGGAAGTGCGGAATGAAACCGATTCAGGATCAGCGGTTTCAACAAAGAAACATGAAATGTCCTGGGTATTTTCAAGAAGGATGGTAACTGTAACCTGTAGGCAACAGGATTGATGATTTGTTCAATCTTGAAGGGTCCGATGTAGCGAGGTGCAAATTTCATGCTGGGAACTCTCAACCTCAAATTCTTCGTGGACAGCCACACACGATCACCCACCTTGAGAGCAGGAACCGCTCTACGCTTCCTATCGGCAAACTTCTTATACCTGAATGAGGCTTTAAGCAGGGCTGCGCGGACGTTCCTCCAGTTATTTGAAAACTGACGCAAGGTGACATCCACTGCTGGAACAGAAGTTGCGGGAAGCGGTTGGAATTCTGGGACTTTAGGGTGGAATCCATAATTAATGAAGAATGGTGTAGAAGAAGATGAGGAATGGTATTGATTGTTGTGGCTGAACTCGGCCCAAGGAAGGAGTTGAACCCAGTCATCTTGAGAGGAAGACACATATATACGGAGGAAGGCCTCCAAGTCCTGATTCACCCTCTCGGTTTGACCATTGGTCTGAGGATGGTAAGCCGTGGAAAACTTTAACTTGACTTGGAGGGCTTGACACAAACTTCGCCAAAATTTGGCTACAAATTGTACTCCACGATCCGAGATGATCTCTTCAGGAAGACCGTGAAGTCGGAAGATCTCTTGTATAAACACTTGAGCCAACTTGGAAGCTGACGGAAGACCGGTGAGAGGGATGAAATGTGCCATCTTGGTGAACCGGTCAACTACCACCCAGATGGTATTAAACTTGTTGCAGATAGGTAGATCGGAAACAAAGTCCATCGACAAATGGGTCCAAGGTCGACGGGGAACAGATAATGGAACCAGTTGCCCCGCAGGCGACTGGCGGGAGACTTTGTGTTGGGCACACTTTGGGCAGGAGGCAATAAATTCCATAACGTCCTTCTTCAGAGTTGGCCACCAGTAGGACCTAGAAATAAATTCAAGGGTTTTCTGAATGCCTGTATGTCCAGCAAAACGGGAAGCATGGGCCCAATGCATGAGCTTCTTCCTTAGAACTGGCTTAACAAAACTTTTCCCTGGTGGAGGCGTAGAGTCCATCCCTACCGTGGAGAATGCCAACGGATTAATAATAGGATGCTTGTCTGCAGACTCGGACTCATTTTCTTGCTCCCATGAGCGGGAAAGGGCATCGGCCTTACGATTCTGAGAACCCGGACAGAACTGGAGTTTAAAGTCAAACCTAGAGAAGAAAAGTGCCCATCTGGCCTGACGAGGATTCAGACATTGTGCGCCTTTGAGATATAAAAGATTTTTGTGGTCGGTAAGTATGGTGATTGAGTGGGAAGCTCCCTCCAACAGGTATCTCCACTCCTCCAGAGCGAGCTTGATGGCTAGCAACTCCTGATCGCCAATGGCATAGTTGCGCTCAGCTGGGGAGAACTTCCGGGAGAAGAAACTGCAAGGATGTAGATGTCCATCTTTGGCCCTCTGGGATAACACTGCTCCTACTCCAACGGAGGAGGCATCTACCTCTAAGATAAAAGGAGAGTCGGTGTCGGGCTGTTTCAGAACTGGTGCAGAGATGAACCGTTGCTTCAGAAGGTGAAAGGCCTGTGTAGCTTCCTCGGACCACTTGGACGGATTAGCACCTTTCTTGGTTAATGCAGTGATAGGCGCCACAATGGTGGAAAAGTCTCGTATAAATTTTCTATAATAATTGGCGAACCCTAAGAACCTCTGGACCCCTTTGAGGCTTAAGGGTATAGGCCAATTCTGGATTGCTTGGAGTTTCTCAGGATCCATCTCTAGTCCGGAACCGGACACAATGTAACCTAGAAACGGAATGGTTTTAACTTCAAACACACACTTCTCCAATTTACAATAGAGGTGATTGACACGGAGACGGGAAAGAACCTCTTTTACCCAGAAACGATGATCTTCGAGATTATTAGCAAAGATGAGGATGTCGTCTAGATAAACCACGACATGGCGGTACAAGATGTCCCTGAAAATCTCATTCACGAAGTGCTGGAAGACTGCTGGAGCGTTGCTCAATCCGAAGGGCATGACGAGGTACTCATAATGTCCGTCACGGGTGTTAAAGGCGGTCTTCCACTCGTCACCCTCACGGATTCGGATGAGATTGTAGGCACCCCTCAAGTCCAGCTTTGTGAAAATAGTTGCACCACTAACTCTATCAAAGAGCTCGGTAATCAGGGGTAAAGGGTATCGGTTCTTGACGGTAATGTCGTTCAGACCTCTGTAGTCGATGCACGGACGCAGACCACCGTCTTTCATCTTAACGAAGAAGAAGCCTGCGCCGGCTGGAGAAGAAGATGGTCGGATGAAACCCTTCGCCAGGTTCTCTTTGATGTACTCTTCCATGGAGTGTGTCTCAGGCAGAGACAACGGATAAGTTCGGCCTCGCGGTGGAACCTTCCCTGGAATGAGGTCGATCGGGCAGTCCCATTCTCTATGAGGAGGAAGGATATCAGCAGAGGCTTTACTGAACACGTCCGTGAAGTCTTGATGTGGAGGAGGCGGAACATCAGATGACCTGGGGAAGGAAGAACAAACAGGAAGAACTTTGGCTAAACAAGTCTCAGCACAGGAGGGACCCCATGCCAGTATTTGCGTAGTCGTCCAGTCAATTGATGGGTTGTGGAGACGGAGCCATGGAAGGCCTAAAACCACTGGATGTGTGGCTCTTGGAATCACTAAAAAAGAAATATACTCAGAATGAAGAACTCCCACTCTCAGACGAACTGGAAGAGTCCTTAAGGAAATTACTGCGTCAAAAATCTTGCTGCCATCCACGGCAGTCAAAGAGATGGACGAGGACAGTCTCTCGGTGGGTAGGGACCACCGTTTAACATAAGCTTCGGTTATGAAATTCCCAGCTGCTCCGGAATCAAGGAGGGCAATGACGTTCCTGTAACGTTGAGCAATTTGGAGCGACACTGGGAGGTTACAGTCATGAGGAGATGGAGAGGAGATCATTACTCCTAGCCGGCCCTCTCCTTGGCGAGCTAGGATCTGGAGTTTCCCGGACGTTTGGGACAGGCATTGATAGTGTGCGACGGAGCTGCACAGTAGAGACAGAGAGACTCAGAGAGACGTCTTCGGCGCTCAGCGGGAGATAGACGGGAACGACTAATTTGCATAGGCTCATCTTTGGATGGAGATGGTTGACGAGGAGGAGGAGCAGAAGATTTAGGAGTAGATGATCTTCCTCGCTCGGTTGCTCGCTCTCTGAAACGTAGATCAACCTTCGTGCAAAGAGAAATTAGCTCATCCAACTTAGAGGGCAAATCTCTGGTAGCTAACTCATCCTTGATGCGTTCTGATAAGCCATGCCAGAATGCAGCATACAGGGCCTCGTCGTTCCATGCCAGTTCGGATGCCAGGATTTTAAACTGTATAAGATACTGTCCCACAGTACGTGTTCCCTGGCGTAAACGGAGAATCTCAGATGAAGCAGATATTATCCGGCCTGGCTCGTCGAAGATGCGCCTGAATGTAGCTACAAAGTCAGTATAGGAGGATAGCAGGGGATCAGACTTCTCCCATAAAGGTGATGCCCAGTCAAGGGCTGAGCCACTGAGAAGGGAGATGATATAGGCAATTTTGGTACGGTCACTGAAGAAATTGCCAGGTAGAAGCTCAAAGTGGATTTCACATTGATTGAGAAATCCCCTGCAGAACCTTGGAGATCCATCAAATTTTGCTGGCGTTGGAAGATGAAGATGTGGACTGGAAATGGGTAAGGTGGGTGGGGTTACAGCTGGTGTCACTGTAGTGGACGCACCGGACGTGCCAGGTCCACAGAGGGTCGTTTGAATCCCATCCAGCCGTGTAGAGAGATCCTGGAGACAGCGGATGATGTGGCCCTGTGCAGCCTCCTGATGTTCAAGTCGGGCTGCCAGTTCTTGCATCGGCCTGGCCGCTTGATCCTGGTCTCCGGCTGGATTCATTAGGTCAGTGCTTACTGTCACAACTGAGGGCCTGAGCTGACGGGAGGTAGCCTCAGTTGTAGGGGCTGAGATGTAACGGAACCTGGGAGGTTGTATCAGACCCCTAGACATGTAAGTAACATGTAGAATAACTGCCCGAAGGCGTGACCACGACAACCAGGATAAAAGTCAATGATGTTTATTATGACAAACTCCGTAACACAGCAGCAGTAAAAGGAAACATAAAAGTCAACAGAGGATAAATACAATTCCTGGGTACTACAGGGTGGCAAGGGCCACAGGCACTGGTAGTGTGAGACAGTTCTTATAATCTTCTAGTTGGAAAGTCCTTACCAGGCCTGACTGTAGCAATGGAGAGAACCCAGGATCGTACCAGCTGATGTTCCAGGAAAGGCTGGGCTGCTGAAGGTAAAACGGCTGCTGTGGATACTGGCTGGAACCAGACTGTTGTTGGTACGGAGTGGATACTGGCTGGAACCAGTTAAATAATAAACGAACTTGAGAGCGATGAAATAATAATGAAGTTTGGAGTTTGAGAGCGGTGAAATAATAATACCGGTGGAGAGTGGTAAACTGCAGAAAAGGACACCGGCCCTTTAAGAGAAGCTATACACTGCTGGAAGCTGGGCTGGAAGCAGGTGATTGTTTGAGAGCGGTGAAATAATAATACCGGTGGAGAGTGGTAAACTGCAGAAAGGACACCGGCCCTTTAAGAGAAGCTGTACACTGCTGGAAGCTGGGCTGGAAGCAGGTGATTGTTGTAGCTGGAAACAGGTGAGTCCAGAATGGATCGGAGAGTCAGGCTACACCGCAGATGGAATGCTGGTGCGGGTCTCTATAGCAGAAGTCTGGAGACAGGAGCTGGAACCTGGAAGACAACCACAGGAGAGAGACAAACTGGAACTAGGTTATACAACCAAAGCACTGACGCCTTCCTTGCTCAGGCACAGCATACTTATACCTGCAGCAAGGAAGGGGTTGGCTAGGCAATTATGCAAATCAATAATACAGACAGCAGATTGGTGGAAATGATCAGATGACAAAATCCAAGATGGCTGCGCCCATGCAGACACTTGGAGGGAAGTTTGGTTTGTAATCCATGTGAGAATTGAAACAGCAATGGCGGCGCCGGCCACAGGAGACAGGAGACGCCAGACTGATGAATGCACATCCAAACCACGCGGGCACAGCGGAGGCCGCGGCTGACGTAATCGCCACTCTGACACTTTGCATGCAGAAACTCAGGGACGGCGGCGGAGGCCGCGGGAGACGCCATGCCAGATGTAATATGGCGTTTACTGTGACCGCGTCTCAGAGAGACAGGAGAGGATGCAGGAATGTAAACATCAGGATAACAGATGGGATCCGGTCCTGGAGCGCTGAGCCAGCCTTAGGAGGCATCTGAAGGGTAAGTAATGGCGTTCAGATACCCGGATCGTGACATACGGTCATCAAGAAGAGACTGCCTTGACATATGCATCACCTTCGTTTTGGTGGCTAGTAATTCTTTAATGGGATAGACCCTATTAGCAAACTTGTCAACCACGTTGGTGATTTCAATATCTGCCTTTTTAGAGTCAGACATAATCCTGCAAGCCCTTAGGAACTGGGAAAAAGGTAATCCCTTACGTAAGGAGATAGGGTGAAAAATGTCATGGCACAATAAAGAATTCCTATCTGTGGGTTTGACGTACAGTGAAGTAGAAAAACACTCTAACACGTAGGAGATCAGTACATCTAGGAAGTGTATCTGTTTTTTGATCCATTGTATAGGTGAATTTAACTACACTATCCGATGCATTTTGCTCATCTAGGAGATTTTTAAGGGTGACAAGGAGGCCCCTCCAAAATATTAAGAGGTCATCAATATATCTCCTATAAAAGTATACTTCAGATTAGAGATGTGTACCGGACACTTTTCGGATTTTGTGTTTTGGTTTTGGATTCGGTTCCGCGGTCGTGTTTTGGATTCGGACGCGTTTTGGCAAAACCTCCCTTTTGAATTTTTATCGGACTCGGATGCGTTTTGGATTCGGGTGTTTTTTTTCAAAAAACCCTCAAAAACAGCTTAAATCATAGAATTTGGGGGTAATTTTGATCCTATAGTATTATTAACCTCAATAACCATAATTTCCACTCATTTCCAGTCTATTCTGAACACCTCACTCCTCACAATATTATTTTTAGTCCTAAAATTTGCACAGAGGTCGCTGGGGGTAAGCTAAGCGACCCAAGTGGGCGGCACAAACACCTGGCCCATCTAGGAGTGGCACTGCAGTGTCAGACAGGATGGCACTTAAACAGATAGTCCCCAAACACCACATGATGCAAAGATAAATAAAAAGGTGCAAGATGGAATTGTCCTTGGGCCCTCCCACCCATTCTTATGTTGTATAAACAGGACATGCACATTTTTACAAACCAATCATTTCAGCGATAGGGTCTGCCACATGACTGTGGCTGAAATGACTGGTTGGTTTGGGCCCCCACCAAAAAAGAAGCAATCAATCTCTCCTTGCACAAACTGGCTCTACAGAGGCAAGATGTCCACCTCATCCTCATCCCCCGATTCCTCACCCCTTTCACTGTGTACATCCTCCTCCTCACAGAGTATTAATTCGTCCCCACTGGAATCCACCATCACAGGTTCCTGTGTACTTTCTGGAGGCAATTGCTGGTAATTGTCTCCACTGAGGAATTTATTATAATTAATTTTGATGAACATCATCTTCTCCACATTTTCTGGAAGTAACCATTTACGCCGATCGTTGACAAGGTGACCGGCTGCACTAAACACTCTTTCGGAGTACACACTGTAAGGGGGGGGGGGGGGGGGGCAACTTAGGTAAAATAAAGCCATTGTGTGCAAGGGCCTCCAAATTGCCCCTTTTTCCTGCCAGTATACGTACGGACCGTCTGACATGCTACTTGGATGCTGTCACTCATATAATCCTCCACCTTTCTTTCAATGGTGACATAATCATATGCAGTGACAATAGACGACATGTCAGTAATCGTTGGCAGGTCCTTCAGTCCAGACTAGATGTCAGCACTTGCTCCTGACTGCCCTGCATCATCGCCAGCGGGTGGTTTTGGAAATTTTATCCTTTTCCTGGCAGCTCCAGTGGCGGTAGAAAATGAAGGAGGAGCTGTTGGCGGGTCACGTTCCGCTTGACTTGACAATTGTCTCACCAGCAGGTCTTTGAACATCTGCAGACTTGTGTCTGCCGGAGAGATACAACGTAGGCTTTAAACCTAGGATCGAGCACAGTGGCCAAAATGTAATGCTCTGATTTCAACAGATTGACCACCCGTGAATCCTGGTTAAGCGAATGAAGGGCTCCATCCACAAGTCCCATATGCCTAGCGGAATTGCTCCGTTTTGGCTCCTCCTTCAATCTTTCCAGCAGCTTCTGCAAAAGCCTGATGAGGGGAATTACCTGCTTAGGCTGGCAGTGTCTGAACTGACTTCACGTGTGGCAAGTTCAAAGGGTTGGAGAACCTTGCACAACATTGAAATCATTCTCCACTGCGCTTGAGTCAGGTGCATTCCCCCTCCTTTGCCTATATCGTAGGCAGATGTATAGGCTTGAATGGCCTTTTGCTGCTTCTCCATCCTCTGAAGCATATAGAGGGTTGAATTCCACCTCGTTACCACCTCTTGCTTCAGCTGATGGCAGGGCATGTTCATGAGTGTTTGCTGGCGCTCCAGTCTTCGGCACGCGGTGGCTGAATGCCGAAAGTGGCCCGCAATTTTTCGGGCCACCGACAGCATCACCTGCACGCCCCTGTCGTTTTTCAGAAAATTGTGCACCACCAAATTAATTGTATGTACAAAACATGGGACGTGCTGGAATTTGCCCACATGTAATGCACGCACAATATTGGTGGCGTTGTCCGATATCACAGGAGAGTCCAATTGGGGTAAGCCAATCTGCGATGATGTTCCTCAGTTTCTGTAAGAGGTTGTCAGCTGTGTGCCTCTTATGGAAAGTGGTGATACAAAGCGTAGCCTGCCTAGGAACGAGTTGGCGTTGCGAGATGCTGCTACTGGTGCTGCTGCTGTTGTTGCTGCGGGAGGCAATACATCTACCCAGTGGGCTGTCACAGTCATATAGTCCTTAGTCTGCCCTGCTACACTTGTCCACATGTCCGTGGTTAAGTGGACAGTGGGTACAACTGCAGTTTTTAGGACACTGGTGACTCTTTTTCTGACGTCTGTGTACATTCTCGGTATCGCCTGCCTAGAGAAGTGGAACCTAGATGGGATTTGGTACCGGGGACACACTACCTCAAGCAATTCTCTAACTCCCTGTGAACTAACGGTGGATACCGGTTGCACGTCTAACACCAACATAGTTGTCAAGACCTGAGTTATCCGCTTTGCAGCAGGATGACTGCTGTGATATTTCATCTTCCTCGCAAAGGACTGTTGGACAGTCAATTGCTTACTGGAAGTAGCACAAGTGGTCTTCCGACTTCCCCTCTGGGATGACGATCGACTCCCAGCAGCAACAACAGCAGCGCCAGCAGCAGTAGGCGTTCCACTCAAGGATCCATCGGAGGAATCCCAGTTAGGAGAGGACTCATCAGACTTGCCAGTGACATGGCCTGCAGGACTATTGGCATTCCTGTCTAAGAAGGAAATTGACATTGAGGGATTTGGTGGTGTGGTTTGCAGGAGCTTGGGTATAAGAGGAAGAGGGGATTTAGTTGTCAGTGGACTGCTTCCGCTGTCACCCAAAGTTTTTGAACTTGTCAATGACTTCTGATGAATGCGCTCCAGGTGACGTATAAGGGAGGATGTTCCTAGGTGGTTAACGTCCTTACCCCTACTTATTACAGCTTGACAAAGGCAACACACGGCTTGACACCTGTTGTTCGCATTTCTGTTGAAATAATTCTACACCGAAGAGGTGATTTTTTTGGTATTTTGACCAGGCATGTCAATGGCCTTAATCATCCCACGGACAACAGGTGTCTCCCGGGGTGCCTGACTTAAACAAACCACCTCACCATCAGAATCCTCTCGTCAATTTCCTCCTCAGCACCAGCAACACCCATATCCTCATCCTGGTGTACTTCAACAGTGACATCTTCAATTTGAATATCAGGAACTGGACTGTGGGTGCTCCTTCCAGCACTTGCAGGGGGCGTGCAAATGGTGGAAGGAGCCACCTCTTCCCTTCCAGTGTTGGGAAGGTCAGGCATCGCATCCGCCAACACATTTGGACTCTCCTTGGGGATTTGTGATTTAGAACGCACAATTCTTTGCTGTGCTTTTGCCAGCTTAACTCTTTTCATTTTTCTAGCGGGAGGATGAGTGCTTCCATCGTCATGTGAAGCTGAACCACTAGTCATGAGGAACATAGTAGAGCGCCTTAGCCGTTCCTTGCCACTCCGTGTCGTAAATGGCATATTGGCAAGTGTACGCTTCTCCTCAGACGATTTTAATTTAGATTTTTGGGTCATTTTACTGACTTTTGCTTTTTGGATTTTACATGCGCTCTACTATGACATTGGGCATCGGCCTTGGCAGACGACGTTGATGGCATTTCATCATCTCTGCCATGACTAGTGGCAGCAGCTTCAGCATTAGGTGGAAGTGGATCTTGATCTTTCCCTATTTTACCCTCCACATTTTTGTTCTCCATTTTTTAATGTGTGGAATTATATGCCAGTAATATTTCTGGAATTCGACGGCCATAATGTCTGGAATTAGATACCACTAGATAGATACCAGATACCACTGTGACTGGAATGATGATGACCTATGCACAGTGACAGGACACTACCACAGCACCCTACAGCAGCAAGATGCAGCACAAGACACTGGACTAGTATATTAGTAATGTACTGTAGTATTACTGAGCACCACAATGCAGCACAAGACAATGAGCAGTGGTACTGAGCACTGATGATGATACTACTGAGAACTGACACTGAGCAGCAAGATACAGCACAAGACACTGGACTAGTATATTAGTAATGTACTGTAGTATTACTGAGCACCACAATGCAGCACAAGACAATGAGCAGTGATACTGAGCACTGATGAGGATACTACTGAGAACTGACACTGAGCAGCAAGATGCAGCACAAGACACTGGACTAGTATATCAGTAATGTACTGTAGTATTACTGAGCACCACAATGCAGCACAAGACAACGAGCAGTGATACTGAGCACTGATGAGGATACTACTGAGAACTGACACTGAGCAGCAAGATGCAGCACAAGACACTGGACTAGTATATTAGTAATGTACTGTAGTATTACTGAGCACCACAATGCAGCACAAGACAATGAGCAGTGATACTGAGCACTGATGAGGATACTACTGAGAACTGACACTGAGCAGCAAGATGCAGCACAAGAGAGACACACTACTAGTATTACTGAGCAGCAATAAGTAAGCACTGATACTGAGCACTGATATTGAGATTTGCCACTGAGAGAACGTAGCCACGTCCTCTCTGCTCTCTCTACAATACACAAGTGAAAATGGCGGCGCCGCGCGGCTCTTTATATGGAGTCCGAATCTCGCGAGAATCCGACAGCGGGATGATGACGTTTTCCCTCGTTCGGGTTTTCCGAGTCAGGTGGGAACAACTGAGCCTGCCTTGGACCCGTGTAAACCACGTGGAGTTTGGGGTGGTTCGGTTCTCGGAGAACCGAACACGCTCATCTCTACTTCAGATGTGGCTACATTAGGTGAAGAGAATAAACAGGTCTCAATATAATACATGTATGCATTAGCGAACAATGGGGCCACTGGGGACCCCATCGCACATCCCGCCAGTTGTACAAGGTACACCTTACCATTAAACAAAAAATAATTTTGCGTGAGCACCAATGTAAGTAGCGTAACGAAAAACTCCACTGGTGGTCCCTTGTAGAAGGAATTATTGGTAAGTAAATTCCTAACAGCCTCTATGCCTGCATTGTGAGGAATACAGGTATAGAGGCTGGTGACATTAGCACTACATAGTGTGAGGTCATCGGGGCCTCCAGTTAATTGGTCCAATTCCCTCAATAAAGAGGAAGTATCCTTAAGATAAGAAGGCAATCTCTGGATACAAGGATTCAAATATGCGTCCAGGTAAACAGCTATGGGATGGTACAGGGATTTTCTCACCGACACTATCGGCCTGCCAGGTGGGTTAACAAGCGTTTTATGTATCTTGGGCACCGTGTAAAACAAGGGTGCCCTTGGAAAGTCAACCATAAGTGCCTGTACCACCTCCTTAATAATGAACCCATTCGTACAAGCAGAACACAACAAAGTATCAAGCTCAATCTTATACTGTGTAGTAGGATCAAACATCAACATCTGGTATGTAAAGACATCGGCTAATTGTTGATTACATTCACCAATATAGTTAGCTAAATCCTGAACAACTATAGGGCCGCCCTTGTCGGCGCTACGTATCACTATATCGGAGTGGGCCGATAGATCATTAATAGCCGACTGTTCTTCTCTAGTGAGATTATAGTGTTTAGGGAAGATGTCGAACAAAGGTCAGTCTGTTCCAGAAGTCTAGTAAAGGTTTGTATAGATGAATTGTAAGAATCTGGGTCAAACTTGGAGTGCGGAGCTATATTCCTAAATTGTATCAGTACTGAACTGCTCGATGCATCATGCTGTGTCACCCCAAAGAGTTCCCTCAGTCGTAATGATCTATTGAGTTTGTAGACATCAATCTTCTATTGCAGGGGATCAGGAGGCATGGTCGGAACAAAGGACAGTCCCTTAGAGACCACTTGTATTTCCACATTCGTCAAAGGCGCTGATGATAAATTAAAAACCAAGTCCTTTAATGCTGTGGCGGTACTGATACAACTTAGGAAAATAGCTCTGCGCTCCAAGTTCGACCCAATCCCTTACAATTCCTCCATATAAACCTTTACTAGACTTATGGAACAGACTGACCTTTGTTCGACATCTGGCCAGGATTTGGATTACGGACGTTTGGCCAGGATTTGGATTACGGTTTGTATGCCACCAGCCCTGACCCAAATTTGTGAAACCATTCCAGTGTCTGCTGCCAGCCTTGACCCAGCTTCATTAAACCACTACTTTCTGCTATTCAACAGCCCTGACCTGCGCTGTGAACAGCTACTGTCTGTCTTCTGCAATCCTGACAGGGCATTGTCACGAATGCTTGCTAATCGGGATTCAGGTTGGTCTGGTTATTATTAGCCTGTCTGCTGTTACTTTAGTTACTACCTGCAGTTGACCTCTGAGCTGTTTTTCTTATCCACTGTCTGTCCTTTGTCCTAACAGATAGGACTCATCAGACTAAAGTACAGATTTCCACTGGTCTAATGTCCATTTCTTGTGTTTCTTGGCCCAAACAATTCTCCTCTTCTTGTTGTTCACCCTCAGTAGTTCCATATGTGTTCTTTCATAGTTTTGATGTCTTCAGTATTAATCTACAATATAGAAAATAAAATAAATAAAAACCATTGAAAGAGAAGGCGGGTCCAAACTTTTGACTGGTACTATCTATCTATCTATCTATCTATATATGTGTGTGTGTGTGTGTGTGTGTGTGTGTGTGTGTGTGTGTGTGTGTGTGTGTGTGTGTATATATATATATATATATATATATATATATATAAAATAAGGTTTTGTGATGAGTTTGAGTTTGGCAAAAGAACGAGAACAAAATTTAATTGAGCATGCCTGATGTATCTTTTAAGATATAAAATAAATTAGAGAAGTGTATGTTTTAGTTTGATTGTTATATTTATTTTAAAATCTATCTGACCAGTAGTTTAAAAATACAGCTTGTATGGTATGTAACGAACTGGAACCATAATACCTTCGTATTACCTTACAGCAAACTTCAGCTACTTTGTCAGTTTTCTTTCTTTCCAGGGTATTTTATTATTTATTACTTTAATAATATTCTATACTAATTTTGTAAACACATTGAAAAGTCTTCACTTCATTAAATAAGAAACACTGTATACATGAATAGAAAAAAGGAACTATCTCTGAGCAGCTAGTACTCACCCCTGCTATTTTACTGTGGCTTGTCCAATTAGCAAGAACCGACACATAGAGTAGTATCAGCATCTTTCATTTGAAACATACAGCAAGTGGAAGAGCACTAGGGGCATATATTCATTAATCAAACACTTAATATTTCTGGGGTTCTGCTTTCCTTCTGTACATAGAGGTCATTAGCATCAGCAAATATTAATTTCTAATTAAAGATGACTTAAATACTGATGATGGTAGATTTACAGATCGGTGGGATAGTCCTAAAATGATGGTAATGTACAGTAGAAGTTATCTTTCATTTATATGGTGCCACAAGGGTTCCGTAACACTGTGCATAGTGGTTGGAAAAAATAAGAATTTACTTACCGATAATTCTATTTCTCGTAGTCCGTAGTGGATGCTGGGGACTCCGTAAGGACCATGGGGAATAGCGGCTCCGCAGGAGACTGGGCACAAAAGTAAAGCTTTAGAACTACCTGGTGTGCACTGGCTCCTCCCCCCATGACCCTCCTCCAAGCCTCAGTTAGGATACTGTGCCCAGACGAGCATACACAATAAGGAAGGATTTTGAATCCCGGGTAAGACTCATACCAGCCACACCAATCACACCGTATAACTCGTGATCTAAACCCAGTTAACAGTATGATAACAGAGGAGCCTCTAGAAAAGATGGCTCACTACAGCAATAACCCGATTTTTTGGAAACAATAACTATGTACCAGTATTGCAGACAATCCGCACTTGGGATGGGCGCCCAGCATCCACTACGGACTACGAGAAATAGAATTATCGGTAAGTAAATTCTTATTTTCTCTAACGTCCTAAGTGGATGCTGGGGACTCCGTAAGGACCATGGGGATTATACCAAAGCTCCCAAACGGGCGGGAGAGTGCGGATGACTCTGCAGCACCAAATGAGAGAACTCCAGGTCCTCCTCAGCCAGGGTATCAATTTTGTAGAATTTTACAAACGTATTTGCTCCTGACCAAGTAGCTGCTCGGCAAAGTTGTAAAGCCGAGACCCCTCGGGCAGCCGCCCATGATGAGCCCGCCTTCCTTGTGGAGTGGGCATTTACAGATTTTTGGCTGTGGCAGGCCTGCCACAGAATGTGCAAGCTGAATTGTACTACAAATCCAACGAGCAATAGTCTGCTTAGAAGCAGGAGCACCCAGCTTGTTGGGTGCATACAGGATAAACAGCGAGTCAGATTTTCTGACTCCAGCCGTCCTGGAAACATATATTTTCAGGGCCCTGACAACGTCTAGCAACTTGGAGTCCTCCAAACCTCTAGTAGCCGCAGGCACCACAATAGGTTGGTTCAGGTGAAACGCTGAAACCACCTTAGGGAGAAACTGAGGACGAGTCCTCAATTCCGCCCTGTCCGAATGGAAAATCAGATAAGGGCTTTTACAGGATAAAGCCGCCAATTCTGACACGCGCCTGGCCCAGGCCAGGGCCAACAGCATGACCACTTTCCATGTGAGATATTTTAACTCCACAGATTTAAGTGGTTCAAACCAATGTGACTTTTGGAACCCAAAAACTACATTGAGATCCCAAAGTGCCACTGGAGGCACAAAAGGAGGCTGTATATGCAGTACCCCTTTTACAAACGTCTGAACTTCAGGGACTGAAGCTAGTTCTTTTTGGAAGAAAATTGACAGGGCCGAAATTTGAACCTTAATGGACCCCAATTTCAGGCCCATAGACACTCCTGTTTGCAGGAAATGTAGGAATCGACCCAGTTGAATTTCCTCCGTCGGGCCTTACTGGCCTCGCACCACGCAACATATTTTCGCCAAATGCGGTGATAATGTTTTGCGGTTACATCCTTCCTGGCTTTGATCAGGATAGGGATGACTTCAACCGGAATGCCTTTTTTCCTTCAGGATCCGGCGTTCAACCGCCATGCCGTCAAACGCAGCCGCGGTAAGTCTTGGAACAGACAGGGTCCTTGCTGGAGCAGGTCCCTTCTTAGAGGTAGAGGCCACGGATCCTCCGTGAGCATCTCTTGAAGTTCCGGTTACCAAGTCCTTCTTGGCCAATCCGGAGCCACGAATATAGTGCTTACTCCTCTCCATCTTATCAATCTCAGTACCTTGGGTATGAGAGGCAGAGGAGGGAACACATACACTGACTGGTACACCCACGGTGTTACCAGAGCGTCTACAGCTATTGCCTGAGGGTCCCTTGACCTTGCGCAATACCTGTCGAGTTTTTCCCAACGGTTTATAATCATGTGGAAGACTTCTGGGTGAAGTCTCCACTCTCCCGGGTGGAGGTCGTGTCTGCTGAGGAAGTCTGCTTCCCAGTTGTCCACTCCCGGAATGAATACTGCTGACAGTGCTATCACATGATTTTCCGCCCAGCGAAGAATCCTTGCAGCTTCTGCCATTGCCCTCCTGCTTCTTGTGCCACCCTGTCTGTTTACGTGGGTGACTGCCGTGATGTTGTCCGACTGGATTAACACCGGCTGCCCTTGAAGCAGAGGTCTTGCTAAGCTTAGAGCATTGTAAATGGCCCTTAGCTTCAGGATATTTATGTGAAGTGATGTCTCCAGGCTTGACCATAAGCCCTGGAAATTCCTTCCCTGTGTGACTGCTCCCCAGCCTCGCAGGCTGGCATCCGTGGTCACCAGGACCCAGTCCTGAATGCCGAATCTGCGGCCCTCTAGAAGATGAGCACTCTGCAACCACCACAGGAGGGACACCCTTGTCCTTGGTGACAGGGTCATCCGCTGATGCATCTGAAGATGCGGCCCGGACCATTTGTCCAGCAGGTCCCACTGGAAAGTTCTTGCGTGGAATCTGCCGAATGGGATTGCTTCGTAGGAAGCCACCATTTTACCCAGAACCCTTGTGCATTGATGCACTGAGAGTTGGCTCGGTTTTAGGAGGTTCCTGACTAGCTCGGATAACTCCCTGGCTTTCTCCTCCGGGAGAAACACCTTTCTTTATCATCCACTAGGGGTCACTGGAGTACTCTTGGGATATGGACGGCTTCCACCGGAAGAAGGCACTGAATAAATTAATTTTTGAGACTACTCCTCCCCTCCATATCCTCGAGCACTTCAGTGTTTTTTCTGTGCTCGACACAGTTAGAAGGCATAGTGGAGCTCGTCCACGAAGTATTGGAATTTTTTTTTTAGTTCCTAAGTTTTTCTTCTTTTCAAGGATTTCCACGTCCTTTCCCCCCTTCTAACAGGAGTGGGTCAGGGACAGTGGAAGCGGCTGAGAACAGCCGTGAGTGTCGGACCTCTCTGTAAAGAGCTCCCTCACTCCACCTGCAGGCTGCCTGCAAAAAGCTGGACGGAGCTTGGATGAGAAGCCCCGTCATAGACTTTGGTCACGGTCCAGGTATGTTAGGGGCGGTCAGCTCTTGCTGCCGCTCCACTGTTGGGGATTGTATTGGGTACTCACCGCTGCCCGGAGCGCGTGTGCATGGGCCGCGTCACGGCTCCATGCGGCGCGCTCTCACTCTCCGCTCCCAGCATCTTAAATACCAGACCGCTGCTCCCCGGCGCCGCAGCAGCGCTGCCTGGCTACACAGACACTCCGCAAAATGTGTGTGGCGGGCGGGAGCGCGTGTGCATAGACCGCTCCAGGGCTCTATGCAGCACGCTCGCTGCTTCCGCTATCCGCCCGCAGCAGCCGAGGAGTTCCCGCTGCCTGGGCCTACAGGTACAGGCCGCTCACACGGCCCTATGCAGACTTCCACAGGCCCCGACCCGGTGCTGTACACGGAGGTCGTGGGAGTGGGGGGGGGGAGACATTGGCAGTATTTGGCATGCTTAATATGTTAATGTTCTCCTGTCTGTTCCAGGTTTCCTTTATTACATCTCGGCTAAGAGTGGTACTAGGGGAATTTTGGGGTCAGTTTTCTTATTGCTGGCAGGCACTGCACTTGCCTGATATATACCAGGAACTTTGGTGTTATTACTGAGTCGTGCAGTCTGTCTGTGTGTAGTTTGTATTGTCTGTCTTTTATAATGAGTAAGACACCAGCAAAATCTAATGGGCTTTACTTGCAGATGTATTAGTTGGTTTACAATCAGAGCTGGCCGCCTCTCGTGAAGAAAGAGAGGCGGCAAGATCTGAGTTTAAAATGAGACCATTTGAGTTACCAGAGTCTCAATCTGGTCAGAGGCCCACCTTGAGTGGGAAAGATAAATTTCCTTTTCCTAATAATTCTCCAGTCTCTGGGATACTAGACCTCACTGAACAGGAGTATGAGGAGGGCGAAATAGGGCAACAGTCAGATAGTGACGATTTTGACAGCCCAGGTATTGACAATCTCATCAGAGCAGTACGTCAGTCGCTGGAGTTTACGGAAACTGAGGAGCCCCTGACGAATGATGAGGTAGTTTTTACTAAACGACAGAGATCTCCGATGTGTTTCCCTATTTCGGAATCTCTTAATAAAATGTTACTGGAATCACGGAAAAATCCGGATAAACGGTTTTCTATTCCTCGTAGATTTAAATCGAGTTACCCGTTTCCAGAGTCCATGACAGCTACTTGGGAGAACCCACCATTGGTGGATTCATCCGTATCCAAACTTACAAGGAAGTTAACCATACCAGTACCAACTGCTACTACGCTTAAAGACCCTGCAGATCGTAAAATAGAGGCTATGCTAAGGTCCATGTATACAGCAGCTGGAGTGCTGCTGAGACCTGGGTTGGTTGGCATTTGGGTTACTAAAGCTTTAATGGTATGGATAAAGGAGCTCAAGTCGGCTCTGCAAGATGACCATCTTATACTTCTCGCGGATCAAATCTGGGAAGCTGCTGAATATCTATGTACAGCTTCTACTGACGTCTGTCAGCTTACTTCTCGCCTGTCCTCATCGCTAGTCATAGTACGACGAGCACTTTGGCTGCGTTCTTGGCAGGCGGAGACGGAGGTTAAAAAAGGTATAGAGGCATTGCCTTATGATGGCGAGAAGCTTTTCGGTCCTGAATTGGACAAATGGATTTCTGAGGCTACTGGAGGAAAGTCTGTGTTTCTTCCATCGCCTACAACTATACCTAAACGGAAATATTCTGGTCCGGCGTTCAAATCCTTTAGAACTCAGCCCTTTCGTGGGCAGGGCACAGGAGCAGTCACGCCTGGTAGAAGAGGTCGGGGACGTAGTGCTCGACAATCCAATGCACGTCGTCAAGACACTAAGACCACTAACAAACCAGTGGCATGACGGGCTCCCAGCCCATCTCGGATCTCCAATTGTGGGAGCACGCCTTCAGAGCTTTCAGGGGGCGTGGCTGCAGACGTCCACAGATGGGTGGATCCGCAAGTTAGTATTAGAGGGTTACAAAATAGAGTTCGATTATCTTCCGACAGGAAGATTTTTCACGACAGGACTGCCTGTGTCGGACGACAAGAAAGCAGTTCTGCAGGTTGCCATTCAGTCTCTGCTGAATGCTGCAGTTGTAATTCCGGTCCCCGTGCAGGAACAGGGGCAGGGTTATTATTCCAGTCTGTTTCTGGTACCAAAACCAGATGGCTCAGTCAGGCCAATATTGAACCTAAAAGGTCTCAATCATTACGTCACTTACCACAGATTCAAGATGGAATCTCTCAGGTCAGTAATTGCAGGGTTAGAGCCGCAGGAATTCATGATTGCACTGGATCTCAAGGATGCGTACTTACACATTCCGATTTGGCCACCTCACCAGAGTTTCTTAAGGTTTGCGATAAGGCGAGACCATTACCAGTTTCAGGCTCTCCCGTTTGGCCTCTCATCAGCGCCTCGGGTATTCACCAAGGTAATGTCCGTGATGATAGCTCATCTCAGGTCCCTAGGGGTAATAATTGTTCCGTATTTGGACGATCTACTCATAAAGGCACCGTCTCAACAATTGCTTCTCCAGCATGCTTTGCTAACGTACAATGTACTAGTTCAGCACGGTTGGATAGTCAGTTTAAAGAAATCACATCTAATTCCGTGTCAGCGACTTCAATTCCTAGGGATGATTCTCGATACAGTAAAACAAAAGGTTTACCTGCCACAACAGAAAGTACAGGTCATTCGTCATCTGGTGCAATTAGTGCTCAAGCCACGCACAGTCTCAGTACATTTGTGCATTCGCCTTTTAGGCACAATGGTGGCGGCTTTCGAAGCACTTCAGTTCGGAAGGTTTCACTCACGTCCGTTTCAGCTGGAGGTGTTAGCGCAATGGTCGGGATCACATCTGCAGTTGCACCACAGGGTGAGATTGTCGCCACAAGTTAGGGTGTCTCTTCTCTGGTGGTTAAAAATACACAATCTATCTGCAGGGAGACGATTCGGCGTCGTGAATTGGATAATTCTGACAACAGACGCAAGTCTCAGAGGTTGGGGAGCTGTAGTTCAGAGTCATCGGCTCCAGGGCCTCTGGGCAAATCACGAAAGATTGCTATCCATAAATGTTCTGGAACTCAGGGCGATTTACAATGCTCTAAGACAAGCAGTGTACATGTTTCGTTTTCAGACTGTTCAGGTGCAGTCAGACAATGCGACGGCAGTCGCATACATAAACAAACAAGGAGGAACGAGAAGCCGCATGGCAATGCGGGAAGTAGCTCGGATCCTCAGATGGGCCGAATATCACCAGGTGATATTGTCGGCAGTGTTCATTCCGGGAGTGGACAACTGGGAGGCAGATTTTCTCAGTCGTCGGGATTTTCATCCAGGAGAGTGGGCATTAAATCCAGAAGTATTTCAGATGTTGATCCAGAAGTGGGGGTACCCTCAGGTGGATCTGATGGCATCCCGCCACAATCATCAGGTGTCACGATATATGTCCAGAACAAGAGATCCAGGGGCAGTGGCGGTGGATGCTCTCACAGCCACGTGGCCGTACAGCCTTGTGTATCTGTTTCCACCGTTTCCGCTGCTCCCGCTGTTGCTAAAACGGATCAAGAGAGGGTCCGTCACAGTCATACTAATAGCGCCTCATTGGCCTCGGAGGGCTTGGTTCTCGGATCTCCTCGGGTTACTCACAGATGATCCGTGGCCACTCCCACTACGTCCGGACCTGTTACAACAGGGTCCGTTCCTTTACCCCGATTTAGCGCGGCTGCGTTTGACGGGGTGGCTGTTGAAAAGGCCATCTTAAGAAGAGAGGGCATTCCTGAGTCTGTTATACCAACCATGGTACGAGCTAGGAAGCCGGTTACGGCAGCTCATTATTACAGAATCTGGCGTACTTATATAAGTTGGTGTGAAGCTCGGAAATTTCCGACATCATCTTTTAATTTATCCCGTCTTTTGTTATTTTTACAGATGGGGTTAGATGGAGGACTACGTCTTTCCACACTAAAGGTGCAGGTATCTGCGTTGTCAATTTTCTTTCAAAGGAAATTGGCCTCGTTGCCGTCAATACATACGTTTTTACAGGGTGTAAAGAGGATACAGCCTCCTTTCATTCCACCTACAGCACCATGGGACTTGAATCTGGTTTTAGATTTCTTACAGTCCGATTACTTTGAACCTTTACGACAAGTGGATATTAAATTTCTCACTTGGAAAACGATTTTTCTTTTAGCCTTAGCTTCGGCTAGGCGTGTTTCAGATCTGGGTGCCTTGTCGTGCAAGTCACCGTATTTAGTTTTTCATGATGACAGAGCGGAACTTCGGACGAATCCCGCTTTTCTACCAAAGGTAGTGTCGTCTTTTCACATCAATCAACCAATAGTAGTTCCTGTGTTAACAGGAGATTCTGGAACGTTGGATGTGGTTCGCGCATTGCGCATCTATGTATCCCGAACGTCTACTGTGCGTAAAACGGATACGTTGTTTGTTCTCTATGATGCGGCTAAGAGGGGTTGGCCAGCCTCTAAGCAAACCTTATCCAGATGGATCAAACTGACCATACGTCAGGCTTACCTTTATGCTAGGTTACAGCCACCTACTTCAGTAACAGCTCATTCCACACGTTCTGTGGGAACGTCATGGGCAGCGAGTCGTGGGGCTTCTACGACACAGCTTTGCCGTGCGGCTACTTGGTCTTCAGTGCACACGTTTGTGCGCTTTTACAAGTTTGATACTTTCGCGGCATCAGCATCTAGCTTTGGCCGTTTAGTGTTACAAGTGCCAAACAGCTCTCCCACCACGGAGGAAACTTTGGTACATCCTAAGAGTACTCCAGTGACCCCTAGTGGATGATAAAGAAAATAGGATTTTGGTACTTACCAGGTAAATCCTTTTCTTTGAATCCATAGGGGGCACTGGACGCCCACCCAGAGCAGTTTACCTGTTTTAGGAAGTTCAGTGGTTCTTATGGTAACACACTTTCACGACTGGTTTAAATTTAACAAGGGTTAATCAGTTATGGTGTCAACTGTTTAGTTGTCTGTTACGTTTTGTGTCAACTTTATTGTTGTCCGTGAGATTATATGTAATTCTCCTTTGGTCAATCTCTCTATCGATCCTGTTCGGCTCAGTAAAAAACACTGAAGTGCTCGAGGATATGGAGGGGAGGAGTAGTCTCAAAAATTAATTTATTCAGTGCCTTCTTCCGGTGGAAGCCGTCCATATCCCAAGAGTACTCCAGTGCCCCCTATGGATTCAAAGAAAAGGATTTACCTGGTAAGTACCAAAATCCTATTTTTTTTGGACTGTGTCCAGGATCATCCCTAGGAACAGAAGACGAGTCGTCGGAACCAGCTGCGATTTTGGAATATTGAGAATCCAATCGTGCTGCCGCAACACTACCTGAGATAGTGCTACACCGACCTCCAACTGTTCCCTGGATCTTACCCTTATCAGGAAATCGTCCAAGTAAGGGATAACTAAAATTCCCTTCCTTCGAAGGAATATCATCATTTCGGCCATTACCTTGGTAAAGACCCGGGGTGCCGTGGACCATCCATACGGCAGCGTCTGAACTGATAGTGACAGTTCTGTACCATAAACCTGAGGTACCCTTGGTGAGAAGGGTAAATTGGGACATGAAGGTAAGCATCCTTGATGTCCCGACATCACGTAGTCCCCTTCTTCCAGGTTCGCAATCACTGCTCTGAGTGACTCAATCTTGAATTTGAACCTCTGTATGTAAGTGTTCAAAGATTTTAGATTTAGAATCGGTCTCACCGAGCCATCCCGCTTCGGTACCACAACAGTGTGGAATAATACCCCGTTCCCTGTTGCAGGAGGGGTACCTTGATTATCACCTGCTGGGAATACAGCTTGTGAATGGCTTCCAAAACTGTCTCCCTGTCAGAAGGAGACATCGGTAAAGCCGACTTTAGGAAACGGCGAGGGGGAGACGTCTCGAATTCCAATTTGTACCCCTGAGATATCACCTGAAGGATCCAGGGGTCTACTTGCGAGTGAGCCCACTGCGCGCTGAAATTCATTGAGACGGGCCCCCCACCGTGCCTGATTCTGCTTGGAAAGCCCCAGCGTCATACTGAGGGCTTGGCAGAGGCGGGAGAGGGTTTCTGTTCCTGGGAACTGGCTGATTTCTGCAGCCTTTTTCCTCTCCCTCTGTCACGGGGCAGAAATGAGGAACCTTTTGCCCGCTTGTCCACGAAAAGACTGCGCCTGATAATACGGCGTCTTCTCATGTTGAGAGGCGACCTGGGGTACACACGTGGATTTCCCAGCTGTTGCCGTGGCCACCAGGTCTGAAAGACCGACCCCAAATAACTCCTCCCCTTAATAAAGCAATACTTCCAAATGCCGTTTGGAATCCGCATCACCTGACCACTGTCGTGTCCATAACCCTCTACTGGTAGAAATGGACAACGCACTTAGACTTGATGCCAGTCGGCAAATATTCCGCTGTGCATCATGCATATATAGAAATGCATCTTTCAAATGCTCTATAGGCAATAATATACTGTCCCTATCTAGGGTATCAATATTTTCAGTCAGGGAATCCGACCACGCCAACCCAGCACTGCACATCCAGGCTGAGGCGATTGCTGGTCGCAGTATAACACCAGTTTGTGTGTAAATACATTTTAGGATACCCTCCTGCTTTCTATCAGCAGGATCCTTAAGGGCGGCCATCTCAGGAGAGGGTAGAGCCCTTGTTCTTACAAGCGTGTGAGCGCTTTATCCACCCTAGGGGGTGTTTCCCAACGCACCCTAACCTCTGGCGGGAAAGGATATAATGCCAATAACATTTTAGAAATTATCAGTTGTTATCGGGGGAAACCCACGCATCATCACACACCTCATTTAATTTCTCAGATTCAGGAAAACTACAGGTAGTTTTTCCTCACCGAACATAATACCCCTTTTTGGTGGTACTCGTATTATCAGAAATGTGTAAAACATTTTTCATTGCCTCAATCATGTAACGTGTGGCCCTACTGGAAGTCACATTTGTCTCTTCACCGTCGACACTGGAGTCAGTATCCGTGTCGGCGTCTATATCTGCCATCTGAGGTAACGGGCGCTTTAGAGCCCCTGACGGCCTATGAGACGTCTGGACAGGCACAAGCTGAGTAGCCGGCTGTCTCATGTCAACCACTGTCTTTTATACAGAGCTGACACTGTCACGTAATTCCTTCCAACAGTTCATCCACTCAGGTGTCGACCCCCTAAGGGGTGACATCACTATTACAGGCAATCTGCTCCGTCTCCACATCATTTTTCTCCTCATACATGTCGACACAAATGTACCGACACACAGCACACACACAGGGAATGCTCTGATAGAGGACAGGACCCCACTAGCCCTTTGGGGAGACAGAGGGAGAGTTTGCCAGCACACACCAGAGCGCTATATATATACAGGGATAACCTTATATAAGTGTTTTTCCCCTTATAGCTGCTGTATTGTTAATACTGCGCCTAATTAGTGCCCCCCTCTCTTTTTTAACCCTTTCTGTAGTGTAGTGACTGCAGGGGAGAGCCAGGGGAGCTTCCCTCCAACTGAGCTGTGAGGGAAAATGGCGCCAGTGTGCTGAGGAGATAGGCTCCGCCCCTTTTTCGCGGACTTTTCTCCTGCTTTTTTATGGATTCTGGCAGGGGTTAAAATTCATCCATATAGCCCTGGGGGCTATATGTGATGTATTTTCGCCAGCCAAGGTGTTTTTATTGCTGCTCAGGGCGCCACCCCCCCACCCTAGCGCCCTGCACCCTCAGTGACCGAAGTGTGAAGTGTGCTGAGGAGCAATGGCGCACAGCTGCAGTGCTGTGCGCTACCTTGGTGAAGACAGGACGTCTTCTGCCGCCGATTTTCCGGACCTCTTCTGTCTTCTGGCTCTGTAAGGGGGCCGGCGGCGCGGCTCTGGGACCCATCCATGGCTGGGCCTGTGATCGTCCCTCTGGAGCTAATGTCCAGTAGCCTAAGAAGCCCAATCCACTCTGCACGCAGGTGAGTTCGCTTCTTCTCCCCTTAGTCCCTCGATGCAGTGAGCCTGTTGCCAGCAGGTCTCACTGAAAATAAAAAACCTAAAACTAAACTTTTCACTAAGCAGCTCAGGAGAGCCACCTAGTGTGCACCCTTCTCGTTCGGGCACAAAAATCTAACTGAGGCTTGGAGGAGGGTCATGGGGGGAGGAGCCAGTGCACACCAGGTAGTTCTAAACCTTTACTTTTGTGCCCAGTCTCCTGCGGAGCCGCTATTCCCCATGGTCCTTACGGAGTCCCCAGCATCCACTTAGGACGTTAGAGAAAAATTATCGTAAAAATTACTTACTGTAGTACGTCGGTGCACAGACAGAGCAGTTGCAAACACGTTACCAACTGTACAAGTTGAACTGCTTATAATCCCTAGATAACATCATTACATGGAGACCACAGAGGGGGAGAGGAAATTGCTCGAAAAAGTTTACATTCTAGAAACGGAAGGTTTATTTATTATAACTGGTAATCTCCAGTTTTAGAAGATGTGTACCCTCCCTTTCCCAGAGCAATGCAAAGTTACCAGCAAAGACAAATTTTATCTCAAACATTAAAATGGTTTCATTTTAAGCAGCACACCTTCATGCATGCTGTGTTTCAGAAGTGCTGTAAAGAAGCAAATTTCACATGGCAGAGCCAAGATGTATCTCAAGTGTACTCTAATCTGCAAAGTCTAGAGCGCATGCGTATTTTTTGTAACAATACATTTCGAAGTCGTACAGAAATGAATGCTGTAGTAATTATATGTGGTACTTAGCCGTCTGTCAAGTAGAATATCAAGAAAGCAGACCTACATCTTGGAATTATAGAATATATTCCCTTTGGCAATATGTAAAGTATTGAAATAATATTCAGCTCCTTTATGACATCTATTTTTAACTAGGTGTCAGAAACAAATCCCACAGTTATTAGATTCATTGGGAGTGAATGACATACATTTTATTTCAGATATTTCATAAATCATTATAAAAGCTTTTATAAATCCCTATCAACAGATGCATTAATGCTGCAATGAGTAAGACATTCAGCTTATTCTTTATTTAAATGTGTAAACGAGTATTGCTAATTCAAGCAAGACCATAAGATATTTCAATGCTATTCAGCATTAACATTCTGAGTTTTGAAATTAATGCTTTAATAATTACATGTTTGTAGGCTGGTTTCTTTAAGAAAAATACTATACTTAAAAGCCAAATCAGAATGATATGGACCTGAAGAAAGATACTAAATAATGGCAGTCATACTTTCTGACAATTTAAGAAGAGCCTTAAGCTTTTCCTGATATGATTAAGCTAATGGGGTCCCTTCTCATAGGTGGTTAATGTTAGTAACTGCATTGTTTTTGTGAGTGATTCATGCTTACTTGATAGTATATTCATTTGTCCTAAACACGTGATCACATGCTTTATATGTCGTCTGGGGGCCGGTCTCATGCTGGTTTTTCATTGGTGCCAGGTGCTGTAAAAAAGTACCTCACCAATAAAGCTATTGTTTCCATGGTCTTGTATCTGTTGCTCAATTTGTATACCCTAATGTTAGTTTGTGGCCCTAAGTTTACCTAGTGTTGTGCCTGGACACACCTTTTAGATTGGACATACAACCATGCTTTCTATGTTGTGTGGATCAATCATTGGATTGTTGATTCTGCAAAGACTCCCAAAGTGGCCTTTTGCCTTGTACACAATTATGCACTTTTTCTGCCTGGACTGATCTTCTGCTTGCGACCTTGACACTGGTAGCTACAGCTTTAACTTGATATAGTAGTTCTTCAGTACATTGGTCACAACTCTACCTTGCATCTCTGATTGCCAACATCTGCCTATTGTATTACCACTTCCTATTATGCCGCTGTCTACTACTGAACTGTGTTTCTAGTCATGTGTATTACATACTGCTAAAAACTTATACCATTAAATAACTTATGTTGTGGCCTAGTATTTCTGCATCAAAAATTGTTCTGATCATTTATCTTGTGCATGAATTTCTTAAGATAAGCCATATAGGGGAAATTCAATTGTTACCACTGCCAGATCTCCTGTCTAAAGTGATGGGAGATTGTAGGTGCAGTATTCAATAGATGCCCGTTATCACGGCAATCACGCCCATTAGTGTCAGGTTAAGCTGCGTAAAGCAGCTAAACCCAACTAAACTAAGGACACGATCATGAAAAGTGTTGTTTGGGCATCCAAACAGGTCACTTTTCTTACATTATAATTTAGGCGAGACAGGCCCACCTCCTGGATTGTCTCACGAATGAGGAACTATGGGTGTAATTCAGACCTGATCATAGATTCTAAGACATGCGGGGGGACACCCAGCACAGGGCAAGTCCGCCCTGCATGCCGGATCCAGCCCCTCCCCACCTCCCGCAGGCATGCAAAAGCATCATACGGCGGCGATGCTTTTGAATGTTTCGAGTAGTCCTCTGCCTACGCAGCCTAGCTGTGAAGTCAGACTGTGACCCAACATGTTGCCCCAGCAATGGTCTGGAAATGCCTGCGTTGTCCAGAACATGCCCCTCCAATACAACCGCAAGGCCCTCTCCCGCCCCGTGACCACCTCTGCCTGACAATCAGGCAGAGGCAATCGCATAAGTGAGATGCCATCTCATCTCACTGAGTGCGCACACTTCACCGGGCCTCAGCATTGCGAACACTGCCACAGCATCATCCAGGTCTGGATCAGCCTCTATGTCCCACAAATAAGGAAGTTGAGATGTTTCTCCAGTTCAGCATTGTTCTGATGCTCATGGCAATATATTGATTTTAGGGAATAGGATGTAAAGGCTTAGCCGACCACCCCAAACTGCTAGGTATTCATCTGGGTTTGGGCAATTCTCTCATCATGGCTTGATATACCCACATTGTGACATGGTCACATTCCCGGTTCTAGTTCCTGGCATAGCCATTTGCCATAAAAATAGATGTGACCCAGATACAAGTATAAGAAGGATTTTAATTATATAAAAAAGCTTAGGTAAAATGTATATTTATTCTTCCTAGCCAAAATCTGTGAGGTAATATGCAAGATAGCACGAGGGCTTGTTTAAGGACACTATTGGGAATAGGCTTTGGGAAATAAGCTCAATAATTTCATACAGCTTGATGTTAAAATGAAAATAAACCAGAGTTTGATTTTCATGCGTAGATTTTAAAGCAGTAACTATAGGTGGGTAGGCAAGATATAATTTCATTTTGGCACCCCTAAATTGCTGAATATCAGGGGCAGCTGGACTTACCCGCCATACCATCTCCCTGACAGATTTATTCAGTCATCGTCAGGAATAAACATAATAAAACATTGTCTTACCTTATAAACTTATTCACTCCACGTGTACCAATGTACAAAGTGCGCTCTTTCTGCACTTCCGTTGATGTCATCAACCGCAAATCGCTCTGCTGGAATGACGCCATTAGCCAGCTTAACAAACCCATCACTATGGGAACTGTTCAAGAGTATCAATATGCAAACATATAGATGCATAAATAGTAGCAACTATTTCTGAACACTCTAAACTAGCTTTGAAGATTGGTGCACCATTGGTTTCAATTTTCTGTACAATTCCTACATTACAAAATGATTGTTTAAAACCACCGCGACATTTAATAATCTCAGCTTGGGATTCGTTATTCTATCAGGTCTCCAAATATTTGGATTAATACTTGCAACCTGTTGTACAAAATCAAAGTACTTATTTTAAGCACACAATAACTTTCCTGGAAACATTTAGAAATTTGTGTGAGTTACCAGCCAATTGTTGGCTCTGCACAGCTGATGTCATCAGCTTATATGCCAACATCCCTCATGAAAGAGAATTACAGGCGGTAGTATAACTGATAACATACTGTATGAGTCTCGACATATCTTTCTATTTAGCATTGCTCAATCTTTGCAGAGAATAATTTTTTTTTCAATAAGGAAATATTTTTTTTTGCAGACACTGGTCTTCACGATGGACTCATGCGCAGCCCTGTTGTATGCAAATTTGGTTTATATTTCAAGTGTAAAGAAAAATGCATTTTTTTTTAAATAGAACATTATCGGGCTTGTATTGCCTTTTACACTAGATTTATTGATGACATGTTCGTACTATGGACTGGACCTAAAAAGGGCTTTATTTTTTGTGATGAAAAAAGTGAATTCTGTAGACCAGAATCTAAAATTTAGTTTTGATATACAGGAGACATTGATCCATTTTTTGGTTTTGTGAATTAGTAAGAAACAATAAACTGATGACATCTCTACGGTAAAACTACATACTTTAACAATTTGCTACTGGTTTCAAGTCATTACCTGGAACCTCTAAATAGAGGAGTGCCTTATTCACAATATTTGAGTGTGCACAGAATATACTATGATTCCATTGATGAAGCCAAGCAAATGTATCTCATGACAAAGAAATTTTTACGAAAGTATTATTGCAATAAATTATTGCAGCAGGCTAGATCTCATGCATTGTCAGCACCTAAGGAATATACCCAAAGAATTGCTGATGTAGATAAGGCTGAAAGCTCTATTATATGGGTTAACAATTACACTACAGCCTGTAAGAAATTGACTAGTACAGCCAAATATTTTTGGCCAGTGGTCCAAACAGGTCCAGATTATTGTCTTTGGCTAACCAATCACTTCTTCCCTGTTATAAGCGTGGGAGAAATATTAAAGATTTAGTGATTCACACTGATGTTAATTACTGTAACTAAGGATAGTGGAAAGCAACTATAGGTGTTTAGGTTGCATAATGTGTTCTTTTTTGGAAACAGGAGATCAGTTTGTGCACCCTCACTCAAGTCAGAAAATTAATATTAAGCATATCCTTACATGCACCAGTAAATTTGTTAAGTATTTTCTGAGATTTCCGTGTGGACTTTATTACACTGGCAAAACCACCTGCCAATTATGAGCGTATGGCACAGCATAGAAGTGCCATCAGACAAGTCTTAGAAGGTAAAAATATACAGCAACCCGTGGCACATCACTTTAGGTAATTTAAACACAATTTGTCCTCTTTAAGGTAGAAAATGATTGATTCAGTCAGCCATACTACACCCCTCCACATGGCTTAAATGAGGGCTTGTCTTTCAGCTATTATTAATAGAATGTTAATACTTCTGCTAACAAACTTTTGTTGTGTGTTATTTGATATTTTAACATAATTGAGCTGGATGTGTAGTTAGAATGTTAGACATTGTTCTAAAATATTTGCTACTGTTTATGCATCTATATTCTTGTATATTTACACTTTTGTACAGTTCCCATTGTGATAGGTTTGTTTAGCTGGCTACTGGCATCACTTCAGCAGAGAGGTCTGTGGTTGATGACGTCAGCGTTAGCATAACAGGTCGATGTTTTGCCCAGACACTGACTGCCTTCAGGACAGGACCACCTAACATATATTGTGGGACCTGTATGTATGTATATATATATATATATAACAGATATAAAAGGCGGCACTCAGAGACTTGACTTGTGCAAAACAAACTTTTAGTGCAAAAACTACAGGTTACAGCATCAACATTTCGGGGCGCGTAGCCCCTTCATCAGGATAACCCCCAAAGTGAACAGTTACCAACATATATAGGTGCACTCACCCCTGTAGTCTCCCCCATGCTGGTCACCACTGCTCACACATCCCTGGCCCGGCTTCCGTCCCCCTGGGCTGTCTACTTCCCCACGGAAGTGACGTCATGGGTCCCGGCTGTGTTGCCATGGGTAACCCTGTGCAACAGACAAAACCTGTCATGGAGCTGGACTGCCTGGTATCACATCAGTGTGCTTGAATGAGAGCCAATAAAGTTTTACTCATTTCAATATTCTGATTACTCACAAAGGTGCCTAATACATATTTACACATTACTCGGTGGATAAATAAAATAAAATAAAGTATAAATGTGCTTATATCTCTCCACACCACAGTGTTGTTATAAAACAGTCAATTAAAATCTAAAAAAAATCTAAAAATGCTACGTTGCTGTAAAAATTGTCTGTGACCCTAAAAACACTGCACACATAAAAAAATATATGTTAAAAAATACACCACACCTCGTGTGTTAATACTGCACACAACTGTAAAACTAATCTCTACATTCGTGACATTATCCCAACCAATATCTCGTTTATCCATATATAAACAACCACCTCCATAGTGTTATCACTACTATAAGTGCTAATCTCCAAAAGCTACACCTGTTGTCCCTGTTGCAGCCCGCTCCTAAGCAGGAAAACCTCCCACATATCACATATTTAACATCCCCCGTGCTAACATATAATTTACCCCCTAATCAAAAACAAATAGTTGCACAGTATACAATAACAAACCAATAACATTTAAAAACAATAATCCATATAGAGCACATCAAAACTCTACACAGATTAAAACAGCAAAAATTCAAACAGTAAAAGATTCAAAATTACATCCGTAAAATATTCAAAATTAAACCGGCTAGATGTACAAGGTTCCTGTTATTCACTCTTTTTAACTGTGCATATAAATCACTAGGCTATGGGGACCCACATCTTATCCACAGGGATCTTTGGACCACATGTTTCCCTCCACTGTATTATAAGAAATTGCTTAAACCCAATGTCCCATTGAGACCTCTGGGTTGAATGGTATTTAATCTGAAGATCCATCGGGCCTCCAATTGGAGCAACTTCTGTGCCCTATTGCCCCCCCTGATGGACTCAGGCATGTGGTCAATAATGCGGTATTTCAGTGTAGCCATTCCATTTTTGAGATGCGCAAAATGTCTTGCCACAGGCTGATCACTAGTGCCAGACGACAATGCAGTTCTAATCGCTTGTCTGTGCTGTGCCATCCTAACTTTAAAAGGACATTCTGTTTATCCTACATAGTATAGGTCGCATGGGCACATAATCACGTATATAACAAATTTGGAGTGGCACGACAGTGGCCAGTTGATGGTATATTTTTTTGCAGAATGTGGGTGTGTAATGCTACCTCCGGGTGACATATAGCTGCACGTTGTGCACCCGATGCACCTGTAGCATCCATTAGGCCTGCTCAGGAAATGTTGTGGAACGGCCTTCTTGAATTTGCTTAAATCGATTTTAACCACAAGTTCCTTAATATTTTGACCCCTTCTGTAACTCTGCATAATTTGTGTATTTTTCAATGCCTTAAGGTCTGGGTCTGTGGTAATCATTGGCCAAAGTGCTCTGGATTTTTTTACTGGTATGACGGCTATTGGTGTCATATGTGTTTACCCAAGGTAATTCATTTTGTTTCTTTTTTATCCTAGTTTTGGACAGTAGGTCTGATCTATTTTGGGCACACACTTTACTTCTGGCACACTTCAATAAAAATTTGGGGTATCCCCTTTCACAAAACTTCTTTTCCATAATATCAAGTTGTGCTTCTAGGTCTGTAGCCGTATTCGTGATTTTACAGACCCGAAGAAACTGGGAATACGGTAGGCCTTGTATAGTTGGAGTGGGATGGAAACTGCTATAGCTTAGCAGCATGTTCCTATCCGTAGGCTTAGAGAATAGGTTAGTAATGATCTTATCTTCATTGATTCTGATGGAAATATCCAGAAAATCAATGTGGCTATGACTGCATGTCATCGTGAGCTTAATGGTGCTTTCGGAATCATTATGTTTTGTAATGATGTCACGTAGAGCCTGCTCACTCCCTATCCAGAAGATGAGCAGGACATCTATGTACCGGTAGTATAAAAAAATATGCTTAGAAATGCCGCCTTTTATATCTGCTATGTACATAGAAGTGTAAACCTCATTGGAGGGCACCAGAGCCAGTTAACCTTTGGAGGTTTTTCGAGTGCCAGCCACAAAAGGGTATATATATATATATATATATATATATATATATATACACACAAACAGGAAATTCAGCACTCACCATAGCAAGCTCACTTGTCCTCACAACATCAATAAATGAATGATGGGGGTTTAGTTAGTGAATTGGCCAATGCACGGAAGCCTGTAAACCGCTCGCCAAGGTACCCCACCTTCTTGCAGGTCCTACACTATCACAAAGTCTTAAAAATTAAAACCTGGCAACTGTATCACACATAATATAACTGCAAATATATTTATATATGTATATATAAAATTAATATGTAGATATCTCTATTTATCTAAGGTGGGGAGAGAAGGGACGAAGGGGGAGATGAAGGGGAAGAGGGGAGGGATGGAAAGTAAACAGCCACACACTGTGGGGTCTGAAGCTGGGTACAGGGGGGAGCAGGCCCTGGAGGCAGGTGGAGTAGGGATATGGGGAAGGAGGTGATGGATCAGCCAGAAAAGGGGGTTATCTCCATCCTGGCACTGCCCGTGGAAAGCCTACATGGCGGCTGGACACTGGACCCGATGAACTAGTACATGGATGTCACCTCTCAAATATTTTGAGAAGCTCTAGTCTAATAACCTTTATAGTGTTATCATTACCTTCACATCCAAACTCACCGACAGTGTATACAGATGTGTCCTCATACATCTTGTCTCAACACACCACAGAGTGGGAGATGCCTGGCATTAGTGTGCTGACATGTTCCGTGCAACTCCATTAGCGCTGGGCGTCTTTTTTTTTTTGGCCAAAAATGCATTTATTCACATTGTTATTTGAATAGGACGCTCAAGCAGACTCTGCTGATTAAATTATATATGGCATACCTATATTCTCTGTGCATCTGCGGTGGTAACTGCATATGAATTGGTACGTTACCGTGTTTTCTAGGAAAACACTGTAACGTACCATTTCGCATGCAGATACAGCTGTGGTTGCACAGAGAATATAGACATGCCGCATATCATTTTAATCAGCATAAACCACTTGTTTGTCCTATTCACATTGTTTTGCAAATGAGACAAATTTTAATGGAAAAAGCGGCACGTAAAGACGCTTGGCTCAACCGAGTCACGCCACTGCATGGCGTGACTTGAAGGGCTGTTTAACGTGCAGGGAGGCTAGAGATATGTGGACACAAATGTACATTAGTTAAAGTGAAATTGGATAATACTGTAGTTAGAAACTAAATTGGCATCTTTGCATAGGCGGAACTAGCAGGGTGCAGCTGGTCAATTGCACAGGGGCCGCCTGCAATGGAGGCAAGCATTATAATAAGTCTGACTCATTATATGCCTCCCACTACTGACCTGCGTGTGGTAACAAATAAGTATACCACGTGATGGAGGGAGAAGTGTTAGGGTCTCCTGCTCTGTGCTGCCACGTCGTCATGGCAACCGGGAGACAAGTGCTAGCGGAGTAACCTGAGCGTAGCTGATACTCCGGTTCGGGTCTTTTGCTGTGCAGTGGTTACAGGCTCTGTGCACGGCAGGGAATCCGGTGCTGGTTTTTGTGCTCACAGTCTGTGAGGTCTGAGTGAAGCGTGGACAGCACCTGCTATATAAACCCTCTTCTCAGGTTAGGCAGATGCTGCTGAATCTTTGTTGGTTAGTCAGTTCCTGAAAGCTAGTTAGTACTGTGTAAACTTTGTATTTGTTTGTTGCTTACTGCAAATAGGCCTTGGGATTTGGTATTACACTCTGCCAATCCAGACCTAGCAGTAAGACTGGAGTCAGTCGTTTAACCTGCTGGGGTTCTTCTGCTACTCTGTGAACCTAGCAGGTTTGCGGCTGTATTCTCAGACTTGCCTGCCAAAATCCTTTCTCACTGTGCAAGGTGTTCAGGTGTCAGTTTAGTGGCAGTAAGCTGAACCAGTGCACTGCAAGTGAGGACTAGGATTGTGGAGACTCTCCTTGTGTCTATTATTCCATCTCTGACCAAGGAGTTTACTGCCACACCCGTTGGTAACCCTTTAGGGTTTTGCTGTTGCCCTTAGCAACAGCATTTCGGGTTCTCTACGTATTAAATCACAACATCTCGCTTCTTTCCATCTGAGCATTCCTAATACTAGGGAGACACCCAGTTTCTTAGCCTTTGGGCTTCTCTGTTCACGTTGTGTTTATTTTGTTACCCTATCACCTTCTATGTATGTAATGTCATATTCCCCAGTCTGTCTGTGAGTTCATTTGTTTTGCATCCCTCTCCGTTCAGACACCAGTACATTCCTGCTGGCACTGGTGTGCATAACAAGAAGAGCCGTGACAGCAGGGTTAACATCTCAAATGAAGGGTGATGAATCACGGAGATGCTGGGCTGCCCCCGTGATATTCCAGCTCTTCAATAAGGAAAGGGGATGTGGCCTTCAATAAGGAAGTGCCAGACCAAGATCAGAAATCACCCCATGGATAAATGATAAAATTAATGCTCAATGAATACTTACATGAGCATTGCTAGTACAGTGTAACACATTGAAAGGTTTCTTTGTACCAGATCCTCAGCCTCTCAGGAACAACCTGAGAAGATATATAAATATTTCTCATATGCCGTAGTTTTATTATAAAAAACATAAAACACCAATAGTGTACAGTATCCATACCAGATAGTTGAAAAAATGGTCACATCACAATAACCACCTTGAAGGCATGGAACCCAGGTAACTTCACCATAGGACAGTAGTTCCCAAACACGGCCTCAAGGCACCCCAACAGCCTAGATTTTAAGGCAATACACGCTTAGACACAGGTTACTTAATTGACACCTCAATCAGTTTGAGTATACCATCTGTGCACAAGCAGGGATATCAGTAAAACCTGAGCTGATGGGGTGCCTTGAGGAACTCATTTGTGAACCATTGCCATAGGGTATGTAATGGACCTCTGGATCAAGGACGTAGTCCACTTACCACTCTTCCAACACTTTTTGACTCCTTCTGCTGTGACAGTGAAGTTTGCTTTGGAGTGGGAGCGCCTCCTCTCTTTTCTAGATATGAATGCAGTGAGGAGTCATTCATGTGATAAGTATTTCCGATGTACCATAGTTGCACATCATAATCTAGAACCAGAAACAAAACTGAGATTCCATGGCAATATTCAAATTGCCATCAAACAGCAGAATGACTTCCTGAAAGTCTCCAATGTATGTAGAATTAGTTACTAGTCCGTCAAAATGATGAAACAACGTAACAGTAATGTCATTCCACTGACATTACTTGAATTGCTCCGTTGGGCAACATCTAGTGGCCACCGGCGCGCAAAACACTGGAATTGAGGAGAAGTGGGGGGCATAGAGTTGTGGAGCAGCGTTAGCCTTTTATTATATAGAATATTTGGTAAGATTGCTTCTATTCACCTACCCAACAAAACTCTCTTCTTTGCCCTGCGATGCAGTGACTAGCGTGTGGTACACCATGCAAGCTATAGAAGCGAGCTGTTGGTGCTTTGTTTTTCAGCATGCTGTGATCCCAGCTTCCTGCCTAGCACCAACCGATAACAAGCTGCCAGCTACACAACATTGAGAGGACACGCTGCCCCAGGCTTTTGCTTGTTAACAGGTTCAGTCATCGATGTTACAGAAATCAAAGGCTCACTTTGCTAGCAAGCCACTTGACAGTGCATACTCAGTGGACAACCTCCAAATCTCACCGAGTATCACTACAGCAGCTTTGTGGTGAGTTTAAAGACTTTATTATCGGCACTGTGCTACAGTTACCAGTATTAACCTCTCAGATGGGGGATAATGGTGTAGCTTATAGGGGGGTGTAGTGTACCATATAGAGTATGTAGTGTAATGTAATGCAGCATATAGCGGCATGTGGTGCACTGATGTGGTGTAGCATATAAGGGGATCTAGTGTAGTGATGTAATGTAGCATATAGGGTACTTACTGCAGTGTATAGGGGCATGTTGTGTTGTGATGTATTTCAGCGTGTGAGGATGTAGTGCAGTGTATAGTGGAATGTAGTGCAATAATGAAGTATTATGATATAGGGGTCATTCAGATCTGATCCTTGCTGTGCGTTTTCGCACAGTGGGCGATCAGGTCCTAACTGCGCATGCGTATGCACTGCAATGCGAACGCACGTCGGACAACAATAAATGGCATCACCGTTCAGCGCTAGGATGGTGCGAAAAATCCGATCGCACGGCCATTCGCAAGGTGATTGACAGGAAGAGGCCATTTGGGGGTTGCAACTGAGCGTTTACAGGGAGTGTCTGGAAAAACGCAGGAGTTTCCAAGCGTTTTCATGGAGGGAGTCTGATGTCAGCTCCAGCCTAGATCAGCCTGTTCTCGTCGCACTGGAGGAGTAAGTCCTGGGTTGCGCACAGACTGCGCAAAGTGATTTTTCGTAGCTCGGCATACACATGCCAAATTACTGCCTTGCCCTGGTTGACGAAGATCCTAATTTCGGCCCTGGCTTTATAAAAGGTTACATACAGGTTAGGTCTCTATGAAAAGTAAAAAAAAAATATCTCTGCCCTATACATCAAAGGATTGGATCACCTAACCCCCTCAGTGGTAAGATTTAGCGAGCCCTGGGCTATTTATCCAGCATTGTGGCATGACCCTTTGAAATCTTTGTATTGTGATCACAGTATGGCGATGATTCTTTTGATTGCCATGATCATATGCCTCTCTTCCACAGGGAAAATTGACCCATCGGTAGTGCTCCATTGTGCATATGCAAAACAGCTCTGCCTCTGTGCAAGCACATAACTGCATTATCTGCCATTTCTAAGTGTGTTGCCATGGCAGCAACAATTGTCTCAACAATTTAATGGCTTTCTTCTGATGGCCATCCTTACTCCTCCCTCTGGCGCTCTTGCTCCTCCTCCTCCCTGCTCGCAGTCAAATCTTGCTTGTCTCCAGCAGGAGTACAATTTAGTCCCTCCTTTCCACTGTCACTAGTATCCAGGATGCTGACAAACATTATCTTCTGCTTATCATGGGTGGCACTTTTGGATGGGTGTGGTATGCTTGACCGGCAATCAGCATACCGACGCCGGGATCCCAGCAGTGGGATCCCGGCGGGGGCAAGTGCAGCAAGCCCCTTGTGGGCTCGGTGGCGGCCTGCAGCTGCCACGGGTTCTATTCCAACTCTATGGGTGTCATGTACACCCACGAGTAGGAATAGTCCCTTTTTGGTCGGCATGCCGACCGTCGGGATTGTGAGGCTTCGGGATGTAGGGGGAGGTCAGTGGCAAACGCAGGATTTTAAAAGGGGGGGTTTCCAAATAATTGATTACAGAACAATGACAAAAATTGTAACCAGATTAAACCTGCAACATTCACTTTATTGTGTACTTCAAGTTGCTCATGCACCCCCCCGCCACCTTCCATAGAGAGCACAGCCACCATGATTACACACTACCCCCCAGGCAGATCCCCCACCCCTCCATAGACAGCTCAAGCACTATAATCACACCCTCACCCAGGAGCACCCCTACCCCTCCATATACAGTGCAGGCACCATTATCATCACCCCACATGCAACACCCCCACCCCTCCAAACCATGATCACACACCTCCCAGCAGCACCCCCACCCCTCCGTAGACAGCTCAGGCACCATGATCATCCCCCCCAGCAGCACCCCCACCCCTCCATAGACAGCTCAGGCCCCATGATCACCCCCCCTCCAGCAGCACCCTCACCCCTCCATATACAGCGCAGGCACCATGATCAGCCCCCCCCCCCAGCAGCACCCCCTCACCCCTCCATAGACAGCGCAGGCACCATGATCATACCTTCACACGCAGAACCCCCACCCCTCCATAGACAGCTCAGGCACCATGATCACCCCACCACCCAGAAGCACTCCACCCTTCCATTTACCGCTCAGGCATCATGACACCCCTCCATAGACAGCTCAGGCCCCATGATCACCCCCCCTCCAGCAGCACCCTCACCCCTCCATATACAGCGCAGGCACCATGATCATCCCCCTACATGCAGCACCCCAACCCCTCCAAACCATGATCACACACAGCTCCCAGCAGCACTCCCACCCCTCCATTGACAGCGCAGGCACCATGATCACTCCCCCCCCCCCCCCCCCCCCAGCAGCACCCACCCCTCCATAGACAGCGCAGGCACCATGATCATACCTCCACACGCAGAACACCTCCATAGACAGCACAGGCACCATGATCAGCCCCCCCCCCCCCCAGCAGCACCCCCCACCCCTCCATAGACAGCGCAGGCACCATGATCATACCTTCACACGCAGAACCCCCACCCCTCCATAGTCAGCTCAGGCACCATGATCACCCCACCACCCAGAAGCACTCCACCCTTCCATTTACCGCTCAGGCATCATGATTTTCTCTCAGGTCTTAGAGGATGCTGGGGTCCACATTAGTACCATGGCTTTATAGACAGGTCCACCAGGCCACCAGGAGCTGGCAACAGCCTCCCTGCTTCATGGGACTAAGGGGGGAGTAGTGTCTGTCCTAAGGGGTCTGAGCCACTATCTCCGCTGACAGGACACTGAGCTCCTGAGGGGACAGATCGATCACAGCCACAGGGGATCGCTCACCCCAGCAGCATGCCGCCATCTCCCTTACAGAGCCAGAAGACTTCAGTGGCAAGTTAGTCACCGGCTTCCCTGACAAGTGGGGAGCCGGTGTGAAGATGGTGGCAACAGGGTAGGGAGCGCAGTACTAACTGCGCTCTGGGGCTCAGCGGTACATCGTGCAGCACTGTGACGGGCGCCCTGGGCCAGCGCCTACACCCTAAACTGGTCACACAGCCTGTTGGGGACCCTGGATCACCACCAGCAATATACCTCAGACTAGTATAATTTCAAACAAGAGCGGGAGCCAGCGCCAAAAAAGTGGGCGGAGCTTCTCCTCAGAGCGGACCCAGCAGCGTTCAGCGCCATCTTTCCTGCATGCAGAGCCGCTGACAGGGGAGAGCTGTCCTCCACTTCAACTCCAGCTATATGTACGGTACCAGGGGGTTGTGGAAGGCGGGGGAGGCGGTGTAATAGACTGTGTAACCCAGGCCTGGCCAACCTGTGGCTCTCCAGCTGTTGTAAAACTACAAATCCCATCATGCTTTGCCACAGTTTTGCTATTAAGGAATGCTAAAACTGTGGCAGGGCATGCTGGGATGTGTAGTTTCACAACATCTGGAGAGCCACAGGTTGGCCAGGCCTGGTGTAACCTATTAAGGTACACAGTTGGCGCTGGTAAAGGGTGTTCTTTATCTTTGGAAGTGCTGTGTGTGGGTTGGCTCCAAACTGTGTCTCTCTTGGCATACTTAGGGGGAAAACTCTGTCTGCATTTCCGTGTGTGTGTGTGTGTGTGTGTGTGTGTGTGTGTGTGTGTGTGTGTGTGTGTGTGCTTCTTTGCTCACAATAAGAACCATGTCTAGGGAATCTGTTTCATATGCTGCAGAGGATATGTCCTCTCAGGATGATCCCATTCCATGTAATCAGGATTGCACTGTTTTAGCACAGACTCCTATAAGAGAACCGGATTGGTTACCCTCTATTAAAAGTATGATTTCTCAGATTTCTACTAGGGTAGCACAAAATGAAACTGCAACTCAGGTTTTTCAGAACTCTATGGCTGTTTGGTCCGGGTCAGCACCTTCAGGGCCCCCCGGCGCTCACTCTCAAAAATGTGCTCTTGCCCAGATTATGCAGGAAGACACGGATACCGACTCTGACACAGTAGAAGGTGATGGGGGCGGCATCTCTTGCAAAAGGGGTGCAGTTGATGATCGAAGCCATTAGAGATGTGTTAAATATTGCTGAGGCAATACCGGAGCAGGTTGAGGAGGCTTCCTTCACGGATAATAAGAAAGCCTCGCTAACCTTTCCTGTGTCAAAAGAGTTAAATGCTATATTTGAAAAATCTTGGGAAAATCCAGACAAAAAATTCCAGATCACAGGAAAGGTTCTGGTTGCATTCCACTTCCCTGAGGAGGATAGGAAAAAATGGGAAAACCCAACCATAGTTGACGCATCTGTGTCCAGACTGTCAAAGAAAGTGGTTTTACCTGTTCCAGGATCTGCCGCGTTAAAAGAACCGGCTGATCACAAGATTGACACTACGCTCAAATCCATATACACGGCTTCGGGGGTGATATTACGGCATACCATTGCCTGTGCATGGATTTCTAAGGCTATAGTAAAGTGGTCTGGCACGTTACTTGAGGAATTGGATACAATGGATAAAAGGGACGTTGAATTGTTCGTACGTAACATACAGGATTCTGCAGGATTTACGGTGGAATCCATGAAAGACCTTGGTTCAATGGCTGCAGGGATTTCTTCCATGTCTGTCCCAGCTCGTAGAGGACTCAAGCTGCGCCAATGGTCTGCCGACACGGAATCCAGGAGAGGTACGGAGAACCTACCCTACACAGGTCAAGCTCTTTTTGGGGAAGCGCTAGATGCGTGGAAGTCCCCTTTTCTTCCTTCAGCTGCGCCTGCTACGAAAAAACCTTTTTCTTCAGCTACGTCACAGTCCTTTCGGACGCCTAAAACAAGAAGGAACAATCAGCCCAATAGCTTCTTCAGAGGAGGTCGCGCAAAATCCAAAAAACCTGCTACTGCAGGCTCCCATGACCAGAAGCCTACTTCTGGTACATCAAAATCCTCCACATGATGGTGGACTGCACGGCCTGGAGGAAGGACTGGTGGCGGCGAGGCTAAAAAGGTTCAGCCACATTTGGGTGGTGTCCGGCCTGGACCCCTGTGTGCAGGATATTGTGTCCGAGGGGTACAGGCTGGAGTTTCAAGACCTCCTGCATCACCGATTTTTCAAATCAGGCTTACCAGCTTTGCTGGCAGACAGGGCTATCCTATAGGAAGCCATCCAAAAATTGGTAGGGTCACAAGTTATTGTCCCAGTTCCACCTCATATGGAAAACCAAGGGTTATTATTCAACCCTTTTCGTGGTACCGAAGCCAGATGGTTCGGTCAGGCCAATTTTGAATTTGAAATTGTTAAACCCCTATCTGAGGGAGTTCAAATTCAAAATGGAATCTCTGAGAGCAGTGATCTCAGGTCTGGAGGAGGGAGCTAGTTCATGGTTTCCCTGGATATCAAGGATGCGTACCTCCACATTCCAATTTGGCAGCCCCATCAGGCTTATCTCCTATTCGCACTGTTAGACAGTCAGTTCCAGGCACTGCCATTCGAACTCTCCACGGCACCGAGGGTGTTCACCAAGGTGATGGCAGAGATGATGGTTCTCCTGCGCAGGCAGGGTGTGGACATAATTCCGTATCTGGATGATCTGCTGTTAAAGGCAGTGTCCAGGGAGAAGTTGTTGCAGTCCGTTTCTCTGACGACTCGACTGCTCAGGAATCACGGTTGGATCCTGAACCTTCCAAAATCGCATTTGGAGCCGACAAGGATATTGTCTTTCCTGGGGATGATCCTCGACACGGAAGTGCAGAGGGTGTTTCTCCACTGGAGAAAGCGTTACTGATAGAATCCATGGCCCGGGATGTCTTGAAGCCTGCCCAGGTATCGGTTCATAAGTGCATTTGCCTTCTGGGGAAGATGGTTGCCTCCTACGAGGCTCTAGAGTACGGAAGATTGATTCCACGCTCGACTCTTCCAGCTGGATCTCCTAGACATATGGTTGGGATCTCATCTTCACATGCACTAGAGGATACGTCTCTCACCGAGGGCAAGGATTTTGTTCCTCTGGTGGCTGAAAATGCCTCACCTTCTGGAGGGCTGCAGGTTCGTAATTCAGAACTGGATCCTTCTGACCATGGATGCAAGTCTTAGAGGTTGGGGAGCGGTCACCCAGGGGGAAACCTTCCAAGGAAGATGGTCAAATCAGGAAGCCATTCTTCCAATAAACATTCTGGATTTAAGAGCCATGTACAACGGTCTTCTCCAAGCGGCTCATCTTCTACAAGATCGGGCCATTCAAGTACAGTCGGACAATGTAACGACGGTGGCCTACATAAACCGACAGGGAGGTACAAAGAGCCGAGCTGCAATGTACGAGGTGACAAGAATCCTCCTCTGGGCAGAAAGGCATGCGTTGGCACTGTCAGCGATTTTCCTCCCAGAAGTGGACAACTGGGAAGAAGACTTCCTCAGCAGACACGATATCCATCCTGGAGAATGGGGCCTCCATCCAGAGGTGTTCGCAGACGTGACCAGTCGTTGGGGCATGTCTCAAATAGACATGATGGCCTCACGTTTCAACAAGAAGCTTCGGAGGTACTGTTCAAGGTCGAGAGTCCCGCAAGCAGTGGCGGTGGATGCCCTGGTAACTCTGTGGGTGTTCAAGTCAGTATACGTGTTCCCTCCACTTCCACTCATTCCAAGAATACTAAAGCTCATAAAGAGAACAAGGGTTCATGCAATTCTCATTGCTCCGGACTGGCCAAGGCGAGCTTGGTACGCGGATCTTCTGGACCTACTGCTAGAAGAACCGTGGCCTCTTCCTCTTCGTGAGGACCTTCTGCAACAGGGGCCATTCGCTTATCAGGACTTACCGCGATCTTAGCCCGAAAGGGTATTCCAAGCAAGGTTATTCCTACCCTGATACAGGCTAGGAAACGGGTAACGTCTAAACATTACCATCGCATTTGGAAAAAATATGTGTCTGTGTGAATCCAAGAAAGTTCCTACGGTGGAGTTTCAACTTGGACGTTTTCTCCTCTTCCTGCAAGCTGGTGTGGATATGGGTCTGCGTTTGGGATCCATAAAGGTCCAGATTTCGTCCTTATCCATTTTTTTACAGAAACAATTGGCTGCCCTCCCTGAGGTTCAGACCCTTTTTGAAAGAGGTTCTGCACATCCAGCCTCCCTTTGTGGTGCCGATGGCACCCTGGGATCTTAACGGGGTTTGCAGTTCCTGCAATCAGATTGGTTTGAGCCTTTAAAGGAGGCTGAGGTTAAGTTTCTCATGTGGAAGGCTGTCACTTTGTTGGCCTTAGCTTCTGCTCGACGTGTGTCAGAATAGGGGGCTTTGTCCTGTAAAAGCCCCTACTTAATTTTCCATGAGGATAGAGCTGAGCTCAGGACGCGTCAGCAGTACCTTCCAAAGGTTGTGTCGGCTTTTCATATCAACCATTTTATTGTGGTGCCAGTTGCTAATGACTCCTCAGTTGCATCGAAGTCCTTGGATGTTGTGAGGGCTTTGAGAATCTATGTGAAGAGGACTGCTCGTCACAGAAAATCGGACTCTCTGTTTGCACTGTATGATCCCAAGAAAATTGGATGTCCTGCTTTAAAGCAGACTATTTCTCGCTGGATCAGGTTCACTATCCAGCATGCATATTCTACGGTAGGATTGCCGTGTCCAAAATCGGTTAAGGCCAATTCTACTCGTAAGGTGGGGTTTTCCTGGGCGGCTGCCCGGGGTGTCTCAGCTTTACAACTTTGCCGTGTGGCTACTTGGTCAGGGTCGAACACGTTTGCTAATTTCTACAAGTTCGATACTTTGGCCTCTGAGGACCTAAAGTTTGGTCAATCAGTTCTGCAGGAGCCTTCGCGCTCTCCCTCCCGTTCTGGGAGCTTTGGTACATCCCCATGGTACTAATGTGGACCCCAGCATCCTCTAGGACGTAAGAGAAAGTAGGATTTTAATTACCTAATATTAAATCCTTTTCTCATAGTCCGTAGAGGATGCTGGGCGCCCGCCCAGCGCTTCGTTATCCTGCAATGGTTATCTGGTTCAGTACGACTTTGTTCTTAATTGCATACTGCCTTGTTACTTGGTTAAGTATTGTTTCAGCTGTTGCTGAGTTTCAAGCTAGTTAGCTTGGTTTGCCTTATAGGTGTGAGCTGGTATGAATCTCGCCACTATCTGTGTATAATCCTTCTCTCGAAGATGTCCGTCTCCTTGGGCACAGTTTCTAGACTGAGTCTGGTAGGAGGGGCATAGCGGGAGGAGCAAGCCCACAGTCTCAAACTCTTAAAGTGCCAATGGCTCCTAGTGGACCAGTCTATACCCCATGGTACTAATGTGGACCCCAGCATCCTCTACAGATTGCGAGAAAAGGATTTACTGGTAGGTAATTATGATCCTATTGTTTCTGGGTACTCGGACCCCCCCCCCCCCCCCCAACCCGCTGCGTGCGCGTATGGAGGTTATGTGACCGTCAGCCTCCTGATATGTGTGAAGTTATTTTTGGTGAGTCTAGATGACTGGCTAGATCTTTTTATATTATCAAATCTTCCTTTGGCTTTTAGATAATCTAACTGATTAAAAGAAACTGGAACCAAAACTGCATATTGCAGTGAGGTGCTGTGAGACCAATGGTTCATGTGGGCATTATACAAAGATGCAACAGTATGTATTTTGTCATCCAATATGTATGTTATAAATATCTTCTTTGTATTATTCAAATTATTTTTATAGTAAATAAAACTGGAGTATGACAGGTGAGGTTTTGCCTACCCTGACCACACATCAATGGCAGATTATTTTTTTAAATAAGCTCTGAGATTTCCCCAGAACTGTGGTTGTTTTAGTTTTTCCTCATACATCTGTTTAGCATTTGCTATTGGGTGCAATGCTGTGTTTGTGACAGAATCTTGTGGTAAGTCACATGCTCCTCTGGTCTCGTTTTCTGCATATGTTTGTGCTAGTCCCTGCCTATCTGTGTGTGTGTGTGTGTGTGCCAGTCCCTGCCTATCTGTGTGAGTGTGTGCCAGTCCCTGCCTATCTGTGTGTGTGTGCCAATCCCTGCCTATCTGTGTGCGTGCCAGTCCCTGCCTTTATGTGTGTGTGCCAGTCCCTGCCTCTGAGTGTGTGTGTGCCAGTCCCTGCCTAACTGTATGTGTGCCAGTCCCTGCCTATCTGTGTGCGTGCCAGTCCCCGCCTTTATGTGTGTGTGCCAGTCCCTGCCTCTGAGTGTGTGTGTGTGCCAGTCCCTGCCTCTATGTATTTCTCTCTATTTCTCAAGGGTTAAAATGAGAGTGGGCCCAGGTGTGCTCCAATCACTGACAGCACCAAGCCGCGTGCCTGCGTATTACCAGCGTGTGGGAGCTGTGAGGCTGCTGTTCATGTAGAGAATAAGGTGACACATGCGGACTGGAGGATGTGTACCTGCACCTATGGCCTGTACATAGGTGATCTCATGGACGACCCTCTGTGGCCCCACTGTATAGGCTCTGGTGGGTGAGGGCCTGCATCCAGCATTATAGGCTGGCATGGGCATGTCTCTAGGCTGTAACCTAGCAGTGGGTGAAGGCCGCGAATGTTCCCTGTTATAGGACAGTGCACCTTTTATGACAGTGCACTGCTTCCTTATATGGCTGTGCTACCCAAAGTGGGGGTTGAGGGGCGGGCCCCCAGAGATGTCATTGTATAGGGTCCCAGGTTTTCTGTTGCCGCCACTGCAATTTTAAGTTACCAGTGCTAGGGGGAAAATAATTTCTTCAGCATGCCTACCAGCTGTCGCGATTCCAGCGGAACAGTCCCACTATTCAGACACTGTCTCAGTGTCTCACCCGCGGGCTACAGTGTCCTGCAAGGGGAGGGATGGCGGGGAGTTGGGGGAGGCCTTCACCAACTGCTCTGCGCATTGCATCTAATCAAAGCAGGGAGGTGAGCTGGGGGCTGCTTAGAGAGCTCTGGGCACTCCCCAAATATGGCAGCAAAGAGTCAGTGGCATGAGACCACGCCCCCACCCATTTAGGTCACACACACTTACAGGTGTCCTCAATCAATGGACCAGAAAAGTTGGAAGGAATGCTTCAGTGATATAATAAGCACTTCTAATTTTAACATTTAAAGAAAATTTCATGTAGATATCTTTAAAAAAAAAAGCATTTCAATCGTTAGTTCTAATAGGTCAAGCGCTTTAAATAATGTATTTATTCAGTTAAAATGAATAATGATAGCTGGTGCTTTGTAGATTCTAAATTATAATTTGCATGAGCTGAAATATAAAATTTGTGTAGAGCTCTTTTATGCTTCAATACACAATATCCATTTTGTATTACTGAATGTTAATAGGTAATTGGATTCAGCTTATTTCTCTATTGACCAAATCTCTTACAGCATTACTGAATGCATGTGATATAATAGAGCTGGTTTGGTATGTTTAAAGCCATTGAGATTTCATTTTTTTTTCTCGGATTGAGACGAACATGCTTCCCTGAGTAGGCACACTGCCTAGTGAGTAGGATTAACAAGAGTTTAGAAGTCTCAGAACTTATGTCAAGTGAGTCTCTTATGCCAAGATGTTAAGGGAAAACAACTTTTTGAAGTTGAAGGATAATGTTGGTAAATGTTATTCAGTTAATTTGCAGCATCGAGACTCCCAAAGATAATACTCAAGTTTTCTAAACTTTACAGAGAAGTTTGAGAACTAAGGGATTGTGAACAATATTTCAGTTGATTGGGCATACAAACAGAGTGAAAAGGGACAGATATAGCCAACATATGATATGAGATCTGGTAAGGCCCAACCTTACTTTAGGAATAAAAAATACACATGTAGACAAAAAACAAGGTATACAGATCTGGACAAATTTGTTTCTACCCTTCCACTAAGAAAGAAGAACCAATAGTTTCTCTTTAAATAATTTAAAAGTGACCAAAGTAATTGGCATCATCATTGTTTATTGATTGCATCTTCACTATGTTTATTGCATATTTAATAGAAATCAAACTTTGATTTTTGATTCGACAGAGTATTTGAAATAATGAAACAAATTAAAATGATATGGACAAAAATGATGGGACCCTTAATCTAATATTATGGAGCACAACCTTTAGAGGCAATCATTTCAAGCGAGCAATAATTTTGCTCCAGAATGTTTTAACAATATTCAGATTTCATTGAGCCCTGCTCAGGTTCAAGGCACCCCATGCCAGTCCCAAAACATAACCAAGCTTCCCCCTTATTATATAATAGCTATAGTGTTCTTTTCTTTGAAATCATTCTCCCAGTAGCATTGTGACTTGTCAATATGCATTTTAGCAAATAAGTTTGCCTGTATGTTTTATGAAAAGTCTGAGATAACTTCTTCTATGCAGCCTACTTTCACGCAAAATCATTGGATGTTGCAATCTGACACTGATGCACTCAGTGTTGGACTGGGCCATGAAAGTCCCACCGGGGGAATGCAGTGGTAGGGTCCTATGTTTAGGGTGTGGCCAGTCTCCAGAGGGAGTGTGGCCAACTGCCACAGAGGCTTGGCTAACCATTAAAGGGGGTACACACGGAGAGATCCGTGCATAAATTCTAAGCAATCTGATTAGATTACTTAGAAATGAATCATGGATCTCTCTGTGGGTATGCCCGTAGCGATGCGTGGCCCCGCACGGCGCTATCACTGTGTGTAATTTTTCTACGTATGTATTTTTGATACAGTATATATTTAGAAGCCAGGTTTTTTTGTCAAATAAGTTAATGGTGCCAATTTCTTAGAAAAAAAGCTATCAAATGAAGTTTACGATATGCATAGTGGTTCACTTTTTTTGAATGCAGTGATCTTTAATATAGTCATTGTTTACTTTATGTTGGTAATGAGTAAGAGTGGTCACAAACCTTGGTGATGCACTATGTCTGCCTTTGCTGTGCTTGGAGAATCTACTGTTTAACATTTGTCTCACTATTTGGACATAGTTTGCTCTAAATTGAACACTAAAATGGTTTGTTCACCAAACTTCCATCAATACAATATATTACGCTAGGCAGCCCCATTTCAGTTGGAGCAATCAATACACCCATTCCTTCTGAACCACAGCAATGGACATGACAATTAAAAATGCACAATTGTCCAATTATTTTGTAAAGTAAGATTAATAATTTTTGTTCATTCTCATGTAATCAATACATTTTTATATTTGTTTAGAGAAAGAGGTTGGAGTTGTGACCTAATTGCTAATTACTATCTGCCTTACATGCCAGCATGCTCCGCACACCTCCTCTACTCCTACAACTCACCATGCCACATCTGCCACCCACTGTGACTTACCACGTATCCCTCACAATACCATGAAAACATAAATAGTAATCGCACAATAGCACACACGACAGGTTTCCTGCTGTGATCATCCCTTGGGCTGACACCTTAGAGACTCGCATCTCTTTCTTCATTTATTTAATACAGTACATTGCTTTATTTTTCTTTCCTTATCAGAAGCTTTCCCCAAAGCATTAATATTATTTAGGTAGAATTTTTTTCATTGCAGTTGTGTGCTGGAAATAAAGTATTTGGTGGATTATTCAAAGTTAGGGTAGAGGCGCCACACCTTTTCTACTAAATAAGTGGCTGAGATAGAGGCTTGTCGAATAACAGGACAATATGAACACACTTATCCCACTTCTTTCTGTGGGGACAGCCCAGCCCTTCAATATGTTGGTAGATAGAACGGTGATAAATCTAAAACAAGAATAGGAAGATAGCAAGAGCCTAATAGTATAGTAATTAAGTAGTCCTGATTAACCCTAATAAAAATAACAACTATGCGTATCACACAGATGCTAAATAATAGAGTATGAGCAGGGCTGTCTTCGAATAATGTCTCCATCCTGGACTGGAATCTAGACACCCAGGGCCGGTGCTAAGGTGTTCGGCGCCCCCCTGCAAACTATAAATTGGCACCCTCCCATACTTTACAAAGGGACGGACACCCAAAATGTGGTGTAGCCTTACAAGGAAGGGGTATGGCCACACAATAGTACTCCCATTTCAAATTACTCCACACAGTAGTAGTGTGCTTATACATAATGCCCCCATTAGTAGTGTGCTTATGTATAATGCCCCCATTAGTAGTGCGCTTATGTATAATGCCCCCAGTAGTAGTGCGCTTATGTATAATGCCCCCAGTAATAGCGCCGCTTATACATAATGCCCCCATTAGTAGTGCGCTTATGTATAATGCCCCCATTAGTAGTGCGCTTATGTATAATGCCCCCATTAGTAGTGCGCTTATGTATAATGCCCCCATTAGTAGTGCGCTTATGTATAATGCCCCCATTAGTAGTGCGCTTAGGTATAATGCCCCCATTAGTAGTGCGCTTATGCATAATGCCCCCATTAGTAGTGCGCTTATGCTTGAATAATGCCCCCAGTAGTAGCGCCGCTTATGCATAATGCCCCCAATAATAGTGTGCTTATGCATGAATATTGGCCCCAGTAGTAGCGGTATACAGATGGAGCCGCGCTCATATGATGCGGCTCCATCGCACAGCAGCGCTCCTGGCGTGACGAGTCGATCCGTTCACCTAGTCACGCAGGGAGCACACAGACGCTCCCATTCAAGTGAATGGGGCATGTGCGCGTCAGGGACGCGGCGGTAGGCGCGCCTGGCACACATGGCTCCGTCTGTATATGCATAATGTCTGCAGAAGTGTCACTTATACACATAATGGCTAAACAGATTTTTTTTTCCCTCCCCTCCATCTCCTCTACTTACTGTTTTCTGCATATACTGTATGCAGCCATGAGAACCCACAGAAAAGGGAGGGCTGGAGAAGAGATGCCAGGAGGACTCAGGAGGCAGTCACAGGCAGGCTGAGGCAGCATACCATGAATACTGGAGTGGGAGGGGACAGAGTAGGATAGACATGGGACACAGGAGAGGAGGGACCAGTCTGGAAAGGAGCACAGCTTATTGGTGGCTGGTCCCAGGGGAGGGGCCAGCAACTGTGTTGGAAAAATGGTGTTGTGCATAAACCAGACAGCAGCAGTACTCACAGCTATATGGCAGGAGCCCAAACACCTGCAGCTTCATCACAGCCAGCGGCAGTAGGGGATGTAAAGGACATACTGCATATGCAGTTATTCGTCTGGCTCCGCCCCCCAAATGTCGCCCACCCCTCCCAAAACTCCTCCCCCTCTGCTACGCTCATCTCACACTGCAGTCCACTGTGTGTTTAGATCATCAGAGCGTCCGGGACTAGGGAGTACACACTGACGCTGCATGTCTCCTCACCTCTATGTGTATGTGCATAGTGTCAGCAGGGGAGACCCACACAGCAGCGGGATGCAGAGTGGCAAGTGCGCCTCTGGAGCTTGGTGCCTACCTGCTCTGCATCCCTTTGCTAAGCGGGTAGTGCTGGGCCTGTAGACACCCTCTGCTGCTGCTTCATCCAATCAATGTATAACCTTGGTATAAACTAAAATTTCCCATAGTGCAGTATGTTTGTATACTGTAAAAGCAAATAAAAAACATAGGTAATAAAGTAAGAAAGGGTTAATTGCTTATATGTAGTCCTGTGGTCCAAATGGGGGTGGTTAGCACAACATGTTTCACCACCTTCTGGCTTCTTCAGGGTTATTTGGTGGATCAAATTGCATCATATGAGCAGGACAGAGATGTACTGTATACATTGGTAATGAAAATGTTTCCATGCTAAAAAGCTTAGTTAAAAAATAACTTAAAAGATAAACACTTAAACATTTTATTGTTGATCACTATATGATGCTGTCCAGGCATCTGTCTACCATATATATATATATTGTTGATCATATGAAGCACCTTTTCCCAATAGTGGTGGCAGCAGTGTGAGAGAGTGGGAAAAGGGAATTATCATTAGTAGAAAGAGCAACAAAGAGAAGGGAAGAAAGTATTGGGAAAAAAACGCTGTGCACATATAACGGGAGGATGGAGATAGCCTGGGGTAGATACTGTCACTTACAATATCAAGATCAGGTAAAAATAAAAGGAGAGGACAAAGACACAGGTAGAGAGGGTAAAATAGGGCACACTGGGAAAAGATAAACAAAAAAAGGGATACTGTATCCGTACCACATTTTGTGCATTTATGCATGATTATGGGGAGCGAAGTTGGAAAAAATGGGTACCCCAGGTCCAAATGTTTCCAAATTTCAGCATCTAAACACATAATTTGTATCCAAATGATATAAATAACTGGTAATAATAATAGCCGTGCGACTAAAAGCTTCGCTAGAACCTGTGCAAAACCACAAAGGACTTTGTACCTGTACGTCGCGCGTGCGCATTGCGGTGCATATGCAGAAATGCCTATTTTTAGCCTGATCGCTGCGCTGCGAACAACGGCAGCGAGCGATCAACTCGGAAATTACCCCCATTGTGTGTTGGCCAGTGGGGGTGGAGGAAGCTGTGTGAGAGCGGTGCTGTAGCTAGACATTTTGGTGCCCTGTGCCAGAAAGATAATAGGTGACCCCCTCCCTCATATATTTGAAATAGGGATAACGCGCGCCAAATGCTCATGCAAAAAATAAAGGGTGTGACCAGAGATTATTACCATTTTACATTACACTGCACAGTAGTGTTCATTATTCACATTACACCACTGTAGTACCCCTTATACATGTTACACCATACAGTAGTGCCCCTTATACACGTTACGCCACAGTAGAGTACCTTATACACATTACACTACAGTAGAGCCCCTTATACACATTTTACCACAGTAGAGCTCAGAGAGCCCCTGTCGTTGCATGTGTATATTAAATATTTCATATTACCATAAATACATACTTGTCTACTTTGCTTTTTTCCTCTCTGGTAGAAGCCCAGAGATGAGATGCAGGTTGGTGGCAGTGTCAGGCTAGTCGCATCATTAAGCACCACCCCCTCACAGGAACATTTCCATAATTGGTGAACATTTGCATATGGGCAGGGCCAAAATGACACATTTTCATATAAAAGTGTCACTAGGCCCCACCCCATCCTTGAGCTTTCCAAAATTCCCTATATTAATCTCCCCATTCTGCCCACTTCACCAGAAAATGGGAGGGCTGCGGGACTACCTGTAAAATTGTGTGTCTCCCGCAGGATCCCGGAGAATAGGCAAGTATGTGTGAATAGCAACTATAAGAAATTACAATTATCCAGTCTAAAACCCTAAAATTTAATATGACGCTTAGTGTTTCATACACATGGGTTTTGAGAAAAAAGCGCCTGTAAAAGCAAAATGTATTTGTATTATTTTAACAGCTAGCCTTTGCCTACCCTTGTTATATGTACATTACAAGGGTTGAGACTGAAATGCCAGCGGTTGGGATGCCGGTGGTCAGAACACCAACTGCGGCATCCCACTGTTTAGAATCCCAGGGGTCGGGTAGGCGTGATACCCCTCTCCCATAGCCCTATCCATTCCTTACTGCAGCCTAAAGTTACCGCCCCCTCCCCTGCAGCCTAACACTCCCCAGGTGGGCCCTAAAGCTAATCCCCTCTTCCCGCAGCCTAACCCTCCCCCTGCAGCCTAAACCTAACCTCCCACCCCTCGCGGCTTACCTCTCCAGTGGCCTGGTAATCACACGATCAGGATCCCGGCTGCCGGAATGCCGGCGCCGGCATTGTGATCCCATTTGGAATGGCGTTGGTATTTTCTCCTTTAAATGCATGTCCTTGAGAGAACTACGCACCATCTGTTACTGCTCCGTTACTCATCTCGCAGGCCTGGCCAGTAGCTGAGAGGTTGTGACCATATCCCCTTTTAGGTAACATTTTGAAATTATAAATAGGCAGCCCTCCATGTTAGCTCTGAGTGTACAGTAAGTGTTTGATATTAATGGCGGTGTACACAAGGCCTTCTAGAAATAGTATATAGATAATCTATGTAGTAAATACAGCAATGACTATTTCTGGAAATTATGGCATCAGCAGCTAAGCTGTACTTATCTATTTCCTAAGGGGACAGAGAAGTTAACAAATAAAGAGAACAATTCCACTTTTTCTGTATATTGATTGTATTTAAAATGCCAAAAACTGCATTATTATTATTATACCTCCCAAAATAGGGACGAAATAGGCCACACCCCTGGTCACCATAAATCCCTCCTCTTTAAAATCACTCTTGCCCTGTTTCAGACAAAAGTACCATTAAGCCATTTACAGTTCTGTAAATAAGGAGTGCTGGAGTTGGAACATCTGGGATGTAAACATTACATCCAAGCCCTGTGCTTTATGTGCCTAGATTAATTTCCTCAGCAGCAAGGTTCACCTGGAAATTAATTAAAAACGTTAGCAAATATGTTACAGTCTCACACTGCTGGATCAAGCTTAATTAGCTCCCTAGGCATTTTGATGTCTCAGCTAAACTAGTCTAATTTTTGTTTTAAACTATTAAAAATACAGTCCTTTAAATTAACTGGAGACTAAAATATATTCTTTGCCTATTATCTTTATTGATTTGCCTTCTTGGTTTGTTTATGCTTTGGCACAGTGTGGTGTGAACCTCATTTCAGTTTTTCGATATAATGTGTCATTTTTCTTTCTCTGGAATGATTTATTGAGAATTTTGAATTTAAGGAGAACATTATTTAAAAAGTGGCACCATTACTTAATTTCACTGGTGTGGCTATGACATCTAATAGTTAAAGCAGGCCCGAATTTTCCACAAGTCAACCTAGGGACCGGCAGGTCCAAAGGGTCCCTTGGTCGGGCCCCACGAAATCTGGTCCATTCATGATCCATCACAAAGGTTGGCTTTTAGTTACATTTTTTACAGACACTCAGTAACAGGGCTCAGACCATTATCAATATCACTAATACTGAACTGAGCTCTGTTACTGTGCCTCTGCAAAACATTCCCAGAGGAGCACTGCACGACCGTCATGACTCCCCCTGCACTCCCAGAGTTCGACTGTCTGAAGTGCATCAGAGGGCCTGCCACCAGCCCCAGCACCATGGGCGGAGTGGGCCACCAAGGAATATGGGACATTTATATGAAGTTGGGCCCTCGGAGCCCTGGGCACCCCACAGTGAGATAACGCAACAGAATATGCTGCGCAATATAAGAAACTGTTACCAATAAAAATAACGCAGCTGGATGTTGTCAGGTTAATTAACTCTCCTCAAAACTGCCATTTGAAGAGTTTCCGGGATGGGCGTACCGCTTGTCCCGCTTTGCCTGCGAGCTCAGTCTCTGGTTCCCTCAGAATGAGTACAAGGAGCTTTTACAAACATCTTCCTTTGTGTCTGCTTTTCCATATTACCCCAGAAGCTGTCAAAGTGAATTACTTATGTTATTTGGAACTCTACCAATATGCTGTAATGTGTTGGTTATCTCTGTTGGTATAATGTGATCCAAACCTATATGATATAACATGATGAGTATCATTCATGATTCATTTTTATTAAGAGCCAATTTGGTATACAGTAATGGGCATCTTTGCTGTTATATTGTAAGTGGCAACACTACTGGTGTAATGTGAAGGGATACACATCTAATATAATATGGTGTGCTCCACTAACAGTGTAATGCGATGGGCGCATTTACTGGTATTATATGTAGGTCATTACAGTAGGTGGTAAAATATATAGGGCAGGATGTACTAAGGGGAAAATGCAGTCAAAAATCCCAAAACTGCTTTTTTTGGAAATTGTCCGCATTCCCATATGTACTAAGCTACGGAATTCAATATATTCCAAGGCTTGGACCCAGTGGATAATGCCATCTTTACCCACTGGGGTTATTAATGCTAGTATGTACTTGATAAAAGGCTGGATGTACAGTATCGTGCATGTGATGCGGTACATAGCGTGTATGTTTTTTTCCTTTTGGGGGCCAGTGTTCATTTTTCTTGTGAGTGCCAAAGTTATGTAATTTTTTTCTTCATTTCAGGGGCCAATGTGCTTTATTTATTCCTGTGGGGGCCAATATTTACCTGTCTGGATCCAAAGTGTTTTTTTTTCCCTAACGAGAGCCATAGTATTTTATGTTTTACCTGTTGAGGCCAATTACTTTTATAGTTTTCTGTAATATAAGACAATCCTGAGTAACCTGAGTTGGCTTCACTACTCCTTGGGATTCTCTCTCACTGTTAGTAAAAGCTTGTTACTGACTCCTCCACTGTATGGTGAGCAGGTAACTCACTGCCACCACGAGGTCCTTACAGCAGCACCTGGTACTGTTTATTCCACCCAGGCTCCTACACCGGCACCTGAAACCACTACTCCCAGGCTCCTACCACTGACATCTGAAACCGCCTACGTCTGATTATGTGTGGATACGCTGCTGCAACACTTTCTGGGCTGTGTTAGGTTATTTCCACTGGTGCCTCACTATGGACCAGTCTGCACTGGGTAGCTGGCAGGGAGCTTAAGCTTGGAAACACTGGCCTAAATACAGAAAATCCAGAGAATGATGCTTCTCTAATAAAGGGGCTTTGTTGCTCTCTCCCGCCCCCTCCATCAGGAATCTAAAAGCCAGGATCCCCCCGCCGGTCACGCAATCTCAACCCGATACAGGCAGATGCAGTTGTCTAAATGCAAAATGTTTATTGCTTACTCCCTTGTGTAAGGTGTTTGGGACAATACAAAACATACAAGTACAGTCCTCTCTGATAGAGGAATACATGCATTCAGGACCTGCAGGTCCTCTCTTTATCCTGTTCTAACACACAGTACTACAGAGTGTAAGCCTGCCCTGGGTTCCTTAATCAGAACATGTGCTTAGTAGTGCCATCTTAACAGCAGTGTAGGCCCCTGGGCAAAGCAATGCACTGGGGCCCATACCCATCCTCCAGCGGTAGGGGTGGGGGGTGCTGTCAGCAGCAGCTTTGATGTCTTGCGGCCAGTAGGGGGTGTTCTATCATCCGCTCAGCAAGTAGGACCTGGAACAGTAATTTCTGCTAATTACTCCTTTACTGCACAGATTGTGGGAGAAGAGGTCGGAGGGAGAACACTAAACTGTGGAAGGGGCATTGGGTTGAATGAAGGGGCCCAGTATATGGTTCGTTAGTCCTAATGAAGGTGGATGTCTCTGAGGAAGCCGCTGACTTCTAAAGGCGGAGAAACGCGTAATACGTCGCCTACTGTGTCCGGTACCGGCACCCTTCACACGGTTAGTTCACCCTTTACAAGCCCCACTTTGGATACTCCGGATAAGGCACCACTAATGTGCTGAAGGCACCAGGAGCCGGGAGATCTCTTTTCTGCCCATTTGGGAGCCTGGGCTAATGAACTAGGTGTTATCTAAATACCGATGTGTTTTTTCAAACATTATTAACTTTGGTTTCATTAATTTCCAACTAACATTGTTCTGATACAAAAATTGGACTAAGAAGTTGATTAATTTCAGTGCACTGAAAAAGCTACTAACACAGCTGATTATAACTGCATGAGGTCCACCTTCATTAGGACTAACGAACCATATGTGCATGATTACTAACCAATTATTGCTATTAACAGTTTCAGTTTGTCATGTCTGTACATTTTTTCATATGCGCAAATAGCTTGTCTATTTAAAATTTTGCCAGTACTTGTACACTTAGTTTTAATTGTTTCTATTAAATTGTACACACTCTTTTATTAGCGCTGTTGGTGTCAGTTTGTCTTGTGTTGTTTTAAGGGTTGAGTATTCCCTTTTTAGCAGCTGCTTTTAGATTGGTGTGTTAGTAATTATTATATAAACATTGGCTTAAAAGTGCTTTTTAGCCCTAGCGCTGATTTTTGTCTGTCTATTTGGGCCCAGTACATGACTTACATGGTGGCAGGGGGTGTTTAATACGCACGGGAGGGGTGGATAGTGGACTAGGCTTAATATTCATCATTTTCCGGTGGAGGGTGGCTTACTTGAGTGCAGATATCTCCAGTTTCTGGAAATAGATTTCTCAGCTTTCAATGAGATAAAAAATGGGAAAGTCCCACCTTTTAAGAGGTACTAGTGACTTGGGGATGAGAGTTCAGGAGCCAGAGCAATCCACCGATGAAAATATAAACACAGCATTCCAGCTGGAGCAGGGACCAGCTGCTGGAAAGCTGACCTCTCTGGATCTGGTAATAGTAGAGACAAGCTGCCAGTGTCCACCAAAAGGGGAGAGTTCCATCTTTTGGAGTATACCCTCAGAAAAACTCTAAGACAGACAGAACCAGAGATATCTGTCTGGGAAGAGCAATTAACAGGCTTGGATGGGGACGACTACTTTGAAGTCAGATATCTCCGGTTCCCCAGGATCGATTTTCAAGTCTTGTACCCCTGGAAAAAGGGGACCCTCTGCTATCAGCCTAGAGCCCTTGTACTCCTGGGGCCCTTGGGCAAATGCCCATTGAGCCCATACGAAAAGACGGCCCCGGTGCTGAGCTTGCACTGTACATGCACACATTTAACATTGTCCCTAATGGACAGTGCGGAGTGGTCACACCTCCATACCTGAGACCACCTGGACAGGTAACCGCAGTCCAGTTGTCAGCAAATCTGGATTGGGAAGATGGTTACCTCCAAGACTTTAATTCCAAGGTTTTGCTGGGTGAGCTTATCACTTTCCCTGGTCAAATTGGCCATCTAGAGGCAGGGAGAAAAGATCCACAGGCAGCCATCTCCTGGCCACCGAGTGGAAGCTCTTTGGCACTCCAGTGAAACAATTAGCTGACTGTGTTGGCTAGTTTTACCTCCATCTCCTCATACCAATCTGATACTGCCAGTAAGGACATTCCGGTTTCCTAGGAGGAGGACCAGCAACCCATGGTAGGCTTGAGAATCCACATAAACCACCAGGGAAAGGGTAAGTGGTAACTCACTTTAAACATAAATTTAAAAATGTTTATACTATACATTCTTTTAAACATGTAAGATATGTGTCTATTTTTCAGCACTAGGCTTCGCATACTGATGCACCCACAGCAAAATATATTTTAATACATTTCATTTTATTATATATATGCAGTTTTACTCTAGTCCCAGTGCTGGGACTATAACCTTTCCAGTGCTGGCAGTACCTGGAACTATTCACCCAATCTCCAGCACTCTGCAGCACACACGTTTGGCTTCCCTTCCTGCATTATCGCAGCTTCTTGACTCAGTCTGGGCTGAAGACGCTCTGTACTGTCTCTTCTCTGTGCTGGTAGACACCTCTCTCTGCCCCCCAGCATGCGTTCTGTCAACCCTGCTGCAGCTGACAGAGGTTCCAGGTTTGGCTGCACATTCATTTCCACTGCCCTGCCATAGCTGCCGGACTTGGCTGGGGCTGTGGCGCATTGGTCGTAACATCCAGACAGAGCATCGGGACCTACTCTCGCTCTTTGCTCAGCACTGAAGCTGCCGTCATTCAGTCGGATCTGCACCAAGTAGGTAACACCATTTACAGATGTATCCTCATAGATCAAGCCTCAATACTACACGCAGTGTAAAATGCCTGGCGCGAGTGAGCCACCAGGTCCTGTGCAGCTCTGTTAGCGTCGGGAATCTTTTTTATGATGAAATATGTCTTAGTCGTGATACTATTTGACTAGGATGCACCAGGACTTTTAGATATTAACACAACATGGTTCAACATGATGACATGCACCATGTCGATATACTGAGTATTTGAACATAGTCACAATGTCAACACCTGCGCCCCCCATCCGTGATATCGGCACCACCCTGTGTGGGGTGCGCCCCTGCTTCGCGGCAACACAGATCTTATAGTGGTTATGTTCTTTAATGGAGGGGGTCTGGCCATGCCCCTCCATTTGGCCACACCCCATCCCTTGTACCAGGGCCCGCCAGAACTGTCAGCGCCCCTGCACACAGCCTTTAATTAGTGCATAAAGTGTTCCTAGAGAGGTGGTGGAACTATTCCCTTCCCCCCCCCCGTTGCCTATGTAATAAAGGGACACCCCTTGCATCAAAAAGGGACGTGGTCTCGAAAGGGGTGTGACCATGCAATAGTGTCCCCAATTCAAATTATGCTGCACAGTGGATTAATCTTATTCTCATTACACCACATAGTGTCCCTTACACACATTAGTGCCCCTTATACACAAAGCCCACAGTAGTAGCACCCCTAATACACATAATGTCCACAGCAGTAGGGCCACTTATACAATGTCCACAGTAGTAGTATGCCCACCGGAGTTGTAGTGCCCCATATGCAGAGTCCATAGTAGTTCTGCCCCTTATGCAGTGCCCCCAGTAGTAGTGCCCTTTTGTCCCCATGAGTGATTCCCCTTGTTTAGTGCCCCCTATGCAGTGCCCTCATTAGTAGTGCCCCCAGTGGTAATGTCCCCATGTAGTAATACCCCCTGTGTAGTATTGCCCCATGTAGTAATGCCCTCAGTAGTTATGCCCCAAGTAGTAGTGCCACCAGTGGTAATGCCTCGTTTAATTTTTCCCCAGTAGTATTGCCCCATTGTAGTAATGCCCCCAGTAACATAGTAACATAGTATCTAAGGTTGAAAAAAGACAATTGTCCATCGAGTTCAACCTATTTGTGGTATCCTATGCACGATTATTTTGTATAAAATTTTGACTGAAGTTGATGACAGCCATTACGTTTTTACCCCTCTTTTTTATAATAACCATAGTGCGTGACTATGCCCCGTAACCCTGGATATCCTTATCCATTAGGAATTTATGTAACCCATTCTTAAAGGTGTTGACTGAGTCGGCCATTACAACTTCCTCAGGCAGGGAATTCCAAACACGTATCGTCCTTACCGTAAAAAAGCCTTTATGCCGTGTTGTGCAGAATCTCCTCTCCTCTAACCTGAGCGAGTGTCCACGAGTTCTCTGTGTTGATCTAACCAAAAACAGGTCCTGCGCAAGATCTGTATATTGTCCCCTTATATATTTGTAAATGATGATCATGTCCCCTCTTAATCTCCTCTTTTCCAGTGTAAACATGCCTAGTCTTGCACGCCTTTCCTCGTATTCCAGCGTCTCCATACCCTTAATTAGTTTGGTCACCCGCCTCTGAACCTTTTCTAGCTCCAGGATATCCTTTTTGTAGTAAGGTGCCCAGAATTGTACACAGTATTCAAGGTGTGGCCTCACAAGTGATTTATATAACGGGAGTATAATACTCTCATCCCTAGCATCAATTCCCCGTTTTATGCATGCTAATATCTTATTAGCCTTCTTTGCTGCAGTCCTACTTTGGGTACTACTGCTTAGTTTGCTATCTATGAGGACACCTAAGTCCTTTTCCAGTACAGAATCCCCTAATGTTACCCCATTTAGTAGGTAGGTGATATTTTTGTTCTTGTTACCACACCTTACACTTGTCTGTATTGAAGCGCATTCTCCATTTCGCTGCCCAAGCTTCTAATTTAACTAAGTCGTTCTGAAGTGACTCATCATCCCCCTCCGCATTTATAACTTTACACAATTTGGTATCATCTGCAAAAATTGACACCATGCTCTCTAGACCTTCTGTTAGGTCATTAATGAAAATGTTGAACAATAGCGGTCCAAATACTGAGCCTTGCGGCACACCACTTAGCACTTCAGTCCAATTTGAAAAAGATCCATTAACCACAACGCGCTGCTCCCTATTATCTAACCAGTTTTTGACCCAAGTGCATATTGTGCTTCCTAGCCCTGTTTCTTATAGCTTGTAGATAAGTCTCATGTGTGGTACAGTGTCAAATGCTTTGTCAAAATCTAAAAAGATTACATCCACCTCCTTACCCTGATCTAGGTTTGCGCTTATTGTTTCATAAAAGCCAAGTAAGTTGGTTTGACAGGATCTGTCCTTCATAAACCCATGTTGATTCCTTTTAATGACCTTATTGACTTCAAGGAACTTCTGAATACTATCTCTTAGAATACCTTCCAATACTTTCCCCACTATAGATGTAAGACTAACTGGTCTATAATTACCTGGTTCAGCTTTACTTCCCTTTTTGAATATAGGCACTAATTCCGCTATACACCAGTCTTTGGGAACCATACCTGATATTACTGAATCCTTAAAGATCAAAAATAGCGGTTTTGCAAGTTTAGAGTGAAGCTCCATTAGAACCCTTGGGTGAATACCATCAGGAACTGGTGACTTATTAATCTTTAAATGTTTTAATCGGTCACAGACTACTTCCTCGCTTAAATAAGTACCTATCAGTGGGATATTCTCATTATTGAGATTATTTGTTAGTCCCTGAATTGGGTCCTCTCTAGTGAATACTGTTGAAAAAAACTCATTTAGTGTGTCCGCTATGTCATTATCTTTTCTCTTACGTCCTAGAGGATGCTGGGGACTCCGTAAGGACCATGGGGTATAGACGTGCTCCGCAGGAGAAATGAGCACTATAAAGAACTTTAGAATGGGTGTGCACTGGCTCCTCCCTCTATGCCCCTCCTCCAGACCTCAGTTAGATCCTGTGCCCAGAGGAGACTGGGTGCACTACAGGGGAGCTCTCCTGAGTTTCTCTGAAAAAGAATTTGGGTGGTCATTCCGAGTTGTTCGCTCGGTATTTTTCTTCGCATCGCAGCGATTTTCCGCTAACTGCGCATGCGCAATGTTCGCACTGCGACTTCGCCAAGTAAATTTGCTATGCAGTTAGGTATTTTACTCACGGCATTACGAGGCTTTTTCTTCGTTCTGGTGATCGTAGTGTGATTGACAGGAAGTGGGTGTTTCTGGGCGGAAACAGGCCGTTTTATGGGAGTGTGTGAAAAAACGCTACCGTTTCTGGGAAAAACGCGGGAGTGGCTGGAGAAACGGAGGAGTGTCTGGGCGAACGCTGGGTGTGTTTATGACGTCAAACCAGGAACGACAAGCACTGAACTGATCGCAGATGCCGAGTAAGTTTGAAGCTACTCAGAAACTGCTAAGAAGTGTCTATTCGCAATTTTGCTAATCTTTCGTTCGCAATTTTGATAAGCTAAGATTCACTCCCAGTAGGCGGCGGCTTAGCGTGTGCAAAGCTGCTAAAAGCAGCTTGCGAGCGAACAACTCGGAATGACCACCCTTGTTAGGTTTTTTATTTTCAGGGAGCACTGCTGGCAACAGGCTCCCTGCATTGTGGGACTGAGGGGAGAGAAGCAGACCTACTTGAATGATAGGCTCTGCTTCTTAGGCTACTGGACACCATTAGCTCCAGAGGGTCGGAACGCAGGTATCACCCTCGCCGTTCGTCCCGGAGCCGCGCCGCCGTCCTCCTCACAGAGCCAGAAGATAGAAACCGGGTGAGTATAAGAAGAAAGAAGACTTCAAAGGTGGCTGAAGACTTCAGATCTTCTCTGAGGTAACGTGCAGCGGTAACGCTGCGCGCCATTGCTCCCACACGCAACACACACAGCGGGCACTGAAGGGTGCAGGGCACAGGGGGGCCCTGGGCAGCAATTATAAACCTCTTGGGACTGGCTAATAATATATATAGAGGCTGCGGAGGCACTATATTATAGAATCCCCCGCCAGTATAGAAAATTTGAGCGGGACCAAAGCCCGCCGCTGAGGGGGCGGAGCTTGATCCTCCAGCACTAACCAGCGCCATTTTCTCCACAGCACACTGCAGAGAAGCTGGCTCCCCGGACTCTCCCCTGCTGAACACGGAGACAGAGGGCAAAAAAGAGGGGAGGGGACACTTTTTATTGGCGCAGTGAGTGTATAATTATATATTTATATAAAAGCGCTGTTTTGTCTGGGAATTTGGTTTCCAGTGTCCGTTGGCGCTGGGTTTGTGCTGGCATACTCTCTCTCTGTCTCTCCAAAGGGCCTTTTTGGGGAACTGTCTCCATATAGATATATCCCTGAGTGTGTGGGGGTGTCGGTACGCGTGTGTTGGCATGTCTGAAGCAGAAGGCTCATCTAAGGAGGAGGTGGAGCAGATGATTGTGGTGTCTCCGTCGGCAACGCCGACACATGATTGGATGTATATGCTGAATGTTTTAAATGCAAATGTGTATTTATTACATCAGAGGTTGGACAAAGCAGAGTCCAGGGATAGAACAGGGAGTCAATCCATGGCTTTGGCTGTGTCACAGGGCCCTTCAGGGTCTTAGAAACATCCCCTGTCCCAAGTAGCAGACACTGATACCGACACAGATTCTGATTCCAGTGTCGACTACAATGATGCGAGGTTACACCCAAGGGTGGCCAAAAGTATTTATTATATGATTATTGCAATAAAGGATGTTTTACATATCACTGATGACCCCCCTGTCCCTGACAAGAGAGTACACATGTTTAAGGAAAAGAAACCTAGAAACCTGAGGTAACCTTTCCCCCATCTCATGAGATGAACGCGTTATTTGAAAAGGCTTGGGTAACTCCAGAGAAGAAACTGCAGATTCCCAAAAGAATTCTTATGGCGTATCCTTTCCCTGCGCAGGACAGGTTACGGTGGGAATCCTCACCCAGGGTGGACAAGGCTTTAACGCGCTTGTCCAAAAAGGTGGCGCTGCCATCTCCAGACACTGCCGCCCTCAAGGATCCTGCTGATCGCAGACAGGAAACTACCTCAAAATCTATTTATAAACATACGTGGGCCTTGCTCAGACCGGCAATAGCGTCGTCTTTGGTTTGTAGCGCTGTTGCGGCTTGGACGGATACCTTGTCAGCTGACATTGATACCCTGGATAGGGATACCATTTTATTGACCTTAGGTCACATTAAAGACACAGTCTTATATATGAGAGACGCTCAGAGAGACGTTGGTCTGCTAGGTTCGAGAGCCAACGCCATGGTGATTTCTGCTAGGCAAGCCCTGTGGACCCGCCAATGGTCGGGTGATGCCGTCTCTAAGAAGCATATGGAAGTTTTGCCTTACAAAGGTGAGGATTTATTTGGGGAAGGTCTCGCGGTTTCCACAGCTACCGCGGGCAATCTACTTTTTTACCAAATCTACTGCAATATCAGATGCAGTCCTTTCGGTCGCATAAGTCCAGAAGAGGTCGGGGCTCTTCCTTCCTCGCCAGAGGTAAGGGAAGAGTGAAAAAGCAGCCTGCTACGGCTAGTTCCCAGGAGCAGAAGTACTCCCCGGCTTCTACGAAATCCACCGCATGACGCTGGGGCTCCACTTAAGGACTCTGCGCCGGTGGGGGCACGTCTTCGACTCTTCAGCCACCTCTGGGTTCGGTCAGAGGTGGATCCTTGGGCAATGGAAATTGTGTCCCAAGGTTACAAACTGGAATTCGAAGACGTGCCTCCTCGCCGGTGTTTCAAATCTGCCTTACCAGCTTCTTCCCCAGAAAGGGAGATAGTTTTAGCTGCTGTTCAAAAACTGTGTCAACAACAAGTGGTTGTCAAGGTTCCCCTACTTCAACAGGGTCAGGGGTACTATTCAACCCTGTTTGTGGTCCTGAAACCAGATGGCTCGGTCAGACCCATTTTAAATTTAAAATCCCTAAACCTGTACTTGAAAAAGTTCAAATTCAAGATGGAATCGCTCCGGGTAGTTATCTCCAGCCTGGAAGGGGGGGATTTTATGGTGTCACTAGACATAAAGGATGCATACCTTCATGTCCCCATATATCCCCTTCATCAGGCATACCTGAGATTCACTGTACAGGAATGTCATTACCAGTTTCAGACGTTGCCGTTTGGGCTTTCCACGGCCCCGAGGATTTTCACCAAGGTAATGGCGGAAATGATGGTGCTCCTGCGGCGGCAGGGAGTCACAATTATCCCATACTTGGACGATCTCCTGATAAAAGCGAGATCGAGAGAACAGTTGCTGAAAAGCGTGTCGCTCTCCCTGAGAGTGCTGCAGCAACATGGCTGGATTCTCAATCTACCGAAGTCACAGTTGGTTCCAACGACTCGGCTATCTTTCTTGGGCATGATTCTGGACACAGAGCGAAAGAGGATTTTTCTCCCGATGGATAAAGCCCAGGAACTCCAGAACATGGTCAGAGACCTGTTGAAACCGAAAAGGGTGTCAGTTCATCAATGCACTCGAGTACTGGGGAAAATGGTGGCGTCCTACGAGGCCATCCCCTTCGGCAGGTTTCATGCGGAGACTTTTCAGTGGGATCTTCTGGACAAATGGTCCGGGTCCCATCTTCACATTCATCAGAAAATCAGCCTGTCCCCAAGGGCCAGGGTGTCTCTCCTGTGGTGGCTGCAGAGTGCTCACCTTCTAGAGGGTCGCAGGTTCAGCATTCAGGACTGGGTTCTGGTGACCACGGACGCGAGCCTCCGAGGATGGGGAGCAGTCACGCAAGGGAAAAAAAATTCAGGGACTATGGTCAAGCCAGGAGGCTTGTCTACACATCAACGTACTGGAATTGAGGGCCATATACAACGGCCTGCGTCAAGCGGAGAATCTTCTTCTCGGCCTACCGGTTCTGATTCAGTCAGACAACGTTGCAGCCGTGGCTCATATAAACCGACAAGGCGGGACAAGGAGCAGAGTGGCAATGGCGGAAGCCACCAGGATTCTTCGCTGGGCGGAAAATCATGTAAACGCTTTGACAGCAGTCTTCATTCCGGGAGTGGACAACTGGGAAGCAGACTTCCTCAGCAGACACGATCTCCATCCAGGAGAGTGGGGACTTCATCAAGAAGTTTTTGCAGAGATAACAAGTCGTTGGGGACTTCCTCAAATAGACATGATGGCGTCACGCCTCAACAAGAAGCTTCTGAGGTATTGTGCCAGGTCATGGGACCCTCAGGCAGTAGCGGTGGATGCCCTAGTGACACCGTGGGTGTTTCGGTCGGTCTATGTGTTTCCTCCTCTTCCACTCATCTCAAAATATTGATACTCATAAGACGAAAAAGAGTGCGGACAATACTCATTGTTCCCGATTGGTCTCGAAGGGCCTGGTATTCAGATCTTCAGGAAATGCTCACAGAAGATCCGTGGCCTCTTCTTCTAAGAGAGGACCTGTTGCAACAGGGGCCCTGCATGTTCCAAGACTTACCGTTTGACGGCATGGTGGTTGAACACCGAATCCTAGCTGGAAAAGGCATTCCGGAAGAAGTCATCCCTACTCTGATAAGGGCTAGGAAGGAGGTGACGGCGAAGCATTATCACCGTATCTGGAGAAAGTATGTATCTTGGTGTGAGGCCAAGAATGCTCCTGCGGAAGATTTCCATCTGGGCCGTTTTCTCCACTTTCTGCAGACAGGAGTGGATATGGGCCTGAAATTAGGCTCCATTAAGGTACAGATTTCGGCCCTGTCAATTTTCTTTCAGAAAGAATTGGCTTCTCTCCCGGAAGTCCAGACTTTTGTAAAGGGAGTCCTGCACATCACCTCCTGAGGAAACCGCTTACCACTAGAGTGGAGAAACGCGTAGAGGACGCTCCACTGTGCACCGTGTATGCTACAGCCAGCCTGGTTCCCTGCCAATCGTTTCCTCCGTGTGCAAACCTTTCAGTGCGTCTACCAGCTGTGAGGACCGAACGCCGTGACTGCCACATCCGGCGAGCCCTCCCGGGACATCTTGACCGCTGGGTCCAACACCGTTAAGTATCCATGCAGTGTCAGCTTGAAAAATACTAGCATTTTGGTGGAGAAATTTCCGTGACAGCCTGGTCTGGTAATTCCATCTTCTGCATTGTCTGTGTGATTATACTAAACGGATACTTGAACCGCTATAGAGCTCTTATCTGAATTATTATAAAACCATTCTATGCTCTCTAATCATCTGCACACTTGGAGGACATAATTACAGCTGAAAGGCAGTTAAAAGGAACCCTGGATTGCTAATTAAGCTTTGACCGACAACTACCATCTGATTTCTGTTGCTGTAGATCACGATTGGAATCTGTCTTTGAACTTTTAAATATAGTTATGTGCACTTTTATGAGCTTATTGAAGTGTCAGCTTATATAGATACTCAATTGAGTTTTTACTATGCTATATGTGTGTTTAAATTGATATTAAATCTACGAATTGAATTTTAAACCAGCGCTCCTTATGTTTGTCTCTAGTTATTAGAGATTTATATATTTATCTTATCCTGACATCCAGTTGTCTTATAGGAGCTGCTATTGGAAGTTATTTATTACATGTATTGACAAAAGATAAAACCCTTTTCTCTATCGTCCTAAGTGGATGCTGGGGTTCCTGAAAGGACCATGGGGAATAGCGGCTCCGCAGGAGACAGGGCACAAAAAAGTAAAGCTTTACTAGGTCAGGTGGTGTGCACTGGCTCCTCCCCCTATGACCCTCCTCCAGACTCCAGTTAGATTTTGTGCCCGAACGAGAAGGGTGCAATCTAGGTGGCTCTCCTAAAGAGCTGCTTAGAGAAAGTTTAGTTTAGGTTTTTTTCTTTACAGTGAGTCCTGCTGGCAACAGGATCACTGCAACGTGGGACTTAGGGGGAAAGTAGTAAACTCACCTGCATGCAGAGTGGATTTGCTGCTTGGCTACTGGACACCATTAGCTCCAGAGGGATCGAACACAGGCCCAGCCGTGGAGTCCGGTCCCGGAGCCGCGCCGCCGACCCCCTTGCAGATGCTGAAGCGTGAAGAGGTCCGGAAACCGGCGGCTGAAGACTCCTCAGTCTTCATAAGGTAGCGCACAGCACTGCAGCTGTGCGCCATTTTCCTCTCAGCACACTTCACTGGGCGGTCACTGAGGGTGCAGAGCGCTGGGGGGGGGCGCTCTGAGAGGCAAATATAAACCTTATACAAGGCTAAAAATACCTCACATATAGCCCATAGGGGCTATATGGAGATATTTAACCCCTGCCTGACTGGAAAAATAGCGGGAGAAGAACCCGCCGAAAAAGGGGCGGGGCCTATCTCCTCAGCACACGGCGCCATTTTCTGTCACAGCTCCGCTGGTCAGAACGGCTCCCAGGTCTCTCCCCTGCACTGCACTACAGAAACAGGGTAAAACAGAGAGGGGGGGCACATTAATGGCTATATATATATATATTAAAGCAGCTATAAGGGAGCACTTAATATAAGGATATCCCTTGTATATATAGCGCTTTGTGGTGTGTGCTGGCAGACTCTCCCTCTGTCTCCCCAAAAGGGCTAGTGGGTCCTGTCTTCATTAGAGCATTCCCTGTGAGTTTGCGGTGTGTGTCGGTACGTGGTGTCGACATGTATGAGGACGATATTGGTGTGGAGGCGGAGCAATTGCCAAATATGCAGATGTCACCCCCCAGGGGGTCGACACCAGAATGGATGCCTTTATTTGTGGAATTACGTGATGGTTTATCTTCCCTTAAACAGTCAGTTGAGGACATGAGGCGGCCGGACAATCAATTAATGCCTGTCCAGGCGCCTCAAACACCGTCAGGGGCTGTAAAACGCCCTTTGCCTCAGTCGGTCGACACAGACCCAGGCACGGGCACTGATTCCAGTGACGACGGTAGAAATTCAAACGTATTTTCCAGTAGGGCCACACGTTATATGATTTTGGCAATGAAGGAGACGTTACATTTAGCTGATACTACAGATACCGTAAAACAGGGTATTATGTATGGTGTGAAAAAACTACAAACAGTTTTTCCTGAATCAGAAGAATTAAATGACGTGTGTGATGAAGCGTGGGTTGCTCCTGATAAAAAGTTGATAATTTCAAAAAAAGTTATTGGCATTATACCCTTTCCCGCCAGAGGTTAGGGCGCGCTGGGAAACACCCCCTAAGGTGGACAAGGCGCTCACACGCTTATCCAAACAAGTGGCGTTACCCTCTCCTGAGACGGCCGCACTTAAGGATCCATCAGATAGAAAGATGGAAGTTATTCAAAAGAATATATACACACATGCAGGTGTTATACTACGACCAGCTATAGCAACTGCCTGGATGTGCAGTGCTGGAGTAGTTTGGTCAGAATCCCTGATTGAAAATATTGATACCCTAGATAGGGACAATGTTTTACTGTCGTTAGAACAAATAAAGGATGCATTTATCTATATGCGTGATGCACAGAGGGATATTTGCACACTGGCATCTCGGGTGAGTGCTATGTCCATTTCAGCCAGAAGAGCCTTATGGACACGACAGTGGACAGGCGATGCGGATTCAAAACGTCACATGGAGGTTTTGCCGTATAAAGGGGAGGAGTTATTTGGAGTTGGTCTATCAGACTTGGTGGCCACGGCTACTGCCGGGAAATCCACTTTTTTACCTCAAGTCACTCCCCAACAGAGAAAGGCACCGACCTTTCAACCGCAGCCTTTTCGCTCCTACAAAAATAAGAGAGCAAAGGGCTTGTCGTACCTGCCACGAGGCAGAGGAAGAGGGAAGAGACACCAACAGGCAGCTCCTTCCCAGGAACAGAAGCCCTCCCCGGCTCCTGCAAAAACCTCAGCATGACGCTGGGGCCTCTCAAGCGGACTCGGGGACAGTGGGGGGCCGTCTCAAAAATTACAGCGCGCAGTGGGCTCACTCGCAGGTAGACCCCTGGATCCTGCAGATAATATCTCAGGGGTACAGGTTGGAATTAGAGACGGATCCTCCTCATCGTTTCCTGAAGTCTGCCTTACCAACCGTCTCTTCCGAAAGGGAGAGGGTGTTGGAAGCCATTCACAAGCTGTACGCTCAGCAGGTGATAGTCAAAGTACCCCTATTACAACAAGGAAAGGGGTATTATTCCACTCTATTTGTGGTACCGAAGCCGGATGGCTCGGTAAGGCCTATTCTAAATCTGAAGTCCTTGAACCTCTACATAAAAAAGTTCAAGTTCAAGATGGAGTCACTCAGAGCAGTGATAGCGAACCTGGAAGAAGGGGACTTTATGGTATCCTTGGACATCAAGGATGCGTATCTACACGTTCCGATTTACCCCGCACACCAGGGGTACCTCAGGTTCATTGTTCAAAACTGTCACTATCAGTTTCAGACGCTGCCGTTCGGATTGTCCACGGCGCCTCGGGTCTTTACCAAGGTAATGGCCGAGATGATGATTCTTCTTCGAAGAAAAGGCGTATTAGTTATCCCATACTTGGACGATCTCCTAATAAGGGCAAGGTCCAGAGAACAGCTGGAGACAGCTTTAGCACTATCTCAAGAGGTGCTAAGACAACACGGGTGGATTCTGAATATTCCAAAATCCCATTTAATCCCGACAACTCGTCTGCTGTTCCTAGGAATGATTCTGGACACGGTTCAGAAAAAGGTTTTCCTTCCAGAGGAAAAAGCCAAGGAGTTATCCGATCTGGTCAGGAACCTCCTAAAACCAGGAAAAGTGTCAGTACATCAATGCACAAGAGTCCTGGGAAAAATGGTGGCTTCTTACGAAGCAATTCCATTCGGCAGATTCCATGCAAGAATATTCCAAAGGGATCTGTTGGACAAATGGTCAGGGTCGCATCTGCAGATGCACCTGCGAATAACCCTGTCACCAAAGACAAGGGTGTCACTTCTGTGGTGGTTGCAGAAGGCTCACCTATTAGAAGGCCGCAGATTCGGCATTCAGGATTGGATCCTGGTGACCACGGACGCCAGCCTGAGAGGCTGGGGAGCAGTCACACAAGGAAGAAACTTCCAGGGAGTATGGACGAGTCTGGAAAAGTCTCTTCACATAAACATTCTGGAACTAAGAGCAATCTACAATGCTCTAAGCCAGGCGGAACTTCTCCTGCAAGGAAAGCCGGTGTTGATTCAGTCGGACAACATCACGGCGGTCGCCCATGTAAACAGGCAGGGCGGCACAAGAAGCAGGAGTGCAATGGCAGAAGCTGCCAAGATTCTTCGCTGGGCGGAGAATCACGTGATAGCACTGTCAGCAGTGTTCATCCCGGGCGTGGACAACTGGGAAGCAGACTTCCTCAGCAGACACGATCTTCATCCGGGAGAGTGGGGTCTACATCCAGAAGTCTTCAACATGTTAATAGACCGTTGGGAAAGACCAATTGTAGACATGATGGCGTCTCGCCTCAACAAGAAACTGGACAAATATTGCGCCAGGTCAAGAGATCCACAGGCAATAGCTGTGGACGCACTGGTAACTCCTTGGGTGTACCAGTCAGTGTATGTGTTTCCTCCTCTGCCGCTCATACCAAAGGTATTGAAGATCATACGGCAAAGAAGAGTAAGAACAATACTAGTGGTTCCGGATTGGCCGAGAAGGACTTGGTATCCGGAACTTCAAGAGATGCTCACGGACGAACCGTGGCCTCTACCTCTGAGAAGGGACCTGCTACAGCAGGGTCCCTGTCTTTTTCAAGACTTACCGCGGCTGCGTTTGACGGCATGGCGGTTGAACGCCAGATCCTAAAAGGGAAAGGCATTCCAGAAGAAGTCATTCCTACCTTGATTAAGGCACGGAAGGAAGTCACCGTGAAACATTATCACCGCATTTGGCGAAAATATGTAGCGTGGTGCGAGGATCGGAGGGTTCCGTCGGAGGAATTCCAACTGGGTCGTTTCCTACATTTCCTGCAATCAGGATTATCTATGGGTCTCAAATTGGGATCCATTAAGGTTCAAATTTCGGCCCTGTCAATATTCTTCCAAAAAGAATTGGCCTCTGTCCCTGAGGTCCAGACTTTTGTCAAGGGAGTACTGCATATACAGCCTCCTGTGGTGCCTCCGGTGGCACCGTGGGATCTAAATGTAGTTTTAGATTTCCTCAAATCCCATTGGTTTGAACCATTGAAAAAGGTGGATTTGAAATATCTCACATTGAAAGTGACTATGTTACTAGCCCTGGCCTCTGCCAGGAGAGTATCTGAATTGGCGGCTTTATCTTATAAAAGTCCTTATCTAATCTTCCATTCGGATAGGGCAGAACTGCGGACTCGTCCGCATTTTCTCCCTAAAGTGGTATCAGCATTTCATCTGAACCAACCTATTGTGGTGCCTGCGGCCACTAGCGACTTGGAGGACTCCAAGTTGTTGGACGTTGTCAGAGCCTTAAAAATATACATTGCAAGGACGGCTGGAGTCAGAAAATCTGACTCGCTGTTTATATTGTATGCACCCAACAAGTTGGGCGCACCTGCTTCTAAGCAGTCGATTGCTCGTTGGATTTGTAACACAATTCAACTTGCACATTCTGTGGCAGGCCTGCCACAGCCTAAAACTGTAAAAGCCCACTCCACAAGGAAGGTGGGCTCATCTTGGGCGGCTGCCCGAGGGGTCTCGGCATTACAACTCTGCCGAGCAGCTACGTGGTCGGGGGAGAACACGTTTGTAAAATTTTACAAATTTGATACCCTGGCAAAGGAGGACCTGGAGTTCTCTCATTCGGTGCTGCAGAGTCATCCGCACTCTCCCGCCCGTTTGGGAGCTTTGGTATAATCCCCATGGTCCTTTCAGGAACCCCAGCATCCACTTAGGACGATAGAGAAAATAAGAATTTACTTACCGATAATTCTATTTCTCGGAGTCCGTAGTGGATGCTGGGCGCCCATCCCAAGTGCGGATTATCTGCAATACTTGTACATAGTTATTGTTAACTAATTCGGGTTATTGTTAAGGAGCCATCTTTAAGAGGCCCTTTCTGTTGTCATACTGTTAACTGGGTTTAGATCACAAGTTGTACGGTGTGATTGGTGTGGCTGGTATGAGTCTTACCCGGGATTCAAAATGCCTCCCTTATTGTGTATGCTCGTCCGGGCACAGTACCTAACTGGAGTCTGGAGGAGGGTCATAGGGGGAGGAGCCAGTGCACACCACCTGACCTAGTAAAGCTTTACTTTTTTGTGCCCTGTCTCCTGCGGAGCCGCTATTCCCCATGGTCCTTTCAGGAACCCCAGCATCCACTACGGACTCCGAGAAATAGAATTATCGGTAAGTAAATTCTTATTTTTGTTCCGTGTGTTTACAGGTAGATATATTTGCTTTTGTGCGCCCGATCAAATATTCATATACACCCAAGTAACGTTGAGTGTATATTGAAAACTATATTTGTGGTATGAATCTTGCCCTTAGATTAACAATAAATCCTTTCCTCGTACTGTCCGTCTCCTCTGGGCAGTTTCTCTAACTGAGGTCTGGAGGAGGGGCATAGAGGGAGGAGCCAGTGCACACCCATTCTAAAGTTCTTTATAGTGCCCATGTCTCCTGCGGAGCCCGTCTATACCCCATCGTCCTTACGGAGTCCCCAGCATCCTCTACGGACTAGGAGAAAAAGATTTACCGGTAGGTTTAAAATCGTATTTTTTGCTTAAGACTCCCAACTTGTCCTTTAAAGGGCCTATACTCTCCTTCTTTAATCTCTTGCTATTAATGTATTTAAAGAATTTTTTTGGATTCGCTTTGCTTTCCTTTGCTACTAGTTTTTCAGTTTCTACTTGAGCCGCTCTTATTTCCTTTTTGCATATTTTGTTACATTCCTTATAGTGCTGAAATGACTCTGCTTCCCCGTCAGATTTGTATTTTTTAAATGCTTGCCTTTTCTTGCCCATAAGTTCCTTTATCTTTTTGTTAAGCCACATCGGTTTATGATTTTTATTCCTTTTTTTGCTGCTCGTAGGAATAAATTTGAGTGTATTTTTAGCTAGCAGGAATTTTAGTACCTCCCATTTCTCCGTAGTATTTTTTCCTAAAAACAAACCCTCCCAATTCAATATCCCTGAAAAATTCCCTCATCTTTTCAAAATTCGCTTTGCTAAAGTTTAGAGTCCTAGTTGAGCCAGTATAGGGCTGTTTATGAAAACTGATATTGAATGTTACCATATTGTGGTCGCTGTTTCCTATGGGTTCCCCTTCTATAATACCAGGTCGGCGCTTGAAAATCCAATAATACTGCCAAATATAATAAAACAATTTATTTAGCTAGCAAAAAAATATATAAAACACAAAAAGAAACATAGAAAAATAAAAACTAATAATGGACCACAATAATATATAACACATAAAACTTGGGTGTAATTACACCTCAGATAATAGCATATATATGCCTATAATAAAAACATATAGGAGTGGGTCACCGGTTTTCACCTATATAGCTTTCAATATACTGGATTCTAAGTTGTTCAGTCTCTCACAGTTCAGAAAGAATATGTCCTCCGGCTAATAAATTCAGCCTCTGTAACCATATATGTAAAGTATAATTTTCCACGTGATGGATATGATATGAAAGAACCGTACGGTTTCAATTACTCACTGAATCGCTGTCCTTGCTTTCCTATGCACGGTGGGTAATGCAAAGCCGCTCTCTATCACCCTTTGCACGGGTGAGACATCCGTCGGCGGCGCCCGCAGGGATGGATGTTTTCTTTAACACAGCACAGAGTTGGTAAGCTAAACTGCCGTGTATTATCCCTGATTGGAAATAGCCATGCTCAGCAAGACAGGCTGATGGTGTGAAAAATTGTGAAGAAATGAAGAGTCCGGTCTCTTCACAAGCAGGCTGATTGCCGGCAACAGGTTACAGACAACTTGATATTATAGAACAGCAGGTGTATTTCTCCTGTGAGCACTTGGATGGTCTCGGTGATATTCTCAGTGACCCGTCCTCTCTGTGTCCTCAACGCGTTTCTCCGCACCCCAGGCGGCTTCTTCAAGAGGCAAAGTATTCCCTTCTGAGCACTTTCTATCTTTTATACCCTGTGCTTTGTAATTAGTGAGAATAGGTGTGTACAAAATCACAGCAGGTGCCTCATTTATCAATCTCTTACAAGGCTAGGGGTTAGCTCAGGGAATCAGTTAATAAGGTCCATTACATAAATTATTATAGTTCTACCTATAATAATAATATATATAACCTAATACAATTTAATCATAATAATTAATATAAAAGAAAAAATGTGTTGCTAAGCGGACAGAACAAAATACTACATAACTCCATCAGTCTGTAGAAATCCATAGTGCCACCTGTTTAAGAGCACATATATCTCATAGAGGATAGAAATATATTCATTACATTACTTTAATCACAGTAATGGCATAACCATAAAGTAGTGAAGCACCTAGAATACTTAAGGTGTTATTTAATAAATGTTGTATTAATATAGAAAAACCTTTAGAATCAAAATAATTAGCCAAAACACAACATAATATTATAAAAAAATATTATAAAAAAATTATAAAAATATATATACACACACCCGCCCTTTAATAGTATAATGCCTATAGATCTATATAGCGGGGCCACAAATTAACCATATAGTAATATAATTATTTGAATTCATTAAAAGAATACTTTATAATCCGGAACCAGAGATCTCAAATTGGAAATGTTCTATAGCTGAGCAACCAAAAACGCGATCAGACCTGATAAATGACATGCCTCTAGCTGTATAGAGGCAATGCCAAGTAAGATCGCGGTTATGGGAGCCAGCAATGTACATTGGATTAGCCACATCAATCAAACCATATAGCAGAAGCCAGTGAACTATCGTTTAATCAGTGCACAGGCATGGTCCGCTCTCACTCTCACCCACATGTGGGATCGGGACTGAGAAGATGAATCTAACCAACATGAGAAATAATAATAAACATAGATAAAAATGAATCTAAATGAATTCTAGATCGATTGTTTCATTCAGCCCTTGTGGTTTCAGTGTCTGTAATTTCCAAATCCATGCAGCTTCTTGACGACAGAGTGTTCTAAATCTATCTCCACCTCTGGGGGTAACCTTAATTTGTTCAAGCCCAATTATTTGGAGACAGGCAGGATCATTAGCATGAGCTTCTGCATAGTGACGAGAGACACTATGATTCATAAAGCCCCTGAGAATATTTCTCCTATGCTCCATAAAACGTAATTTAAGTGCCCTAGTTGTTCGCCCAACATAATAAAGCTGGCACGAGCACCGCAATAAATACACTACAAAATGCGTACTACAATTAATAAAGGTTTCTATTTTAAATTCCTTTTTTGAAGCAGACGAGGAGATATATTTGGTTTTATTAGCAACGTGAGTACATGTTGTACACCTGTTGTGATTACACCTAAAGAAACCGACTACCTGTGAACCCACTAATGTTTGTTGCTTACTCGTCTCAGTATCATCACGCGACCTCTTAAAAAAGCTAGGAGCCAGTATGTTTCTAAGATTCTTTGCCTTTTTAAATATAATCGTAGGATTTGTAGGAAGAGAAGTACTCAAAACCGGATCAGTTAACAGTAACTTATAATTACGTTTAATTATGCAAGAAATTTTATTTGCTTTTACATTATATTTGGATTTAAAAGCCAATTTATATTCATTGATTTTATGAGTTTTTTTCTTATCATTTTTGGATCTAGAGTTCTCAATAGGTTTTTTTATTATTATAGGGAGATCTTGTGCCCTTATATTACATGAATTTTCATTCACATCTCCAACCTCATTATCTAGTGATATATTATTTATCTTAAGAATATTCTCCCTATTCAATGTTTGTGAATAAGCAATAGCCTCTTCTAATATGCCTTCAGGATAGTCACGTTCCCTTAAGGAAGTAATAAGTTCTTCAGCTTGTTCAGCAAATGTACAATCTAGTGTACAATTACGTCTAATCCTATACAGTTGACTTTTGGGTACATTATTTAACCAGCTTTTCTTGTGATTACTCGTATATGGAATATAGCTGCAGGTGTCAACAGTTTTTTTATAAGATGACACTAACAATTTTTCCTCCACCACCTCCACCGTAACGTCCAGAAAATTAATACGTGTGGGATTGTGTGTACAAGTGAAGGATAAACCATATTTATTATTATTAAGAAATTCAACAAAATTAGTAACTGTGTCAACATCCCCTTTCCAAATAAAAAACAGGTCGTCGATATAGCGACAGTAAAGGACCAGGTTCGCAGAGTAGGGGCCTTCCCAGATAAGTGTCTGTTCAAGGTCACCCATGTAGATATTTGCGAAACTCGGTGCGAACCTGGTCCCCATCGCTGTACCGAGTACCTGTAGATAGTGACAGTGATCAAACAAAAAGTGATTGTGTGTTAAAATAAAATAAATGGCAGAAGTGATAAAATTGCGTTTCATCTCTGAGTCCATTCCGGTTTTAATAAGTGCAGTATCCACAGCTTGTACTCCTTGAGCATGTGGAATATTAGTGTACAAAGCTTGCACATCGCAGGTGATTAGTATATAATCAGAGGTCCATTTGTGACCTTCAACTAATCGAATAAATTCAGTGGTATCCCGGATATGAGACCTCAGAGATGTTGCGCAAGGTTGTAAAAAGTGATCAACATAATAGGATAAATTAGACGTAAGACCCCCAATCCCAGAAATAATAGGTCGCCCTGGGGGATCGTGAAGTGTTTTGTGAATTTTGGGGAGGTGATAATAAGTCGGGACGATAGGGTGGAGGGGGTAGAGGAAATTAAACTCATCCTGAGTAATCACACCCTCAGATTTAGCATTTTCTAATAACTTTTTTAATTCTAGCTGATATTTACGGGAGGGGTCTGCAGTTAATGCTTGATAAAAAATTTTATCCGATAATTGGCGTTTAGCCTCCTTTAGATAATCACATGTATCCTGGACCACTAGTCCCCCCCCTTTATCTGCTGGTTTGATTGTAAGTGTCATATCATTAGCTAATGATTTAAGGACTCTCCGTTCCTCACTATTTAGATTATATAGACACGAATGTGTATGTGTATTTGGAAAGGGGATGTTGACACAGTTACTAATTTTGTTGAATTTCTTAATAATAATAAATATGGTTTATCCTTCACTTGTACACACAATCCCACACGTATTAATTTTCTGGACGTTACGGTGGAGGTGGTGGAGGAAAAATTGTTAGTGTCATCTTATAAAAAAACTGTTGACACCTGCAGCTATATTCCATATACGAGTAATCACAAGAAAAGCTGGTTAAATAATGTACCCAAAAGTCAACTGTATAGGATTAGACGTAATTGTACACTAGATTGTACATTTGCTGAACAAGCTGAAGAACTTATTACTTCCTTAAGGGAACGTGACTATCCTGAAGGCATATTAGAAGAGGCTATTGCTTATTCACAAACATTGAATAGGGAGAATATTCTTAAGATAAATAATATATCACTAGATAATGAGGTTGGAGATGTGAATGAAAATTCATGTAATATAAGGGCACAAGATCTCCCTATAATAATAAAAAAACCTATTGAGAACTCTAGATCCAAAAATGATAAGAAAAAAACTCATAAAATCAATGAATATAAATTGGCTTTTAAATCCAAATATAATGTAAAAGCAAATAAAATTTCTTGCATAATTAAACGTAATTATAAGTTACTGTTAACTGATCCGGTTTTGAGTACTTCTCTTCCTACAAATCCTACGATTATATTTAAAAAGGCAAAGAATCTTAGAAACATACTGGCTCCTAGCTTTTTTAAGAGGTCGCGTGATGATACTGAGACGAGTAAGCAACAAACATTAGTGGGTTCACAGGTAGTCGGTTTCTTTAGGTGTAATCACAACAGGTGTACAACATGTACTCACGTTGCTAATAAAACCAAATATATCTCCTCGTCTGCTTCAAAAAAGGAATTTAAAATAGAAACCTTTATTAATTGTAGTACGCATTTTGTAGTGTATTTATTGCGGTGCTCGTGCCAGCTTTATTATGTTGGGCGAACAACTAGGGCACTTAAATTACGTTTTATGGAGCATAGGAGAAATATTCTCAGGGGCTTTATGAATCATAGTGTCTCTCGTCACTATGCAGAAGCTCATGCTAATGATCCTGCCTGTCTCCAAATAATTGGGCTTGAACAAATTAAGGTTACCCCCAGAGGTGGAGATAGATTTAGAACACTCTGTCGTCAAGAAGCTGCATGGATTTGGAAATTACAGACACTGAAACCACAAGGGCTGAATGAAACAATCGATCTAGAATTCATTTAGATTCATTTTTATCTATGTTTATTATTATTTCTCATGTTGGTTAGATTCATCTTCTCAGTCCCGATCCCACATGTGGGTGAGAGTGAGAGCGGACCATGCCTGTGCACTGATTAAACGATAGTTCACTGGCTTCTGCTATATGGTTTGATTGATGTGGCTAATCCAATGTACATTGCTGGCTCCCATAACCGCGATCTTACTTGGCATTGCCTCTATACAGCTAGAGGCATGTCATTTATCAGGTCTGATCGCGTTTTTGGTTGCTCAGCTATAGAACATTTCCAATTTGAGATCTCTGGTTCCGGATTATAAAGTATTCTTTTAATGAATTCAAATAATTATATTACTATATGGTTAATTTGTGGCCCCGCTATATAGATCTATAGGCATTATACTATTAAAGGGCGGGTGTGTGTATATATATTTTTATAATTTTTTTATAATATTTTTTTATAATATTATGTTGTGTTTTGGCTAATTATTTTGATTCTAAAGGTTTTTCTATATTAATACAACATTTATTAAATAACACCTTAAGTATTCTAGGTGCTTCACTACTTTATGGTTATGCCATTACTGTGATTAAAGTAATGTAATGAATATATTTCTATCCTCTATGAGATATATGTGCTCTTAAACAGGTGGCACTATGGATTTCTACAGACTGATGGAGTTATGTAGTATTTTGTTCTGTCCGCTTAGCAACACATTTTTTCTTTTATATTAATTATTATGATTAAATTGTATTAGGTTATATATATTATTATTATAGGTAGAACTATAATAATTTATGTAATGGACCTTATTAACTGATTCCCTGAGCTAACCCCTAGCCTTGTAAGAGATTGATAAATGAGGCACCTGCTGTGATTTTGTACACACCTATTCTCACTAATTACAAAGCACAGGGTATAAAAGATAGAAAGTGCTCAGAAGGGAATACTTTGCCTCTTGAAGAAGCCGCCTGGGGTGCGGAGAAACGCGTTGAGGACACAGAGAGGACGGGTCACTGAGAATATCACCGAGACCATCCAAGTGCTCACAGGAGAAATACACCTGCTGTTCTATAATATCAAGTTGTCTGTAACCTGTTGCCGGCAATCAGCCTGCTTGTGAAGAGACCGGACTCTTCATTTCTTCACAATTTTTCACACCATCAGCCTGTCTTGCTGAGCATGGCTATTTCCAATCAGGGATAATACACGGCAGTTTAGCTTACCAACTCTGTGCTGTGTTAAAGAAAACATCCATCCCTGCGGGCGCCGCCGACGGATGTCTCACCCGTGCAAAGGGTGATAGAGAGCGGCTTTGCATTACCCACCGTGCATAGGAAAGCAAGGACAGCGATTCAGTGAGTAATTGAAACCGTACGGTTCTTTCATATCATATCCATCACGTGGAAAATTATACTTTACATATATGGTTACAGAGGCTGAATTTATTAGCCGGAGGACATATTCTTTCTGAACTGTGAGAGACTGAACAACTTAGAATCCAGTATATTGAAAGCTATATAGGTGAAAACCGGTGACCCACTCCTATATGTTTTTATTATAGGCATATATATGCTATTATCTGAGGTGTAATTACACCCAAGTTTTATGTGTTATATATTATTGTGGTCCATTATTAGTTTTTATTTTTCTATGTTTCTTTTTGTGTTTTATATATTTTTTTGCTAGCTAAATAAATTGTTTTATTATATTTGGCAGTATTATTGGATTTTCAAGCGCCGACCTGGTATTTGTTTGTTTTCTATTGCTAATTGCTGAGGAGGCTGGCTACCTCCTTACCAGGTGGCTGCTGATTCCAATTCACATTTACACAGTTCTGCCCAGCGCCAACAAACCTTATTTTTTGTTTCCCCTTCTATAATACCTGATACCAAATCCCCAGTACTTACATACACACACACAAAAAAAACAAGACACAATATTTACCTTAAGCCCCGCTCCTGCATCTCACCGCTGTCGTCAGTCTGCTCTGGCCGCCCGCTCCTTGGAACTATGGGAGAGACGTCATGACGTCTCTCCCATAGTGTAAACTGCCAGAGCTGGAAGCTGGAGCTCAAGAGTGAGCCCCTGCCTCCAGCTGCCGCTGTCGGGAAGGAGCCAGGTGCCTGCTGGTAACAAAATCTCAGCGGGCGCCTGGCATTTCCCTGCGGCTCCGGCCTGACTTCTTGGGTTAGTGGGCCGGAAGAGCCAAAACTGGTTCCGTCTTCAAATAGGACTGTCAGAATGCAGTTCTGCCCCATTCTGGCGCACTTTAACCGCTGCCTATAATCACACGTATCTAGCAGATGAACGAGTTGCAGAATTAATGTTGTGTTTTAATGTAAACATAGAAAAGAAATTATAATATTTACATCTATGTCATTACTTTATCAAGAATTATTATGGATAAATAGTGTTTGAAGAGAGCTTTGTGTTTTTCAGTTATAGATTTTGTATTTCAGTAATTCCTTTTTGCTTTTAAGTGTAATTTGCATGATAATTAAATTTTTATTGTAAATTATTTTGCTATGTACATATTATGTTGTATTTAAATAAAATGCCAACACTATTTTCTCACATTTGCGGTGTAATCAATGCACTTGGTATCACATGGTGATACATTTAAAGGCTGTAGAGAATGTGATTTTTTTAAATTTCTAAGTACAGTACATCATAAGCTTAATAATATAAAGGATTCTACATCCCAGTATAACCCCAAATTGTATGCTACTGTATGTTGTAGAATAATTCATTATAATATATGCTTAATGAACAGATTCTCTGTTTATGATAATAAAAGGATGTTTGCTACCTACTGTATAAAGGGGGTCATTCTGAGTTGATCGCACCAAGCAACTTTTTGCTACTGGTGCGATCAACTAATCTCCGCCTATGGGGGTGTGTATTTTAGCATAGCAGGGCTGCGAACGCTTGTGCAGCCCTGCTATACTAAAAAAGTTTCACGTTAAATAAGAGTAGCCCTGGACATACTTATCCTGTGCGACGGATCCAGCGATGATGGGGCCGGCTTTGACATCAGACATCCGCCCACCGTTCTCCTGGACATGCCTGCGTTTTCCTTACCACTCCCCGAAAACGGCCGCCAACGGACAGGTGACGCCCCGGAACACCTTCCTTCTGTTAATCTTTTTGCGGTCGTCGCTGCGACCACTTAGTTTGTTTCCAGTGTTGTAGCCCGGTGACAGGGGTCACCAGGCAACGACGCACGTGCGCAATGCGCACACCGCGCATGCGCAGTTCCGAACCGATCGCATCGCTGCGAGGAAGTGCAGCATGCGATCGTGTCGGAATGACCCCCATAGTACTTGTGGTGTCTTTGCATTTATTCTACTTGGTCAACATAGCGTGCCCAAACACAATAATGCTGATGCCTAGAAGACCTCAGAGAGCCTGATTTAGAGTTGGATCCAGTTGTGGCTTTGGATGCATGCAGCCAATGTTTTCACTCTGTGCATGCATGCTTCTCAGTGTTTACTGCCGGCGGGAACAGAACGAATTTGGATGAAAAGAGAAGCAATTATGGTGGGCATTCCTGGGAGTAACAAGGGTGGCTAGCTAGACACCAGCATCTGCAGTTACACTCATTTTGGCGGCCATGTTCAGACTGAATTTTTGCGCCTACATAGGGCTGGTGCAATGGTATGATTGATGTGCGTCCAATGAAGTGACTTGTTACACACAGCGCGTTGGATTAGCATACAGATGTTGGGTATCTCTGCAAATTCTATCAGCTCAGCATTAGCATAAAGGCACAGTTGGGCAGCGTAAAAAGATGCAGTCACACTTGCATTAGTTTCCACCTCTGAATCAAACCCAGGATGACATTATTATCTTTTTTTTTAAGGCACCACAAAATTTCTGCAGCACAGTACAACGGATATGCATAGTAACAGCGTAACTTGGCATATAAGACAATATAGTGTAAATTGACATATCTAGGAACATAATACAGCAGGGCAGCTCACTATCTTGTAGGTAAGTTGCAGGGAGGGTAGGCACAAATTTAGAAAAGGGGCGTGGCTACGGGTAAAATGTCATGGTCACGCCCCTTTTCCTATACTTTCAATGGAAGTTTGGAGAGACAAAATCGATACAGACCATAAAAGAAAGGACTGTACCTGGCCAAAAGGTACAGCTGGAGGGTATGCCACTGCATTTGCAGCAAGTCTCTGCACTGTAGATAGGGGAAAAAAATCCTTTTACTGCAACGTCCTATGTCCTGCTGCCAGTCCGCCTGCCCCCTCCGGCATCAACAATCCCCACTCCCTAGCCGCGGCGCAGGTGGAACAAAAGCAGCTGCGGCCACCGGCATAGGTGTGTATGAAAGCGGCGCAGCGGAAGACTTTCATAGCCCTCCCTGCGCCACATACTCTCTGAGCCCCGGAGCCTCCTCTGCACGTGATGTCACAGAAGTGTCTCCCCGCCACAGCTGCGCCCAGATCCGCAGAGGCCCTGGGTCCGCAACACAGCACCTGGGCTGCCAGCCTGGAAGCCCCGAGAATGGCTAATGTAACGGATAGAGTGGGTGATATCGCAGAAGGGTAATGTCTGGACGCTGAATCAATGTAAAAGGTGACAGTGCAGTGCAGTGGGTGTGCAGTGTCACTGACACTGCACAGCACTCTCACCTTTTACATTGATTGAGCGAGTCAGTCAGTTCTGCCAGCCAGTCACTATTGTTAGCGCCGGTGTCCCAATGCGCCGCATTACAGGGAAGTAGACGCACTAAATAAACTACAGCTCCCAGAAGCCCTTAGCGCCAAAGCATTCCGGCGCTAAGGCCTGCTGGGAGCTGTAATTTATTGAGTGCATCTTCTTCCCTGTAATGCGGCGCGTTGGGACACCGGCACTAACAATAGTGACTGGCTGCTGTGCGAGTCTCCAGGAGAGCCACTACCAAAGGGAGGACAGCAGCTTAGCTGCTTCCAGGATGAAAAGCAGGAGAAGCATTACCTGCCCCTTCCACACTCGCAGTACCTCCAGGGCCCCATCCGCGGCACCCCCTCAACCACCCGCGGTGGTTCTGGGCCCCCTCCCCCAACCGCAGCACCCCCACCCATGGCACCCCCGCAACTGCTCCTCCCCCATCCACCATGGCTCCGGACATCCACCAGCGGTACCCACACACCCGCCCCTCCCCCACCCGCAGCACCACAACACCAGCCCCTCCCCCACCCGCGGCACCTGCAACCACCCCTCCCCCACCTGCAGCACCCCCGGACCCCCATCTGCGTCTCCACCGCACCTGCCACTCCCTCATCCACAGCACCTACTAGGTGATTCATCAGGCCCTTCGTGCGCTGTTCACACCATTGCAAGGGGCTACGACCCCTTAACCATCGCACACCCTTTGTCCTTGCAATATTTAACCACTCACACAATTATGATTGGAGGTAATACTCCATATATAAAATATATACTCCATATAAAAAAATATTGCACGCCACAAGGGCGTGCAATGGTTAAGGGGGCATAGCCCCTTACGATGGTGTGAAGAGCGCCCGTAGGGCACGATAAATCATCTAGTGCAGTATATTTATCATTTGTGGCAGTGGGTCCCCAAAAAGTATAATTTCTTATCCATATATCGCAGTGATGAAAAAATTCTATTTATAGTACTATTTTACAAAAAAAACTTTGCTCTGATAGGAGCCAGTCCTGATGAAGAGTTTTGCAGTAAAGTGATTGTTGCTATCCATTTTCTGCCAATCACGCTTGCTGGGGAGAGATCAGGCGATGCTCTCCCATAGGGTTAGAGCAGCTGACGCCAACTGTAGAATGCCATTTCTGCATGTTTTACGGGAAACATTACCTTAATAAAATACCCCTTTTACCCTTTTAATGAAGTTTTAATGAATTCCATACTGTACACTGTTTAGGTGTCTATTTAGTTAAGGTCATAAATGCAATAGACACATGACACGGAGGGAATTACTTTATTGAATGGTATTGGTTGAGTAGCACCATCTGAAGGCTCTATAATATTTCTGCCATTTGTTAAATTGATTAGACACCACAGTCCCCATACCAGGCTGTGGGAATGTGGTATCTTGCAAAACAAGTGTGACTACAAGAGAAATACAACTTTTCTCTATCGTCCTAGTGGATGCTGGGGTTCCTGAAAGGACCATGGGGAATAGCGGCTCCGCAGGAGACAGGGCACAAAAAGTAAAGCTTTAGGATCAGGTGGTGTGCACTGGCTCCTCCCCCTATGACCCTCCTCCAAGCCTCTGTTAGATTTTTGTGCCCGGCCGAGAAGGGTGCAATCTAGGTGGCTCTCCTAAAGAGCTGCTTAGAAAAGTTTAGCTTAGGTTTTTTATTTTACAGTGAGTCCTGCTGGCAACAGGATCACTGCAACGAGGGACTTAGGGGAGAAGAAGTGAACTCACCTGCGTGCAGGATGGATTGGCTTCTTGGCTACTGGACATTAGCTCCAGAGGGACGATCACAGGTACAGCCTGGATGGTCACCGGAGCCTCGCCGCCGGCCCCCTTGCAGATGCTGAAACGAGAAGAGGTCCAGAATCGGCGGCAGAAGACTCCTCAGTCTTCTTAAGGTAGCGCACAGCACTGCAGCTGTGCGCCATTTTCCTCTCAGCACACTTCACACGGCAGTCACTGAGGGTGCAGGGCGCTGGGAGGGGGGCGCCCTGGGAGGCAAATGAAAACCTTTTTCGGCTAAAAATACCTCACATATAGCCTCCGGGGGCTATATGGAGATATTTAACCCCTGCCAGAATCCGTTAAGAGCGGGAGACGAGGCCGCCGAAAAAGGGGCGGGGCCTATCTCCTCAGCACACAGCGCCATTTTCCCTCACAGAAAGGCTGGAGGGAAGGCTCCCAGGCTCTCCCCTGCACTGCACTACAGAAACAGGGTTAAAACAGAGAGGGGGGGCACTAATTTGGCGTTAGAAATATATAAAAAAGATGCTATAAGGGAAAACACTTATATAAGGTTGTCCCTATATAATTATAGCGTTTTTGGTGTGTGCTGGCAAACTCTCCCTCTGTCTCTCCAAAGGGCTAGTGGGTCCTGTCCTCTAACAGAGCATTCCCTGTGTGTGTGCTGTGTGTCGGTACGTGTGTGTCGACATGTATGAGGACGATGTTGGTGAGGAGGCGGAGCAATTGCCTGTAATGGTGATGTCACTCTCTAGGGAGTCGACACCGGAATGGATGGCTTATTTAGGGAATTACGTGATAATGTCAACACGCGCCAAGGTCGGTTGACGACATGAGACGGCCGACAAACAATTAGTACCGGTCCAGACGTCTCAAAAACACCGTCAGGGGTTTTAAAACGCCCGTTTACTTTAGTCGGTCGACACAGACACAGACAGGGACACTGAATCCAGTGTCGACGGTGAATAAACAAACGTATTCCTTATTAGGGCCACACGTTAAGGGCAATGAAGGAGGTGTTACATATTTCTGATACTACAAGTACCACAAAAGAGGGTATTATGTGGGATGTGAAAAAACTACCGTAGTTTTTCCTGAATCAGATAAATTAAATGAAGTGTGTGATGATGCGTGGGTTCCCCCCGATAGAAAATATGGGCGGTATACCCTTTCCCGCCAGAAGTTAGGGCGCGTTGGGAAACACCCCTTAGGGTGGATAAGGCGCTCACACGCTTATCAGAACAAGTGGCGGTACCGTCTATAGATAGGGCCGTCCTCAAGGAGCCAGCTGACAGGAGGCTGGAAAAATATCATAAAAAGTATATACACACATACTGGTGTTATACTGCGACCAGCGATCGCCTCAGCCTGGATGTGCAGAGCTGGGGTGGCTTGGTCGGATTCCCTGACTAAAAATATTGATACCCTTGACAGGGACAGTATTTTATTGACTATAGAGCATTTAAAGGATGTATTTCTATATATGCGAGATGCACAGAGGGATATTTGCACTCTGGCATCAAGAGTAAGTGCGATGTCCATATCTGCCAGAAGATGTTTATGGACACGACAGTGGTCAGGTGATGCAGATTCCAAACGGCACAAAGGTGTATTGCCGTATAAAGGAAGAGGAGTTATTTGGGGTCGGTCCATCGGACCTGGTGGCCACGGCAACTGCTGGAAAATCCACCGTTTTTACCCTAAGTCACATCTCTGCAGGAAAAGACACCGTCTTTTCAGCTTCAGTCCTTTCGTCCCTATAAGAGTCATATCTGCCCAGGGATAGAGGAAAGGGAAGAAGACTGCAGCAGGCAGCCCATTCCCAGGAACAGAAGCGTTCCACCGCTTCTGACAAGCTCTCAGCATGACGCTGAGACCGTACAGGACCCCTGGATCCTACAAGTAGTATCCCAGGGGTACAGTTTGGAATGTCGAGACGTTTCCCCTGCGCAGGCTCCTGAAGTCTGCTTTACCAAGGTCTCCCTCCGACAAGGAGGCAGTATGGGAAAAAATTCACGAGCTGTATTCCCAGCAGGTGATAATTAAATTACCCCTCCTACAACAAGAAAAGGGGGTATTATTCCACACTATATTGTGGTACTGAAGCCAGAAGGCTAGGTGAGACCTATTCTAAATCTAAAAAAATTTGAACACTTACAAAGGTTCAAATCAAGATGGAGTCACTCAGAGCAGTGATAACGAACCGGGAAGAAGGGGACTATCTGGTGTCCCGAGACATCAGGGATGCTTACCTCCATGTCCCAAATTTGCCCTTATCACTAAGGGTACCTCAGGTTCGTGGTACAGAACTGTCACTATCAGTTTCAGACGCTGCCGTTTGGATGGTCTACGGCACCCCGGGTCTTTACCAAGGTAATGGCCAAAATGATGGTTCTTCTTCGAAGAAAAGGCGTCTTAATTATCCCTTACTTGGACGATCTCCTGATAAGGGCAAAGTCCAGGGAACAGTTGGAGGTCAGAGTAGCACTATCTCGGATACTGTTACAACAGCAGGGGTGGATTCTAAATATTCCAAAATCGCAGCTGATCCCGACAACAAGTCTCCTGTGCTTAGGGATGATTCTGGACACAGTCCAGAAAAAGGTGTTTCTCCCGGAAGAGAAAGCCAGGGAGTTATCCGAGCTAGTCAGGAACCTCCTAAAATCAGTGCATCATTGCACAAGGGCCATGGTAAAAAAATGGTGACTTCCTTCGAAGCAATTCCAGTCGGCAGATTTCATGCAAGAACTTTTCAGTGGGATCTGCTGGACAAATGGTCCGGATCGCATCTTCAGATGCATCAGCGGATAACCCTATATCCAAGGACAAGGGTGTCTCTCCTGTGGTGGTTACAGAGTGCTCATCTTCTAGAGGGCCGCAGATTCGGCATTCAGTTTTGGATGTTGGTGACCACGGAGGCCAGCCCGAGAGGCTGGGGAGCAGTCACACAAGGAAAAAATTTCCAGGGAGTGTGATCAAGTCTGGAGATTTTTCTCCACATAAATATAGCTAAGGGTAAATTTATAATGCTCTAAGCTTAGCAAGACCTCTGCTTCAAGGTCAGCCGGTATTGATCCAGTGGGATAAAACATCACGGCAGTCGCCCACGTAAATAGACAGGGCGGCACAAGAAGCAGGAGGGCAGTGGCAAAAACTGCAAGGACTTTTCGCTGGGCGGAAAATCATGTGATAGCACTGTCAGCAGTGTTTCATTCCGGGAATGGAAACTGGGAAGCAGACTTCCTCAGTAGGCACGACCTCCACCCGGCAGAGTGGGAACTTCATGGGGAAGTTTTCCACATAATTGTAAACCGTTGGGAATTACCAAAGGTGGACATGATGGCGTCCCGTCTGAACAAAAAACGGGACAGGTATTGCGCCAGGTTAAGAGACCCTCAGGCAATAGCTGTGGACGTTCTGGTAACACCGTGGGTGTACCAGTCGGGTATGTGTTCCATCCTCTGCTTTTCATACCTAAGGTACTGAGAATTATAAGACATAGAGGAGTAAGAACTATACTCATGGCTCCGGATTGGCCAAGAAGGACTTGGTACCCGGAACTTCAAGAGATGCTCACAGAGGACTTATGGCCTCTGCCGCTAAGAAGGGACTTGTTTCAGCAAGTACCATGTCTGTTTCAAGACTTACCGCAGCTGCGTTTGACGGCATGGCGGTGGAACGCCGGATCCTAAGGGAAAAGGCATTCAGGAAGAGGTCATTCCTACCCTGGTCAAAGCCAGAAAGGAGGTGACCGCACAACATTATCACCACATGTGGCGAAAATATGTTGCGTGGTGTGAGGCCAGGAAGGCCCCACGAAGAAATTTCAACTCGGTCGAATCCTGCATTTCTTGCAAACAGGAGTGTCTATGGGCCTCAAATTGGGGTCCATTAAGGTTCAAATTTCGGCCCTGTCGATTTTTCTTCCAGAAAGAATTGGCTTCAGTTCCTGAAGTCCAGAAGTTTGTCAAGGGAGTATTGCATATACAACCCCCTTTTGTGCCTCCAGTGGCACTGTGGGATCTCAACGTAGTTCTGGGATTCCTCAAAACACATTGGTTTAAAACCAGTCGAATCTGTGGATTTGAAGCATCTCACATGAAAAGTGAACATGCTCTTGGACCTGGCCTGGACCAGGCGAGTGTCAAATTGGTGGGTTTTTTTTCTCAAAAAAGCCCATATCTGTTTGTCCATTCGGACAGGGCAGAGCTGCGGACTCGTCCCCAGTTCTCTCCCTAAGGTGGTGTCAGTGTTTCACCTGAACCAGCTTATTGTGGTGTCTTGCGCCTACTAGGGACTTGGAGGACTCCAAGTTGCTAGATGTGGTCAGGGCCCTGGAAAATATAGGTTCCAGCAGAGCCGGCCATAGCGATAGGCAAACTAGGCAATTGCCTAGGGCATTTGATATGCCTAGGGGCATCAGCAGCTTCTGCTGATTAAAATGATATGCGGCATGCCTATATTCTGTGTGTAGCATGTCATATGCAGATACAGCCACAGTCTCACACAGTATATAGGCATGCTGCATATCATTTTAATCAACAGAAGCTGCTTGTGCATCCTAGTCACATAGCAATGCAAATAAGATGCATTTTCATTAAAAAAAAGGTTCCCGACGTTAGCATTGAGGCAAGATTTATGAGGACACATCTGTATCCAAGCAGAGGCAGAGGTCACAGTGTTAGTGGCAGTGTGAGTGCTGTGTGCATGTGAGTGGGTTGGTTGTGCAGTAGTGTTCGGAATATGTGTAAGGAGCATTATGTGTGTCATGTAAAAATGCATTAATAATGTGCAACATATGTGTAAGGGGCACTATGTGTGTCATTATGTGTATAAGTGCATTAATAATGTGTGGCATATGTGTAACGGTACTACTGTATGTGTGTCATTATGTGTATAGGGGCACTAATAATGTGCAGCAAATGTGTAGGGGGCACTATGTGTCTTTATGTGTATAAGTGCATTAATAATGTGCGGCATATATGTAAGGGACATTATGTGTGAAAGGGCATTAATAAAGGTTGTCATAATGTGTAAGGCACATTATGTTTATAAGGACATTAATAATGTGTAAGGGGCATTACTGTGTGGAATTATGTGTATAAATGCGTTACTAATGTGTGGCATTATGTGTATAAGGTGCTCTACTATGTGGCGCTGCATATAGAAAGGGCACTACTGTGTCGTCTAATGTGAATAAAGAGCGATAGGGTGTGGTATAATGTGAATAAGGAGCAATTCAGTGTAATGTAATGTGAATAAGGGGCTCTACTGTGAGGAGTAATGTTTATAAGGTTAAGTGATACTACTGTGGCATGTAATATGAATTATGGACACTATCGCATGATCAAATGTGAATAAAGTTGCAGTACTGTGTGGCCTAATTGGAATTGGGGTTACTATTGTGTGGCCATGTCCCTTGCCAGCAAAAACACCCCCCTTTCTTGGCTGTGCGCCAAATGTGCGAACTGTTCCTATTTAAAATATAGGGTGTACAAACACCAAAATAAGGACTGCAATGGGTGAGGGGTGATGGTGCTGGGAAAGAGGTGCAACCAGTGGTGGTGCTAGGGGGCACCAGCCAAAATCTTGCCTAGGGCATCATATTGGTTAGGGCCGGCCCTGGGTTCCAGGACGGCTGGAGTCAGGAAAACTGACTTGCTGTTATCCTGTATGCACCCAACAAACTGGGTGCTCTTGCTTTTAAGCAGACTTTTGCTAGTTGGATGTGTAATACAATTCAGCTTGCACATTCTGTGGCAGGCCTGCCACAGCCAAAATATGTAAATGCCCATTCCACAAGGAAGGTGGGCTCATCTTGGGCGGCTGCCCGAGGGGTCTCGGCTTTACAACTTTGCCGAGCGGCTATTTAGTCAGGGGCAAACACGTTTGTAAAATCCTACAAATTTGATACCCTGGCTAAGGAGGACCTGGAGTTCTCTCATTCGGTGCTGCAGAGTCATCCGCACTCTCCCGCCCGTTTGGGAGCTTTGGTATAATCCCCATGGTCCTTTCAGGAACCCCAGCATCCACTAGGACGATAGAGAAAATAAGAATTTACTTACCGATAATTCTATTTCTCGGAGTCCGTAGTGGATGCTGGGCGCCCATCCCAAGTGCGGATTATCTGCATTACTTGTACATAGTTACAAAAATCGGGTTATTATTGTTGTGAGCCATCTTTTCAGAGGCTCCGCTGTTATCATACTGTTAACTGGGTTCAGATCACAGGTTGTACAGTGTGATTGGTGTGGCTGGTATGAGTCTTATCCGGGATTCATAAATCCTTCCTTATTGTGTACGCTCGTCCGGGCACAGTACCTAACTGAGGCTTGGAGGAGGGTCATAGGGGGAGGAGCCAGTGCACACCACCTGATCCTAAAGCTTTACTTTTTGTGCCCTGTCTCCTGCGGAGCCGCTATTCCCCATGGTCCTTTCAGGAACCCCAGCATCCACTACGGACTCCGAGAAATAGAATTATCGGTAAGTAAATTCTTATTTTATTTCTCCATTTTTTTTTTATTTGACACAAGACATGGGGATAAAGTTAATAAAAGGGGAAGGCAAAGGGAACTGCGTGGTTTGTACAACAGGGCTGCGGTCCAAAAAGGCGTTAACTCCGATTTACATAAGAATACAAATGTCAGGTGCTGGTCAAATAAATCAGGAGTCAGACTGAGGTTAACATAAAACAGCAAGGTCAACAAAATTGATGTACAGATGGAGCTATGGTAATCGTGGCTCTGTGCCTGGGTGCGCTCGCCTAGGTGCGCTCAACACAGCGTCTGGACTGCATGCGCGTGAATGCCCCTGCTCCTCCCAGTATTTTCCCCATTTAAACCATTTCATTTGAATGGAGGATGCACAAGAATAATATTTGCAGTCTGCTGTTTCAAATATAAAATGCTTCTGGACTTTGTTTTCGATAACTACAAGACTAGTGACAGGAGCAGTCAGTGTCGGACTGGGGCATGAAGGGCCCACCAGGGGAATACAGTAGCACATGCTTATGGGTGTGGCCAGCCACCAGAGGGGCTTGTCTAGGTAATTCCGTCTTCTACCCTCCTGCAGAACATTGCACCCAAATGACTGCTTGTGAATATATACTTGTCTAGGTATATTGAAAATGAGAGCTGCAGATTATCACTACTGATTGCACTGAAATACTAATTAGCAAATTGGGCGATAAGAATTATAGCATTGCTATAGGTATAAGGCATCTGCTTTTATATTAGATTGCTTATGCACATGATGGGTTGCTATTGATAACTTGGAATGTTATCTCCTGAGTATAGGAATGAGGGCATGACTCTGATGAATCTCAGTTGGTTGGTATGTTAGCTTGTTTTCTTTAAACTGTTTTATTACTATCCATTGCTGGGGGAGGGTTCATTGGAGTTTGGGTGTAATCAGTCTGTTAACATGCTTGGTCCATTACTTAAAGAGCATCAGGAAGGCTTGTGCCTTTAGGCTTGTGTCCATTACTTCAAAGGACATTATTCAAAGGATAACTACAAGTTTAAACATAATTTCAACGTTAAACCGAAGGAAAACAATCAGTCCACAATCTGGACCACTGAAGGACTGTTTTCAAACAAATCTGAGTCCAGTTCCTCTACACATCAAACTACTCCAGTCTGAGTAACCCATACACTTATAACTAAAATATGTGTTTGGAACGCTGCAAGTCCTTTCCACTTTATCCGCAACTACTCAAATTTATGTCTATAACTTACCAAAAACATCTGAATTCTCACCTGTACCAATGTTATCTGTCTTTTTAACTATGAAAAGACATCCCCAAACTGCTCACTACAGTTCTCTCTTATGCAAACTCATGTATGGTTTTTGATGTAATGATTGGCTTGTAATTGGCATTGCATGTGTGGGGAAGTTGCACAGTGAAACATAGTTTATTATTGCATGCTCTCTGGTGTTTTCCGCCTTTGATCATTTGGCCATTTGTGGTCAGGTGTATTATATCTTTACATTTAGTGAGGTGTAGTCATGGTGTAAAGGACAGAGTGTGATTCCTGATTAGTAAAAAAATAAAAATAAAATACCAAACACTGAGCAACATCACCAAACAGGTAATTTCAACTTTAACTTGTCATTTATTTTGTACTGTCTGGACATGGCTACTAATAACAGATGCACAGACAAAATTCTTAAAGCTATGTGTGTAAATGCTAGGAACTTAGGAGACAAAATTCCAGAGCTGATTGCGATAATGACAAGAGATAACCTGGATTTTGTGGCAATTACAAAGTCATGGTGCAATGAGAATAATGACTTGCACATAGCTATACCAGGATACAATTTATTTATGAAGGATAGAATGGGAAGAATAGGAGGAGGGGTAGCAATGTATGTGAAAAAAACATGAATGCTACTTTAATATAAAATACTGAAGATAAAACTGAGGCCCTTTGGGTCACCATAGAAACCGGGGAGAAGGACATTATTCGCATTGGGGTTATCTATAGACCACCAGGCCAGGGGCATGATTTGGACAGGAACCTATTGTTGGACATCACTAAAATGGCTTTAAAGGGTGAAGTCATAATCATGGGAGACTTTAATTTACCTGATGCCAATTGGGAGGGGTCTTTTGCAAGTTCAGCTACAAGTGGCAAATTTTTACATACCTTACAGGGAGCATCTCTCAAGCAATTGGTGAGGGAGCCCACTCGCAAAGACTCAATATTAGATTTAATTCTTACAAATGGTGACAGGATATCTGACATATATGTGGGTGAGCACCTGGGATCCAGTGATCATCAAGCAGTATGGTTTAGTATAAAGACAGGATCCAACCCCTGTCACACAAAAACAAAGTTGTTGGATTTTAGAAATGCTGACTTTGCAAAAATGGGGAGATGTTTAAGTGATTCATTGGCAGACTGGAGGGAGTAATGCAGGGGAGGTGGGAAAAACTGAAAAGTGCAATACTAAGTGCAACAGACCTTTGTATCAAAAGGGTTAGGAAAAGCCCCAGGTAAAGGAAGCCAGTGTGGTTCACAAAAGAAGCATCAATTAGTGTGAAAGCAAAAAAGATGGCTTTTAGAAAATACAAACAGACTCAAAATAATGACAAAGAGGTGTATCTTGACAGACGGAAGGATGCTTAAAAAGTGATCAGACGTGCAAAGGCAGAAGCTGAAGAGAAAATGGCCCAGTCAGTAGATAAAGGGGGCAAAACTTTGTTTAAGTATATAAGTGAAAGGAGAAATTCAAATGGAGGAATAAAAAGACTTAAGACAGAGAGTGAGCATTTGGTGGAGGGAGACAAGGCAATAGCAGATGACCTAAATAATTATTTTTGCTCAGTATTTACTACAGAAGGAGAAGGGATGGGGCCACAGTTAAGTTGCAACGACATTCATAAAAATAAGGTAGATGAAAGTACATTTACAGAGGAGAAGGTTCTAACAACTTTCAAAACTAAAAATGGATAAATAAATGGGGCCAGATGGGATACACCCAAGGATACTCAAAGAGCTAAAAGATGTGCTGGTTACACCTTTAACAGAATTATTTGACCAGTCACTAAATGCTGGTGCAATTCCAGAGGACTGGAAAAGAGCAAATGTAGTTCCACTGCACAAAAGTGGAAGCAAGGAAGAAGCAAGTAACTACAGACCAGTAAGCCTTACATCAGTAGTAGGGGAAGTAATGGAAAAACTATTAAAAGAAAGAGTTGTGGAATATCTTAAATCAAACAACTTACAGGATCCAAAATAGCATGGATTTACTGGTGGGAGATCATGCCAAACAAATCTTATTGACTTTTTTGACTCTGTGACGAAAATAATAGATCAAGGGGGAGCTGTAGATGTAGCATATCTAGACTTTAGTAAGGCATTTGACACTGTCCCACATCGCAGACTGCTATATAAACTTGAAAGCGTGGGGGTGGATTATAAAACAGTTAAATGGATAAGAACCTGGTTGCAGGATAGGAAACAGACAGTTGTAGTAAATGGAGTGCAATCTATGGAGGGAAAAGTTACCAATGTAGAACCCCAGGGATCTGTACTTGGTCCAGTTCTCTTTAATATCTTTGTTGGTGACATTGCAAATGGTATTAAAGGGAAAGTATGCCTTTTTGCAGATGATACAAAGATATGCAACAGGGTAGACACACCAGGAGGGGTAAAACAAATGATTGATGACCTAGGTAGGCTTGAGAAATGGTCAAGAACGTGGCAACTACAGTTTAATGCTAAAAAATGCAAAATCATGCACTTGAGTCTCAAAAACCCAAAGGCTAAATATAGTATCAAGGGTACTATAATGGAAACTACTGAGGGTGAAAGGGATTTAGGAGTCACTATTTCAAGTGACTTGAAGGCAGGAAAGCAATGCAACAAAGCAATGAGAAAGCCAAGTAAGATGCTTGGTTGCATAGGGAGAGGAATCAGTAGCAGTAAAAAAGAAGTTATAATGCCACTGTATAGGTCATTGTTACGGCCCCATCTGGAATACTGTGTCCAGTTCTGGAGACCATATCTCCAGAAGGATATAAATACATTAGAGAGTGTACAAAGAAGGGCAACTAAACTGGTGCATGGCCTACATCACAAAACTTACCCGGAAAGGCTAAAAGATCTTAACATGTATAGTTTGGAGGAGAGAAGGGAAGGGGGATCATGATAGAAACTTTCAAATATATCAAGGGTCTTAACAAAGTTCAGGAGTGAAACATTCTCCAAAGGAAGAGAAGTATTAGTACTCGAGGAAATAAACTGAGACTGGAGGGGGGAAGGTTCAGGGGAAATTTAAGGAAAAATTACTACACAGAAAGGGTAGTGGATAAGTGGAATAGCATCCCATCAGAGGTGGTAGAGGCTAAGACTGTAGAGCAATTTAAACATGCTTGGGATAGGCATATGAATATCCTTACAAAGAATTAAGGTTAAAAAAGGGTTGAGATTGCCTAACATAAAAAAAAGGGGCATACTAGATGGGCGAAGTGGTTCTTATCGCCGTCAAATTCTATGTTTCTATGTTTCATGATGTAGTAGATTAATAACAGCAATGCACTATACAAAATAAACCATAGCCCTGTGCAGCATAATATAGCATATGTGTAATGTATGACATGACTTAATTGCACAGTCTGGAGCCTGATCCTTAGAGGAGGAGGAGGTGGGGCCGGCATGTAGTGGGGCCCATCGGGAGTTCCCCTGTGGGCCAGTCCAACCCTGGAGGCAGTACTCCACAACTAGGCAGTAGACGCTTGAGTAACAACTAGAATATGATCTATAAGATATCTTTCTCTGACGTCCTAAGTGGATGCTGGGGACTCCGTCAGGACCATGGGGTTTAGCGGCTCCGCAGGAGACAGGGCACAAAAGTAAAAGCTTTAGGATCAGGTGGTGTGCACTGGCTCCTCCCCCTATGACCCTCCTCCAAGCCTCAGTTAGATTTTTGTGCCCGGCCGAGAAGGGTGCAATCTAGGTGGCTCTCCTAAAGAGCTGCTTAGAGTAAAAGTTTGTTAGGTTTTTTATTTTCAGTGAGTCCTGCTGGCAACAGGCTCACTGCTACGAGGGACTTAGGGGAGAGAAGTGAACTCACCTGCGTGCAGGATGGATTGGCTTCTTAGGCTACTGGACACCATTAGCTCCAGAGGGAGTCGGAACACAGGTCTCACCCTGGGGTTCGTCCCGGAGCCGCGCCGCCGACCCCCCTTGCAGATGCCGAAAAGTGAAGGTCCAGAAACGGCGGCAGAAGACTCTTCAGTCTTCATAAGGTAGCGCACAGCACTGCAGCTGTGCGCCATTGTTGTCAGCACACTTCATAGCAGCGGTCACTGAGGGTGCAGGGCGCTGGGGGGGGGCGCCCTGGGCAGCAATGATAGTACCTTATTCTGGCTAAAAATACATCACATATAGCCCCTGGGGGCTATATGGATGTATTTAACCCATGCCAGGTCTCAGAAAAACGGGAGAAGAAGCCCGCCGAAAAGGGGGCGGGGCCTATTCTCCTCAGCACACAGCGCCATTTTCCCTCACAGAAATGCTGGTGGGAAGGCTCCCAGGCTCTCCCCTGCACTGCACTACAGAAACAGGGTTAAAACAGAGAGGGGGGGCACTTATTTGGCGATATGTATATATATATTAAAATGCTATAAGGGAAAAACACTTATATAAAGGTTGTCCCTGTATAATTATAGCGTTTTTGGTGTGTGCTGGCAAACTCTCCCTCTGTCTCCCCAAAGGGCTAGTGGGGTCCTGTCCTCTATCAGAGCATTCCCTGTGTGTGTGCTGTGTGTCGGTACGTGTGTGTCGACATGTATGAGGACGATGTTGGTGAGGAGGCGGAGCAATTGCCTGAAATGGTGATGTCACTCTCTAGGGAGTCGACACCGGAATGGATGGCTTATTTAAGGAATTACGTGATAATGTCAACACGCTGCAAGGTCGGTTGACGACATGAGACGGCCGGCAAACAAATTAGTACCTGTCCAGGCGTCTCAAACACCGTCAAGGGCTGTAAAACGCTCATTTACCTCAGTCGGTCGACACAGACACGGACACTGACTCCAGTGTCGACGGTGAAGAAACAAACGTATTTTCCTTTAGGGCCACACGTTACATGTTAAGGGCAATGAAGGAGGTGTTACATATTTCTGATACTACAAGTACCACAAGAAGGGTATTATGTGGGGTGTGAAAAAACTACCTGTAGTTTTTCCTGAATCAGATAAATTAAATGAAGTGTGTGATAATGCGTGGGTTTCCCCCGATAGAAAATTATTGGCGGTATACCCTTTCCCGCCAGAAGTTAGGTCGCGTTGGGAAACACCCTTTAGGGTGGATAAGGCGCTCACACGCTTATCAAAACAAGTGGCGGTACCGTCCCCAGATAGGGCCGCCCTCAAGGAGCCAGCTGAGAGGCTGGAAAATATCCTAAAAAGGTATATACACACATACTGGTGTTATACTGCGACCAGCGATCGCCTCAGCCTGGATGTGCAGCGCTGGGGTGGCTTGGTCGGATTCCCTGACTGAAAATATTGATACCCTTGACAGGGACAGTATTTTATTGACTATAGAGCATTTAAAGGATGCATTTCTATATATGCGAGATGCACAGAGGGATATTTGCACTCTGGCATCAACAGTAAGTGCGATGTCCATATCTGCCAGAAGATGTTTATGGACACGACAGTGGTCAGGTGATGCAGATTCCAAACGGCACATGGAAGTATTGCCGTATAAAGGGGAGGAGTTATTTGGGGTCGGTCCATCGGACCTGGTGGCCTCGGCAACAGCTGGAAAATCCACCTTTTTTACCCCAAGTCACATCTCAGCAGAAAAAGACACCGTCTTTTCAGCCTCAGTCCTTTCGTCCCCATAAGGGCAAGCGGGCAAAAGGCCAGTCATATCTGCCCAGGGATAGAGGAAAGGGAAGAAGTCTGCAGCAGGCAGCCCATTCCCAGGAACAGAAGCCCTCCACAGCTTCTGCCAAGTCCTCAGCATGACGCTGGGGCCGTACAAGCGGACTCAAGTGCGGTGGGGGGTCGTCTCAAGAGTTTCAGCGCGTAGTGGGCTCACTCGCAAGTGGACCCCTGGATCCTACAAGTAGTATCCCAGGGGTACAGACTAGAGATTCGAGACGTCTCCCCCTCGCAGGCTCCTGATGTCTGCTTTACCAACGTCTTCCTCCGACAGGGAGGCAGTATTGGAAACAATTCACAAGCTGTATTCCCAGCAGGTGATAATCAAAGTACCCCTCCTACAACAAGGAAAGGGGTATTATTTCACACTATATTGTGGTACTGAAGCCAGACGGCTCGGTGAGACCTATTCTAAATGGGAAATCTTTGAACACTTACATACAAAGGTTCAAATCAAGATGGAGTCACTCAGAGCAGTGATAGCGAACCAGGAAGAAGGGGACTATATGGTGTCCCTGGACATCAAGGATGCTTACCTCCATGTCCCAAATTGCCCTTCTCACCAAGGGTACCTCAGGTTCGTGGTACGGAACTGTCACTATCAGTTTCAGACGCTGCCGTTTGGATTGTCCACGGCACCCCGGGTCTTTACCAAAGTAATGGCCGAAATGATGATTCTTCTTCAAAGAAAAGGCGTCTTAAATATCCTTTACTTGGACGATCTCCTGATAAGGGCAAGGTCCAGAGAACAGTTGGAAGTCGGAGTAGCACTATCTCAAGTAGTTCTACGACAGCACGGGTGGATTCTAAATATCCAAAATCGCAGCCGTTTCCGACGACACGTCTGCTGTTCCTAGGGATGGTTCTGGACACAGTCCAGAAAAAGGTGTTTCTCCCGGAGGAGAAAGCCAGGGAGTTATCAGAGCTAGTCAGGAACCTCCTAAAACCAGGAAAAGTGTCAGTGCATCATTGCACAAGAGTCCTGGGAAAAATGGTGGCTTATTACGAAGCGATTCCATTCGGCAGATTCCACGCAAGAACTTTTCAGTGGGATCTGCTGGACAAATGGTCCGGATCGCATTTTCAGATGCATCAGCGGATAACCCTATCTCCAAGGACAAGGGTGTCTCTCCTGTGGTGGTTACAGAGTGCTCATCTTCTAGAGGGCCGCAGATTCGGCATTCAGGATTGGATGCTGGTGACCACGGAGGCCAGCCTGAGAGGCTGGGGAGCAGTCACACAGGGAAAAAATTTCCAGGGAGTGTGATCAAGTCTGGAGATTTTTCTCCACATAAATATACTGGAGCTAAGGGCAATTTACCATGCTCTAAGCTTAGCAAGACCTCTGCTTCAAGGTCAGCCGGTATTGATCCAGTGGGACAACATCACGGCAGTCGCCCACGTAAACAGACAGGGCGGCACAAGAAGCAGGAGGGCAATGGCAGAAACTGCAAGGATTTTTCGCTGGGCGGAAAATCATGTGATAGCACTGTCAGCAGTGTTCATTCCGGGAGTGGACAACTGGGAAGCAGACTTCCTCAGCAGGCACAACCTCCACCCGGGAGAGTGGGGACTTCATCGGGAAGTCTTCCACATGATTGTGAACCGTTGGAAAAGACCAAAGGTGGACATGATGGCGTCCCGCCTGAACAAAAAACTGGACAAGTATTGCGCCAGGTCAAAAGACCCTCAGGCAATAGCTGTGGACGTTCTGGTAACACCGTGGGTGTACCAGTCGGTGTATGTCTTCCCTCCTCTGCTTCTCATACCCAAGGTATTGAGAATTATAAGACGTAGAGGAGTAAGAACTATACTCGTGGCTCCGGATTGGCCAAGAAGGACTTGGTACCCGGAACTTCAAGAGATGCTCACAGAGGACTCATGGCCTCTGCCGCTAAGAAGGGACTTGCTTCAGCAAGTACCATGTCTGTTTCAAGACTTACCGCGGCTGCGTTTGACGGTATGGCGGTTGAACGCCGGATCCTAAGGGAAAAAGGCATTCCGGAAGAGGTCATTCCTACCCTGGTCAAAGCCAGGAAGGAGGTGACCGCACAACATTATCACCACATGTGGCGAAAATATGTTGCGTGGTGTGAGGCCAGGAAGGCCCCATGAAGAAATTTCAACTCGGTCGTTTCCTGCAAACAGGAGTGTCTATGGGCCTCAAATTGGGGTCCATTAAGGTTCAAATTTCGGCCCTGTCGATTTTCTTCCAGAAAGAATTGGCTTCAGTTCCTGAAGTCCAGAAGTTTGTCAAGGGAGTACTGCATATACAACCCCCTTTTGTGCCTCCAGTGGCACTGTGGGATCTCAACGTAGTTCTGGGATTCCTAAAATCACATTGGTTTAAACCGCTCAAATCTGTGGATTTGAAATATCTCACAGGGAAAGTGACCATGCTGTTGGCCCTGGCCTCGGCCAAGCGAGTGTCAGAATTGGCGGCGTTTGTCTCAAAAAAGCCCATATCTGATTGTCCATTCGGACAGGGCAGAGCTGCGGACTCATCCCCAGTTTCTCCCTAAGGTGGTGTCAGTGTTTCACCCGAACCAGCTTATTGTGGTACCTGCGGCTACTAGGGACTTGGAGGACTCCAAGTTGCTAGATGTTGTCAGGGCCCTGAAAATATAGTTTCCAGGACGGCTGGAGTCAGGAAAACTGACTTGCTGTTATCCTGTATGCACCCAACAAACTGGGTGCTCTTGCTTCTAAGCAGACGATTGCTAGTTGGATGTGTAGTACAATTCAGCTTGCACATTCTGTGGCAGGCCTGCCACAGCCAAAATATGTAAATGCCCATTCCACAAGGAAGGTGGGCTCATCTTGGGCGGCTGCCCGAGGGGTCTCGGCTTTACAACTTTGCCGAGCTGATACTTGGTCAGGGGCACACCCTGACTGAGGAGGACCTGGAGTTCTCTCATTCGGTGCTGCAGAGTCATCCGCACTCTCCCGCCCGTTTGGGAGCTTTGGTATAATCCCCATGGTCCTGACGGAGTCCCCAGCATCCACTTAGGACGTCAGAGAAAATAAGAATTTACTTACCGATAATTCTATTTCTCGTAGTCCGTAGTGGATGCTGGGCGCCCATCCCAAGTGCGGATTGTCTGCAATACTTGTACATAGTTATTGTTACAAAAATCGGGTTATTATTGTTGTGAGCCATCTTTTCAGATGCTCCGCTGTTATCATGCTGTTAACTGGGTTCAGATCACAGGTTGTACAGTGTGATTGGTGTGGCTGGTATGAGTCTTACCCGGGATTCAAAATCCTTCCTTATTGTGTACGCTCGTCCGGGCACAGTATCCTAACTGAGGCTTGGAGGAGGGTCATAGGGGGAGGAGCCAGTGCACACCACCTGATCCTAAAGCTTTTACTTTTGTGCCCTGTCTCCTGCGGAGCCGCTAAACCCCATGGTCCTGACGGAGTCCCCAGCATCCACTACGGACTACGAGAAATAGAATTATCGGTAAGTAAATTCTTATTATCCCCACATGTTAAATTCCCAGGGTAGAAATGGAACAGAGCAGTCAAAGGTTTTGCCGAAATAGTCACCCTTATTACTCTACAAATTATAAGAAATACTTCACTCCAAAGCAGCTGAAGAAGAGGGCACTACCAAAAGACATGAAAAATGTATCCAATAAACCCACAATACTTAGAGATATTGCCGCTCTGTAGTAAAGTACACTCTCTGGATAAAAAAAAATTTCTGAATGATTAATGCACTTTGAGATTGTAAAACATATGCAGAATATAATATCTAACTCCTCCTCAGAGAGGGTCCTTAGGAGATTCTTCTCCCACTTAATTTGTGACACTAATTCCCGGATACGGCCGACGGGCGACCCGGCGGCGGGGGGGCTGTGACGGGGGGGAGTGAAGTTTCTTCACTCCCCCCGTCACCCGGCTGCATTGAAGTGCAGGCAAATATGGACGAGATCATCCATATTGGCCTGCATGTACAGCCGACGGGGGACCAGCGATGAACGAGCGCGGGGCTGCGCATCGTTTATCGCTGAAGCCTCCACACTCAAAGATATGAACGGTATCTCGTTCATTTATGAACGAGATCGTTCATATCTTTGACTGATGTCGGCCAGTGTGTAGGGCCTATAAGTTAACACTTAAATATCTAAACAACCGGGACTGTCAGGCGTATTTATAAGTCTCATTCAGTTTTCACTTAGCCTCTTCCGGTATGTTAAACAGGCAGGCTTTAGGCTTATTTGTGTTTAAATTATAAAAGGAGACTGCCACGTAAGCATCCAAAACAGAATGAAACAATGGAAGTGAGGCTTCCGGGTGAAGTACTGTAAACATAATAAATTATTGGTGCCAAATAGACTAATCGTATGCGAAGAGCCCCCAATGATAGGGCTATGGATAAACTCCTGAGACCTGATTGTCCCACCCAGAGGCTCAATTGCCATTGGAAAAATTAGAGGTGGTAAGGGGCACGCTTGAAACATGTAATTATTGATTTCAAACCTCAAGGAGAGACAAACATTAACAAAAATCCTAGCCAACAAAGATATATAAAGAGCTAGAAACACAACCTCTTAAATGGGAGTAAGCAGTGATAACCGCTTTCTCCAGTGATAAAGCCAGAGAAAGGGGTCATCACTGCTTTACTACTTTATAAATAGATCATCTGACTATGGGGGTCATTCCGAATTGTTCGCTCGCTAGCAGATTTTAGCAGCATTGCACACGCTAGGCCGCCGCCCTCTGGGAGTGTATCTTAGCTTAGCAGAATTACGAATGAAAGATTAGCAGAATTGCGAAAATAAATTTCTTAGCAGTTTCTGAGTAGCTCGAGACTTACTCCTACATTGTGATCAGCTCAGCCCGTTTCGTTCCTGGTTTGACGTCACAAACACGCCCTGCGTTCGGTCAGCCACTCCCCCGTTTCTCCAGACACTCCTGCGTTTTATCCTGGCACGCCTGCGTTTTTCCGGGGTGGTATTCATGTGACCGCCGGTCAGCTGACCGACAGTCACATGACCTCCTCCGTGAGCCCGACGGCTCACTATCCCGATGGTCGGCATGCCGACCAACAGGGACTATTTCCACTCGTGGGTGTCCACGACACCCATAGAGTGGGAATAGAACCCGTGGCGACCACAGGTCGCCACCGAGCCCGCAGCGTGGCGAGCGCAGCGAGCCCGCAAGGGGCTTGCTGCACTCGCCCCTCCCCGCCGGGATCCCGGCGTCGGTATGCTGCCGGGATCCTGGCGTCGGTAAGGTGACCTGACCGCCGGTCACCAGTACTACACCCGTTTTTCCGCACACTCCCAGAAAACAGTCAGTTTCCGCCCAGAAACACCCACTTCCTGTCAATCACACTCCGATCACTTCAACGATGAAAATTCTTTGTTCGGACGTGAGTAAATCTACTAAGTTTTGTGCTAAAATACTTAGCGCATGCGCACTGCGTACCATGCGCATGCGCATTTACGCCTTAATCGCTCCGTTGCGAAAATCGGCAACGAGCGAACAACTCTGAATGACCCCCTATATGCAAAACAATGCTTTTCCTTAGTTGCAATGAATATCTTTATGGGACTATGCAGTAAAATTATAGCCAAATGTTCAATTAAAACATTACTATGCGATGCTTAGGAAAATTCTTCTAAATAATACCAGCATGATTCATGTATCCTCAAGACAAGAAATTAAATGTCATCTATGCTTAATTTACAGAATTTGTGTTTGATCATTTCCTCGAAGGCATGTGTCCAACATCTGATTCTTGTGTTTTATTGTTCTCAGTCATTTACAGAAACCATTAATCTTTCTTTCACTATTTAGTATTGACCCTCCGGTGTAGCACATTCCATCCTAAATATAACCAGTTTGAACTTCCCCAGGATCTGGCTATTTTGTCTATTGCTCATGGCTTAACATATGTATTTCTCAATGAGTTTGTGTTTTGATCCTAATCAATGTGTACTTTATTGTGGTAAATTTAACAGAATACATTTAATATTAAAATGTTATTAATGTTAATATAAAAATTTGTTAGTAATGTTTTACATATTCTGCAGCTCTGATAAGTTGTCTTGTGAACAGGTCTACCTACAGTTCGCCAATGGGTTAACTAATAAAAGAAGGTGTTTAAATTGATTATCCAGTGTGTTTGTGTATAAGTGTGCTATAGGGGTGTCAGAGTTTATGTGCTGTACTTTTTTTCTAGAAGCATAGAGGTGGACAAGTTTAGGGATACTATAAAACCAACAGTTGAATTTATAAATGAAAAATAGATTTGGAATAGTCATATATGTTAGTATAAGGGTAGCACTGGCACCGTACTTACATACTACACATTTTTTGGCATCTTAAGTGTTTACATAATTTATTTACAACTCTTGAATTTTATAATTCTAGACTGCTTATTTTCTTTGTCTTCCAAATAGCTATATAGCATGTACAGTGAATCTCACGGGTAATGTGCTTAAAGAGAATTTCTGCAGCAGGTTACATTGGTTCCCACAGGGAAACATTGGGGTGTAGAGTGGATCTTTTTCTAGAGGCACCAACAGGCTAAAGCCTTAGGCTGCCCCAGGATGCATTGGGGCCTCCTCTATAACCCTGCCTCCAGGCACTGTGAGCTCAGTTTCCGTTGGTGTCTGCAGCAACAGGTCACTTAACAGATGGGCTGCACTGGACAGCCCTGAAAAAGCTTTTTCTGCCAGAATATTTCTTCAAAACTGGGCTGTCAGCGCTGTATGTCATGGTGACACTTCAGCGCTGCAGCTTCATCACCTCCCAAGCGGCGTTGCATACTCCCGCGGCCTGTTCCTGGGTACTTGCGGCGAAGACACTCCAGCTTTAGGCACACGGTCGCAGTTGCTCTCCTGGTTCACGTGGCTGCACCAGGTGGGACCCGCCATTAAATCGCGTTCCACCCACGACCTAGGGAGATGGGTTGCGGCGCTAGCGTGGACACTGTCACCAAGCAGGGATCCCACTAGCAGGGATCCCACTAGACCACCAGAGCAATAGAGCACAGGTCGGGTGTACTAACGCCCCATTTAATAAGGCTCGCTAGTACCTGTGGTGGAAGTCCAGCATAGGGGAGCTGGTGCTTGACCTGTAGCCTCTCCCCGGCCTAGGGTACCATCTACTGCAGATTGTGAGCTGCCTCACACTCTCCCTCACTCCCTGACTGAGATGCTGGGCATCCTTTTCTAAGTATAGCTGCAGATGGTCTCTGGGACTACAGGGCAAGGTCCCCCTTGTAAAGCCGGTTGTATACAGCGCTGTGACTTTAGAAACACTTGAGTATTCTACATGTCATTATACAGACGGCGTTCGTTAAGGAAAAGTGTACCTATTACAGGATATATTGTACAAGTATTCTGATATATACATCCGACCGCGCATTGTTTTATATATATATATATATATATATATATATATATATACATATTCTAGTCCAGTGCAGTTTTATTGTCCTAATAATTATCTGTATTGCCTGTGACTGTGTGTGCCTGTATCTGCTGTGTGGTTTCACTTTCAGTGTTTCCCAGATATATCTATCACTATATTCTGTGCCCTAAGGGACTAGGTGCGTCAGGGTCATATATATAGTGTGTCACAGTATTTACCCATTACGTGTATTCTGTGTACGCAGTCATATAATACCTGATTTATTCGCAGGTATTGTACTCTGGCTTTATTGTACTAAGGGGGTCATTCCGACCCGCTTGCTCGCTGCAGTTTATCGCAGCACAGCGATCTGGTCGGAACTGCGCAGTGTGCCGGCGCATGCCAGCCGTCGTTGCCTAGCGATCACCTCTGAGGTAGAGGCGGTCGGTGGGCGGGAGGGGGATGAACGCCACCGTTTAGGGGGCGCGGTCCGGCCAACGCATGTCAGTGCCGCCCCCTTCAAGAGTAGCTCCCGACCAGCGCAGCTTTAGCGTGCTGGCCGGGAGCTACTCATCGCTCCCCGGCCCACAGTGGCTGCGTGTGACGTCACGCAGCCGCTGCGGCCTGCCCCCTGTTTGGTCCAGCCACACCTGCGTTGGCCGGAACTTTCCCCCCACAAAACGGCGTCCAAACGCCACTGTTCGCCCCCCCCCCACCCAGTGACCGCCTCTGCTTGTCAATCAGGAAGAGGCGATCGTAGTGGCCCGACGGCCTTAGACCGTCTGGCATGCGCCGGCACACTGCGGCACCGCCGCATGCACAGTTCTAACCCGATCGCACCGCTGCGATAAACTGCAGCGTGCGATCAGGTCAGAATGACCCCCTATGTGTCATACATCTCCTAGTCAGTCTGCAGCTCCTGTAACCAATCAGAAACCTCCCTGGGCTGCATTCACAAACCTACTGGGTACTCTTACGCCCCCTGTAGGACCACCTGTGCCATTACAGCCACAAATTGTCCCTATGGTTAATCCGCCTTGGGCGGAAAATTTGTCTAACCAGTTGCAGCGATTAAATCATTCCTTGGTCAGGCAAAAATCTACTCCAGGTCACTCTCATGTCTCTGGGTCAATCCATGAATCTCTCAGATGTTTCATCTACAGAGAAGGGAGAGCATACTGTCCTGTCAGACACTGAATCAGGTGTTTCTGACGAGGATTCTCCATTGCAAATTGATGTCCCTGCCCTTGTGGTTGCTATTAAGCAAATCCTACAAATCACTGATGATGAGGATTCCACTACTGTGGCTAAGAAAACGAAAACAAAAACGGTCCTTTTTCGCTATCCACTCCCTGCAGAGTTATGTAACAAGTGGGAGAATTCACCGCTGGTGGATTCTCATGTCACCCACCTAGGGGTGTCATCCACTCTGCCTGTCACCACTGTCACTTCACTGAAGGAACCGACAGATAAGTGTGTGGAGGGATGCCTGAAGTCTATTTACTCCCTTACAGGTGCTGTACATAGACCCACTATTGCGGCCTGTTGGGCTGCAAAAGGAATTGAAGCATGGGTTCAGACATTGGAGGAAGAGCTGTCCGAGGGTATATTTGACAATGCCAGACAATACATGTCTCATATTTCCACCATTGCCTATTACATGCATGAGGCGTCCTCTGAGGTGTGTGTGTTGGCAGGCAAGGCGTCGACTACATCTGTCCTGGCTCGCCGTATTCTGTGGTTGAGGTCATGGAAGGTGGACCTAGACTCCAAAAAAAATCTTGAAGGTACTATCCTTTAAGGGGGACATTTTGTTTGGGGAAGACCTAAATAAAATTGTGTCTGAATTGGCGGCTGGTAAGACTGCCTTTCTCCCAAATACTAATCCCTCTGCACAGAAGGCTAAAGGTACCACTTTTTGTTCCTTTCAACCTCAAGGGAAAGCTACCTCATACCCAAGACAATCTTGTGCTCCCAAAACCACTTAGCCCAAGGCAAAGCAGTCCTGGGCGGCCCGTCAGCCTGCATCTAAACAGGACAAGCCTGCCATATGGGGTTGGCCTCCCCCTGGGGGACCCCAGGCTGGGAGGCTGACTTCAGCAGTTCACCCAGGTCTGGTTAAAGACCACTTCAGACGCATGGGTGCGGGAAGTTGTCTCTCACTGGTACGCAGTCTCCTTCAAGAGACTTCTCCTTCGCCAGTTATGCACCACGGTTATCCCTTCGGATCCGCTAAAGGCGCAAGCTCTACAAAAGGTTGTTGGTTCCCTCCTGAATACAGGAGTGGTAGTGCCGGTTCCTCTGGCCCAGAGAGGCAGAGGTTACTACTCGACCATGTTTCTAGTTCCGAAACCAAATGGATCTTTCCAGCCTATACTCAACCTCAATCACTGAACAAGTGTGTGAGAGTGTCCAAGTTCCATATGGAAACACTGCGCTCAATTGTACTGGCTATGGAACCCGTAGACTATATGGTATACCTGCATATACCTTTGGCCATGTCACATCAGCTGTATCTGCGGTTTGCTATTGGCAACCTCCACTATCAGTTTCAGGCTCTGCCATTTGGACTGGCTACGGCTCCTCTGATCCTCACTAAGGTCATGGCCGTAATGACTACCCATCTCCGTCACCAGGGAGTCAGGATCCGGCTGTATCTGGACGACTTGCTGATTCAAGCAAACTCCCAGGATGTCCTCCTTTGTCATCTGCAACTGACGGTAAGCTTCCTACAAGCCCGCAGGTGGCTCATCAATTGGAAGAAATCCTCGCTGGTCCCAGCTCAGAGCATGGTGCACCTGGGGGCACTTCTGGACGCACACAGTCAACTAAAAAGTCCTGAGACTTCAAGACAGGATACAATGCAAGTACTTTGCCTGATGGTGTGATCAACATGGTAGAGTACGCTCAATTTCATTCTCGTCATCTGCAGAGGTTAATCCTTTCCAAGTGCGATGGCCTACCTCATCGGATCAGATCTCACATGATCACTTTGACTCCGGAGGTTTTCTGTCGCTGACCTGGTGGCTACAGGACCAGCAATTGAGCAGGGGCCATCCCTTCTGGATCCCCGACTGGTTCCTGCTGACAACGGACGCCAGTATGAGGGGATAAAGTGCAGTGTTGGAGCAACACTCTTTTCAGGGTCGCTGGACCAAGGAGGAGTCACTCCTTCCATTAAACATTCTGGAGTTGCGGGCGGTGTTCAATGCATTAACTCTCGCCCAGAACAGGCCGGTTCAAGTACAATCAGACAATGCCACTACGGTGGCATACATAAGCCATCAAGGTGGCACTCAAAGCCGCATGGCTATGATGGAAGTGTCAAAAATCCTTCATTGTGCGGAGCACCATCTTTCAGCAATATCGGTAGTGTTCATTCCGGGCATCCTAAACTGGGAATCGGACTTCCTTAGTTGCCAGGACGTGTACATCGGAGAGTGGAGTCTTAATCCAGAAGTCTTTCAACTCCTAGTGGACAAGTGGGGCTTACCAGACGTAGACCTGATGGCATCTCGACACAATCACAAGGTTCCGGTCTTCGGATCAAGGATCAGGGATCCTCAAGCAGCATTTGTGGATGCACTGGATATTCCATGGAACTTTTGGCTGCTCTACGTGTTCCCTCCAGTGTCACTCCTGCCCAGGGTCCTGCAGAATTTCTACTTCTAGTCGCTCCAGCGTGGCCCAGATGGCATTGGTTATCAGACCTGCAGGGTCTATTGACAGAGAGTCCTCTTCTACTTCCTCAGCACCCAGACCTCCTCGTACAGGGCCCTTATCTTTATCCAGACCTGGCCAAACTGGCTTTGACGGCCTGGCTCTTGAAGCATCACTCCTGAGAGCCAAAGGATTCTCTGAGGCAGTCATCCAAACTACAGTTGTGCTCATAAGTTTACATACCCTAGCAGAATTTGTGCTTTCTGCCCATTTGTCAGAGAATATGAATAAGTCACAAACTTTTCTTTCACTCATGGTTAGTGATTGGGTGAAGCCATTTATTGTCAAACAACTGTGTTTACTCTTTTTAAATCATGACAACAGAAACTACCCAAATGACCCTGTTCAAAAGTTTACATACCCCAGTTCTTAATACCGTGTATTGCCCCCTTTAACATCAATGACAGCTTGAAGTCTTTTGTGGTAGTTGTGGATGAGGCTCTTTATTTTCTCAGATGGTAAAGCTGCCCATTCTTCTTGGCAAAAAGCCTCCAGTTCCTGTAAATTCTTGGGCTGTCTTGCATGAACTGCACGTTTGAGATCTCCCCAGAGTGGCTCAATGATATTGAGGTCAGGAGACTGAGATGGCCACTCCAGAACCTTCACTTTATTCTGCTGTAGCCAATGACAGGTCAACTTGGCCTTGTGTTTTGGATCATTGTCATGTTGGAACGTCCAAGTACGTCCCATTCGCAGCTTCCGGGCTGATGAGTGCAAATTTTCCTGCAGTATTTTCTGATAACATGCTGCATTCATCTTGCCATCAATTTTAACCAAGTTTCCAGTGCCTTTGTAGCTCACACATCCCCAAAACATCAGCGATCCACCTTTGTGTTTCACAGTAGGAATGGTGTACCTTTCATCATAGGCCTTGTTGACTCCTCTCCAAATGTAACGTTTATGGTTGTGGCCAAAAAGTTCAATTTTGGTCTCATCACTCCAAATTACTTTGTTCCAGAAGTTTTGAGGCTTGTCTCTGTGCTGTTGGAGTATTGTTAGCCGGATGCTTTGTGGCATTTGCAAAGTAATGGCTTTTTTCTGGTGACTCAACCATGCAGCCCATTTTTCTTCAAATGCCTCCTTATTGTGCATCTTGAAACAACCACATCACTATTTTTCAGAGAGTCCTGTATTTCAGCTGAAGTTATTTGTGGATTTTTCTTTGCATCCCGAACAATTTTCCTGGCAGTTGTGGCTGAAATTTTTGTTGGTCTACCTGACCGTGATTTGGTTTCCACAGAATCCCTCATTTTCCACTTCTTAATTAGAGTTTGAACACTGCTGATTGGCATTCTCAATTGCTTGGATATCTTTTTATATCCCATTCCTGTTTAATACAGTTCAATTACCTTTTCCCGCAGATCCTTTGACAATTCTTTTGCTTTCCCCATGACTCAGAATCCAGACACGTCAGTGCAGCACTGGATGAAAGATGCAAGGGTCTTTCAGCAGTCCAGAAACTCACTGACCTTTTATACACACACACACTGATTACAAGCAAACAGATCACAGGTGAGGATGGTTACCTTTAGTAGCCATTCAAACCCGTTTGTGTCAACTTGTGTGCATGTTATCAGGCCAAAATCTCCAGGGTATGTAAACTTTTGATCAGGGTCATTTGGGTAGTTTCTGCTGTCATTATGATTTAAAAAGAGTAAACACAGTTACCCAACCACTAACCATGAGTGAAAGAAAAATTTGTGAGTTATCATTCATATTCTCTGACAAATGGCCAGAAAATCACAAATTCTGCTAGGGTATGTAAACTTATGAGCAAAACTGTATGTTAAAAGCCTTTAAACTGGCTTCAGCTCGGATTTATTACAGGGTCTGGAATTCTGGTGTGCTGATAAGAATTATGATGCATACAGATTCAGAACTTCCAGAATTCTGGCTTTTCTGCAAAGAGGCTTGGACTTAGGCCTTCGTCTGGCCTCCCTCAAGGTTCACATATCTGCCTTATTGGTATGGTTTCAGAGAAAAATTGCGTCTTTACCTGACGTTCATACATTCGCTCAGGGTGTCTTACGGATTCAGCCTCCCTATGTCCCCCTGTGGCTTTATGGGATCTGGCTGTTGTCCTGAATGCCCTGCAAGAGTCTCCATTTGACCCTCTTCAGATGGTAGACTTTAAATGGCTCACGGCTAAGGACTTGTTTTTACTGGCTATTGCCTCTGCTAGAAGGGTGTCAGACTTAGCTGCATTGTCCTGTCCACCCTTTCTAATATTTCATCATGACCGGGCAGTTCTTAGAACTCGCCAGGTTATTTACCTAAGGTGATGTCATTTTTTCACCTTAACCAAGAAATCGTGGTTCCGGCCTTTAGGGGTAATTCAAACCTGATCGTAGCAGCAAATTTGTTAGCAATTGGACAAAACAATGTGCACTGCAGGTGTGGCAGATATAACATTTGCAGAGAGAGTTAGATTTGGGTGGGTTATTTTGTTTCTGTGCAGCTTTATTTTTATACTGTAGTTTGGATTTCAGTTTGAACACACCCCACCCACATCTACTCTCTCTGCACATGTTATATCTGCCCCCCTCTGCAGTGCACATGGTTTTTCCCCAACTTCTAACAAATTTGCTGCTACGATTAGGTCTGAATTAACCCGTTTATCTCTTCTGATTTGTCCTCCAAAGAGGATGTGGTACGGGCTCTCCGTATATATATGTGGAGAGGACTGCCTCTATCAGGGGGTCAGGCTCCCTTTTTGTCTTGTTCGGTTTTCCCAAACGTGGCTGGCCTGCGATTAAGCAAATCTTGGCCAGATGAATTAGAATGGTGATTCCACAAGCTTATGCGCAGGCTGGTCTCCCAGCTCCTGCTGCTATTAATGCCCATTCTACTCAGTCTGTTGGACATTCTTGGGTGGCTCGCCGTAGCGTGTCCGCAGAACAATTGTGTAAGGCGGCTACGCGGTCCTCTGTGAACACGTTTATTAGGTTCTATGTCTTTGATACTTCCGCCTCTCAGGATGCTTCCTTTGGATGCCGGGTTCTCATACCCGCTAAGGCGCGTCCCCTCCCTTGAGGAATTGCTTTAGGACATCCCCGATATTTCCCTGTGGAAACCAATGTAACCTGCTGAAGAAAAGGAGAGTTATGGTAGACTTATCATTATTATCTCTCTTTCTGCAAGGTACATTGGGTTCCACAGGGCGCCCACCCTGACGCACCTAGCTTCTATGGGTTTTTATGGCATTAGCCGCTGGTCCCTTCTCCTGTCGTGATGTGGTTCTATGTGACTAACATCTCTCTTACCTGCTCCTGCGTTGGACTGGTTAATGAAACTGAGCTCACAGTGGCTGGAGGCGGGGTTAGAGGAGGCCCCAATGCATCCTGGGACAGCCTAGGCATTAGCCTGCTGGTGCCTCTGGATCAAGAGCCACTCTACACACCGATGCTTCCCTGTGTAAACCAATGTACCTCGCAGAAAGAGAGTTAACAATGGTAAGTCTACCATAACTCTCCTTATTTTACATCACCTAAAGTTTGTTATGGTAAAGATTAAATTGTCTGTTTTGATATTTGCCTTTTCTTTCCCATGAACTCCAGTTGTTAAGGAACAGTTCACAAATTTGACAAATCTTTCTACTAGGCACAATTGGTTGCAATTATTATTAATTTTTTTTTAGAGATGTGCAGGGTCGGATATTCTCAGATCATAATGCTTAAATTAACACAAGTTCAGATTTATCCGGATATTTCTTATTGGCTATCCAAAACACGTGACATCCGAGAGCCAATAATATGCCATTTTCTCTATCGTCCTAGTGGATGCTGGGGTTCCTGAAAGGACCATGGGGAATAGCGGCTCCGCAGGAGACAGGGCACAAAAAGTAAAGCTTTTCCAGATCAGGTGGTGTGCACTGGCTCCTCCCCCTATGACCCTCCTCCAGACTCCAGTTAGATTTTTGTGCCCGGCCGAGAAGGGTGCAATCTAGGTGGCTCTCCTAAAGAGCTGCTTAGAAAAAGTTTAGCTTAGGTTTTTTATTTTACAGTGAGTCCTGCTGGCAACAGGATCACTGCAACGAGGGACTGAGGGGAGAAGAAGTGAACTCACCTGCGTGCAGGATGGATTGGCTTCTTGGCTACTGGACATCAGCTCCAGAGGGACGATCACAGGTACAGCCTGGATGGTCACCGGAGCCGCGCCGCCGGCCCCCTTGCAGATGCTGAAGTCAGAAGAGGTCCAGAATCGGCGGCTGAAGACTCCTGCAGTCTTCTAAAGGTAGCGCACAGCACTGCAGCTGTGCGCCATTTTCCTCTCAGCACACTTCACACGCAGTCACTGAGGGTGCAGGGCGCTGGGGGGGGGCGCCCTGGGAGGCAAATGTAACCTATATAAAGGCTAAAAATACCTCACATATAGCCCCCAGAGGCTATATGGAGATATTTAACCCCTGCCTGGATTCACTAAATAGCGGGAGACGAGCCCGCCAAAAAAGGGGCGGGGCCTATCTCCTCAGCACACGGCGCCATTTCCTCTCACAGCTCCGCTGGTCAGGACGGCTCCCAGGTCTCTCCCCTGCACTGCACTACAGAAACAGGGTAAAACAGAGAGGGGGGGCAAATTTATGGCGATATTTTGATATATATAAAGCAGCTATAAGGGAGCACTTATTATAAGGCTATCCCTGTTATATATATAGCGCTTTTGGTGTGTGCTGGCAAACTCTCCCTCTGTCTCCCCAAAGGGCTAGTGGGTCCTGTCTTCGTTAGGAGCATTCCCTGTGTGTCTGCTGTGTGTCGGTACGTGTGTGTCGACATGTATGAGGACGATATTGGTGTGGAGGCGGAGCAATTGCCAAATATGAGGATGTCACCCCCTAGGGAGTCGACACCAGAATGGATGCCTTTATTTATGGAACTACGGGATAGTGTCAACACGCTAAAGCAGTCGTTTGACGACATGAGACGGCCGGACAATCAATTAGTGCCTGTCCAGGCGACTCAAACACCGTCAGGGGCTGTGAAACGCCCTTTGCCTCAGTCGGTCGACACAGACCCAGACACAGGCACTGACTCCAGTGGTGACGGTGACGAATCAACCGTATTTTCCAGTAGGGCCACACGTTATATGATTTTGGCAATGAAGGAGGCGTTACATTTAGCTGATACTACAGGTACCACTAAACAGGGTATTATGTGGGGTGTGAAAAAACTACCTATAGTTTTTCCTGAATCAGAAGAATTAATTGACGTGTGTAATGAAGCGTGGGTTGCCCCTGATAAAAAGCTGATAATTTCAAAGAAATTATTGGCATTATACCCTTTCCCGCCAGAGGTTAGGGAGCGCTGGGAAACACCTCCTAGGGTGGACAAGGCGCTAACACGCTTATCTAAACAAGTGGCGTTACCCTCTCCTGAGACGGCCGCACTTAAAGATCCATCAGATAGGAGGATGGAAAATATCCAAAAAAGTATATACACACATGCAGGTGTTATACTACGACCAGCTATAGCGACTGCCTGGATGTGCAGTGCTGGGGTAGTTTGGTCAGAGTCCCTGATTGAAAATATTGATACCCTGGACAGGGACAATATTTTACTGTCGTTAGAACAAATAAAGGATGCATTTCTTTATATGCGTGATGCACAGAGGGATATCTGCACACTGGCATCACGGGTAAGTGCTATGTCCATTTCGGCCAGAAGAGCTTTATGGACGCGACAGTGGACAGGCGATGCGGATTCAAAACGGCATATGGAAGTTTTGCCGTATAAAGGGGAGGAGTTATTTGGAGTCGGTCTATCAGATTTGGTGGCCACGGCTACAGCCGGGAAATCCACCTTTCTACCTCAAGTCACTCCCCAACAGAAAAAGGCACCGACTTTTCAACCGCAGCCCTTTCGTTCCTTTAAAAATAAGAGAGCAAAGGGCTATTCATATCTGCCACGAGGCAGAGGTCGAGGGAAGAGACAGCAACAGGCAGCTCCTTCCCAGGAACAGAAGCCCTCCCCGGCTTCTACAAAAGCCTCAGCATGACGCTGGGGCTTCTCAAGCGGACTCGGGGACGGTGGGCGGTCGTCTCAAAAATTACAGCGCGCAGTGGGCTCACTCGCAGGTAGATCCCTGGATCCTGCAGATAATATCTCAGGGGTACAGGTTGGAATTAGAGACAGATCCACCTCGCCGTTTCCTGAAGTCTGCTTTACCAACGTCCCCCTCCGAAAGGGAGACGGTTTTGGAAGCCATTCACAAGCTGTACTCTCAGCAGGTGATAGTCAAGGTACCTCTTCTACAACAAGGGAAGGGGTATTATTCCACTCTATTTGTGGTACCGAAGCCGGATGGCTCGGTAAGGCCTATTCTAAATCTGAAGTCCTTGAACCTGTACATAAAGAAGTTCAAGTTCAAGATGGAGTCACTCAGAGCAGTGATAGCGAACCTGGAAGAAGGGGACTTTATGGTATCCTTGGACATCAAGGATGCGTATCTCCACGTTCCAATTTACCCCTCACACCAGGGGTACCTCAGGTTCGTTGTACAAAACTGTCACTATCAGTTTCAGACGCTGCCGTTCGGATTGTCCACGGCACCTCGGGTCTTTACAAAGGTAATGGCCGAGATGATGATTCTTCTTCGAAGAAAAGGCATATTAATTATCCCATACTTGGACGATCTCCTAATAAGGGCAAGGTCCAGAGAACAGCTAGAAATGGGATTAGCACTGTCTCAAGAAGTGCTAAAACAGCACGGGTGGATTCTGAATATTCCAAAATCCCAGTTAATGCCGACAACTCGTCTGCTGTTCCTAGGGATGATTCTGGACACGGTTCAGAAAAAGGTTTTTCTCCCGGAGGAAAAAGCCAAGGAGTTATCCGAGCTTGTCAGGAACCTCCTAAAACCAGGAAAGGTGTCTGTACATCAATGCACAAGAGTCCTGGGAAAAATGGTGGCTTCTTACGAAGCAATTCCATTCGGCAGATTCCACGCAAGAATTTTCCAAAGGGATCTGTTGGACAAATGGTCAGGGTCGCATCTTCAGATGCACCTGCGGATAACCCTGTCTCCAAGGACAAGGGTGTCTCTTCTGTGGTGGTTGCAGAGTGCTCATCTATTGGAGGGCCGCAGATTCGGCATACAGGATTGGATCCTGGTGACCACGGACGCCAGCCTGAGAGGCTGGGGAGCAGTCACACAAGGAAGAAACTTCCAGGGAGTATGGACGAGCCTGGAAACGTCTCTTCACATAAACATTCTGGAACTAAGAGCAATATACAATGCTCTAAGCCAGGCAGAACCTCTGCTTCAGGGAAAACCGGTGTTGATCCAGTCGGACAACATCACGGCAGTCGCCCATGTGAACAGACAGGGCGGCACAAGAAGCAGGAGTGCAATGGCAGAAGCTGCAAGGATTCTTCGCTGGGCAGAGAATCATGTGATAGCACTGTCAGCAGTGTTCATCCCGGGAGTGGACAACTGGGAAGCAGACTTCCTCAGCAGACACGATCTTCACCCGGGAGAGTGGGGACTTCATCCAGAAGTCTTCCACATGCTGGTAACCCGTTGGGAAAGACCAATGGTGGACATGATGGCGTCTCGCCTCAACAAAAAACTGGACAGGTATTGCGCCAGGTCAAGAGATCCGCAGGCAATAGCTGTGGACGCGCTGGTAACGCCTTGGGTGTACCAGTCGGTGTATGTGTTTCCTCCTCTGCCTCTCATACCAAAAGTATTGAGAATTATACGGCAAAGAGGCGTAAGAACGATACTAGTGGTTCCGGATTGGCCAAGAAGGACTTGGTACCCGGAACTTCAAGAGATGATCACGGAAGATCCGTGGCCTCTACCTCTAAGGAGGGACTTGCTTCAGCAGGGTCCCTGTCTGTTTCAAGACTTACCGCGGCTGCGTTTGACGGCATGGCGGTTGAACGCCGGATCCTAAAGGAAAAAGGCATGCCGGAAGAAGTCATTCCTACTTTGATTAAAGCAAGGAAGGAAGTAACCGTGCAACATTATCACCGAATTTGGCGAAAATATGTTGCGTGGTGCGAAGATCGGAGTGCTCCGACGGAGGAATTTCAACTGGGTCGATTCCTACATTTCCTGCAATCAGGATTGTCTATGGGTCTCAAATTGGGATCTATTAAGGTTCAAATTTCGGCCCTGTCGATTTTCTTTCAAAAAGAATTGGCTTCAGTCCCTGAAGTCCAGAGCTTTGTTAAGGGAGTGCTACATATACAGCCTCCTGTGGTGCCTCCAGTGGCACCGTGGGATCTCAATGTGGTTTTGGACTTTCTAAAATCTCATTGGTTTGAACCACTAAAAAAGGTGGATTTGAAATATCTCACATGGAAAGTGACCATGCTTCTAGCCCTGGCTTCGGCCAGGAGAGTGTCAGAACTGGCAGCTTTATCTTACAAAAGCCCATATCTGATTTTCCATTCGGACAGGGCAGAACTGCGGACTCGTCCGCATTTTCTCCCTAAGGTGGTGTCAGCATTTCATCTGAACCAGCCTATTGTAGTGCCTGCGGCTACAAGTGACTTGGAGGACTCCAAGTTACTGGACGTTGTCAGAGCATTAAAAATATATATTGCAAGGACAGCTGGAGTCAGAAAATCTGACTCGTTGTTTATATTGTATGCACCCAACAAGATGGGTGCTCCTGCGTCTAAGCAGACGATTGCTCGTTGGATCTGTAGCACAATCCAACGTGCACATTCTGTGGCAGGCCTGCCACAGCCTAAATCTGTAAAGGCCCACTCCACAAGGAAGGTGGGCTCATCTTGGGCGGCTGCCCGAGGGGTCTCGGCATTACAACTTTGCCGAGCAGCTACGTGGTCAGGGGAGAACACGTTTGTAAAATTTTACAAATTTGATACTCTGGCTAAGGAGGACCTGGAGTTCTCTCATTCGGTGCTGCAGAGTCATCCGCACTCTCCCGCCCGTTTGGGAGCTTTGGTATAATCCCCATGGTCCTTTCAGGAACCCCAGCATCCACTAGGACGATAGAGAAAATAAGATTTTACTTACCGATAAATCTATTTCTCGGAGTCCGTAGTGGATGCTGGGCGCCTATCCCAAGTGCGGATTATCTGCAATAATTGTACATAGTTATTGTTAACTAATTCGGGTTATTGTTGAAGGAAGCCATCTTTCAGAGGCTCCGCTGGTATCATACTGTTAACTGGGTTTAGATCACAAGTTGTACGGTGTGATTGGTGTGGCTGGTATGAGTCTTACCCGGGATTCAAAATCCTCCCTTATTGTGTACGCTCGTCCGGGCACAGTACCTAACTGGAGTCTGGAGGAGGGTCATAGGGGGAGGAGCCAGTGCACACCACCTGATCTGGAAAAGCTTTACTTTTTGTGCCCTGTCTCCTGCGGAGCCGCTATTCCCCATGGTCCTTTCAGGAACCCCAGCATCCACTACGGACTCCGAGAAATAGATTTATCGGTAAGTAAAATCTTATTTTTTATTCTGGATAAATCCAGGCAAACTGAAACCTGCATATCTCTAATTTTTTTATTTCTAAAACACCAACCAGGGAATCATGTAACAAAATAATTAAGAACAATTACCTGAAACTGAAAAAGTCAAAATTGCAATCAAGCCAAGACAAGCACATAATGTGATCTTTTTTTGTCCCTTCAGAATTGGAAAGAAGGATGCAGACCTCTTTACACAGCTACTGGTTATCTTTTTTGTATAATCTGTTTTTATTTAGAACAGCATAGCAGTACAAAGATTGCATCACATTTCAACAGATGAGGAAGAAAGTCGTCAGGACACAAATGAAGGTCTAATACATCATAGCCTTGAAAAGTAGGAAGGCGCATCATCCCCATTGCTGGGGGGTTAATGTAGGCATTGGCGTAAGTAGGTGTTTCTATAACATTCATCTGGTATCCCTTCACCAGCTATCCATGTCATGGTGTAATTGCAATCTTAAATGGCATTGTATAGAAGCTGTAGAAAGAAGAGAGGGAAGAAATGAGGGGAATAGTAGAGAGAAAACATAGTGTGACCAAACTAGTGGGGAAACAGTTGAATTGGGGAGGGAAGGTGGTACAATCTATCCATTTGATCGATTGTGCGTTGAGATCATTTGGCAGCATAGACATAGTCCTTGTAATCTTCAGAGGACACATACTCTAACCAGGGCATCCACATGGTCATAAACTCAGAGAGTTTATCTCTGGAGACCAGGAGAATGTTTTCCATATTCATATAATGATTAATTCTGTTAAACCATAGTTTCCTAGTGGGTGGGAGTTGTGATCTCCATAGTGTGGGGATGACTGCCCTCGCTGCATTAGACAGGTGTCGAAGTAACGACGTGTTATATTGAGCCAGTGAGATTGAGGAATGGGAAAGTAACCAGAATGCTGGGTCTGTGGGGACGGGTGTGTGAAGTATATTTTGAGAAGTGGATATAACATCCTTCCAGAATGGTTTTAGTAGGGGGCAGTTCCACCAGATATGCATCAGGGAGCCTGTAGCACCGAGACATCGCCAGCATCTGTCCGTCACTCCAGGATACATGAAGTGGAGGAGAGAGGGATGTCTGTACCATCTCATTAAGAGCTTATATTGGGTTTCCCTGACTTGTATGCAGACTGAGCTCTTGTGGGATTTGAGAAATATCGTCTGCCAGTCTTTATCTGTCAGGGAGATCCCGAGATCTCTTTCCCAGGCCAGCTTGAAGGGTATGGGCGTTTGGGGTCTGTAGTAGTTTATAAAGTGAGGAAATAGTGTGCTGGGGGGGGCATGTGGCGACACACATCCTCTCAAACTGTGTTAACTTGCGTGAGGCTCGGGGGTACCTATGCTCTGAAAGTAAAAAGTGTCTAAGCTGTAGGTACTTCCAAAAGTCGCGTTGCGGGACTTCCCATTTTAACCGTATTTCTGAAAATTGTTTAACGCCTATGGAGGTTGTCATCTGGCCTACTCTAAAGAGGCCTTCGAGGGCCCATTCACGGAAGTGGGAGGGAGTCAAACCGGGCTGAAAGTCAGGGTTTGCTAAGAAGGAGGTCAATGGGCCAAAATCGGAAGAGAGAAAGGGCCAGCGGCGCGCCTTTTTCCAAAACGATAGAGTCGCCGTAATAGTTGGGTGGGGGGAAGGGGGTTTAGGCAGGGAGGGGAGCCAGGGAAAGATCTCTGGGAATTGTCGCATATATAGCCCCTCTATATCCACCCATTGCTTTGTTTCTCGACTCCTCGTCCAGTCCAGAACCCGGTTGAGCATTATTGCCCAATAGTAGCCTCTGATGTCAGGCAATTGGAAGCCGCCATTTCGAGTGGAGCGGATCATAATGGATCGGCTTATTCTTGGCCGTCTCCGAGACCAGATAAACTGTTGTATTAACAGTTGGATGGACCTGAACCAGGAGTCTGGGATCTGTATGGGAAGGGTCTGTAGTTTGGGGAGGGTATTCATCTTTACGACGTTAACCCTTCCCAGCCAAGAGAGTGGTTTGATGTACCATCTGCTATAGTCAGCTCTGAGTGTTCGAAGGAGGGGGGTAAAGTTTAAGGCATATAGATGAGATAGGTCGTTTGGCAACTGTATTCCTAGGTAAGACAGATGAGAAGTGTTCCAATTAAAGGGGAAGGATCGTTTAAGTTTAACTACGGTGTCGGGGGGAGAGGAAATGTTTAAGGCGCATGATTTGGACATGTTGATTTTAAAATTGGAGAGTGAACCGAAGTGGGATAGCTCTCGCATAAAGTGGGGGAGGGAGGAGATCGGGTGTGTTATTGTGGCTAGCAGGTCATCCGCGAACAGGGAAAGTTTGTGTTCCGTATCGCCAATCATCAAGCCCGTTATGCCGTCATTGGCTCTAATGGCTCTAGCGAAAGCTTCGATACAGAGGACAAATAGTAGAGGGGATAGTGGGCAGCCTTGTTGTGTCCCATTACCTATGGGGAAGGAATCAGATAAGGATCCATTTACGCGGACCCGTGCTGTGGGAGATCTATAAAGGCCCATTATCCTATTAAGCATCCGGGGACCCAATCCGATATGCTCCAGCACAGACCTCATAAAGCCCCAACCAACCCGGTCAAAAGCCTTTTCGGCATCAGTGGATAATAGCACTGTGGGTGGGCCGCCCCGGGACGCGATATGAATCAGGCTCAGTACCTTAGTGGTATTATCTTTGGCCTCACGGCCCGGAACAAACCCCACCTGGTCGCTATGGATCAGGGAAGGCAGGAATGCGTTCAGTCTGTTTGCCATTAATTTTGCAAAGAGCTTGACATCGACGTTTAGGAGAGATATGGGTCTATAGCTGGAGCATACCGAGGGATCTTTGCCGGGCTTAGGCAACACAGAGATGTGCGCCTCTAAGGATTGGTTGGAGAAATGGGTGCTTGCGGATATTGAATTAAAGGCCTGGAGGAGATAAGGGGATGTGAGGTCCTTAAATTGTTTATAATAGGTGAGGGTGTAGCCATCTGGTCCTGGGCTTTTACCGGGCGGGGTCGAGGCCAGGGCAGTCTCCAGTTCTTGTTGGGTGAAGGGTTGTTCCAAAGCCTCCCTGTCCAAGGTGACAGGACGGGGTAGGACACTTTTTCTAGGTACGCCTTTGCCCGTGATATGTCATTTGGAGAAGCGGGATTATCCGGTTGATTTTCTAGATTATATAAAAGGGAGTAGTATTGTTTAAAGCTTGCCGCAATTTATGGGGTTTTGAACTGGGGGATATTCCCAAGGTCTTTTACCGTGTTAATATACAGGGAGGAACGCTGGGCCTTGAGGGCCTGGGCCAGAAGGCGACCAGGTTTATTACCCCACTGGTAGTATTTAGAGTTACATTTTCGGATAGACAGTTGTATACTATCGGTGAGGGTTTTCTTTAGTTGGGCCCGTGTATCTAATAGAGCTAGGTAATCAGTCTCCGAGAGGGTCGATTTGTGTAGGGATTCGAGGTGGTGTAATTGGTCTAATAATTTAATGATTAGTGCTGACTTCTGTTTCTTCACAAATGTCCCCAACTGTATGAGTTTACCTCGTATGGTGCATTTATGCGCTTCCCATAGGGTAATTTTTGAGACGTCTGCAGTGTCATTTATGGAGAAGAAATCAGCCAGAGCTTTTTCTATTTCGCCCCTGCAATACTGGTCTTGCAACAATGATTCATTGAGACGCCAGGTCCATTGACCTGGGGTAGTCTGCGGGGTCGAGAGTGTCATGTGTACAGGGGCATGGTCGGACCAGGTTATCGGGCCGATGGAGGAGTCTATCAATAAGGGAAGATGTCTGTGACCCAGAAATAGATAATCAAGACGGGAATATGCTTTGTGTGGGGGGGAGTAGAAGGAGTAGTCACTGGTTGAGGAGTGGAGGACCCGCCAGGAGTCAGCCAGTTGGAGGTCATGAAACAATCATCTAACCTGTCGGTACTGGCGTTGAGAGGTCCGGGGGGCGTTGGAAGATGAATCCAATGATGGATCCATTATCCAATTCAGGTCACCTCCAAGAACAGTCACACCTGAAAGGAGTGGTTCTATTTGGGAGAGCGCGGCACGGAAGAATGGGACCTGATCCTTGTTTGGGGCGTAGAGTGCGATAAATGTATATGGGCAGGAACCTATTTTACAACGCACCATCAGAAGACGGCCCGGGACCAATTTATGGACTGACATGTCTGACAGCTGGAGAGTCCTGGAGAACACTGTCGCCACGCCCTTTGATTTAGAGTCTGGATTGTTATTATAAAAAGCCTGGGGATAGCGGTAGTTGGTCAAAGGGGGGTTTTTAGCTGAAATTTTAAAATGCGTCTCCTGGACCATTGCTACATCTACTCTATCAGCCCACAGGGACCTCAAAAGGGATGATCTTTTCTCCGGTACATTAAGACCCTTCGCATTGATCGAGGTGACTTTAATTTTGCCTGCGGACGTCATGGAGGGTAAGTGTAATGGTGGAATGCGGTGAGTCTAGAATGGTCAGTGAAAGGGAAGAAAGAGAGACAGGAAGGAAAAAGAAGGGGACAGGGCATGGAGAAAAAAAGATCAGTTAGAACATTCAAAAAACATTCAAAAAAAACCCGCGTTGGGATAACCATTCCGTCTAAGGGTTGGGTATCCAAGAGGCTAAACAGCCAGGGGCGGGTGTGGGGCGGACAAGGGAGCCACCGCCAAAGGCATAATGAAAATGAAAGAAGACATTATATTAAGCGATATACTTATATAAACTAAACTGAGTGTACATAATAAACTGTAAACCTTATACCTCATCAACAAGAGGAAATCTTCAAATAGTGAAATATGCAAGAAATCTCGTATTATTTGAACAAGAAATAGTAATGATAATCAACGACCCAAAACGTGTGGGGGGGGAGAGGCCAGAGCCTCTGTTACAGCGAAAGTTCACATGATAGTTCTTCAGTAGCGTGTAATGATATGGTCCAGGATATTCGGTCAGGTGACAAGTGATTCTTTGTTGGGGGGAGGACTTTTAGTGCCCTTCCCTCCAACTTTCCGCACCACCTGCCAAGGTGGTCCTAGGTTCAGGGGCTGGATAGATGGCAGCTCTGGAATAGGGAAGTCCCAATCGCGTAAATCAGGTTTCGGTATGCCAAGTCCCGTGCAGAACTCTGGAAGGTCCAAGTAGGAGTTGAGGGTGTGGGTTTTTCCAGCTGAGGAGACCTGGAGGCTGAAGGGGAAGCCCCACCGATATTTCAACTGACGTTTGCGGAATTCTTCCGTCAGGGGTTTAAGGGCTTTTCGTTGTTGTAATGTGTGCCAAGACAGGTCTTGGTAAATTTGTATCACGGAGCCGTTGAAATCTACTCCATCAAGTTGGCGGACTTTGCGCATGATATCCTCTTTTTGGGAGAAATAATGCAACCTGCATATGACATCACGTGGTCTATCCGCGGAGAGGCCTCTTGGTTTCAGGGCTCGATGGGCCCTATCAAAGGTGACGATATCATTGGGGTCGTTTCCCAGGATCTCGTTAAAGATCTTCGTAAGGGCGTCGATCAGCCCTGTTGGAGGAACCTCTTCTGGTAGGCCTCGCACGCGGATATTGTTTCGTCTCCCTCTGTTGTCCAAATCTGTCAGCCGCAGTTGTAGGGAGCGGATTTCCGATGATTGGGTTTCGATTACAGTCGCCAATGATTTTAGAATTGTATCAGAGGAGGTTTGGTGATCTTCCAGGTTCGATACTCGTTCAGATATGTGTGAAATGTCCTGTCTCATGGCAGCCAGCTCGCGTCTCACCGTATCTTGTAAGTCTTGTTTAGTGGGTAGGGTCTTCATATATGCCAATATATCTTGTAGATCCTTGCCGCTCGATGAGAGGGCTTGCGATGCGTTCGCGTTTGAGGGAGATGAGTGGGGGGTTAGTGAGAGAGGGGGGGGTTGCTGCAGGGGGGTTGTCAGTTGGAGCGGGAGAAGTGGGTTGTAGGAAGGGCCTCATTGCAGATTGCGACATGTTCCCCCTAAGGGTCGGTTTGCCAGTCTTCTGAGAAGATTTCTTGTTCTTGGGCATCACTCAAGTAGCTTAATTTCCCTGTTTCGAGTTGACGAGGTGAGATGTGATCACATGTTTAGCATGAGAGTGCCTTCAGCGGTATGGCTCCCCGTCGGTTGGCTTCAGCAGCACATTACGGCATCAATGGTCGCGGTAGCCAGTTCAGGTGCATATCTTATAGCGTCATAGGCTCTGAGATATCGAGGTGAGACCATTTAATTTCTTTTGTATAAGCAGAGATATATTTCACCAGTAGTTTGCCCCAGGTTAGCCACTAGAGGGAGCCTGTGGCTTAGGCTATACTATAGAGCCTGTGGTTTGTGGAGTCCTGATGCCTGCCAGGCAGAGTGTTTAAAGGGAGTCCCCGGACTCTAGATGGGAACTAGGCCGTGGCCTGCAGAAAGGTGGAGGGGGTCTCTTCCAGCCCTGAGATTGCGAGGCAGAGGGGTAATTAGACCCCTTTAACAGCTATGCGGGAGTATAGTAGTAGGGAGAGAGCGTGTTATCATGTGTCCGACGGGGCAGTGATCCTCGGCCGGGACCCTGCAAGGGCAGGTGTCTAGGAGTGCAGCGGGCCCCGAGGTCCGCGCGGCGTGTGGCGGGTTAGGGCGGCGTGTCTCCCCTCCGAGGCAGTCAGGCGGTACGGGCGGGTGGAGCCGCCGCGTCTCGGAGCTGCAGGCGGGAGGCGGCCAGCACACGAGGGTCCTAGCGGCTCAGAGCAGGCAGCAGTGCGACGATCGCGGGGTGAGCTCCAGACATGGAGCGAACTCACCGCTCCGGGAGGGTCCGTCTTCAGGTCTCGCGAGCGGGTCCCGGTGGGTACAGGGGGGGAAGCTCGGTCTCAGCAGGGTCTCCGTGTACGCCGGGCGGATTCGTTCGGCTTCCGCTCCACTCCACTGCGGTAGGCCGCAGTCCGCAGGAGCGCTGAAAAGCGCTCCCCGACTCCGCGGGCTCCCCAGGTGTTGGCAGCAGGGCCGGGCAAGCCTCTGGAATATCCTTTGGCTGGGTAGGGATGGGGATATAAGGAGTTGTAAGGCTTTATAAGTGCCGTTTGGGGAGAGCTGAGCTGCTGCACTTCTTCTCCAGTTGCCAGCCCAGCTACTGGTTATCATTAGTAGTTGTAGAATATTATTATTATTATTATTATTATTAATTAATACAATTAGATCGCGATCACAGTAATAAGGGTAGACCCTGCCTGCACAGTGCCACCATCTTTTCCTTTGCAGCGGCCACGTTTGACATTGCGCACCTGCCCCTAAAATGGTGCGGACACCCCTGCATTGTCCGGACTACTCCCCAATAATACTTTGTCGAGGCATCCTTGACTTTAGCACCGCAAACACAATTCTACAGTAGTTATTGCCTTGATTACCTGCAACATAAAATGCAGTCAAATTATGGAATTTTTGTTCCATATAACAGCCCACCCTTGCCATTATACAGTTTAGGGAATGTTAAAGCATCTAAAATATTGCATGGAGCGTTTCCAGTATACTAAGCTGTGAACAAATAAAAGTGCCTATTATAGGGATCACTGGTCCATTACATAATGCCATTTTACAAAGCTTTTCAAGGAACTTTGCCATAGCTAAAACTCCTACTGTACGTACATTCCTACTATCTTGGTATGTCCAGCAGGCTCGAATCTTGAGTGACTCCCCTGGACACCCAGAAAGTGGGTAAATCTCTAGGAGTCTGCTCCTTGCCGCCCACTTCCTGGGGGAGGTTTACTTAACAGTGAAAACAGTGGAGAATTGAGCCAGTGGAGAAGTTACCCATGGCAACCAATCAGCATTGACGTAACATTTATAATTTGCATACTATTTAAGTATACAGAGCACCTGAATGGTTGCCATGGGCAACTTCTCCACTGGATCACTTCTCCACTTTTATCACTGCTTAGTACGTCTCCCCCTCTGTGAGAAGTGATGGCCTGGAAGCTTGATTACAATTTACAAGGAATAGTGCCATTGTGGACCCCTCCCCTTGATTTACAATGCCAGTAATCATGGCATTTTATAAGGTGGTGGTGTCAAATAGATGCAAGTGAGGTGCCACCCCCACATTGCTGACAGACTATCCTCCAGTCGAAAAGTCAGCAACTACAGTATGTCCTACTATCATAGCCCAAATGTAAACATACCATGCGTTATTAAAAATATTGTATCATAAAGCAGTTATTAATGCAGTGGATAATGCCATTTTCTTATAGAACTAGAAAACCAAGTAAAAAAAAAAAAGTAAATATACAGTATATACATTTTTCAAATACTGCTAGACCAAATGTGTTAATACTGTAGTTCATAATATGTGTTGAAATTTTATTAAAAAAGTAGCTGATTTAATTTGTGTTGCCCGGCTTTAAATTTTTCAGTTATGAAGTTATCACTGAGTTATATGTAACGGTCAATATTTTAAAAATAATTAGTACAGTAGTTTAGTAGCTCTTCCAACACACCCATAAGGTAGCTGCCCAGTCTTCTTTTTGGGTTATAGCCCTGATCCCCAGCTTTTCTTTCTGTTCAGTTTTATAATCACTTTTCCATTGCAAGATGGGTTTTAAGTTTTCCTTCTGTTACCAGTGTTGCTATTTCAAGGCTTTTGGGTACACAACATTTTTGTCTTCCCACCTCCATTTTTGTCAGTTATTTCAGGTCATTGAATTATGATTATTTTTGCCAGTTTTTACAGTTCATTAAAGTTTTCATCCAAATCCATCCAGTGACAGGTCCAGAACAGGCTCAGATAGTCAAAGTTCTGGCCAGCATACATCAATGGGAAGTCCAACTGGAACCCCAACCCCCTAGTAAGTCTTTTGGTATCCAATTTTACCATTTTGTGAAGAGTTCTTCCTAATCCATCCAATGATAGGCCTAGAACAGGTTCCCTGGGTCAAAGTTCTGCCTGGTACATTCCACCTTGATGTCCGACTGGATCCCAACCCCCTAGTATGTCTTCTGGGAAGCAGTTTTACCAGTTTGTGATGTTTTCATCCAAATCCATCCAGTGGTAGGCCCAGAACAGACTCCCTGGGTCAAAGTTCTTTCTGGTGCATTCCGCAGTGAGGTCCGGGCAGGATCCCAGCCCCCCTAAAACCTTCCCAGGATCCAACTGGACCACCTCTCATTGGTTTCATCCCAATTAGTGCAGAGGGTGCGGATGCATAACTGGACAGAAGAACAAACAGACCAATGCATTATATATATATATATATATATATATATATATACATACACATACACATACACACACACACACACACACACACACACACACACACACACAACCAGTGCTTAGAGTTCTTGAGTCAATTATAGTCCATTTCCAATGACAACAAGGTGCAAGGGCAGGCACCTCCCAGCAGCCATAACCATCAGCCATATCTTCCAAACATGTAAAACAAATTGGTGGATGCACTCAGTGAGTAAAAGGCTTGGAGGATGGGACAGACGTGCTGTCGTCACGTACCTGGCCTGGTGAGCACAGGACTGCCCAATGAAAACCCAATGTGCTGCTGGGGGACCATGCTACTTCCACTATTTAACTCTGTGTGTGGGTTCATGCTACCTCCATTCCCCTCCTCACATCATGTCACTGCCCCTGTCACATGCAGCCCTGTCATCACTGACATAAAGGTTGCTAGTGGTGTGTTACCCCCACAGTGTTTGTTCCCAGAGTGTAAGTAATATGTGTAGCAAGTTTGGTGTAAATGGCTCCAGGCATTCCAGAGTTATGCTGTCTGCTGAAAAACTCTGTGCTGCTGCCTCAAACCTAGGGGTGCTAGGGGTGTCTTACCCCCACAGTGTTTGTTCACAGCTTGTAAGTCATATGTGTACCCAGTGTGTTGTAAATTGGTCTAGCCATTCGGGAGTTATGCTGTCTCCTGAAATACTCGGTGCTGCCCCACCCCTAGGGAGTGGTAGGGGTGTACTAACCCCCACAGAGTTTGTTCCCAGATTGTAAGTGAGATGTGTACCAAGTTTGGTGCAAATTGCTCCAGGCCTTCCATAGTTTTGCTGTCTCCTGAAATACTCTGTGCTGCTGTCTCACCCCTAGGGGTGTCTAACCCCCACAGAGTTTGTTCCAAGATTTTAAGTCAGATGTGTACCAAGTTTGCTGTAAATTGCTCCAGGCCTTCCACTGTTTTGCTGTCTGCTGACATACTCTGTGCTGCTGTCCCACCCCTAGGGGTGCTAGGGGTGTCTGAACCGCACAGTGTATGTTTCCAGAGTGTAAGTCATATGTGTACCAAGTTAGTTGTAAATTGCTGCAGGCATTCCACAGTTATGCAGTCTACTGAAATACTCAGTGCTGTTGCCTCACCCCTAAGGGTGCTAGGGGTGCCTTCCTCCCACAGTGTTTGTTGCCAGATTGTAAGGCATATGTGTACCAATTTTTGAGTACATTGCTCCAGCAATTCCGGAGTTATGCTGTCTCCTGTTATACTCTGTGCTGCTGTCTGCCCCCCTAGGGGTGCTGGGGATTTCAAATTGTTTTAGTTGCATCCACCATGTTTTAATATGCTTGTATGTGAAATTTCACGATCTTCGCTTGTAAACTGTGGATTTGTTTAGAAAGACAGAATGACAGATTTTCATTTATATATATATATTTATATATATATATATATATATATATACACTGTGTATATATATATATATATATATATATATGTATACACTGTATATATTAGCGACGTAGGGAGTCGGCACTCAGAGACTTTCTCAGTGAAGCAAAACAAAATAATTTATTGCATCTACGTTTCGGGGCCGTAACCACGTCGTCAGGATCGATGGGGTTTCGGCCCCGAAAAGTCCAAATTCAAATTTGCATTAAAAAGTTATTTTACAGAATAATGTTTGTCATTGAAAATACAATTGTTTGTTCAATTTGTGCTTTTTAAAATGATGATAAAAAATGCTGTTACCCAATGCGTTTCGTCTTACAGCGACTTCTTCAGGGGTGTTTTTTGAACAACATTTGTTTTAATGAAAATGATCTCAAAATTTGAGGAGCTGTTCCCTCCTTAAATGATTATAGAGTATAACCTTTGATCAGACACATTATTATACTAAATGCAAATCTGGATAACATTTAAAATGTTTTTTAAGGTTTTGATAATTTTACCATTTGACAACATTTAGTGGGATTCTCTAATTTGGGACCATCTAATTGCTTATATTAGTATTCAAAAATGAAGGTTTTTATCTGCTATCAAGCCCCTCTTAATTTTCCAGCAGCAATCCTATACGTCTGTATGCATAGGAATCTACATTTGGATTCCAGATTTACATTTAGTATAATAATGTGTCTGATCAAAGGTTATACTCTATAATCATTTAAGGAGGAAACAGCTCCTCAAATTTTGAGATCATTTTCATTAAGAAAACAAATGTTGTTCAAAAAACACCCCTGAAGAAGTCGCTATAAGATGAAACGCGTTGGTTGAAAGCATTTTTTTATTATCATTTTAAAAAGCACAAATTGAACAAACAATTGCATTTTCAATGACAAACATTATTCTGTAAAAGAACTTTTTAATGCAAATGTGAATTTGGACTTTTCTGTCTTAACAATAAAAAGTTATATGTGTTTTAAAATATGGGTGTCTAAATATGTAAAGTCATCCTCTCTTTATATATATTCAGGAATATAAATTTCCATTAGATTAACAATTGTTTTGTTAAAACGTGCTCCACAGAGATACTTCTTGTGTATGTATATATATATATATATATATATATATAGTTATCCAAAGTCGGTACAAACGGCACTCACAGGGTTTGAAATATGTAAATTTGTTGGTCCATTTAATGTGACGTTTCGGAGCTGTTAGCTCCTTCTTCCAGACAACACCAAGCTAAAATTTTAGCTCGGTGTTGTCTGGAAGAAGGAGCTAACAGCTCCGAAACGTCACATTAAATGGACCAGCAAATTTACTTATTTCAAACCCTGTGTGTGCCGTTTGTACCGACTTTGGAAAACTATATGCTAAGGACTCAGGCACCAGGGGATGGTGTATTCTAATTGAGTGCCGACTGATTTGGAGGACTATATATATATAAGGGTTAAGACAGCGATTTTGTCATTTCTTCAAGGAAGATCAATTGTATATTGACATATGATTGAATTGAATTGTTACCAACATCAATATATGTATGAAACATTGATTGTCTTTCTGGATTTAATGTGATACAGCTCATTTTTTACTGTATTTTATAAAAAATAAATAAGTCTATTTCTTATGACTATTTTATTGTATAAGTGATAAATTTGTTGACATACCTAGTTAGATCACAAGCTCCCTGGGGAAACACCCTTTTTGCTATATATATATATATATATATATATATATATATATATATATATATATATATATTAGTGTAAAATATAAATATTTTCCAAAATATTTGTAAAAAAAATTTCCAGGAAGGTTTCCGAGAGCCAGTTATTTCGTTTGCATTTGCATGCTTTTATATTATTTATGTATTAGGGGTGTTCATTATACTGGGACCACAGAGGTGATAAGGTACCATTTTGGAAATCAAATTTTTGTTAACCTGCCAAGCACAGCATTTGTTTTGTTGTTGTTGTTGTTGTTGTTGTTGTTGTTTGTTTGTTTTGGTAAGTGAGTGACAGTTGTACCTCTGTTAAAGGCTACAGATGCTGTTGATTCATTAATTTAAGATGGGACAGAAGCATAGCTATTAAATTCAGTAAGCACAATATGCATGTTCATTCATCTGACATGTATAATACAATTCTGTCAAAGTGGTAGAACAATATTTGGTATGAAATGTCAATATTACACTTATGATAGCACACTTGGCAGAGTTTGCTTTAGAGAAGGGTCGTTTGGCAGAATAATGAAGTCCCAGGGATTTGGAAGACAGTTTGACACATGCTATATCTATATATTGCTATGTATTGAAGATGAAATGGCAACACAGAGAGACATGGGCCTCCAACCTTAATGAAAACTTAGCGAAAATTATATAAACATAATTAAATAGAATAATGAAATCAATGTAACTGTGTACCAAAAATAATTCCCTTACTTCACAGACACAATGCCATGCTTAATCCAGAGTTCCAGCCACCAAGTGTAGGGTCCTTGCCAGATGAAACGATAGGAATAAAATTCATGTTTTTTAAAAATAGCAACCATTTTATAAATATGCAGACCAGAAAGAGAAAATGTCTGTGCTTATTGGATCGTGAGATATTTATAAGGACCTCAAACACGAAAAAAAAACACCCTCAAAAAACTACATTTGAACCTAGCCAATGGGAGTCTAGGGTTCAGACCTAGAAGGAGAAGTGAAGCTGAATGCAGTGTCCTGGGTGCTTCGGTGGCTGTGATCCATAGTGATGCTGATCCCTGGGGACAGGCAGACGGCACATATATTATATACAATATTGCATGTATGTTTATATGTGCTATCTGATCCCCCCCCCCTTTGCAAAGTGTGGTGCGCGCTGCAGCCCATTGATAGCAGATGCCACTGTCAATATGAATGAGTACATATTCTCTGTGCACAGCAGAATAACATGGCTAGCGCTACATAAATAATAATAGTTAAATGTGTTTTTTTAAATTGCATAATTTTTGTAAAAATTTTTAAAAAATTACACCACACAAAAATGCCAAAACTAAAACATATGGGAAACATGCCAGGCACGGCATTTGACATAGAGAACTATGGCTCAAATAAAGATTAAGGAGAAACCATAAAATAATGTTCCATTGGCCAGTATATAACACATATAAGAAAACAATTAAAGATTCAAAGATAACTGGATAAAGATATAGAACAACTCAATTGACCATCATGCATGAGTGAGCGATGTTTAGCAATGTGTAGAACACACTAAAACCCCATATTGTGTAAGATGAGCATAACGAGTACTTGCAGCCGCCATTCAGGAACATGTGGCATAAAGCCGATATACAGTATCAGTGGAGTTCTGGTGACATACATAAAGGGGTATATGCAATTGCGGTCGAATTCCCCCCAAAAAAATCGTCAATGCAATTCAGTACTTTCCGTCCAAAAAACGGACTTTCAAAATTCGACTTTTTGAAATTCGACTTTTGTCAAATTCGACTTTTCTGCAATGATACAAGTGCTGCAATTCGACCAAAGTACATTCAATAGAAGTTTGGAAATTCGACAACAGTGCTTTTAGACAGTAAATTCGACTTTTTCAATCCGCCACACTTTGGTGGGTGAAACTAATAAAAAAAATGTAAAACATGTTTCTCTATCGTCCTAGTGGATGCTGGGGTTCCTGAAAGGACCATGGGGAATAGCGGCTCCGCAGGAGACAGGGCACAAAAAGTAAAGCTTTTCCAGATCAGGTGGTGTGCACTGGCTCCTCCCCCTATGACCCTCCTCCAGACTCCAGTTAGATTTTTGTGCCCGGCCGAGAAGGGTGCAATCTAGGTGGCTCTCCTAAAGAGCTGCTTAGAAAAAGTTTAGCTTAGGTTTTTTATTTTACAGTGAGTCCTGCTGGCAACAGGATCACTGCAACGAGGGACTTAGGGGAGAAGAAGTGAACTCACCTGCGTGCAGGATGGATTGGCTTCTTGGCTACTGGACATCAGCTCCAGAGGGACGATCACAGGTACAGCCTGGATGGTCACCGGAGCCGCGCCGCCGGCCCCCTTGCAGATGCTGAAGTCAGAAGAGGTCCAGAATCGGCGGCTGAAGACTCCTGCAGTCTTCTAAAGGTAGCGCACAGCACTGCAGCTGTGCGCCATTTTCCTCTCAGCACACTTCACACGCAGTCACTGAGGGTGCAGGGCGCTGGGGGGGGGCGCCCTGGGAGGCAAATGTAACCTATATAAAGGCTAAAAATACCTCACATATAGCCCCCAGAGGCTATATGGAGATATTTAACCCCTGCCTGGATTCACTAAATAGCGGGAGACGAGCCCGCCGGAAAAGGGGCGGGGCCTATCTCCTCAGCACACGGCGCCATTTCCTCTCACAGCTCCGCTGGTCAGGACGGCTCCCAGGTCTCTCCCCTGCACTGCACTACAGAAACAGGGTAAAACAGAGAGGGGGGGCAAATTTATGGTGATATTTTGATATATATAAAGCAGCTATAAGGGAGCACTTATTATAAGGCTATCCCTGTTATATATAGCGCTTTTGGTGTGTGCTGGCAAACTCTCCCTCTGTCTCCCCAAAGGGCTAGTGGGTCCTGTCTTCGTTAGGAGCATTCCCTGTGTGTCTGCTGTGTGTCGGTACGTGTGTGTCGACATGTATGAGGACGATATTGGTGTGGAGGCGGAGCAATTGCCAAATATGAGGATGTCACCCCCTAGGGAGTCGACACCAGAATGGATGCCTTTATTTATGGAACTACGGGATAGTGTCAACACGCTAAAGCAGTCGTTTGACGACATGAGACGGCCGGACAATCAATTAGTGCCTGTCCAGGCGACTCAAACACCGTCAGGGGCTGTGAAACGCCCTTTGCCTCAGTCGGTCGACACAGACCCAGACACAGGCACTGACTCCAGTGGTGACGGTGACGAATCAACCGTATTTTCCAGTAGGGCCACACGTTATATGATTTTGGCAATGAAGGAGGCGTTACATTTAGCTGATACTACAGGTACCACTAAACAGGGTATTATGTGGGGTGTGAAAAAACTACCTATAGTTTTTCCTGAATCAGAAGAATTAAATGACGTGTGTAATGAAGCGTGGGTTGCCCCTGATAAAAAGCTGATAATTTCAAAGAAATTATTGGCATTATACCCTTTCCCGCCAGAGGTTAGGGAGCGCTGGGAAACACCTCCTAGGGTGGACAAGGCGCTAACACGCTTATCTAAACAAGTGGCGTTACCCTCTCCTGAGACGGCCGCACTTAAAGATCCATCAGATAGGAGGATGGAAAATATCCAAAAAAGTATATACACACATGCAGGTGTTATACTACGACCAGCTATAGCGACTGCCTGGATGTGCAGTGCTGGGGTAGTTTGGTCAGAGTCCCTGATTGAAAATATTGATACCCTGGACAGGGACAATATTTTACTGTCGTTAGAACAAATAAAGGATGCATTTCTTTATATGCGTGATGCACAGAGGGATATCTGCACACTGGCATCACGGGTAAGTGCTATGTCCATTTCGGCCAGAAGAGCTTTATGGACGCGACAGTGGACAGGCGATGCGGATTCAAAACGACATATGGAAGTTTTGCCGTATAAAGGGGAGGAGTTATTTGGAGTCGGTCTATCAGATTTGGTGGCCACGGCTACAGCCGGGAAATCCACCTTTCTACCTCAAGTCACTCCCCAACAGAAAAAGGCACCGACTTTTCAACCGCAGCCCTTTCGTTCCTTTAAAAATAAGAGAGCAAAGGGCTATTCATATCTGCCACGAGGCAGAGGTCGAGGGAAGAGACAGCAACAGGCAGCTCCTTCCCAGGAACAGAAGCCTTCCCCGGCTTCTACAAAAGCCTCAGCATGACGCTGGGGCTTCTCAAGCGGACTCGGGGACGGTGGGTGGTTGTCTCAAAAATTACAGCGCGCAGTGGGCTCACTCGCAGGTAGATCCCTGGATCCTGCAGATAATATCTCAGGGGTACAGGTTGGAATTAGAGACAGATCCACCTCGCCGTTTCCTGAAGTCTGCTTTACCAACGTCCCCCTCCGAAAGGGAGACGGTTTTGGAAGCCATTCACAAGCTGTACTCTCAGCAGGTGATAGTCAAGGTACCTCTTCTACAACAAGGGAAGGGGTATTATTCCACTCTTTTTGTGGTACCGAAGCCGGATGGCTCGGTAAGGCCTATTCTAAATCTGAAGTCCTTGAACCTGTACATAAAGAAGTTCAAGTTCAAGATGGAGTCACTCAGAGCAGTGATAGCGAACCTGGAAGAGGGGGACTTTATGGTATCCTTGGACATCAAGGATGCGTATCTCCACGTTCCAATTTACCCCTCACACCAGGGGTACCTCAGGTTCGTTGTACAAAACTGTCACTATCAGTTTCAGACGCTGCCGTTCGGATTGTCCACGGCACCTCGGGTCTTTACAAAGGTAATGGCCGAGATGATGATTCTTCTTCGAAGAAAAGGCATATTAATTATCCCATACTTGGACAATCTCCTAATAAGGGCAAGGTCCAGAGAACAGCTAGAGATGGGATTAGCACTGTCGCAAGAAGTGCTAAAACAGCACGGGTGGATTCTGAATATTCCAAAATCCCAGTTAATGCCGACAACTCGTCTGCTGTTCCTAGGGATGATTCTGGACACGGTTCAGAAAAAGGTTTTTCTCCCGGAGGAAAAAGCCAAGGAGTTATCCGAGCTTGTCAGGAACCTCCTAAAACCAGGAAAGGTGTCTGTACATCAATGCACAAGAGTCCTGGGAAAAATGGTGGCTTCTTACGAAGCAATTCCATTCGGCAGATTCCACGCAAGAATTTTCCAAAGGGATCTGTTGGACAAATGGTCAGGGTCGCATCTTCAGATGCACCTGCGGATAACCCTGTCTCCAAGGACAAGGGTGTCTCTTCTGTGGTGGTTGCAGAGTGCTCATCTATTGGAGGGCCGCAGATTCGGCATACAGGATTGGATCCTGGTGACCACGGACGCCAGCCTGAGAGGCTGGGGAGCAGTCACACAAGGAAGAAACTTCCAGGGAGTATAGACGAGCCTGGAAACGTCTCTTCACATAAACATTCTGGAACTAAGAGCAATATACAATGCTCTAAGCCAGGCAGAACCTCTGCTTCAGGGAAAACCGGTGTTGATCCAGTCGGACAACATCACGGCAGTCGCCCATGTGAACAGACAGGGCGGCACAAGAAGCAGGAGTGCAATGGCAGAAGCTGCAAGGATTCTTCGCTGGGCAGAGAATCATGTGATAGCACTGTCAGCAGTGTTCATCCCGGGAGTGGACAACTGGGAAGCAGACTTCCTCAGCAGACACGATCTTCACCCGGGAGAGTGGGGACTTCATCCAGAAGTCTTCCACTTGCTGGTAACCCGTTGGGAAAGACCAATGGTGGACATGATGGCGTCTCGCCTCAACAAAAAACTGGACAGGTATTGCGCCAGGTCAAGAGATCCGCAGGCAATAGCTGTGGACGCGCTGGTAACGCCTTGGGTGTACCAGTCGGTGTATGTGTTTCCTCCTCTGCCTCTCATACCAAAAGTATTGAGAATTATACGGCAAAGAGGCGTAAGGACGATACTAGTGGTTCCGGATTGGCCAAGAAGGACTTGGTACCCGGAACTTCAAGAGATGATCACGGAAGATCCGTGGCCTCTACCTCTAAGGAGGGACTTGCTTCAGCAGGGTCCCTGTCTGTTTCAAGACTTACCGCGGCTGCGTTTGACGGCATGGCGGTTGAACGCCGGATCCTAAAGGAAAAAGGCATGCCGGAAGAAGTCATTCCTACTTTGATTAAAGCAAGGAAGGAAGTAACCGTGCAACATTATCACCGAATTTGGCGAAAATATGTTGCGTGGTGCGAAGATCGGAGTGCTCCGACGGAGGAATTTCAACTGGGTCGATTCCTACATTTCCTGCAATCAGGATTGTCTATGGGTCTCAAATTGGGATCTATTAAGGTTCAAATTTCGGCCCTGTCGATTTTCTTTCAAAAAGAATTGGCTTCAGTCCCTGAAGTCCAGACCTTTGTTAAGGGAGTGCTACATATACAGCCTCCTGTGGTGCCTCCAGTGGCACCGTGGGATCTCAATGTGGTTTTGGACTTTCTAAAATCTCATTGGTTTGAACCACTAAAGAAGGTGGATTTGAAATATCTCACATGGAAAGTGACCATGCTTCTAGCCCTGGCTTCGGCCAGGAGAGTGTCAGAACTGGCAGCTTTATCTTACAAAAGCCCATATCTGATTTTCCATTCGGACAGGGCAGAACTGCGGACTCGTCCGCATTTTCTCCCTAAGGTGGTGTCAGCATTTCATCTGAACCAGCCTATTGTAGTGCCTGCGGCTACAAGTGACTTGGAGGACTCCAAGTTACTGGACGCTGTCAGAGCATTAAAAATATATATTGCAAGGACAGCTGGAGTCAGAAAATCTGACTCGTTGTTTATATTGTATGCACCCAACAAGATGGGTGCTCCTGCGTCTAAGCAGACGATTGCTCGTTGGATCTGTAGCACAATCCAACTTGCACATTCTGTGGCAGGCCTGCCACAGCCTAAATCTGTAAAGGCCCACTCCACAAGGAAGGTGGGCTCATCTTGGGCGGCTGCCCGAGGGGTCTCGGCATTACAACTTTGCCGAGCAGCTACGTGGTCAGGGGAGGACACGTTTGTAAAATTTTACAAATTTGATACTCTGGCTAAGGAGGACCTGGAGTTCTCTCATTCGGTGCTGCAGAGTCATCCGCACTCTCCCGCCCGTTTGGGAGCTTTGGTATAATCCCCATGGTCCTTTCAGGAACCCCAGCATCCACTAGGACGATAGAGAAAATAAGATTTTACTTACCGATAAATCTATTTCTCGGAGTCCGTAGTGGATGCTGGGCGCCCATCCCAAGTGCGGATTATCTGCAATAATTGTACATAGTTATTGTTAACTAATTCGGGTTATTGTTGAAGGAAGCCATCTTTCAGAGGCTCCGCTGTTATCATACTGTTAACTGGGTTTAGATCACAAGTTGTACGGTGTGATTGGTGTGGCTGGTATGAGTCTTACCCGGGATTCAAAATCCTCCCTTATTGTGTACGCTCGTCCGGGCACAGTACCTAACTGGAGTCTGGAGGAGGGTCATAGGGGGAGGAGCCAGTGCACACCACCTGATCTGGAAAAGCTTTACTTTTTGTGCCCTGTCTCCTGCGGAGCCGCTATTCCCCATGGTCCTTTCCTGAACCCCAGCATCCATTACGGACTCCGAGAAATAGATTTATCGGTAAGTAAAATCTTATTTTTTTTTTAGTGTTTTTTTTATTGATAATAGCATATCTATTTATATTAGAAGGGATTAGGTACTTGGTTTGTCTTTTTTGGAGGCACAAGTTTTATTTATATATTTTTGAAAATAATATATATATATTTTTTTTAGATGGAATGGTAAAATTCAGAAAAAAAAATGGCGTGGGGTCCCCCCTCCAAAGCATAACCAGCCTCGGGCTCTTCGAGCTGGTCCTGGTTCTAAAAATGTGGGGGGGGGGGGGGAATTGACAGGGGATCCCCCGTATTTTTAAAACCAGCACCGGGCTCTGCGCCTGGTGCTGGTGCAAAAAATACGGGGGACAAAAAGAGTAGGGGTCCCCCGTATTTTATACACCAGCATCGGGCTCCACTAGCTGGACAGATAATGCCACAGCTGTGGGTCACTTTTATACAGTGCCTTGCGGCCGTGGCATTAAATATCCAACTAGTCACCCCTGGCCGGGGTACCCTGGGGGAGTGGGGACCCCTTCAATCAAGGGGTCCCCCCCAGCCACCCAAGGGCCAGGGGTGAAGCCCGAGGCTGTCCCCCCCCATCCAAGGGCTGCGGATGGGGGGCTGATAGCCTTGTCAAAATTGAAAGAATATTGTTTTTTCCAGTAGTACTACAAGTCCCAGCAAGCCTCCCCCGCAAGCTGGTACTTGGAGAACCACAAGTACCAGCATGCGGGAGAAAAACGGGCCCGCTGGTACCTGTAGTACTACTGGGAAAAAAATAACCAAATAAAAACAGGAGACACACACCGTGACAAGTACAACTTTATTACACACTGCCGACACACACACATACTCTGTATGAGCTCAGACGCACACAGAGCCAATCAGCAGAGTGCAAGGACGTTGCACTCGCTGATTGGCTGAAGAGACACTTCTGTGACAGCTGTCACGGGGGTGTCTGCATTCGGGACCCCTTTCAGTCCGGTGGTACGGGTGTTCGTGTTTTTTTTTTTTTTTTTGCCAAGTACGAGGATTATCTCTGGACGTGGATTTTTATCTCTGGACACTGGCAGGTGAGTATAATTTTTTTCACAGGTACCCTCGGATCGTCGGAGACTGTGGCAGTCGGCGTGTCAACATAGGTAAGTATGTATGTGTGTCGGCAGTGTGTAATAAAGTTGTACTTGTCACGGTGTGTGTCTCCTGTTTTTATTTGGGTATTTTTTTTCCAGTAGTACTACAGGTACCAGCGGGCCCATTTTTCTCCCGCATGCTGGTACTTGTGGTTCTCCAAGTACCAGCTTGCGGGGGAGGCTTGCTGGGACTTGTAGTACTATTGGAAAAAACAATATTCTGTCATTTTACTCAAGGCTATCAGCCTCCCATCCGCAGCCCTTGGATGGGGGGGACAGCCTCGGGCTTCACCCCTGGCCCTTGGGTGGATGGGGGGGGACCCCTTGATTGAAGGGGTCCCCACTCCCCCAGGGTACCCCGGCCAGGGGTGACTAGTTGGATATTTAATGCCACGGCTGCAGGGCACTGTATAAAAATGACCCCCGGCTGTGGCATTATCTGTCCAGCTAGTGGAGCCCGATGCTGGTGTAAAAAATACGGGGGACCCCTACTCTTTTTGTCCCCCGTATTTTTTGCACCAGCACCAGGCGCAGAGCCCGGTGCTGGTTTTAAAAATACGGGGGATCCCCTGTCAATTTTTTCCCCGCATTTTTAGAACCAGGACCAGCTCGAAGAGCCCGAGGCTGGTTATGCTTTGGAGGGGGGACCCCACGCCATTTTTTCCCGGGTTTTTCCCCGTTTTTTTTAATCGCGGCAAAATCCGGCAAATCGGACGTTTTTCGCCCGCGGGACTGTCGAATCCGTTTTTCATTGAATATGGTGAATTCCGGAAGCCACCTGCCGGAATTCACCTGTCGAATTGTGTCGAATTTTAAAACGGCGATAATTTGCCGCGATTCGCCGCTAATTGCATATACCCCAAAAAGTATTGTAAAAGAAAACTTAACCATCAAGATTGGGCAATGAATGCCCCTCCTGCTACAGAGCTACCATACAGTAAACATCTGTCAGAACCAAACTAAAACACTAGAAAACCATCTCTTAACAATCAACAGTAGTAAGACTGAAACTAGTAACAGAGCTTAAGCCAAGAGACTTGGCTTACAGGAGTTAGATACACTTGTAAATAATATGAAGAAGCATTATGATTCCAGCTCCTCAGATAAGTATCATAAGCCATGCTGTAGTTAAAGTTAGCAACGGATCTATCTTTTTGATTAGTATAACAAGAGACTGTTGTAAAGCTGCTAAGATATTTAGAAAAACTTTAGAAACAAAGCATGGAGACAGTTGGTCAGCTTTCTAAATATTCTTACAGATGTCCATGTTTCCCAGTGGACAATTAGCTTTACAATAGAGTAGCTGAAATATGGAAGCCTGTTATCCTAGATCACTGATAGGTCCCTGAGATTGGTGATCAATTCAAACAATACAGTACCAAATGATTAACATAGTAACATAGTTTATGAGGTTGAAAAAAGACCATTAGTCCATCGAGTTCAACCTATTAGTATTCTCGTACTCTGTATTATTTTCATGACTAGTTTAACTGTTTGATGAAGTCTGCCGTTGTGTTGTATTTCCTTATTTTATTATAACTATAGTACGTGATCTATCTTCCGTAACCCTGTATATCATTATCCATTAGGAATTTATCTAGCCCATTCTTAAAAGTATTGACAAAGTCTGTCATCACTACTCTCTCAGGCAGGGAATTCCAAACTCGTATTGTCCTTACTGTGAAAAAAACCTTTTTGTCTCTGTGTGCGGAATCTCCTCTCCTCTAACCTAAGTGAGTGTCCACGTGTCTTCTGTGTTGATCTTAATCTCCTCTTTTCCAGTGTGAACATGTCAAGCCTTGCAAGTCTGTTCTGGTATTCCAGCATCTGCATCCCCTTAATTAGTTTGGTCGCCCATCTCTGAACCGTTTCTAGTTCCAATATATCCTTTTTGTAGTAAGGTGCCCAAAATTGTGCCCAGTATTCCAGATTAGGCCTCACTAGGGTTTTATATAATGGGAGTATAACACTCTCATCCCTTGCATCAATACCCCTCTTAATGCATGCTAGTACCCTGTTAGCCTTTTTTGCTGCGATCCTACATTGAGTGCTGCTGCTAATTTTGTTATCTATGTGAACACCTAAGTCTTTTTCCAGTACGGCGTTCCTTAACACCACCCCATTTAGTATGTAGGTGTTATTTTTGTTCTTGCTACCAAGGTGCATTACCCTGTACTAGTTTTTATTGAAACTCATTCTCCATTTTGCTGCCCATGACTCCAGTTTGAATAAATTGTTCGGGAGAGACTCAGCATCTCCCTCCGAATTTATAACCTTACCTAGTTTGGTATTGTCTGCAAAAACTTACACCATGCTCTCTAGATCTTCTGCTAGATTGTTAATGAAAATGTTGAACAATAGTGGTCCAAGTTCAGACCCTTGTGGCACTCCACTTAGTACTTCAGTCCAATTTGAAAAAGATCCATTTACCACAACATGTTGCTCCCTATTATCTAACCAATTTCTAACCTAAGTGCATATTGTGCTCCCTAGCCCCAATTTTTGTAACTTATAGATAAGTCTCATGTGTGGCATTATGTCGAAAGCCTTAGCAAAGTTTAAAAAGATTACATTCACCACTTTACCATGATCAAGGTTCGCACTAACTTTTTCATGAAAGCCTAGTAAGTTTGTTTGACATGATCTGTCCTTCACAAATCCATGTTGGTTCCTAATAATAATCTTTTTGGCTTCAAGGATTTTCTGTACACTATCCCTTAGAATGCTTTCTAGCACTTTCCCCACTATAGATGTAAGACTAACTGGTCTATAATTGCCTGGTTCAGCTTTACTTCCTTTTTTCAAGATCGGCACTACCTCCGCTATACGCCAGTCTTTGGGAACTATACCTGATGAAAGTGAATCATTGAAGGTTTAAAATAGAGGTCTTGCTAATTCGGAGTGTAGTTCCATGAGAACCCTTGGGTGAATACCGTCTGGACCAGGTGACTTGTTAATCTTAGTTTTTTTCAATCGGTCACAGACTTCCTCCTCACTTAAATAAGCAGTTATCAGTGGGACATTATTCTTATTGAGGTTTGGTAACATATTGGTCTATCTGTCAAGCCATAATTTATGGGAGTTGGAGGGTTCTCACAGAATTATGGTATATATAAGTATCGCTGTATTTCGGACATGTATCTGTTAGTTAACACCATCTTCAGATCTCCATATTTCTATGGCAAAAATCTTAGCTGTAGTGGATACTCTGACCGAGAGTGATGGAAACCTTCATAAAAATGAACTTTGAATAAATATTTTCAACTGTTGCAGGTGACAGCATTATAGATCCTAGGCCAGGGCTCGTCAATTCCCAGGTAGCCATGGTCCCTAGATTTTGCTGCTTGGCTAACAGATTTTGGAGGGAGGAAGCAGATCCTCTTCAGACACAACAGCCCCAGCAGAGATTTTTGAAGGCGTTCCTGTATTGCGGCAGCCATTTCTTGCACAGGAGTTCATGTGCTGAGTGTCTGTCCCGGCCTGAGCTGTGTTGAGCCTGTCTGTCCCATCCTGCTCTGTCTGCTGTCTACAAACTCCGGCTGTATAGAGAGCTCCAATAAGAGGGTCTATGCGTGGCTTCGGAGGGGTAGTGATGTGGACACAGGGTAGGGGGGATTGTTTGCCTGGGGGAAGGTTGTGAAGTGGTTGTTTGCCTTGAGGTACCCCCTTATTTGTGTGGCCATGGGGGTTAGTTGCTCATTAATGTGGCCGCTGGGGAGTGGGGTTGTTGTTTGCCCGGTGGGTAGCTGCACTGCAGTGTGGATGCATAGAGCAGGGGGTAGCCCCTTGGTTGTGTGTCCATCACTCAGTAATGTGTGTGGGCGGGGTGTTCAGTTAGTTTTTCTTTATTGGTGGGGGGCGTGGGGCACAGTGGTCTGGCTCTTACACTTTCATCCTTGCTCCTAGATTTCAGAAAAATTTGTCAAGCCCTGGATGCACTCAGGGCTGAAACTTTAAGTTGACCGATAGAATGCCCCGCGTTTGAATTGCTGCAATTGCTGCTAAGGGTGGATTCTCTGATGAGAGAAAAATGTAAGGAAACCAAAACTTACTTTCTGAAAAATCAACCACTTGGGCTGTGACTCTTGTGGGTGACCTCAATTAACTTGCGGTCTACCACAGACCACAAGGTTCCCACCATAGGCGATAATGGGGTTTTATCTCCCCATTACTGCCTATGTGCTCCACTTGATTGGCTGTGCGCACCTGGCCTGCCAATCAGGAGAGCACTATGACGTGGCGCTCCCTGGTTGGCTGGCGGGTCCCGGCATTCGGGGGAAAGGGGATCTATGTGTAAAAATAAATTCCCTTTAGTTGCATGGTTCGTCGCTTTTCTTTTTTTAATCCCTGGATGCCTACATGAAAAGAAGAGGACTGATACACCGGATTTTTGGTGAGTATAATTTTTTTTTTTTTTTTTACAGGTACCCGTGGATTCTACAGGAAAAGTGGATGTGAATGGTGTCGTGGGATGTAGGTATGTGTGTGTTTTAATAAAATTAACTTTCACGGTGTCTGTGTCTTTATTTTAATATTTCTTTTGTTGTGGAACTACAGACCCTTTAATGCCCCGTGCGCTGGTACTTGTGGTTCTCCAAGTACCAGCATGCGGGGGAGGCTTGCTGAGACCTGTAGTTCCACAGCAAAAGACAATATATATATATATATATTTTATTTTTACACTTTTTATTGCTATCAGTCCACGGATGGCGGGGACAGCCTCTGGCTTCGTTCCTGGACCTTGGGTGTCTGGAGGGGGAACCCCGTTATTGTAGGGGGTATCCGGTCGATGGATCGGCAGACGCTTGATCGACAATGCGAACATCGACCACGCAACATAGACAACATCTACATCGACAGTGTTCGAACATCTACAAACACAAGATCGACATCCCACTAACATCGGCACACACTACATCGACAAACACTGAACATCGACAATACGTATGCTCGATAAACAAAACATCGACACACAAATGATCGATCACGCACAACATCGAAACAACGTCAGGTCGACCAACAAATCATCGACATGTAATTGTTCTACAAACAAATGCATCGACCTACTGAAGATCGACCAACCATAGACAGACAAAACATAGATCGACATGTAATTGTGCGACAAACAAATACATCGACTTACTGAAGATCGGCAAACATTAGATTGACAAGTAATTGTTCGACAAACAAATACATCGACCTACAGAAGATCGACATACCATAGACCGACAATTTATCGATCGACATGAAATTGTTCGTCAAACAAATACATCGACATACATAAGATCGACAAACCATAGACCGACCACTCATAGATCGACATGTAATTGTTCGACAAACAATACCCTGACCTGCTGCACATCTGCAACACCCTCCCCCCCCCGCTATTCCCCACGATACCCTTCCAAAGTCAGACGCCGCCTCCATCCCCCCTAGTCACCCCGCTGCCCGTCTACATTTACACGCCTAGCTAGACACCCCACTACATTACGCGCCCCATGTTTCACCGTGGCACTACAAGTAACACAACGCCCTGGCACTGCTCCCCGCTCTGGTAGCACAGTCACACCCTTTAAGGAACACCCCACCCATGTCTGCCAGCACACCTGGGCACCCGGCTGCACATCTGCAACGCTGACACCCTCCCCCCCCCCCCCCCCCGCCCGCTATTCCCCACGATACCCGTCCAAAGTTAGACGCCGCCTCCATCCCCCCTAGTCACCCCGCTGCCTGTCTACATTTACACGCCTAGCTAGACACCCCACTACATTACGCGCCCCATGTTTCACCGTGGCACTACAAGTAACACAACGCCCTGGCACTGCTCCCCGCTCTGGTAGCACAGTCACACCCTTTAAGAACACCCCACCCATGTCTGCCAGCACACCTGGGCACCCGGCTGCACATCTGCAACGCTGACACCCTCCCCCCCCCCCCCGCCCGCTATTCCCCACGATACCCGTCCAAAGTTAGACGCCGCCTCCATCCCCCCTAGTCACCCCGCTGCCTGTCTACATTTACACGCCTAGCTAGACACCCCACTACATTACGCGCCCCATGTTTCACCGTGGCACTACAAGTAACACAACGCCCTGGCACTGCTCCCCGCTCTGGTAGCACAGTCACACCCTTTAAGAACACCCCACCCATGTCTGCCAGCACACCTGGGCACCCGGCTGCACATCTGCAACGCTGACACCCTCCCCCCCCCCCCCGCCCGCTATTCCCCACGATACCCGTCCAAAGTTAGACGCCGCCTCCATCCCCCCTAGTCACCCCGCTGCCCGTCTACATTTACACGCCTAGCTAGACACCCCACTACATTACGCGCCCCATGTTTCACCGTGGCACTACAAGTAACACAACGCCCTGGCACTGCTCCCCGCTCTGGTAGCACAGTCACACCCTTTAAGAACACCCCACCCATGTCTGCCAGCACACCTGGGCACCCGGCTGCACATCTGCAACGCTGACACCCTCCCCCCCCCCCCCCGCCCGCTATTCCCCACGATACCCGTCCAAAGTTAGACGCCGCCTCCATCCCCCCTAGTCACCCCGCTGCCTGTCTACATTTACACGCCTAGCTAGACACCCCACTACATTACGCGCCCCATGTTTCACCGTGGCACTACAAGTAACACAACGCCTCCCTCCAACTGTCCCCCGAACACCAGCTATCACCAGCCATGTACCCCAAGACGCACACCGCTCTCTCTAGCCATCTACCCCTCTCCCACCATAAGCTCCCCCACAGCCGTGTACTGCCCCTATACGCCCCAGCACACCGGAACGTCACCCCGTTCTCGTGCTGAGGTGCAGCCAGCATTCCCCATTGCACTATATGTGCCAAAATTACACCAACACTACAGCTACATAATCCCCGTCGATAAGTACTGCAAGCTCCATAATGGCAGAGTTTGCTTAAATTAACCGTTCACGGACAACGTTCCAAGATACATTCCGGTTACTGTTTTTTTTTTTTTAAATTTGATTTAAATAATGCTATCACTGATGACACCAATCAAAACATAACATGTCCGTTCGCGCTGAAATCCAACCAATAAAATATACTCCTACATAAGACAAATCAACAGTTCAGTATAACCTGACGTATAGTGGTGCCACTAAATTAGCCAATAATACTACATGATTCCTACTTGAAGGAGGAGCGATGTTCCCGCACTTTTACACAGAATATAAACTCTGTCCCTCCCTTGCATAGGCGCCATTTGCTTGAGACTGCTAACTGGCTGTATACGGTCTGTTAGCGTCTTGTGATTGGCTTCTAGCGATTCTGATTTACATATCAGAGCTTTTCTGGAGAAGTGACCGTGACAAGAATTCTTCATACGAAGAGGAGAAGACCAATCCAGTTTTTTTTTCTCATCTTAATAGGTAAGCGCTGAGCTAAATGTACTCTGTCTTTCTATTACACTATCATGCTAAATAAACTGTCCCATGTTTCTTATTATCTCTTCCAACTGCTATCCCTGCCACTGCTGATTGGCATTATTTGTATATCTGTTACTGCAGTGTGTGAGATGTCGGTATCTGGCACTGCTTTCTGGCATAATGTGTGTATTTTTCACCGTTTGTTTGCCAAATGTGTATATCTGTCACTGCTTGGGTTCATTATTTGTGTATATGTCACAGCTGTTTGGCATAATTTCTGTATTTGGCACTGCTGGGTGGCATAATTTGGGTATCTGGCACTGCTGGATGGCATAATTTCTGTATTTGGCACTGCTGGGTGCCATAATTTCTATATTTGGCACTGCTGGGTGGCATAATTTGGGTATCTGCCACTGCTGGGTGGCATAATTTGGGTATCTGCCACTGCTGGGTGGCATAATTTGGGTATCTGGCACTGCTGGGTGGCATATTTTATGTATTTGGCACTGCTGGGTGGCATAATTTCTGTGTTTGGCACTGCTGGATGGCATAATTTGGGTATCTGGCACTGCTGGGTGGCATAATTTCTGTATTTGGCACTGCTGGATGGCATAATTTGGGTATCTGGCACTGCTGGATGGCATAATTTCTGTATTTGGCACTGCTGGATGGCATAATTTGGGTATCTGGCACTGTTGGATGGCATAATTTCTGTATTTGGCACTGCTGGGTGCCATAATTTCTATATTTGGCACTGCTGGGTGGCATATTTTGGGTATCTGGCACTGCTGGGTGGCATAATTTCTGTGTTTGGCACTGCTGGATGGCATAATTTGGGTATCTGGCACTGCTGGGTGGCATAATTTGGGTATCTGGCACTGCTGGATGGCATAATTTCTGTATTTGGCACTGCTGGATGGCATAATTTGGGTATCTGGCACTGCTGGATGGCATAATTTCTGTATTTGGCACTGCTGGATGGCATCATTTCTGTATTTGGCACTGCTGGGTGGCATAATTTATGTATTTGGCACTGCTGGGTGGCATAATTTGGGTATCTGCCACTGCTGGGTGGCATAATTTGGGTATCTGGCACTGCTGGGTGGCATAATTTATGTATTTGGCACTGCTGGGTGCCATAATTTCTATATTTGGCACTGCTGGGTGGCATATTTTGGGTATCTGGCACTGCTGGGTGGCATAATTTCTGTATTTGGCACTGCTGGGTGGCATCATTTATGTATTTGGCACTGCTGGGTGGCATAATTTGGGTATCTGGCACTGCTGGGTGGCATATTTTATGTATTTGGCACTGCTGGGTGGCATAATTTCTGTGTTTGGCACTGCTGGATGGCATAATTTGGGTATCTGGCACTGCTGGGTGGCATAATTTCTGTATTTGGCACTGCTGGATGGCATAATTTGGGTATCTGGCACTGCTGGATGGCATAATTTCTGTATTTGGCACTGCTGGATGGCATAATTTGGGTATCTGGCACTGTTGGATGGCATAATTTCTGTATTTGGCACTGCTGGGTGCCATAATTTCTATATTTGGCACTGCTGGGTGGCATATTTTGGGTATCTGGCACTGCTGGGTGGCATAATTTCTGTGTTTGGCACTGCTGGATGGCATAATTTGGGTATCTGGCACTGCTGGGTGGCATAATTTGGGTATCTGGCACTGCTGGATGGCATAATTTCTGTATTTGGCACTGCTGGATGGCATAATTTGGGTATCTGGCACTGCTGGATGGCATAATTTCTGTATTTGGCACTGCTGGATGGCATCATTTCTGTATTTGGCACTGCTGGGTGGCATAATTTATGTATTTGGCACTGCTGGGTGGCATAATTTGGGTATCTGCCACTGCTGGGTGGCATAATTTGGGTATCTGGCACTGCTGGGTGGCATAATTTATGTATTTGGCACTGCTGGGTGCCATAATTTCTATATTTGGCACTGCTGGGTGGCATATTTTGGGTATCTGGCACTGCTGGGTGGCATAATTTCTGTATTTGGCACTGCTGGGTGGCATAATTTATGTATTTGGCACTGCTGGGTGGCATAATTTGGGTATCTGGCACTGCTGGGTGGCATATTTTATGTATTTGGCACTGCTGGGTGGCATAATTTCTGTGTTTGGCACTGCTGGATGGCATAATTTGGGTATCTGGCACTGCTGGGTGGCATAATTTCTGTATTTGGCACTGCTGGATGGCATAATTTGGGTATCTGGCACTGCTGGATGGCATAATTTCTGTATTTGGCACTGCTGGGTGCCATAATTTCTATATTTGGCACTGCTGGGTGGCATAATTTGGGTATCTGCCACTGCTGGGTGGCATAATTTGGGTATCTGGCACTGCTGGGTGGCATATTTTATGTATTTGGCACTGCTGGGTGGCATAATTTCTGTGTTTGGCACTGCTGGATGGCATAATTTGGGTATCTGGCACTGCTGGGTGGCATATTTTGGGTATCTGGCACTGCTGGGTGGCATAATTTCTGTATTTGGCACTGCTGGGTGGCATAATTTATGTATTTGGCACTGCTGGGTGGCATAATTTGGGTATCTGGCACTGCTGGGTGGCATATTTTATGTATTTGGCACTGCTGGGTGGCATAATTTCTGTGTTTGGCACTGCTGGATGGCATAATTTGGGTATCTGGCACTGCTGGATGGCATAATTTCTGTATTTGGCACTGCTGGGTGCCATAATTTCTATATTTGGCACTGCTGGGTGGCATAATTTGGGTATCTGCCACTGCTGGGTGGCATAATTTGGGTATCTGCCACTGCTGGGTGGCATAATTTGGGTATCTGGCACTGCTGGGTGGCATATTTTATGTATTTGGCACTGCTGGGTGGCATAATTTCTGTGTTTGGCACTGCTGGATGGCATAATTTGGGTATCTGGCACTGCTGGGTGGCATAATTTCTGTATTTGGCACTGCTGGATGGCATAATTTGGGTATCTGGCACTGCTGGATGGCATAATTTCTGTATTTGGCACTGCTGGATGGCATAATTTGGGTATCTGGCACTGTTGGATGGCATAATTTCTGTATTTGGCACTGCTGGGTGCCATAATTTCTATATTTGGCACTGCTGGGTGGCATATTTTGGGTATCTGGCACTGCTGGGTGGCATAATTTCTGTGTTTGGCACTGCTGGATGGCATAATTTGGGTATCTGGCACTGCTGGGTGGCATAATTTGGGTATCTGGCACTGCTGGATGGCATAATTTCTGTATTTGGCACTGCTGGATGGCATAATTTGGGTATCTGGCACTGCTGGATGGCATAATTTCTGTATTTGGCACTGCTGGATGGCATCATTTCTGTATTTGGCACTGCTGGGTGGCATAATTTATGTATTTGGCACTGCTGGGTGGCATAATTTGGGTATCTGCCACTGCTGGGTGGCATAATTTGGGTATCTGGCACTGCTGGGTGGCATAATTTATGTATTTGGCACTGCTGGGTGCCATAATTTCTATATTTGGCACTGCTGGGTGGCATATTTTGGGTATCTGGCACTGCTGGGTGGCATAATTTCTGTATTTGGCACTGCTGGGTGGCATCATTTATGTATTTGGCACTGCTGGGTGGCATAATTTGGGTATCTGGCACTGCTGGGTGGCATATTTTATGTATTTGGCACTGCTGGGTGGCATAATTTCTGTGTTTGGCACTGCTGGATGGCATAATTTGGGTATCTGGCACTGCTGGGTGGCATAATTTCTGTATTTGGCACTGCTGGATGGCATAATTTGGGTATCTGGCACTGCTGGATGGCATAATTTCTGTATTTGGCACTGCTGGATGGCATAATTTGGGTATCTGGCACTGTTGGATGGCATAATTTCTGTATTTGGCACTGCTGGGTGCCATAATTTCTATATTTGGCACTGCTGGGTGGCATATTTTGGGTATCTGGCACTGCTGGGTGGCATAATTTCTGTGTTTGGCACTGCTGGATGGCATAATTTGGGTATCTGGCACTGCTGGGTGGCATAATTTGGGTATCTGGCACTGCTGGATGGCATAATTTCTGTATTTGGCACTGCTGGATGGCATAATTTGGGTATCTGGCACTGCTGGATGGCATAATTTCTGTATTTGGCACTGCTGGATGGCATCATTTCTGTATTTGGCACTGCTGGGTGGCATAATTTATGTATTTGGCACTGCTGGGTGGCATAATTTGGGTATCTGCCACTGCTGGGTGGCATAATTTGGGTATCTGGCACTGCTGGGTGGCATAATTTATGTATTTGGCACTGCTGGGTGCCATAATTTCTATATTTGGCACTGCTGGGTGGCATATTTTGGGTATCTGGCACTGCTGGGTGGCATAATTTCTGTATTTGGCACTGCTGGGTGGCATAATTTATGTATTTGGCACTGCTGGGTGGCATAATTTGGGTATCTGGCACTGCTGGGTGGCATATTTTATGTATTTGGCACTGCTGGGTGGCATAATTTCTGTGTTTGGCACTGCTGGATGGCATAATTTGGGTATCTGGCACTGCTGGGTGGCATAATTTCTGTATTTGGCACTGCTGGATGGCATAATTTGGGTATCTGGCACTGCTGGATGGCATAATTTCTGTATTTGGCACTGCTGGGTGCCATAATTTCTATATTTGGCACTGCTGGGTGGCATAATTTGGGTATCTGCCACTGCTGGGTGGCATAATTTGGGTATCTGGCACTGCTGGGTGGCATATTTTATGTATTTGGCACTGCTGGGTGGCATAATTTCTGTGTTTGGCACTGCTGGATGGCATAATTTGGGTATCTGGCACTGCTGGGTGGCATATTTTGGGTATCTGGCACTGCTGGGTGGCATAATTTCTGTATTTGGCACTGCTGGGTGGCATAATTTATGTATTTGGCACTGCTGGGTGGCATAATTTGGGTATCTGGCACTGCTGGGTGGCATATTTTATGTATTTGGCACTGCTGGGTGGCATAATTTCTGTGTTTGGCACTGCTGGATGGCATAATTTGGGTATCTGGCACTGCTGGGTGGCATATTTTGGGTATCTGGCACTGCTGGGTGGCATAATTTCTGTATTTGGCACTGCTGGGTGGCATAATTTATGTATTTGGCACTGCTGGGTGGCATAATTTGGGTATCTGGCACTGCTGGGTGGCATATTTTATGTATTTGGCACTGCTGGGTGGCATAATTTCTGTGTTTGGCACTGCTGGATGGCATAATTTGGGTATCTGGCACTGCTGGGTGGCATAATTTCTGTATTTGGCACTGCTGGATGGCATAATTTGGGTATCTGGCACTGCTGGATGGCATAATTTCTGTATTTGGCACTGCTGGATGGCATAATTTGGGTATCTGGCACTGTTGGATGGCATAATTTCTGTATTTGGCACTGCTGGGTGCCATAATTTCTATATTTGGCACTGCTGGGTGGCATATTTTGGGTATCTGGCACTGCTGGGTGGCATAATTTCTGTATTTGGCACTGCTGGGGTTCATTACTTGTGTATATTTGTAACAGCTGGTTGGCAAAATTTGGGTATGTTGCACTGCTAGTATACTAATTATTATTATTATTATTATTATTATTATTATTAATATTAGTATGAATTTTTTTTTTTTTTAAGTTTTTTTTTCAGAGATGTCCGAGGAAGAAGCAAGGAGGCTTTCTCTATCCGCACAGGAAGAAGAATCCTCGGAAAGACAGCAACAAACATCACCAACCGACCATGGCAGAGTTTCGCATGAAGAAGCGGACTCGGGAGAAGAATCCAGCAGCAGGGCACCCAACTTCACAGATGAAGAAACGGACACCCTAATCAATCAAGTTGTTCATCACTCCTTTCAACTTTTCGGATCGCCGGCAAGAAATGTTCATCACCGATTCAAGGGAACGACGTGGAATGAAATCTCTGAATCAGTTTCTTTGGGAGGTGGGTTCAAGCGAAGCAACGAAAGTTGCAAGAAAAGGTTACGCGACTGTAGAAGATCCGTCAATCTCAAGATCCAAAAAGGGCAAAAATTACACAAGGATTGGGAAAAGAAGATGGAGAACTACTTCGTACTTGTGCAGGAAGAAATGGCAGGAACCAGTGCAGAAGGTATTATTTTTAAAAATTCTATAAAATTAATTTTTTAATATTCTTTTTAAAAAACTAATTATTTCAACAAAAATTTAAATTTCGTATTTCTTTCAAAAGGAGCCACAAAATATTCTACGCCAACAAAACATAGCACGCCACAAACGGAAACAACGCCAAAGAAGAAAACAAAATCGCAGAAAGGTTAGGGACATATCGTATTTTTATATATATATATATATATATATATATATATATATATATATATATATTCAAAAAATATTTTGTATGGAAACAAAACTAATAACTACAGTATGTTCTTTATATAAATATTACAGATTCCACAGTTAAGGCAAAGAGAAGAGTTTCTTTTGGATATCCGACAACTGGAGGAGGTGCTGAGGATACCGGTAAGGCATAGTTTTTGTACATGAAATTATAAATTTTGGTACATGTATATCTATCAATGGGTATATACCTCTAGCTTGCACTGTTTGCGTATCTTTAGCTGTCTGTATTTCTGGCACTGCATATTTTTGGGTTATAATTATTGTATATATCTATATTGACATTTTAGAAACCCAGATACAGCATACAATATTGCCGATTGATTCAACACTGCAAGCAGCGACACTTCAAGCAGAATCAGCCCAGATGCACCCACCCACGGTGCAGGAAGAAACATCATCCCAACAGCCACTTCCAGAAGAAAATTCATCACAGGGGCACCCACAGACACTGCCAGAAGAGTCCTTTTCACAGAGCTACCCTGCAATTGGAGACCATAATCTTGTTGAAAGAACAGAGCAAATTCCGGACATGGAAACTTCAGGCAGTGTACCAGAAGTCCTTGAATCAAAAACACCGGAAACTACGCCAGGAGGTAGCAATTTTATATTTATTTACAATTTAGGAGTGTTTAATTGTGTTCAACTGTAATTTGTTAAACTAAATTATTTACTTGTATTACAGAGTCATCACTCAATCTAATACTGGAAGCTTTAAAGAACATGGACCAATGTAGAGCTGAAGAAAGCCAAAGGATTAATAATCGTTTGGACAACATGGAACAGAACATCGACCATATCAAGACAGCTGTTGTTCAACAAAATGACGCAATGATATCGCTGGCCCGATACTACGATCAACTTGTGTCAGCACATATGTCGGTGGTTGGACATTGCAAGAGCATGGAGCAGAAGATTGAACAGATCAGCACCCAACAAAATGAACAGCGGGATGGAGAATCCCATCAGGAACAACTCTGTCGACAACACAATGATTCTCTGGAACATATTTCATTGCAATGCCAACAGATTGGAACAGGCCTTCAAAGCATGCTACTGTGGCAACAACAGTGCAACCTAAACACAAGCATGATTTCAACAAGCCTGCAGCTGATGACAGACGAAGGAAGAAGATTGCACAGCGCACAACCACAGCAGGCAGAACGAAGTTCGGAAGTCACAACACCATCAAACAGAACATCAATTGATCAAGAAATGTATGCTCAAGAAGAGAGAGGAGATCTGGCTTATCAAAGAGCATTGTCAGTTTTGAGACTGCAGCGTCAAAGGTCAGAAGAATTGGAGCAGTCCATAATACAGCAAGAGATGTGGAACAGAGCACAGCAGGAGATGTTGGAACAAGCACAGACAGTTATGTGGAACAGAGCACAGGAGGAGCATGCCCGAGCCCAGGAGGAACATGCCCGAGCCCAGGAGGAACATGCCCGAGCCCAGGAGGAGCATGCCCGAGCCCAGGATGAGCATGCCACAGCACCGGAGGAGCATGCCACAGCCCCGGAGGAGCCGTCAGGATCCCAGGAGGAGCCGTCCACAACAGCAAACTAGCCGGACACAGGGACCAGTCCGCTAATCAAGCACAGAGGCTGGCATAGAGCTTGGCGGAGGACTTGCCAAGGGTAAGTCATCTAGCTTTTTCCTCTTTCTTTTCCCCAACAAGCTAGGTATTTGTCCGTAGCGGTGTGCTAAGTTAGGGAAAGGAGATCAGCAATGGTGTCAGGGACAGTTAGTGACAAGCAAAGGTATTTTTTTTTATAAACTGACTGTGTCTTTTTTTCTTTACAGCATACCGACAACTGGCAAGACCTAATCGGAGAAGGGTCCAGTCCGCTAATCAAGCACAGAGGCTGGCATAGAGCTTGGCGGAGGACTTGCCAAGGGTAAGTCATCTAGCTTTTTCCTCTTTCTTTTCCCCAACAAGCTAGGTATTTGTCCGTAGCGGTGTGCTAAGTTAGGGAAAGGAGATCAGCAATGGTGTCAGGGACAGTTAGTGACAAGCAAAGGTAGTTTTTTTTATAAACTGACTGTGTCTTTTTTTCTTTACAGCATACCGACAACTGGCAAGACCTAATCGGAGAAGGGTCCAGTCCGCTAATCAAGCACAGAGGCTGGCATAGAGCTTGGCGGAGGACTTGCCAAGGGTAAGTCATCTAGCTTTTTCCTCTTTCTTTTCCCCAACAAGCTAGGTATTTGTCCGTAGCGGTGTGCTAAGTTAGGGAAAGGAGATCAGCAATGGTGTCAGGGACAGTTAGTGACAAGCAAAGGTAGTTTTTTTTATAAACTGACTGTGTCTTTTTTTCTTTACAGCATACCGACAACTGGCAAGACCTAATCGGAGAAGGGTCCAGTCCGCTAATCAAGCACAGAGGCTGGCATAGAGCTTGGCGGAGGACTTGCCAAGGGTAAGTCATCTAGCTTTTTCCTCTTTCTTTTCCCCAACAAGCTAGGTATTTGTCCGTAGCGGTGTGCTAAGTTAGGGAAAGGAGATCAGCAATGGTGTCAGGGACAGTTAGTGACAAGCAAAGGTAGTTTTTTTTATAAACTGACTGTGTCTTTTTTTCTTTACAGCATACCGACAACTGGCAAGACCTAATCGGAGAAGGGTCCAGTCCGCTAATCAAGCACAGAGGCTGGCATAGAGCTTGGCGGAGGACTTGCCAAGGGTAAGTCATCTAGCTTTTTCCTCTTTCTTTTCCCCAACAAGCTAGGTATTTGTCCGTAGCGGTGTGCTAAGTTAGGGAAAGGAGATCAGCAATGGTGTCAGGGACAGTTACTGACAAGCAAAGGTAGTTTTTTTTATAAACTGACTGTGTCTTTTTTTCTTTACAGCATACCGACAACTGGCAAGACCTAATCGGAGAAGGGTCCAGTCCGAGAAGACAACAGAATAATGATGCAGGCATAGAGCTACCAAGGTATGCTGCATCGTATAAGTCTGATTTTTCTTAAGTCACAGAAGATAATGGATACACATTAGTTTTACGGGGTATGGACCAGTTCTATATTTGCCTTGTGCACTTTAGTAAATAGTGTATGGTGGATGCCTGTTGTATTCCCATACTAACAGACGCAATTTTATTTATTTGACCGTAGGAGCCGGGCACACTTGTGCAAGATTGTTAATTATCGGCTTTTGTTTTTCACATTTATCATGCAGGACTGGTTGACACAAGCCTGCATGCTTAGTGGGACTTAGGGTTGTGTGGAACAGGCCAACCTCATATGGGCTTACTGGTACTGTTCCACGCTGATAGGTGACTGATCTCGCAAGCGCAATGTTATTTTGGCAGATTACACTAACAGGCATCACAGGGAAGCGCATCTCCTGAACTAAGTCTGGCTCCACAGCGGTACCAATCCTTCTTAGTAAGGGGGGGGGAGCATTGTAGAATAGAAATAAAAATATAATTAACTTGATTTAGCAACCCAGCTGATTTGTAATTTTTAAAAAGTTGGTGTTGCGGTATCCATGTTCTGTGGTTCCATGTTGGCTCTGTGATAAATTGTGTTTTTCAATTTTCATGTGTGTGCGTGTGTCCCTTCACATTACAATGTCATGTTCATGTGTTTGATGCACAGCAGAGTGTCTATATTCCTCGGGTTAATATAGTAAATGTAACAAAACTATTAGACATTCTCAGGCGAGAGGGACTAATCAAAAAGATGCCATTAAAGGGATCATATCAAATATTTATATCAAATTTTAGCATACTGAGAAAGAGATGAAAAAGTTAACTCAGTCTATGGGTGACATGATGAATAGAGATTAAGTGACAATACCAGAGCCAGAGTCACAGACCCTTACCATTAGTCCAACAATGCGTACTGTGGCATATATGATGCAAGCTGACAATGATGATGAAGTGTCTTACGCAGAGTATGGTGATGTTTTTGGTCTGGGTCTGTATCTTTATTACAAGGGCTAAAATCTGTGATCTAAACCATAAGCCACATTATACAAATTACTGAGAAAATACGGAGGACATGGAGTCTTATTTCAATTTAATAAAAAAAATCATGTTTACTATTACAGCATCAAAATGGTCAAATGCTGTATTTGCAGAAAACTAAGTTGTGAAAAGTTGAGGTATGAGGGGACATGGTTATACATTAATATGGCTGTATTGAAAAATAACTCTAAATTTACTATTTTAATCTCCTTTTGCAGAACATCCATGATGGAAGAACCGAAGAATTTGGAACTAAATGATCATTGCGGCACAGAAGCCTTCTACAGTCAAAACCAAAAACATCAACCCTAAAGTCATTGTTCCAGGCATCAAATAAAGAAGCTGAAAAATGGGGGCATAGCTAAACTAGGACTTCAAAAACTGTAATCCAATGCTCGCATGATCACCAGCATTGATTGTTGGAACTGTTTTAAAAAAAATTGAGAATATTAACCACAAAAATCCATTATGTATGCAGCAGTGAGGCTATATGAACACGCTAGATGCTCATAGCATGCAGATGCACTCTGTTAGTGGCTCATTCGGTTACCTGTATTCCTCAGGATTCAAAATAAAGTACTTTATCTTGCATCCTAGAGGAAACTGGGGTAAACATTAGTACCATGGACAATAGACAGGTCCACTAGGAGCCATGTGCTTTTTAGTAGTGTTGACTAGCTAATCCCTCTATGTCGCTCCTAGTAGACTGTTTAGAAAATCTGCCTGGAGGAGAAATTCACAAGTGTGAGAGCTCCTGAGGATTTTAGCAGATTTTTATTAGTTTAAGGTTAGTATTTGACCGGAGAATGGGTTGGACCAGTATGCCTGCTTCGTTGGACTTGACACAAGGAGCACATGATGGAGTTATTCACAAGAACAAACAACACCCCTAACAGAGCATGAAGATATGAAGAGTGGTGAGTACAGTTCCGGCGTAACAATTAGCTTGTAGACTATGTATATGGCGGCACAAGGATACCATCTACAGACTACCACAGACAATAGACTGCGGAAGCAGACTACAGGAGAAACGTGTACATCCTGCCCTTCACAGGTGAGTCCATGTTTTTGGTTGAAAGCGATAAGTGAGTAACTAAGGCAATGGTGGGTAAGTATACATATCTTCCTTCCACAGCTATACCGGCTACGAAATCGTATACTGCCCCTATATTGCATTCCTTTTGGATGAATAAATAATAAAAGAAAAACACTGCATCCTCTATTACCTTGAGAGGGGAGTATTTGAAAAATGCAGCTACTGGTTTTCAGGAACAAAACTCAAAATCTGCTTACTCAAAGCCTTCAGACTCCCGGTGGACCCAACTGCCTGAGCAATAGGCAGGTGGGACCACGTTTTTAATTTTACGGATAACATATGGCCGACATCTGTCCTACATCCATGGGTAAAAGATCGTACTGCACAGGGGTAGAAGGACAGTTCTTTCAATGATTCTTACCTCACTTAGTTTTCAAAACAGGCTTACCACCTTCTAAAAATTAAAATTTGGATTCAAAATAAATCAATTTCAAAGCTGGTACTGAGCCCATTCATTGTACCATTTCCACCTCAGATAAAAAACATGGGTTGATACCCATTTGTGGGAATGAAAAAATAATGTTTGGTAAGGGGATTTTGGAAAATATAAGACAATGACCACATACACACTATATAATTTACTGTTAATAAAGGGATAATATCTTAAGAAATAGAGTTAAACATTTCTAAGCATTGTTTGATTTTAGGTACTATCAAGAAACAACGTGTACAGGGCCGGTGCAAGGTTTTTTGGCACCCTAGGCAAAAGTCAGCCTACAGCCCCCCCCCCCCCCCCTTCCCCCTCTATCAGTAAAAATTAGTTCTAATAAAGGAGTGAGGTGTGATCTAGAGTCTGTGCAAATAGCAGAAAAAGAAAAACTAGATATATACAGTATTGCATAAATGACATGTT